>NC_134950.1:142718635-143343635 GCF_965638725.1 Aptenodytes patagonicus
AGTACTGAAACTTGTGTAACATAATCAAAACAATTTCCTTGTCTTTTCAGCACTTCTGATCAAACCTTACCATTATGCAAACACAGATGTAGTTAGGTTACTGATTACACAGTCAACTAGTTATTAAAAAAACTCCACCACCATGCCGTTTTCTCTACCATATCATACGACACATAAAAATTTACTATTTTTACTTTTTACATGTTTACATTTTTAAAGAAAGGAAAACACTCTCTGGAAAAAAAAAAAAAGCAGCCTTCAAAATAATATTTTTGTGACATTAGGTTAAGAAATTCACACTCACCAAAACGTCAAGCAATTCAAAGTTATGATTCCCATGGCAAATGCAACATCCACACTGCACGTAGGCCTGAAAATAGCTGCCAAAGGAAGTGTTAGAAAATTCTTTGCAAGGTAAAAGGGGACTAAGTTAAAATTCCTGTGAGAATCATCACTTTGAATTCCTTGGCTCCTCTGTGCATGCACATTCTTATCATGACATTGCACAGACATACTTTTTTGCATTTCATACTATGCTTCCACTACATTTGTAACACCAGAATATTTCACTGTGAATGTTAAGCACTGGGATTCTGATACCTTGTTCTTATGGAAAAGGCTTACCAGAGCAGAAGCTGAGCTGTATTAATTTATTGTCATGATGAAGGGGATAGTGAGAATCAGAACTGACACTAACTCTTTCTATTTTCTCCGCTACTTTTTGATTGCAATCATTGTGGTCTCCACGGATGTCATATCCATAACAGGCACACCAGCATTTGAAGCAGTTTACTGAGGCTGGAAAACAATTCTGATAAAAATGTGCTGCTGCTAGAACTTGGCATATTAGAGTGTCTGAAAAGATTGCCAAGGTTGGCATTTTGACTGTGTTGCCCAGGGCTATAGAAGATTGACACAAACTAAAAATAGTTGAAAAGATCAAATGTGTTTGTTTTTATGAGGCACTTTTCTCTTCTTTTAAAACACAACTTGCCTGTCAGACCACAAGCGCCTAATACGACAAGGTGCTGATGACTTCAGGAATGGTGCTGGGGATCATATGGGTTTTGTATGGTTTGAAAGCACTCTATAGAACTAGACATACAGCGCATGTTGATATGTAAAATGTTATGTACAAGGAGGAATTTTAAAAAGAGCCAAAGGAGTCAGAAAAGCAAATCTCAATGAAAATCACACAAATCATATAGAAGTTGATGGAGAAAACTAAAAACAGATAGAGGACTAGTATTTGATCAAGTTTTTGATCAAGTATTAAGTGCTGTGGCCTTCCTATACCCACAGAAAATTCAAAACTTGAGACACACACAATCTGAGTAATAGTACATGATACACAATTCTCCCTGGCTTACCAAAGACCCTCTTCAGATTTTTGAAAAGTTGAAATTGGTTTTGCCCCATGTCTCTCAGAACCATTTGGATGGATGCAGACAGACATACACGAAATTATTCATTTCCTTTCGATTTTTTAAATCATTTTGCTTCTAGTTTTTTGTGCTTTCCTTCTGTAAGTCATCATGAACCAAAGTTGTACAGGCAAAAATGTGTGCAGAATGCCAATTTCCAAATCAATCACAATTGCCTAATCGGTCAGATCAATATCAAACTCCTACAGAGGATTTTTCAGAATGCAAAGATTACTTTTTTAATTCATTATTCTAGGATATAAAGGAAAGATAAGTATGGGACAGCATTCTATTGAACATTTTATAAATAGAAAAAGATGTTCACTCTGAGTTCAAATGATGAGTTCAAATTGTGAACTGTTTACAAACTTTAGAACTTAATGCAGTCTTGGAGAAGAAAGAACATAGACTGTATGCATAAAGCAGTAGGTTGGGCAATCTTCCAACACTTACCACCTCTGCCACTTTCTTGCCCAGATCTTCACCTAAATTCCTTTGAACGAGAACAACTTTGTAATTTACAAATTCATATTGCATAATTGCAAAAACTCAGGGGAATTTTAGGTTCCTTCTAGTGGATGTTCATAAAGCTGCCAGAAGCTCCTTTCAGATTTTGTACATACAGATGGTATAATTGCTTCGAACTAAAATCTGAAGATCTTTGGCACCTGAAGGAACTAAAAGGATAGCAAAGCTTCCAGTGACGTCAGAGAGGTAGAACCAAGGCTAAATTTCCTATCAATTCCAACTAAATTTTATGTGGAATTAATACAAAATGAGGTCTGTAGACTACATAACCTGTCTCTGTGGAAGGATATTGTGTGTTTGAGAAGCAAGAAAAGCATTCTCGCTAGAAAGCTGTTTCTAGCAACTGGTTATAACAGGAGCAGGACTGTATCCGAGGGACATTATGATTTTCAAAGCTACTGCCATTCAGCTGTGGAAGATTGTAGGTTCAATTTTTTTTGGATCTGATACAGACGAAGTACTGAGTTTCTCAAGAGAAGTAAATACGAAAACTATTTTGGCAAGATGAATTTTTCTGAAGAGCCAATAAAACTTCATTTCACAAACTTTTCTCAAATGCTGATGCACACATTTCTAGTTACTGGTTGTTGGGCAGCTGCCGAGTCATCACAGTGACTGACATCTTTTTCCTTTCCCCATATACTTTTGACTTTAAAAAATGCTTATTTGGTGCATCACTAGCAGTTTTCAATACACTGGTTACTGTGCCCTGCAGACCTCTGAGTGGAATTAGACTCTCCTGGCCCACAGAGGCAGATTCTCCAATTATTATTTCTGCAATATCGGCTCTCCCTGCCTCTTCCAGAACAATAGTGGGGTGCATGCTACAAAGCACAGACCCCATTGAACTTTCACGCTTACAGTTCTCTTCCCTGCTACTTGCAGATATTGTGGCATAGAGCAATAATAAACAATGCCTCTTAATGCCGTAGTACAAATAGCTCTCCAAACCTCCTCATTCAGTTAGCCTTCTCTCTTTTTCCCTTCCTCTCAGGAAGGAATATGTGTTCTTCTGAGGAACACATTTGATAAGTCCATCAAGTTTACTTCTTCATTACGCTAGCAGTAGCGGAGCTTGTCTCTGTTGGTGGCTGTGATTGCATCTGCATGTTATTGGCCTGTTATTTGTAGAGGTTGTTGGCATATGTGGATGACTTTTACTACTAGAAGTTTCATACTGAAAGTTGCCTATATGGGAAATATCTCTGTGATTACTGGGAAAGAGGTTAAAGATATCGATGCAATTTCATTGTCTCCATTGAGGGATTCATGGATTGTAAATGACCTTTTTTGTGTCTTGTATCTACGTAGCTAGAAATATATGTTAACAGAGCAGCTGTCGCCAGTCTCATGCATTCAGAGACATCCTGATGCAATTAGATTGTCACTGATGGATTCATGTTTGCAATACATTTTGGTCCCCAATTTGTACTCTGGACAAAACACTAATTCCTACCTTCTCTAGTCCTGCTCCTCATTTCACCAAATCTTCATAAATAAAAACATAAAAGCACAATAAATGCATGCTATTAGGGAAACAAAGAATACAGTAGTACTTTTAACTTCTTCCAAATTATGGCACAGCTGCCACTAAAATAAGAGGAAAGCTATTTCAAGGGACATTTTCACTTTCCATGTGCTAAAGAGGAAAGTTATTAAAATGTTGTGTATTGTGAAAATTTGTAGTATATCTGATTTTATGCCCTCTCTTTAAAAGTAATGAAGAGTTTTCCTACTAAACCAGGTGGTTTGATCATAAGGTAACTCAGAACAAAATTTGTCTCATGCCATGTTCATGAGCAGTACTTAACACAAAGGTTTCTATGGCTGAGGTCTCTACTTTCTGTCAAAATACAAATATTAATGCAAAGCAGATCTTTTTAACAGTAACACATTTAGACATATGTTCCGGTTTTCAAGCACATTTTCACAAGCAGCAGACTTTATCTACCTACTCTTACACAGGACTCCAGACATGTCTGATATCTACCTTTGAGTCAATTACAAAAACTTATTGAAGAGGAGGGCTCAGACCTAAGACCTAAAAGCTAAAAAAGATTTATAAAGTTAACTACCGTCACCTGAATCATTATAACACTCAATGTGCACACTCTAAGACTACCTCAAATCCAACATAATGAGACTTAGCTTAGACTTTCCTTTGAGTTTTAACATAAATCCCATTATCTTGCAATTGGGGTAGATTAAGAACATACATGCCAGCTGTGCCTGTTGATCAGATGACTTTTATGACTTTTGATCACTAAAGCACATAGGATCAGGATCAGGTCCCCAGGACTCAATACAAAGCCTGTAGATAACTGTTGGAGCTTTACTATTAACTTACATAGGACCGAAGTGAATAAGTATAATTAAGTACAAAATTAACATGACGTAGTTTTTCAAATGAAAATATTTCTGCTGTCTTGTTCTTCTGTTTCATCAAAAGCCCATCAGCTGGGTTTATTAACACAAATGTAATGGTTATTCCCTCCCAACCCTTCAGCCCCTCAAATTCAGCCTGGGACCTAAAAGACTCATAGTGTGCATCTGACTCACAAATTACCCCAGAATCAAATCTTGCATGCTGAGATTCCTGCTACATCTTGCCTTGCTTCACACTGTCTTTAACACTCACACAGCACAGGGCCGGGTGCTCTTTCCCTTCCATTATACCATGCCTTCAGGTATGTTCTCTGAGATATTACTCTCACACACTGGAAAAGGGAATTTTCAAAGGCTTTTGAGAAGGTTTGAGACCTTCATAGAAAAGTTCTCCTGGTGTTGGTGGCAAATCTAATGTGTTCTCCCATAGCTGCAGGCACTGAAGGTGAAACTTGGTCTAATCGGTGAAGCGATCAGGTATGTCTATTAAAATATACTTTTGCTGAATTCAGCAAAAAAAAGCGCAGTCAGCTGATCTTCTGAGAACAGTTATTTGGTCTCTTGAGAAAGGGCCAGTTTACAGAGCTACTTTTGAGTCCAAGTGTTGAGCAATGCAACTGTTCCTCCCTATAACTTGTTGTTGCTGTTGTGGCTAGTCCTTAACTCTTTGCTTTTGTAAACAATGAATACAGTCATGCACTAGTGCTCTACTTAACTGGGCTCTTTGTAAATTTCTATTATCTAATACAAAAAGAAAACTTCATCCTGGTTTATTGCAGCCCTTTAACAGCATTGGAAATGTTCCATCAAGAAACTGTAGTCCCATTATTTGCTGTAGGATGGATTCATCAAAAAAAAAGAAAATTTCTTTAAAGGCATTAACCTTTGCAAAGAATTGCAGATGGCTGTAATGACAATTTGCATGCCTTATGTATTAGACAATGTATAAAGTGCCTGATCCAGCACAAATATCCATAACCTTATGGACCACGCAAGCTGTGGATGCTGGTTCCACAGCAGGTGAGTTGATACATTCAGATGAAAGGTCAAACTGCAGCAGAAAGCAAATACCCAAAATACCTCAAGTACAAGTTGTGAATGGACTCCCTGCATCCATCTGCCACCACCCCTGGTATGTAGACAGTACCCCCACTGAGATCCATGTGAATTGCAAGACTTCCATTTCCCTGCTCCCCTCCTCTCCTCTCTCATTCCTTTCTTCTGTTCCTCAGGACTGTGAACAATATGCTGCTTCTTCACAACTTATCTTCACTACTATCTTCTGTTTTCTTGCTCCTCTAATATGCATAGCCAACAATAAATAAATCCGCAGGAACAGTAATGACCTGGGTTTCAAAGCCAAATCACCAACTCAGGATAATTCATGTTGATTCCTGTTTGTCCCTGCTGAAAATAACTGCATATTTTTCCATACCAAATAAGTTTTAAATGTTTGGACTTTTCATTATCATTATTCAGGTAATCAGAAGAAATCAACTTTATCTAACTGTTCATTCGCATCCACTTAAACTATTTTGTGAGACAACTGGCACAACCTTTATTTCCTGTACAGTACCTATACCAGCACCCCATTCAGATTTAGCAGTAAAGAGCAGGAAAGTTTTGAAAAGATTTGAGAGTAGTTCGTATTGTCTCACAGAAGTGCCCATTATCCACATGCTCATGCGGCGTGCGTACAAATGATCCAAACCTACTGTGTCCACAAAAGTGGACTAAAAAATGAGGTTTGGGGCACATCATCATTTAAGATGGATTAGAATTTTTTTTTAAATTGTGCATTTCATGTGGTAATTTCTCCATTTCTGCTCTGTCCTACGTGAAAAAAAGGAAAAGAGAAGGCAGTGAAAAGTGAAGAAATACAAAGCACAGTTCATAAGAAATATTAAATATTTGCCCTAGGTTCAGTTGTAATTTTTAGTGGAGGTTGGTTCATATCTAGATCCGTTTGTCAAACCTTGATTCTTACAGGGAGGATTTCTAGAAATAGATGCAAGAAAATACCACTCTTCCTTTCTCTAAATGCACACAAATATTTAATTTACACGTTCTAACTAGCTACTGTGCATGCACATGCCTCGTTATTGCAACCAACCGTATCAGTACAGGTAACATTAAAAATCAGGTCATGTACATGGGATGCTTTAAATCAGGCAATTAATTACTTTTAGGAGTGGGGTCCTTTTTCTAAGATGAAAGGAAATATTTAAGTTAGTCAAGATATCTTATTACTTCTCCATAACATACAGAGCTTTAGAGAAAGATTAGGTTTATTAAGTCAGACTCACAATGCAGGCTTTCAACACTGCCATTTCCAATAAGTACACATTTGTTTAATATTAAAGTTCCCTTTCAAAACAAAGTAGTTAAGCCTACCCTCACATTTATACATCTGCAGTTTGTTTGATAACTTACAACATAATTACAGGCTGTCCTCCCACTAAATGCTGTATTCAGACTTATGAAACAAGGTGGTAAAATATGCACTGGAGTCTGAGTACTAAGCCCGTAATTTACCACAAGCACTAGGAAGAAAAGAAACGGAGGGGAACCCTGCTATTTAAATTGCTCAGTTATCACGTTTCCCTCCCCCACACATACAGTAGCATATAACCCATTCATATTTCAATTTTACATTTCCCAAACTGTCATCTTCTCATGTTTCATGTTCATTTGAAATGCAATCTGTTTATCAGAGCAGCAGTGAATGCTTTTGCAGATCAAGAGAGAGCTGTCTCTCCCCACTAACAAATAGGTCTGTGGCAAATGGGTTGGTGAAATAAAGCAGGCGTTGTGGGGTTGAGAAAACTGCCCAGAGAGTTATGGAGGGAAGAGGTGTTCAGCCCCTTTCTTACCGCCCATGTTCAAGCAGTGAGAGTGTATCCTCCCTCTCTGTTGGAGATGCAGCTAAAATAACTAAGTAAATTCCCAGGTAGAACTGGAGCATGTGGAAAATGAGAGATTGGCCTCATTTCAGCCATTTCAGCCAAGTTTCTCACAGCGGGTGGCCCAGCCCAGGGGACGCACCGAAGAGGCCAGCCTCCCAGCATCCTGTGATGCTCACTGGGGGATGCTTATCCTTTCTCCAGGGCTGTTTGCTCTGGTAGATAGCAGGGCTCGCATGGTACCTGGGCTCTGCCCTGCCTTTCCCTCCAGCCCCGGCTTGTAGGGCCCTTGGGGTAGGAAGCTCTTGTGCAAGCCATTAGCCAAGAACAGTGCCTTAAGGCAATCACATTCTCTTTCTTTTTTTCTTTTTTTTTTTGTCCATTTTACTATCCCATCATATTTAACCAGCAATCACAGGTTCTGAATTGTGATTTTCCGTGATATGTATATGTAAAGCTCGCCTTGCAGCAGTGTCCTCAGAACAACTCCATTCTGTAAATACACCAGTTCACATGGTGCTGCTCCAGACATTTTTCTCAGTCATTACCTACAACTGTAGCAAATTATCCAAGTTTCAGATTTTAAAAAATGAAAGTCACATCTTCACATATACTATTTACTAAACACATCCTTACTATAAAAATTAATTACTATTAAAGGCATACTTATTTTTCACTATGTTTTTTCTACCTTCTTTGCTGCCCCCCAAACCTGCATCATAAATATCAATGAAAACACAGTCACTTTTGATTCCATTTTAAAATCTCTAAGCTACATTTGGCAGGTTGCAAACATGAAAGAAGAGTTAATCTGCTGTGAAAAAATAGGTAACAACGGAATAACACCTTAAATGTAGGTGTGTGACTTTCATAACATTGGCAGATTTACCAGGGAAGGGAGGGAGATAATATACTGAAAGCTGGGTGCTTTAATGTCCTTTGTTTGCTAAAGCATCTCCACAAAGTGAGCCTAAGAAACCTAGGTCCATCCCCACTCATTCTGGGGTACTGTGAAATGCCAAGAAAATTAGAAAAGCATATTCCAACCCATTTGCTCACTAAGCTTCCTCTTAGTTCTCATACTGCTTTACTCAAGGACGCCCACCTCACATTTTGTCTGAGCTTTCAAAGGCAAAGAAAGGAAGTTTTTCTCATGCCAGAATCCAGACTGGTTTTGTCAACATGCTAGACAAGCAGAAAAAACTGGTATAGACACAAACTACCACGAAGCTATTGAAATCTGTTGAAATTTTGTCTCCACCAATTACATCCAAAGTTGCAGCCTTACTGAGAGTCTGCAGTCTCACCTTCTACGTGAGCTAAACCAAAGTAGTATCTGACAATGACTGAAATAGTACGGGAACCTTTAAAGCACAATTTGAAAAGGTAACAGCTTTTCTGCTCTAACCTTTATGGATGCAACATATAAAACGTGACTAGGACATGAGGCTCCTAATAGGTGTCCCTATTTCACTGCAGTCCTTTTAGTTGAGCCAGGGCTTGTGTAAACATTCAAGTCCCATCACCTCCTCCAGAAAAAAACATTGAAAGGTTTTAATCACAGAATCATAGAATCTTTTAGGTTGAAAAAGACCTTTAAGATCATCAAGTCCAACCATTAACCTAGCACTGCCAAGTCCACCACTAAACCATGTCCCTAAGCACCACATCTACACATCTTTTAAATACCTCCAGGGATGGGGACTCCACCACTTCCCTGGGCAGCCTCTTCCAAGGCTTAACAACCCTTTCGGTGAAGAAATTTTTCCTAATATCGCATCTAAACCTCCCCTGGCACAGCTTGAGGCCATTTCCTCTCATCCTATAGCTTGTTACTTCGGAGAAGAGACTGACGCCCTCCTCGCTACACCTCCTAGTTGTAGAAAGCGGTAAGGCCTCCCCTGAGCCTCCTTTTCTCCAGGCTAAACAACCCCAGTTCCCTCAGCCGCTCCTCATCAGACTTGTTCTCCAGACCCCTCACCAGCCTCATTGCCCTTCTCTGGACACGCTCCAGCACCTCAACGTCCTTCTTGTAGTGAGGGGCCCAAAACTGAACAGAGTATTCGAGGTGCGGCCTCACCAGGGCCGAGTACAGGGGCACGATCACTTCCCTACTCCTGCTGGCCACACTATTGCTGATACAGGCCAGGATGCCATTGGCCTTCTTGGCCGCCTGGGCACACTGCCGGCTCATGTTCAGCCGGCTGTCGACCAACACCCCCAGGTCCTTTTCCGCCAGGCAGCTTTCCAGCCACTCTTCCCCAGGCCTGTAGTGTTGCATGGGGTGGTTGTGGCCGAAGTGCAGGACCCGGCACTTGGCCTTGTTGAACCTCATACAGTTGGCCTCGGCCCATCGATCCAGCCTGTCCAGGTCCCTCTGCAGAGCCTTCCTACCCTCGAGCAGATCAACACTCCCACCCAACTTGGTGGAAAAAATTCTGCAAACTTACTGAGGGTGCACTCGATCCCCTCATCCAGATCATTGATAAAGATATTGAACAAGACCGGCCCCAAAACTGAGCCCTGGGGAACACCACTTGTGACCGGCTGCCAACTTGATTGAACTCCATTCACCACAACTCTCTGGGCCTGGCCGTCCAGCCAGTTTTTGACCCAGCGAAGAGTATGCCCATCCAAGCCATGAGCAGCCAGTTTCTCCAGGAGAATGCTGTGGGAAACAGTGTCAAAGGCTTTACTAAAATCCAGGTAAACAACATCCACAGCCTTTCCCTCATCCACTAAGCGGGTCACCTTGTCATAGAAGGAGATCAGGTTAGTCAAGCAGGACCTGCCTTTCATAAACCCATGCTGACTGGGCCTGATCAGGGTTGTTCTGTACGTGTCGTGTGATGGCACTCAAGATGAACTGCTCCATAACCTTCCCCGGCACTGAGGTCAGACTGACAGGCCTGTAGTTCCCCGCATCCTCCTTCCGGCCCTTCTTGTAGATGGGCGTCACATTTGCTAACCTCCAGTCAACTGGGACCTCCCCGGTCAGCCAGGACTGCTGATAAAGAATTGAAAGTGGCTTGGTGAGCACTTCCGCCAGCTCTTCAGTACCCTTGGGCAGATCCCATCCGGCCCCATAGACTTGTGTGTGTCTAAGTGGTGTAGCAGGTCGCTAACCATTTCCCCTTGGATTATGGGGGCTTCATTCTGCTCCCCGTCCCTGTCTTCCAGCTCAGGGGGCTGGGTACCCTGTTAACAACTGGTCCTCCTATTAAAGACTGAGGCAAAGAAGGCATTAACTACCTCAGCCTTTTCCTCAGCCTTTGTCAGTATGTTTCCCCCCGCGTCCAATAAAGGATGGAGATTCTCCTTAGCCCTCCTTTTGTTGCTAATGTATTTACAGAAACATTTTTTATTGTCTTCTACAGCAGTAGCCAGATTAAGTTCTGGTTGGGCTTTGGCCCTTCTAATTTTCTCCCTGCATAACCTCACGACATCCTTGTAGTCCTCCTGAGTTGCCTGCCCCTTCTTCCAAAGATCATAAACTCTCCTTTTTTTCCTGAGTACCAGGCAAAGCTCTCTGTTCAGCCAGGCCGGTCTTCTTCCCCGCTGGCTTGTCTTTCGGTACATGGGGACAGCCTGCTCCTGTGCCTTTAAGATTTCCTTCTTGAAGAATGTCCAGCCTTCCTGGACTCCTTTGCCCTTCAGGACTGCCTCCCAAGGGACTCTCTCAACCAGTCTCCTGAACAGGCCAAGGTCTGCCCTCCGGAAGTCCAAGGTGGCAGTTCTGCTGACCCCCCTCCTTACTTCTCCAAGAATCAAAAACTCTATCATTTCGTGATCGCTATGACCAAGACGGCCTCCAACTGTCACATCACCCACAAGTCCTTCTCTGTTCACAAACAACAGGTCCAGTGGGGCGCCTTCCCTAGCTGGCTCACTCACCAGCTGTGTCAGGAAGTTTTCTTCCACACACTCCAGGAACCTCCTAGACTGTTTCCTCTCTGCTGTACTGTATTTCCAGCAGACATCTGGTAAGTTGAAGTCCCTCACAAGAACAAGGGCTAGCGATTGTGAGACTTCTCCCAGCTGCTTAGAGAGCATTTCGCCTGCCTCTTCATCCTGGTTGGGTGGTCTATAACACACTCCCACCACGATATCTGCCTTGTTGGCCTTCCCCCTGATTCTTACCCATAAACACTCAACCCTATCGTCATCATCATTAAGCTCTAGACAATCAAAACACTCCCTAATGTACAGGGTTACCCCACCGCCTCTCCTTCCTTGCCTATCCCTTCTGAAGAGTTTATAGCCATCCATTGCAGCACTCCAGTTGTGCGAGTCATCTCACCATGTTTCCATGATGGCAACCATTTCACAATTTTCCTGCTGCACAATGGCTTCCAGCTCCTCCTGTTTGTTGCCCATGCTGCGTGCATTGGTGTAGATGCACTTCAGTTGGGCTATTGATCCTGCCTCCTTTTTGGGAGGAGAAACCCTAATTCCTACATGACCATTCTCAGGCACTCCTGTGGTTCCTAACATATCCATAACCCTTGTGTCTTTGCTGCCGCATGGATCTCCATACCCTACCTCCACTGAGGCAGCAGACCGAAGGACCTCGTTAGCACACCATCCACCGTCCCTCAAACATTGGCATGCCGCCCCCAGGCTTATCTCTAGTGAGCCTGGTTTTATCCCTTTCCCCCTTCAAATCTAGTTTAAAGCTTTTTCAATAAGCCCTGCTAACTCCTGTGCAAAGATCCTTTTCCCCCTTTGAGACAGGTGTACCCCACCTGTCGCCAGCAGGCCTGGTGTCGTGTAGATCGACCCATGATCAAAAAACCCAAAATTCTGCCGGTGACACCAGGCTCGGAGCCGGGTATTGATCTGCCGGCTCTTTCTGTTTCTTCCCTCATCATTCCCTGAAACTGGAAGGATAGAGGAGAACACTACTTGTGCTCCTGATCCCTTAACCAGTCATCCCAAGGCTCTGAACTCTCTTGATTGCCCTTGAAATTCTAGTTGCAACTTCATCGCTGCTTACCTGAAAAATCAATAGTGGATAATAATCTGAGGGCCGTACCAGGGTAGGAAGTTTTCTTTTTACATCTTTCACCCAGGCCCCAGGGAGGCAGCAGACTTCCCTAAGAAGTGGGTCCAGTCGGCATATTGGGCCTTCTGTTCCCTTCAGAAGGGAGTCTCCTATGACAATGACCCACTTTTTTTTCTTTATAGAGCGGTTTTGACACAGGGCGTAGGCCAAATTAACCTCAGTGACACCTCCAAGCTAGATGAACCATCGTCCTCACTATTGTTCGGTTCCACTTGCAGAGCCTCGTACCTATTATGCAAGGGCACCTGGGAAGGTGGGATAGTCACAGAGGAGACACGCCTGCTGCACTGGGCAGGAACTTGTCGCCATTGCCCCCTATCCCCTAAGTCACCGTGTTCAGCCAGGCAGAGAGAGGATAGGGAATCCTCCATATCATGCGTCCTGTCTGCCTGTTGGGCCTGTCCCAGGGAAGGTAGGGTGCAATTCCAGTAGTCTGTCTCTCTCTCACACTCCCTGATACTCCTCAACCTACTCACCTCCTCCCAGAGCTCTGTCACTAAGCGGAGGAGTTCCTCTACCTGGGCACAGCTCCCACAGGTGTGTTCACTACTGCCTTCCGATACTGGTGTAAGAGCAGGGCACACCCTACAGCCTGACACCTGGGTGGCAGCGTGTTCCCACCACAGCTCTGTCTGGGAAGCTGTGTCCGTTGCAGTGGGTGCAGAGCTTAGAGAAGCCATGGCTTTCTGCCAGGTGGATACCGTTGCTCCCTGGCCGATCTGGCAGAGCTTCAGTGCCCTTCCTGCACGCCCTTCCGCACGAACTGCCATCCCCTTGCTGCTGCGCCATGCCCTGTTTGCCTGCCCTGTTGGAGGTGTTCCTGGTCGCTAGCGCTCCCTAAGGGCTTCTTTCATACATGTGGGGGGCCTTGGCCGCCGTTGCTCCTGGCCCTGCCCAGGTCCCGTCAGCCGCTGTTGCGCGAGCTGTGGGCTCCTGGTGGGTCTCTTGGCTCCCCCTGAGGTTCCCCCAGTTTGGGAAATCCACATGTGCACCATGCTGGAGCGCTCCACTGCCGATCGTGCCGGCACCGGAGCTGCTCGCCTCGGTGACTGAGTGGAAGAGACAGTATAAAAATACAGATACAGACAGAGAAAGGGAAAAACCAGAGGAGTCCATGCTACTCTGTTTCTTCCGGTATTTTTTGCAAGCTCTTTTTCAAACTGTGTTGAAGAGCTGAGAAATTCAGTGCAAGTGTTGCAATATCAGCAGAAAAATATGGCACTACTGTAGAAGAAAGGATGTGGGGGAGCCTGTTAAAGTGTTTGATTCTTAAAAAATAAATCAGACTTATTTTTGAAATAAAGTTCCTATATAAAATACACTACAATTTACATATGTGTACCTCACTGTTATGTGTCAAAGCTGGCTACTTGCATATCTGAGTGCCTATATAATCTGTATCATAACAGATATGATTTATGCCTCTTTCCCTAAACCTTTCCCCAGAAAAAATGTCTCCTTGGATATATTGTCCAATACTCCAGCTGTCCTTCTCTTCTTTCCCCATCTATCAATTACCCAGAAAATATTCTTCAATGCAGTGGTGAAACATGAGCTGTGATATATTAAGCCCACCTACAAGAGAGACGTTCTCTATGACACAGGTTTGTATTTGGGCACCTAATTCCTTTAAGTTTTGTGTCATTGCCTAATTAACATCTACCTGTAGTTCAAATAGCATCGATTAAAACAAGAATGTGATTGATGACATCCAGAAAAGGAAACGAAACAGATTATAAGTAAATTCTGAAAAGACATTTCACATCTGTGAACTGACCCACCTGGCATGAAAACAAGAACAAGAAGGCACACACAACATTTTATTTTATGGTCTGCCTAATTATCCGACTGTACCTTTTGTCCCATGTAATTAGGTCTGCTACGAGGGAGGGAATGGTGCTTATGGTTAGATTCACAAGAAGGTCTACTGAATAGTGTGTTTTTATGATGGGCAGTGTTGGGTTTTTTCCTGATTCCTGCCAGTAATAGGAATCAGCTGCTGGCAGATGTACTATGATTCAGAGTTAAATTACTAGGTGGCTGGGCACTGTATGGCCTGTTGCTTCTTCAAAGTTCAACAGCAATGATCTTTGGCAGCAGAGCTCTCTCGTTTCCACAGCTAATGCACTGATTTGGGGTTTACTCACACTACTCCGTTTCATAATGGCATCTTAAGTGCTCCAGCATGGTAAGCTCCATGAAAAATTGTGATATGACAACAAAAGTGCAGCTAAATTCCCTTTGCAGTTCTTTCATCTGGGGGCCTGAAGTGAAAGGTCTGGTCCTGCTGTAGCACTCCTCACCACTCCCAGACTGAAACGCTGGCTGCAGTACCCAGCCACTAGCTGGGCTTCGGTCACATCCCTTCTCTCCAGACATGGCTCTTTGCCAGAGCGATGGCATAAGAGCTCCTGCAAACCAGAGAGATTATTCAATTATTTAAATCTAATGATAAAGGCAAGGGTGGATGTCTCCACAGAACAGCCATGTGTAAGGCAGAAGAGGTCAACAAGTGCTGCTGCAAAGACTGGTAGTGGGGGGACATGGTTACCTCTCAGTACCCTGGGTCCACCCCTTGACCCAGAGTAGGTTGGGAAGCCAAGGTACTATGTGGCCTCTGATGTAAGGAAAGGTTGCTGCAGTGCTGGGGAGAGAAAGGAATTGAAATCATATGCAGCCAAGGTTGAGAAACTTAGTAAGCTGCTAACACTTTGGCAAACCCAATTCAAGCTTAGGGAAACCCCAGCACCAGGGAATTATAGATCATTTGTCCTATTTCAAGCCCTCCCTTTTGCCATTAGGAAAGATTTCCTTCTGTTAATGTCATTATTATAAATAAATCTATAGCTCATGCAGAGTGGGAGCTTGTTTATGAAAGTAATATTTTTGCAGTCACTTATCAGAACAAAACTGCACTAGAATAGAGACCCTGTATTTACATATTCACACTAATGAAAAGCAAAATTTTCCATGTCACCTACTGACTTGCCTGCTTCTGGTGTGCAGCTCATAACGAATTGAGTGGGGTTAAGAAACTCATAATATTCAAGAGTGAGTTTTCAATAATTTCAGACTCTAACAGTTACAGTAGAAGCCCAAACACGCTGTTAGACCTACAAAAATATATTCACAGGCTACATCCAGTACTACTGATGTTTTCCATTCATCATTAAATAAGTTATGAATGAGGATGGAGTATGCTGAAGAGCTGTTAGGGAAGGTGACACTACCACAAAGTGTTCCTGTTCAAAGCAGACTTCAAAATGGATTGCAACAAGTGTGAGAAATAGTAGAACTTAGCAGTCAACAAGCCAAGGATAAAGACAGTAAGCGACACCCCAAATGCTCCTTCAAAACAAAGCTGATCAGACCATTGCCAATACTTAACAACCAAAGTATTTCAGACAATGTCAGCTTCCCAGACAGTCACTAATGCTGACTGACATGCAAAGTGATTGTGGAAATATCAAACAATAGTCCAATGCCTGAGGTCCTTACTCATACATTTAACTCAGTTGTTACCAGGGCAATTTTTTTTTATTGAAGTCAATCCATTCTGACACCCTGCTCTGAACGCTTGTTGGACTTGGCAATAATAATTCCTTCTGCTTCTTTTCATGTGTTATCCCTTCAGCCTTGATCCTTTCATCTGTGTCCCCTGTAGAAATGATGTGAAATCCCTACTCTATTTCCAATTATTGAGACATCTGGAGATGGCAGTGAAGACTCATGACAACCAAAATATAACAAAGGACCCTAAATTTAAAATGCAATTTGACCTAATAATTTCAGAGATAAGAGATCGCTATGATTATAAATATATCATCTGATAATCTACTGGTTCTCACTATCTGAAGTATGTTTAATTCAACTGAATGCAGTATCTTTCCTCTTACAGACATTTTGGATTTGAGTAATAAGATTTAAATAGTGATGGAAACGCAGGATTTTTTTGTTGTTGAAAACATCTCTACCACTTGAGAAACAAGTAAATAAAAATCCCAGGTCTCTCAAACTGCTTCTGCACAAATTTTACATCAATTTGAAATTTCAGTCAAGTAAAGATGGGGTACAAAACATAGATGTACAGACTGCAGAACTCTTTTTTCTGCAAAGAAGGAGTATCGATGATTGTTTTTAATCTCTTATAAACAGCCCATGCAGCGTAATTGAAAGAAACAAAGCAGGGAAATATTAGATGATGTTTAAATTCAGGATGATAGAGAAACACTGACAACAAACATTTTGGTACGTTGCGTCACGGGTCATCATGAAGGCTACAGTCCCAGCAACTCAGCAGAACATCTGTGTTCTGTGTGCAAAAGGGGAGGATGGAGCATGTTTTGTCATGCCTCCAAGGCAAACTCTCTGTAAATCAGTGTACAAGCCAGATCGATTTCTACCAGCAGAATAGAGTATCGAGTGTTTATGGTTTTTAGGTAGCCCACTGTAACTTCCTTTTCTCCAGCCCACCAGGTCTCATTCTCCCACCGTGTGCTGTAACATCAGTGCTCTGCTTCGCCACTTGTCAGCCGCGACCTCGTAGGCATGCGAGGCACCCTGCCTAAATTCTCAGCATCATCTCCTTTCAGGGTGAGTGATTTGAAGGTTCCTGGAAGGAAGGAGGAAAGCCTGCTTTTTAAGCCCGTATCATGCTGTGCAACCAGCTCACAGCTTTGTGTCATGCAAACCTTAATCTCTTCACAACCTGTCTAGTTGCATCTTAGTCTGTTCTGAATACTGTCTCTCTGCTGAGGGATCTGGATTTCTCATGGTCTAATCATATCTCCTGTCATCTCAATACAGGTTATTTCCCCTACATGTTTATCATAGATGCATACTTCAAAATGTCAGCTAAAAACAATATGACAACATCAGCAAAAGGTTTTGCTTTACTGAGTGCAAACAAACTAGCCTGTTGGGTATTCTAGCAAAATGGCACAGTCTTCTTTTCTAATCTTCAATCCTAATGTTTGCCTTTTCAATGTGGCTAGTTGCTTCCTCCCTGCTTATCTTCGGAATCAGATAGTGACAGCATGTTTTTATACTGCACTGCATTTTCGTAACTCATGTAAGCTGAAAAGTTGTTTCTGTGTCAAGTTTTTTTTCCTGTCATTGACTACTACAAATGTAAGCCTTCATCCACTGATATTCACAAAGCATTTTGTGTGAATATCCTTGAATATACCTTCAAAAGCAATCATTCCCTCTTGCACAGAAATATAAAGGCCTTTCAAGTATATTACAACCAAAAGAGCACACATCCTTGGGCTCTGTGTGTGGTTCCTTCTTTCCTTTTCACTGTGTTTTTATTTGAATGTTTTATTGATTTTTTCCCCTCAGATCTGGAACAATAAAAACAGGAAGAAACATCTACTTGCAAGTGACAGAAAAGGAAAAGGGTAGCAAGAGCCCATAACAAAGTCTGAAAGTTGGAGGAAGGATCCCAGTGAGATGATAGGATACAGCTCTGTGTATGCGGGGCAATAAAGAGGAGAAAGAGTCTTCCTCGTATTTAACCCCACTTGTAGGAGGAAGCGCAAGGGCAGTAAACCCAGGTCTCCCCAGTAAGCAAAGAGCCAAAAGGAAGGAGGGGAGACCAAACCAAAGCAGGCACATCACTGGGAGCAAGCTGTCCCCTGAGAAACCAAAAAAAGCTCATCCTTTCCCCAAAATGGGAGGGAAGCAGGTGAGATATTACCCCAAGGTCTGCTTGAGGAGGGGTGCAGCTATACAATGTTTACCCAGACATTTCAAAGTATGCAGTGTTGCCGTAAGTAACACATTACTGTGAGCGCATTATAGCACAGCTATCAACCTAACACAACCATCTGCAACCAGGCAGGCTGAGTACTTCATACATCACTCTATCTAGAGCTTTGCCTTTATATCCTCTTATTTCACTACCTCAGAGGCACCTCAGTGTGTCCTAGTCGAACTGGCTGCACCATTTATCAATAACGGCAGCAGCTGCTGCCACACCTTGCAGTTACTTGGAACAGTAGCAATCCACCTGTAAGGAAACAGTGAAAAAATCAGCAAGATTGTCTCAGATCTGCACAGCTAACAAAGGCAGGGCACTGGTTTAGCAATGCCGACAGCATGCTCCAATATCGCAAATTTAAATGAATGTGACATTGATTTCTCCTGTAGCTCTGTTCTGTAATTAAAGCTATAACCAAACGTTCTTGTTCATTTTTCACTCAGGCAAATTCTCACTACAGTCAGAGGAACCTATACAATGTAAGACCAAGGAAACCTGAGTAGCAGCCCAAAGATTTAACCCTACTTGCTTTATTTCTAGTCACTCTCTTTTAGAAGGATAATTAAAGCCACTTGACATGTGAGGTGCTGTATACATGCTCTGACCTAGTACGAGAAAGAAACAAGATAACCTTCTCTGTTAGAAAATAAAAATCGCGAACCAGAAGCCATGATCTCATCTTGGCTTCTGCAGCGTGCCCTGATTAAAAAGGAAATCTTTCTTCTGTCTACAAAATGAGACGAATGAAGTCTACAACGCAGCATTCAGAGCCCGAAAGTTACAGCGGCGCAGCGTGTGAGGCCACTGCAGCCAGCCCCTGTGCCCAGACCTTCCCATCCTCTTCCTTTGTTACCCATCCTCCCTACCCACACCCATCGGTGCTCTCCCCACCTGCCCTTGCCGCCCCCTCCCCTACCTACCCACACATGGGCGGACGTTTTCTCCACCACTGAGAATTGGATTGTTGCCCTTATTTATTTGGTTCCCTTTTTTCTAAGCGCTGGAGATGACAGTATGGGGTTGTCTTTGTCACATCATTACTGCTGCCTTTTATAATTACGGGACACTGGTCTCCCTGCGTATTTTCAAACGTAGTTTAAGGATTAATGCTATTACATATCCTTTTTTTCTGACAGAGCTGGACTGTTTTCTCCATACTGTTACACATTTACAATAATCTCTGAAATTTCAACTGTGGAAGGTACAGCACCATCAGAAGCAATCGTCAATTAGTAGTGTTATTATACTGTGACATCAACGTGTCTTTAAAATAATGATAAAGTCTTAATGTTTAAATCTTTTCCTTTTTTTTTTTTAAACATTCAGAGGTCATTTAACACAAGTTTTAAAATAACGGAATAGGTCACTTAGAGGCAAAACAGTTTGAGAAGCTATCCGCCTATACAGCAAAATGCTAATGCCTTTTGAAATACAAAGGCAAGGGAGTTGTTCTCTTTATTGTCTAATGTTTTGTACATTTGCAGACCCAGGTCCAGAAGTATTTATCTTTCACCTCAAAATCTGATTGCTGTGCTAATGCTATTTAAAACTAAATGGAAGAAAATTATATTCTCCGCAAGAATTCAATTGATTCCTTTCTTTGGATAGAAAAAGAAATAATAGTCATTTTTATTCACACAAAATTTTGTATAGAAACCTCTTTGCGTAAATCACATTGGGCCTCTATAATTTGTTATTAGCTATTGGTTATAGCTGGGATAAATGCACGGGAACACTATTTATGTAATTGTAAGCAATGCCACATTTGGATTTGGGACTCAGACCTCCTGTAGCTTTCTACAAATCATTACTCTTTCTCCAGTTTGCTCTTTTTCCTGCAAATCTTTGCGTTTAAGCCAAACAGGAGTACTGTTCTCAGTCACAGGAAGAACCAAATTAATTCTTAGAGTGAGCAAAAAAAGTGAACTCACTGCAGCTGTATCAACCTTGTGCACTATGTTTAAAGTGGCATTTGAGGAATTAAATGTGCTGAAATATTCAAAAATTATTCAAGTATTCAGTGACCCATAGGATGCCTGGGTCAACATGAACACTTGACAGAGAAGTCCCTCGTGTTTTCCTGACTTCTGGCAAGCAGCAGTCCAAAGGAGATGGTTTAATACCACACACCATGCTAATTCTCACTTTCTCTCATACACTTTCATGAGCTTCCTCACCATGCTGACAGTATGCACAACATAACACAGGACAATAGAACCAACTTACTGATTCACAACTACAGAGGACTTCAATTGAAAATTTTAATAATTGTGTATGATGCTCAGATATCACCTTCCCAGATGAGGTAGGAAAGCAGTTGAGTATAAAGATCTCATCCTACTATGCCCTTTCGATCATTATCATTAGTGCATCTAGAAATCCACCAAGTAATTTACAGATTTCTTTTAAGATAATTGTTCAAATAAATGACAGAGGAATATTTCAAGTTTTAGCACATTATAGAAATCCAAAGCCATATATGCTTTGCATGAAATAGGGGTCTAGAAAAATAAGCTTTATTTGCATACACAGGTACTATAAGTATATATTCATATAGCTTATATGTAGATAGCTAGCTGAACACCCACTTATGAGTTAAGTTTACATGCCCCAGTTACAAAAATTCTGTATTGAAATTAGGTACTTAATTGCATTCTCAAAGCCTTGACTTTCTGCTTGTAAATCTGATCTTTATTGGATTTTCCCTCGATAACAGATTCCCAAAGCGCCTCAGCCACTCTACTGCAAGTATTTTCTTCCCCTTCCCAATCTTTAACTTTTATCACAGCTTCCTTGGGGCAAATACACTGTTTACTATCTCAAAGCATGTTGCAGCTCACCTGATCTTTCTATTTGCAAAAGCACAAGAACCATTCTGCAGATCTCCAAATTGTCACTAGCAAGGAACAGTCCCTTCATGTGGAAGAAATTAGGGCCTGCATTCATGCCCAGGGTCTGTAAAGCGGGATATGTATGTGAAGAAAGGTTCCTTGCTCCCTCACCTCCTGGATACATGTGCAAACACCAGGCATAATGCAAGCTGCAGTGATTTTTTTTTCAAAGCAACAGAAGTCACTGACTAAATCTGGACCGCAACACAGACTTTCCAGTTTCCTCACCCAGAAGACGACCATGCCTCTGCGGACTCATTACTTTACATATGTGTTCAGATTTGGGCCTCCAGAACTAAGAATACCAAACCATCTTACATATTTTTCCAGCTTATGATGTATGCTACCGTCCACTAGAAACAGATCTGAAATACTTATATTTCATTTCATCTCACGTCAGACAGCAAGTTAGCTTAGCACATTTTAATGGAGTGGTGCACCATGGCTCTTTCACTTAATGAGACCACATTTTGATGAGAGACTCTAGTGGGTTAAGGAATCATAACCATAATGAAATCCAAGGTTTGGGGGTTTGGTTCATTAGGCAACAAGGATAGCTCTTCAGAATACTTGCTTCCAAAAAGAAATACAGATGCCAAGATTTTATATCCCTCTGGAGAGTTTTACTGTGAACTGTCATTACTGAAGAAATTTACTTGGAGGGAGAGGAAAGGAAAGAGGGATTAAAGAATTCAGCTGTCCACAACACATTTATCCATCAAAACAGGATAAAATGTTGGTTTCTTAGTTCATGAATCTGTTTTGATAATCTTACACTAGCTAAAGAGCAGTTTCTATTTCCAGAATACTTGTTATCTTGCATACATTCAAGGTGTGCATGCCATTTGACAGGTATGCGCATCCCTTTCCACCATGTATACAAAAAGTACAAGCACAAGCTATGGGCAGCATGCATATCGCCAACCTCTGACAGATGTTTTCCTAGAATAAATTAGTACTGTGCCTGCACTAGGAGCAGAGAGCAAGAAAAAGGGGATAAATCAGCAATTTTGCACTATATGAACCTACAGAAACTGCATTTCCACTTCACAACGAAAATATGATCAAGAAAAAGTTGAAGGGTACTTGTGGGATATTCGAGGAATTTTCATATCAATTCTTCTTACTATTATAATTTGCATAAACTAGCAACCATCCTGATAATAGAGGAGGATGGAAAGGTTATGGATTGTCTTGCCCAGAGATGGTCCCTCTGGGAAGGTAAGCCAAAAAGCTGTACAATTTTGAAGAAGGTTGAAGCAAACCAGACAAATGAAGGCAGAAGTTCATCCTCTGGTGCGCTTGTATCCATGCTTTTCCCAGGAGCTAAGCCATACGTTTGCAGTACCAAGTAACTGTGCTCATTTTAAAATTATTAAGTAGCACAGGAGAAGAAGAAAGAGGAGTTTAAGTACTGCAAAATAAGCAATATGCCTTCCATTAGCAGTAAGAGAACATTATGAAATCAGAATGGAGAGCTGGAAGCCCTGGACATTTTTGTACCATGACAAAATGTAAAAAGTTTGAACCTGAAGTCTATAAGAGGATCTCTGGAAGCTCTGTTCCTCCTTACGTGTGCATGCCATGGACTGCACAAAATCTTACAGAAAAGACTATGATAATGCCTTCAATTTGTGAAGTACTAAAACCAAAGTACAACGGATGTACTCGAAGCATTCATTTCAAAGGTTAACATGCAGACTGTACTAGTCCTCCCAGGCATAGTCATTCAGCAGAAATTATGATTAAAAGTCATAATACATACTTTTTTTCCAAATCCCACACTTGACTTTGATCAGCGTATCAGATTACAAGGCACGCATAATCAACAATATTGTAATTAAATTGCATCAAAGATTGCTGACCTTTTGGTGCGATCTTTTGGGTAAAATTCACAGTACACAAACATGCTTTAATCTATGTGAAACATTTATCATGCACAAAGAAAGGTAACTTCTTGACATCAACATAATTAGCCCTGGCATATTGACTCTACATGTCAGCCCTTGGCTGTGAGCTAACTTGTGTGAGATCTTGACATAATCATGTTAAGTGCTGCCAGTTTGCATAGCTGCCATGGATTAAACAAGAAAAATGGTATCAACAACATTGGCGTATGTTCTCTGCTGCATGTTAATGAAGCCATTTGCACTGAAATTGTTGATATTTAGAATTAGCTTTGTTTTAATTATGAAAACAATCAATATTATAGAATCTGTGTACTTTTTAAAGTAGGCTATTAATTAGCCTATTGGTTATTGCGGAGAGTGAGAGAAATATTCTTCCTGAAAATATATCCGCTTTTTCAAGGTCTTCTATATCCCTTCTAGAATGCTATGATCTACTGACAGAATAATGTTGCCTTTTTACCATATGAATAAATACCCATAATAGCTACAGCATAATTTACAGATTATTTCAGTTCTCCTTGAACTAAGGTCTGAAAGCTGCTAAAGCCACCTGATAAAAGAAACTTGCCATCAGATGAAATTTGGATTTATGTCCACAGAAAACACTGGATTTCATTTCTCTCAACTTTATCTGGAAGTTGCATACTGACAGCAGGGACCTCTGAAGACTTTTCAACTTGGCCTATCTCCCACCTTTTAATTTGCGTACTTGATATCCTGCAATCACCTTCCGAGATCTTAGAGCAGTGCCATTTCTCCTAGCAATGAGAGATAAGAGGATGTACTTTGCACATTCCTTAAGCTTGATAGCATTAAAATACTGTATCTTGGCATCAGTAGAAACTTCATTGTGAATGTAACACTGTGGGTTTTAATACATTTAATAACTATTCCATTTCAATTTTTTTTTATTATTCTAGACAACACAGTATTAATGCTTATTTCAGCATATGTCTTGGAGCTTTGACGATCTCGGGTAAGGCAGCACATTTTACCACACGTACAAAATAATCATGAGACCACAGTTTAAGGCACTGACTAAAACACAGTTTCAAACTTCTCTATATCACACACAGAGCAAAGTTTGACTGCTGAATATAATGATGTCATAATCATGTGCTACAACCTCAGCACCAGCAACATCAATTTAAAAAATTCAGCATTATGCTTTATTGTTATAAAATACACTTACAAATGGTAATCAGTTATAAAATGACGCAGAGTTAGGAATTGGCCAGCTCCAGAATTTTGAACCTGTCCACATCCCAGTGCATTGCAGGGTGACTAGTTCTGAATGCCTAGATCTGAACCCACTCTAGGGCCCTAAGCCAAGTGCCAAATTGAAGGTGAATTAATTTTCCTTCTGTTTAGGATGTCAATAAAGTAAAACCATGGTTTTGCCAAGATTTAAGCAAAGGAGAATAGAAAATCCCATAAGAACAGCTGCTTTCTCATTGCTTCTACCATTTAAAAAATTCTGATTCTGAATCCCTTGCAGCAGGTGTGTGCTGCTGATCCAAACCCAGCTCTAACCCTGATACTGACTGAACCTGCACTGTTCTGGTTACAGACCTCATCTGGAGACAGCAATTGTCTTCAGTCCTTTTTTGTATGGACTTAAAGACGAAAGTACTCATTATATTAATTTTCTTCCTTTAAAAATAGATCTGAAAGCCAGTTAAAACTTTCAACTAAACTGATCCTTTTAAAAAGGAGAATTGGAGCATCCTAATAACCTGGCTCTCTTCTGGAATGGGTGAAAGAGGCGGGGAATTGTATAGGTCCCTAACACAACATTTTTAGGGTACTTGCTAACCTCTTGTTCTGATCTTCACAGATAAAACAATATTCATTTGCCTTGAAACAGGTATTTACTGCCATTGGGACTGCCTATGATTGCTTGCCTTGCATCCAGCTACCACTCCAGAAGGGCATGGGTGTACTGTAGGTCCTGTGCCATCTCTGCCAAAGCCATGTTGATATCACAGATGCCTGCAGTGTCTCCAGTGGCACTAGGCATCTTGGCGTGGGCAACTGAAGTGAGCCCCTAAGCACTGTTCCAGTCACATAGGGTAGGATTCAGCATGGGATTAAAACGCATGGTTTTAGGTGTCTACATGCAAACTAGGTGTCCAGGCTCCTACTGTAGTCAATGGAGAGCTAGTGAAAATAGGCAGTGGAGACCAGGCGTAGTCTAGCCGATGGGCTCAATGCATCTTTAGGGTCCAATAACCATACTTACTGCAGGCTCAATTCAGTGGCCTAAAATTGGTGCTTTTGGCTATCCAGATGCACAAATATGGTAAATGTGACATAAGACACATGGGAAATCCAAGCCCTTCTGGATCAACAGCTTGCAGCAGGGAAGTCTGAGTTTCAAATGGCACTAGATAACTACGTTTAAGCAACTGAATCAAGCCCTTGATTATTATACTGGGAACTTAGACCCCCAGACATGCAGAAACTTACTTTTAGGTATCTGATCTGGAATTAAATCCAAAAATGGTGTCCAATGGCAAATTCCTCTTCTAGGGACTGGTTTTCCTGTAACTCTCACTAGTTTAAATGAGAAAGAGCACAAAATAGAAATTAAAGTATTTTGATGTACAGCTGAGAGGAGAACCACCTGTTTGGTTTCTTTTTCTATCACAGTCCAGTAATAGTATAGATTTTACAATTCCGCAAATCATAGGCTTAGCCTTGCCACTCCAAGAATCAAATCAAACCCAATTCCAGATGAAGACTTGAATATCAAAGAGGTACTTCCACTACTCCGCCTCCTTCTCACACAGTATCTTGCTCTGCCATTTAGGGCATTATGTGCACAGTCCACATGCACCAAACCAAGTATCTGCAATGAAATGTTTCTGTTTTGCTTCTTCCACTTATTCTGCTTCTGCTTATTCCTTAGCAGGAATGAACCTTTCAGAAGGAGCTGTTGATGTGCCTTCCTATTTTGCATTACATTTATAAAAAGCTCTTCACAAGCAATCTTCACAGTACCAATATTTAGTGAAATGGATTTCTTTTACTTTTTGCATTACTGCACAGGTTATTGGTTCTGGGAACTAAATTTAATTTATTTCCAAGTATCTCGGGCATTTCATACCTCACTTTAGTATCCCTTTCTCTCATCATGAACACTAGACATATTTATACCTACAGGGCTCATGATACATCTTGGACATAAAGAACAGGTATTCTTTCCACTGCATAGAGAGAATCTAATGCTTAAAAAAAGTCCACTGTGAAAATGTTTCTTCATCTTCTATGCACAGATGTTAATTTTAAAAACACACAGGTAGGTATAAATAAATATTCATTGTCAGTTTTATCTGGGGATCTGTGTTTGTTTCTGGCTATGCTTAATACACCAACATCTTTAGATTCTCTGACGGGACATGTATGTAATTCCTTGCTCTTCCTTCTCCAAGATTTCAAGGAGCCCTAGACAACACAGATAGCTGGCACCAAACAACAGGTATAGGTATCAAAAACAAGGCTAGGCAATTCTTTCATTTTTCTGGCACTGCAGTCTGCAGCAGTATAAAAGGTGTCACTACTGAGCAGAAGTTTATCATTCCTCTTGATTGATCAACTCCACAAAAAAGTCATTTGAGATGTGATACTAAAATGTGCTTTATGGGATTCCTCTAACTTTCAGAATTTCTCAAGCAGCAATAGCTGAATTCCTTGAAATGTAGTAACATGAGAAAATTTTCCAAATTATGTCTTACCCCATCCTCTTTTTTTCCCAGTTGCTTTGCTTAACCAGAAAATGCTGAATGTTCAAGAAACTTCTGGGTCTCCTCTGTGTTAACCCCATTTTTCCTTACCTCTTTGATCTGTACTGAAAAACAGTATCAACATTGGGAACAACATTCCAGATCAGTACATGGTTCATATCTGGTATTCCAGACTAGTTTTTATTCCTTACCAGGTGATTTTCATATCTGACTTCAAAACATTCTTCATCAATTACTGATTCCTTCCTTCCTACCATTGCTTAAGCTCCTTGTATCTTTTTTTTTTTTAAGTCTTACTTGTCATGTCCTAAATCTTTTTGACCTGTGTTTTGTTACCTTCTAGTCATTTTTAATTTCTGCTGCATCTGTTCAAACAGAGAGGAATCGACAACCAAAAATTTCAGTTCCTAGAAATCTCATCTGTACTCTGGGCACCAGTTAGCCTTGCTCCTGAGTGATCAAGGAGAGTTTTTGCCCATATGGTAGTGTTTTAGAACCTTAGAAAAGTTTTAAACATTCTTTCCCAGTCACAGTTTGCCAGTGCAGGCAGGCGGTTTTGTGTCTGAGGCTCAGTATCGGAGCCACTCATTTCATTAAGATCACAGTTTTTCCCCACAGCCCAGTATGTGATGCTTAATCAAAGATATCGATTAACCATAGATGTACGTGCCAAAATATATTCATTTCAGATTATCCAGCTTTTTCCTGACCACCATTATATATATATTCCATTTATAACTGGCACCCTGCATGTACTCGTTCTATCAAATTGATTATCCAGGTATTTAAGCTTTTTTAAAATCAGATTTTTCTCAAAGCGTGTTTATACATGTACACTTTATGACCTTTATAATAATGTAGACTACCACAACCTGAATCAGATTTGCCAAAGTTTCTTGGCTCTTACACTTTCTCATCCTGACTTCTCTGATGTAAGGTGTTTCATTTCTCAAGCGTGCAAGCTATACGTTGTGATATTACCGATCAGCTTATTTCTGATACACCACCAAATGCTTATCAGAAATGCAGTTAAACAGCATGTATGGCCACATCACTATCTATTGATTCAGGAATTCACTGAAGAAGCCAGGCAAACATTATCAGCTGTTGTTCTTTTATAATCGTTTCTAACCGCGACTGTTAGACTGTGAATTTTTCCAAAAATTTCACCCTGCTTTCAACATGCCTGCTACACTCTTTTGGAAGCTTACGATTAAATCCTGCATAGCAACTGCTCTCTATATACTCACTCACTGTCAGGAGGTTAACTGGTAGATCTGCATTCACCACATTTTCTCACAGTCCCTAAAGCTCTCATTCCCTCTGCAACGATAAACAGAGACTTTAAGAGCACCGCTTTAAGTACACACGACCCTCACTTCCCTCTCTGCATGAGCTTTCTGTTGACTATTCCCTAACCACTACATGCAGCAAAGTCACATACATTTTGCTGTTATTCAGGCACTGTATGCCTGCTGAGGGGATGGAAATGCCTGGGTCTTCTTTATAATAGTTATTGTCAGTGCAAAGCCCACTGGACAAAGCACAATAATTTCACCTTATAAAGAATAAACACTACTATTCATGTAGGGGAAGGAAATGCAGCTAAGCCCTGAACGTCTTTGGTATTCAAAATTCATAGCAATCCTTGTACCCAAAAATTGTATCAAGTCTGAAATTTCTTATAACTAACCCTGGTTTTATGAGGATTTCAGTCATCCGTCACGACCTTCAGAAAATCAGGGTTTACCTATATGTATTTTTAGACATGAAGGAAAAGAGGATTTCATTTTAACAAGCTTTAAAGAAAAACTTGTGAAGCCAAAAATAGTTTCCAGTAATAATATGCTGAAACTTCAAAATACTTTATGCTAAATCCTTAAAATACTAGATGGTAAGTTTTACTATTTTAGTTACATACAGGGTATATATTTGCATGAGTGTGCTGTGGTCTTCATAAGCATATCGCTGCAAAATTCGGTTTCAAACTTATCATGAAATGTCACAACAGGAAAGCGCCTCATTACTGTATATATGAAATTTGTTTACTACTTTATCCATAACTCACTATTTCTAGAGAGCATATTATAAGCTCTTCAGCACTTGAAGTTCATTTGCTTCATTATTCTGGTGGACAGTAAAGGTAGGTAGATACACTTATTTTCATGCACAGAAGGTGTTCTGGTCTCCATCCTTTTTTTCATTTACTTATATGTCTGAAAATTCATTCTCATTAATATTTTGTACATTTCAAAGATCTTTTCTTTTACTCTGATCAAATTTGATTCATCCATTACTGGAAAAGAAATTAGTAAGTCTCAGAGTGGCATTACAGGTGAAAAAACACACATGTAAAGATATTCAATTTGCCAAGAATCAAATTGCCAATACAGTTGTGGACTAGAGTGCTGGCAAATTTAGTTCCTCATCAGCAGTCTTCAAAATTGGCTCATTCCTTCCAGTAGATCTAAGAAAGCAAGTTTCCTCTTCCTACACTGAACAGTTCATTTTCTCTATTGAAGAAGAGGGGAAAGTGTGAAAAAATGGTTAGCAATGAAAGTTTTTAAATTGAATATCATTAATTTTGACATGGTCTTTAGACCCATGGACAGCTTTTGTAACCACTGAGATGACTCTGAAGGTCACTCCAGAATATGTACAATCTGAACAGCATTTTAGTATGTGGTGAGTCCACTTTAAAATTTGAATTATTCTTTTTCTTTGAACATGACTTATTTTGCCATCTCAATAAAATTCAAAGGAATGCCCAACTGAAGACCATCTACAACATATCAGTATCTTCTACAACAGTTTATTGAAACATATTACAAAGATTTAAGGTCTTCAGAAGTATATACACAATCTGGTATTTCCTACCAGTCTGAAGGGCTGATTTTTCAATCTTAATAATCCTTGATAAACATCATTTCTCCAGAATGCATGAAAAGAAATCCCTTTTATGCCAATAGCTAGTATCTTCCATAGAAAGATTTATATGCATTCTTCTAAAGCAATATCTTGTTTCACACTCATAAACTAATGTTTGTCTTCTAAATAATATACGATTAGTAGATATTATGCCAAGAATAAATGTACTGCATGATGCTATAAATAAATCTGTAAATTTCAATCCTTGCACAGTACTCTACCAGAATACCTTGTAGCAATCAATAATACGTTTCACACTATCAGTGAATAGCATAACACAGTGAAAGATGCATGGAAGTCTTTGCTATACCCAATAAATTATGTTTCATAGACAAATATTGTTTGTAGAACAGGCTGCATCACAAACAACTCCTGGGAACTATAAGTTCAGGATCATTTCTATAATATCTGCAGATGTATTTATGTCAAATCCGGAACATAAGGTTCCAAACTGATTTGATACCTAAACAAATTGGAACAAATGCTATATCAAGGGCATTTTCTTCATCATCAATAAACCTGACATACAACACACCACAGAGTTATGCTAACAAATATATTTTCAAGGATGATCCTAACTGCAAGTAATAGAACAGATCTTGAATGTAAAGGTTTTTATGCAGGGGCAACAGCAAACTTAAAGCACACTCTGTGACATTTATACTCTCTATCCAAGGTAAATATAACTTTTCCCAAACTTTCCCTGACTACTACTGGCAAGGTTTCTTTATAGCACAAGTTAACAAAACGCTTGTAGCTGTGCAAATAAGTGATGTTTCTCATCTGAAGTATCTCAGCTATTCATACTGTACCTAAATCACCATGCCTGCCTCTCTCAAGAACTAGTAAAACACTCCCTGTTATAAGTGCCTGTTAAATTTTTTCAGCTGTTTCCCACTGCTTCCAGAGGGCAATTATATTTACAACAGAGCAATAAGCTAGTGACAACAGTTTAAAAAAAAAAAACAACCCACATTAAAAACCCAAAAACAAACCAGAAAACAAAGAAAACAAAAGCTGTTTCATGGAGGAAGGGAAGTCTCCATGCCCACGGACTGTAGACCAAGCCACAAGTTGAGAACTTCTGTTTCATATACTTCTGCTAATATTCTGCTAATATTTCAGGTCTGCAAAAGGAAATAGCCACCATGAGTCTAAGTATCTGCCTACTTTTTTAGCTGTCCTACCACAGTCCAAAGGAACACAGACTCCCCACACAATGCAAAGGCAAACTGGGCACCTCGGAATACAATGTATAAAAACAGCATCCCAATCAACAACAGAGGAGACACTGAAGACAAAACTTCAGCAACAGAACCTTTCTGAAGAGGTGAAGGATGCATGTTTAAGGAAGGACAGTAAGAAAGGGTCTGAACCCCAGATTCCCATGGTCTGAGTAAGTTCCATAGATAGTAAATGAATCTCTAAGAAGGCCCTGTTTTGAAGGAAGGACTTATCTGTGACGTTCAGTCTTCACAGCTTATCTAACACACAGCCTTTCTGGTAAGACAAGCAAATTAATGCCTTTTCCATTGGCCTCAGCTGTAGGTACGAGCTTTGTACTTAGTGTTCATTTGGATCAGGGCTCAAACATGCAGGTCCAAAAGCAGCTTTAATTGCCTTAGAGGCTGAGGTGTCATCTCTTGGATTTAGGGAAAAGCTGAGGGAAGGGAAAGAAGGAGAAGAGAGGATTTCAACAGCATTAGACAAGAAAACTGTCCAAGTGATCCTGTGAACACTATCTCTCAATATACGGGGGTGTCAATTCTCAAAATTACTGTAGGAAACCAAATAAAGATTGTGATGAAATTCACTGAAATTTACATTGGAAATGGACAATCTCTATGATATAAAATTAAGTTGTAAAAGCACAAGATTACAAAGATAATGAACTTCAAGAGTTGAACCAGTTGAACTTCAACTGGTTCAACTACCAGTAAGTTCTCACCAGTTATTCTCAATATTATAGTGGTATTGTAAACCACTGAAGAGAAAAAAAAAGAACATATGTAAACAATATAAGCTAGTTATTACAATAAAGTCAGAGCAAGTAAAACAGAAAAAAAACCAACACATGCACTGAAGAAAGAAGTTACTAACCTGGCTATCACTGTTGCTGCTAAATCTTGTTGAACTGGAACAAAAATGACACCCAAAACTCAGGAGATACAAGAGACATAGAAGAGGGATAGTCCCAAGTCACTTGACACTCACCTGCAGGTGAAAACCACAGAAATCCAACAAGAAACAGGAGGCAAAACCTATCCTGCCTAGTTAAAAGCATGTCCATTCAAATGCGACCCCTTTAAAGGACAGGAAATAAATTACAAAAAAATCACTGCTGAAGCACAAGCAATGTAAAAGATGTTTCCTGCTCTTTGTAATGCTAGATGATGGAATCATCATGATTCTTCATGAATCAATGTTTAAATACAGATATCAATGGGACTTTAAATATTTATTTGATATGTGAAGATAAATTTCTAAGCAAAAGTTATTGTTTCAAAGTGAAAAGTTGAAATCCTGTGTTTCAGATGTGTCAAAACAGGACTTGTGAAATTTTTTATCTATTTTTTTCCATATAAGATTTTATCAGAATTACAAACACATGGTAAAAGAAAGGCTTTGCTCAAATGCCGCTGTCATAAAGCAAGTGCTTCAGCATTTTTTTCAAACTGGTCCTACATGCTACATGCTGCTGCTGCAGAAGGACAAGTGGGAATACATCAGGCAGTACTCTTCGTTGGTGGAAGAGGCTCCACCACCTCGGCAATTGCTTGTGACAGCAAGACCGGTAAACTTAGTTCTCTGTAGCTCAACATCCTCTCTGTAGCTCAACCTCCCTCCTGCTCTGGCCCTTCTGCCCCATTCACTGGTCCTCTCCTTCCTGCAGAACAGTGGGGCAGAGCCAGAAAACTCAGTTTTGCCTAGGCCTCTGAGAACTCTCTATTCACACTCACTTGTCATGTCTCTTCCCTGAGGCACTATGCGATAGCTGGAACATGGGCCTTTGATGGAACATGGGCAGACTTCCTTCGAACCCAAAATACAACATAGATAAATTTTAAGTTACTCAAATCAGGAAAGCAATTGAGGAAAACCCTACCTAACCACTTAGGCTTCAGGGAAAAGCCTCTCTGGTAATTATAGCTGTATTACTGAGGAAACTCAGAGGCATCTTTCTCTTTACTGAGCTGACTGCCTAGATAAGTCACCTCTCATTAACAATTCAGAAAGATGCACTAATGTCTGAGACCTCAGAGGAGCCTAGATTTCTAGCCATACTCTGACCAAACTTAACTAATTCAGATTGCTTTGAGTTGTGTGAAAAGCCACGGCGGTGATTGGTACTCACTCCTTAAATAGAGGCTGAATGTTTGAAGCTTTTGCCTCAAAAGCAGGAGCCCAACTTCAACAGAAAGGGCACAGAGTACTTTCATCCAAAAAGATGGTGTTGAAGGCACTGCCTAGTATGCAAAATCCACAGAGAGAATGCAAGTGAGAGCTCTCATGACTCCATAACAGCATAGGAATACTATACTATTTATTAGGTACCATCCTGCAAATGAGAGGTCAACATCTTGCGTCACAGAGATACGCAAGTGCACACAGCAATTCCAGGCTCCGATTCCTGGCTTGATAGAGGAGCGTAGCTTGTGACACCCCTCTATTTTGGCATAACCTACTGAATAACTTAACTAGCACATGAGCTTTTCTGACTCCCAGACTAAGTACCAAACCTGCCTCACTCTGTGCGTGGGGAACTTCAGCGTTATGAATTCAGCTTGCTCAGCAAAGATCAAGTACCAAAGAGTGTAGAAGCTGGGGCTTGGATAACAGACTTGTTTTACATTGCTAGAAAGCTTTTATAGTCCCAAGATCACTTAGGGCATGTAATCTGTGTATTGGCCTGTTGCTAGACTGTTCAACGGAGAAAGTGCATTCCCTGAGAAAAGGCAATAGCTGATACAGGACTTAGTCTGCGTGTTTGCTTCTCTACTGAGAAGTATTATTTGACTAAGCATATTTATTGTGCATTTAATTCCATTTTTGTTTGCCCTTCACAAATACTGCCTACCAGCACAGATGTCCTATGTTGAAAAACACGACAATTTTGAAATGCAATTACTCGGCATATATAATGTCAACAGATGTTTTGGAAACATGTCCCATTTCCACACTCAGCAGGCTTCTGCTACTTTCTCCCACAAAACGTCCAAGGTAACAGAAGCCTCATGAGGCTAATGATTTTGGAGCAGCCATCAGCCATCTTGGAGGACAGTTGTCTGTGAATTGCTGTGATAGTCTCAAACATGTTTAAAGGAAATCCCTGTGACAAGCAGGCTGTCCACACCAATATCAAACCAGGCAGTCAGTGCCAATATCATGACTGATTTCAGCCACTCTTTAAAATGACTCTGCCATGATTGCTACAAGAATGTGTGTCAGCTAAAACCTATTTAATCACTTACCCATGTAGGTTTGACTCATTTACATGAGGCCTCTTTATGCTACCTTAGCAGTGTAGAGCAGTCATAAAATGGATGTAAATGCAAAAAAAGTCTTCCTCCATGCTGTGTCCATGCCATCTCTGAATAATCTCCCTAGCCTTAGTGCTCTGATCTTCCCCATCCCACCGTTTTCTTGTCCCTCTTAGAGTACCCTGTGTCAAAGTAGATTATTAGCTTCTTAGAGCAGGGACATGTAATTATTAGTATTGAAGGCATTCAGAGAATGCACTGAAAAAATAAATGCATTTGTAAGAAAAATATTCTGCTAAGGACTAAACTGAGAATTTCCTCTCATTCCCAGTGGATGGGAAAATCTTAGCTGTTATATCTCCACTATAGTGTTACCTAAGAGTCACAGCTCCCTTTCTAATCCCTCCTCCACCTCAGGGATGACAGCTCTCAGAGAATGCAGATTACTTCCTCCCCTCTCCTCCCTCCCCACACATATCTCCTGTCAGTTACGTTTTGTAAACTGATTCTCTCTGAGGAAGAGCTAAGGCTTCCCCACCTCCAGATTGTTCACACCCAGGTAGCAGCCCCCAGTGCTTGCCGCTCCACCATACCTGAGTTGGGCATGGGCTCCTGTACTTCCCTAGTCCTCTGAGTATCGTCAGAGAGCCAAATGATGACCTACGCTGATGTGATTTCAAAGTGCATTATGTGTGATCTCTGAAATAAGTTTGCAGGGTGTGAACCAAACCTGAAAGAACAGCTGTTAAAAAATATATTTTCATCTATGAAAATGGCAGTCCGGTTTTGGATGTGGAAAATTAACATGGTACTAAAAAACAAAGCTCATTAAAAATGCATTCTTAACCATAAATGTCATTAAGAGATATGCAAATAAGCCATAGCCAGCAGGTAATCTGAAAAGACCAGGGAATTCATCGTGGGGGCACAAAAGCAGAGTAGTTAGAGCATCCTGATGTTGTGCTTCAAATGAGTCGACTTCCTTATGGACTTCTGCTGTAATCTCTCCTGCCTTCCCCAACCAGTCTACGTGAATGCAGACAAGGTCACAGGAGTGGGGAATTCAAGGACGGACAGATAAGATACTAATCACATCACCTTCCTGCCTCTTATTGGTATGCTTCAACCATGCCAGCCCAGCAAGCCATCCTTAACAGGAGCCACAACCTCAAAACCTGAAATAATGCTCAGGTTCAGTGAAGACAGTTCAGGGCCATCACTTCCTTTCTTTTTCATGTTGGCATATTTCCCATAGAAATCACAAAATACGTATAGGATTTTCTCTTTTCATTCCATCCCTCATCCACATACACGAACTATGAAAACAGATACGAACCAACTAGTAGCTATTGTTACCGTCCCTTACTTTGGGACAGCAAATTATTTTCTATTTTTAAGGAAAGAAAATGCTACATAAGTATATGATCTCTCACATATGAGTTTACAAGGGCTTTAAAAATATTTGATCTATAAGATTTAGAATCTGAGATATCAGAGAGCATCTGGCAAGTCAATGACCCACAGATACACCAGTAACCTAGACAGCATCCAGTGCACGAGAGAAAGTAAAAAAAAACAAATTCACAAGTGACAATTTTTAAAATAACCTGCCCACAGAGGAGATTTTTTTTTTCCCAGGTTGGCAAACATGCTGACATCTGCGGGCTTAAGTCTCCGATTATTTTTTTGTTTGTTGTTTCCTATTTAATGTACGGTGGATGTTTGCATTGTCTACGTAAATGCCACAGGTTAATTAAGTATTATCTTTAAATGTATTTCCTTTTATCAGTTTTAATTGCAGAGGCTTTCAATTTCAAACCAAAGTCCCTTTTTGATGAAATCTTTAGAAAGTAAATAGAAGCTTCAGATTTAGCTTCTTATTAATATTCACTATCTTGTGTACTTTCATTGGGTCTTTTTTTTTTTCTAAAATTCATTACTTCACGTCTTTCCTCGAATTAAAATTGCTTCATGCTTATATCCATTTTTGCAGTGTACCTATTGGCCCCTTTCATTTATATGTATATGGCTGCAGCTAGAGTATAGAGTTAATAAAGTGATGGTATTATATCTTTCTATTTCTTCCATGTTATATTATTTCCCTGATTACTGTGGAGATTTATAGTGAGCTGTCCAAAGTGGCCTCCAATACTGTGCTTCCAACTCCACGGTCACTTAATAAATCGGGCTTAATTATATCAATGTCACATTTGGCATCTCAGCTGTTTCCAATTGGACTGTCTCATATGTTACAAAAAGAGTATGTTTTATCCTTTGAAGTTTAGAGCCGGATACCCAAAGTCACCCCTTTTGTGGTCTTTAACCAGTTGATATCTTATCAATCTCCTTTGGTTTTTCATACAAAATAGCTCGGTCAGGATGCTGGTAATGTAATAAATGTAATAATCTGTGAGATAAAGCCAGTATTTCCGTAGGCATTTCCAAGTATTAAGAAAGTGTGCCTCCCTGGAGAATACAGAATAATTCAGGTGTATCACTACTCAACCATTTGATGACTTAATCTACTCATTATGAATAGTCAAAGCCAGATTTTTAAACATTTTATTTTTACCTTTCTTTCCTCCATGTTTCAAGAGTCTCCTTACCACATGGCCAAGCAATCAAGTTCACCTACTTAGCCTTCTCAGCTGTGCACATAGATATATAGGTTTTATTTAATTTTTTGGCTCTTGTATTTAACTTTGTAGTGTGACATACCATTAACTTTCCAGGATATTCTTTTGTGAGCAGCACCTGTTCCTCCCCTAGTTCAACTGTAATTTTCCTTATCTCGTATGACTGATGTCTTTGGCAGATGTCTTTGTCTGACCCGAATACTCTTTAGCACCTGTCAGCCTTCTCCTGCTCCCGCTTTATATAATCTCCCTAAACATTGTCAGTTCTCTGTGGTAGCACTTTAGCTCTGTTAGGCAAAGATGAAGCATTACTTTCTGTAGAGGCTTTTTGTTCTTCAAAACTTTCTATGGTTCTGAGTACATTTAAATCCCTTGTCTTTACATCAGTTCTCCCACCACAGTTCTGAGATTTTGAATACTTCCCCTGTGCTGCATGTGTTGGTGAACTGGGATACATTTCATGAAACTTGCTCAGAGGTACACTTTTTTGCTGGTAATTTAATTTTAATTTCTGAAACACTCATTTCCCTTCACACTTCCAAAGCCATAGATGCAAGTTCAGACTCTGGCCAGAAGAGTCTCCCAGGTCTTGCCAAAACTTTATTGACATCTCAGGAAATAACCCATCTTCATACCTGTCACACATACCTTCCCAATCATCACCTACCCAGTAAGTGACTGATTCAGGCTAATAACTGAATTTCCCACTGCCAAGTCCATCTCCTGGTGTTACAGGAGTAACAATTTCACCACTTATAGAGGGTCCAGTCCGAACTGCTGAGACCACTGACATATTCCACAGAAAAAAAATTACAATGAATGAGCAAATAAAATGTGCAAATTACCTTTCAAAATTATTTCTTTTAGGAAGTCCCAATTTATTATGACTGATATGGATTGCACTTTTTTTTTTTTTTTTTTTTTTTGCATATTTAAATGATTTTGTATTCTTTGAAAACATCACAGACAAGGAACGGAATTTTAAGTGGTAGTGGTACAGTTCTCCATTTACATCCATTTTTCATATAATTTTCCCCTGTGGTAGTTTCCCTCAGGCTAGAGCACAGGCAACTAATTGTCCCAGTAACAAAACTTTGGATTAAAAGATTTCCAAGCCCATTACAGAAGTCCTAATGAAAGTGTTTACTTTCAAAGTCAGATCTAGCAATCAAACACAGCTCCTACTCAGGCCGTAGTCAGTCTTAGAAGTCAGTCAAGGGCTGACTTTGGAATATAAAGCAAATATTCTGCAAAAGTGTTTTGCACATTGAAAGTTCAGAGTAGTCTTCAGTTTCTCCAGTTACAAGCCCTAGCTAAACGCTTACTACTCAAGATCAAATCTCACAGCCTCTCACGTGTATTCACAGGGACTGTTTGGGAATATCTTTGAACAAGCAGTGAAATGGGCAAGAAAAGTTGCTCCAGACTCAAAGACACCATTAAAAATAGATCAAACTGGCTTACTATTCCCATAGGTTAGGCTGACATTTTAAATTGTGATTTGGAAAAATGAGGGAAGAGATACCATTGACAGGAAAAGGGATGAGGGGGACTGAAGAAGAAAGAAAAGAGTGAAGTGAAGCTGGGGTAAAAAGGCTGTGAAAGGCAAAATGAACAGATTTCCCCTTTACTGGTAATCTTCTAATATATAAATCACTGGACTGTTTCTCCTGTAGAGATAATCCTGAATTTTTTCTTCCTCTTTAAAGGCCATATAAAAAGTCAATAAAAGCACTTCTCAGGCAAACTGTAAGTTCTCTTCTTTACAGACCATCTTTTTAAATTTTCAATGTCTGATACTTTTTATTTTCTGTCAGATGTAAATAGAAACAGACCAGATCTTAGCTGTTATAAATATCATAGGCTGCAGAGAGCATCATCAGTACAGCCTAGTTAAAAGAAAAGGATATCCCATAGATGCCATTCATCTGTTCTTGCACTATTTTTTGATACCGCAGCAGAAATAAACCTGCCCTTGTGCACGTTCTGAAAAGCTTACTCCATCACTTCACAATTAGGTCCTGATGTTGCAAAGAACTGAGGACCCTCTGCAGCCCACGAGAACTGAGGGTTTTCAACACCATGAGGGACTGACATTTTTAACTATCAAAGCAATATCTATCCTTGGGCAACATCATTCCCTAACTCAGAGCTATTATTTCCAGCAGTTCTTCTGAAGTATAAGCAAGCAGCTCTGGAGTCTTCTACACAGTAGGAAATTTAGAAGTAGTTTCATTGCAAATGATTTCCTACAAGTAAAAAGACACCAATCAACACAAAACTGTGATTTTCGATTTCCAGAAATGACCTAATGAACTGAGACAGTGAAGCTAATGTGCCCCAATTATGTCAGGGAGGAGAGGGGGGAGGAAGAAGAAATTAAAAAACAAAGAGAGAACTTGGATTATAAATGGGTTTGATTTCACCCTTCTGAACACCCCATTTTAATTCACCATGAACTAGTCAGCCACTGAAAAGAGACTGCAATTTTCTAGCCACTGAGCTAGAGGGTTTTAAAGGTGCATGGAAGAAGCATGCTTTAAAGGCAGCATGGAAACACCACCACAGCATATGTTCCTGAAGGCAGTGTCCCTGAAGCAGGAAAAAAAATATAGTTTTTTCCCTACATTTTTGCATTCCATTTCTCTTATCAACACCTGACTAAGCCCTTCCCTAGAAAGTGCAAAAAACCCAAACATATCATTTGCCACCTTCCCATTATCTGTTAAGGCCCTTGCCTCCATTCCTGGTTTCTTCTGTTTAGGTTTTAAACTTAGCAGGGCAGGAATCATTTAAGGACTCATATGAACGTAGTACCTAAAACAAGGATCCTCCTGCTGAGGAATGGGGGTAAATTTTTCTCCCTCTCCTTTCCCAAGACAAGAACTAATGGAATGAGGAACTTTATGTGAAGCATTAGAAAATACTTTCTAACTGTAGGATAAATTCGTCTTGCCTTCAGGCTTTACTGTAACAAAAGATGATTACTTCTTCTTATCCCAAAGCATGGACTCATGCCAGCAAGGATGCAGTCGTTGTGCCTTGCCACCCTATAGGAATACAAGTGGAGGAAAGTCTGTGATTCTTTCCTGCCTCCTGTGTTACCGTACTGAACTACGCACAGACAGGCTCTGAGGTAGGAGACCTAATTTTTCACTATTAAAAATGAACGTGACAAATTGAAGAAGTGGTCCGAAATCAATAGGATGCAATTCAGTATGGACAAGTGAAAGTGCTACATTTATGTAGAAGTAATCAACTGTACCAATAGAAGATGGAAAATGAGTCAGTAGGAAATAGTTTGTGGTCCATGGGGGGGTCACAAACTGAACAGAAATAAACATTCTCACCTCCCTGCAGAAACTATTGCACAGGTTTTATAGGCAGCATCATATGCAAGATCTGTCTGTAGATACTCCAGAATTAGCAAGCAGCTAGCGTACTGTATGCACCTTTAGGCACTGTGCTTTGAGAGATGTGAACTTCTTGCAGCAGTCCAGAGAGAGCAACAAGGTGGATTAGAGGGCTGGAAAAAGTGATCTGCCAGTAAAGATTGAACAAAATCAGAGTTGTTCAGTCTGGAGAATGAAACACTTAAGAAGAAATGTCATAACAGACTTCAACTGTATCTTGCTGGGGAATTGGAATCAATTGCTCTCCATGTCCACGGGGATTGGAACAAGAAATAATGGAATGTGGAAACTTTAGATTAGGCATTAGAAAAACTTTCTAACATGGGGAGAGCAAAGCATTGGAACAGATTGCCTGGAAAGACTGTAAAATCCCTATCATTGGATTTTTTAAGAATAGGTTCCAGACATGTTTGATCAGATTCTGTGATAACAGTTATAATAACAACACCTTATGCTTCTCTCGTGTTTTATAACAAAGAACCCCAGGGTGCAGCTCCCTTCTAAGTAAAACATGCAGACAGGGAAAATATACACTCCACTTTTTCAAGCAATGAGTACAGTGTCTCTAGGTAGTTGAATCTCCCACTTACTGAGCTGTAGCCAAGCCCTAAGAAAAGGATTGTGCTAGTAATTTGGGGTCTCAACTCCAGGGTCCCATCAAGCCATAAAAACTCCATTGTGTGACTCCCCTGATCTACCAACAGATGTCTACAAAGTAAAAATCTGCAACTGAACTTGTCATAGCAGGCTCCCTTTGTAGTGTAATGGAGAGAAGCAGATACGTTTAGGCAGTGAATCACCTGGCTTGCTAAGGTATAAAAACATAAGCTATATTTCATTGTCTCCTGGGCTGGGAGTGGATGATCCACCAATTAGGAATCTCAGCTTTCTGGCTGCTCACTTTGTAACCCAAGATTTGAAATACAGTACTCTGGAGTGACATTTATGCATATAGAAACGTATGGTTGTATCTTGTCCATCCTAGGTACTTGGTTGACATTATTATGGAGTAAACTCTATATTTAGGAGGAGAAGCAGGAAATATTTCCCTTCTACAATAATTTTAACATGTTAAGATGATGGCTGAATTGTAAGAAGATGAACTGCCTGACAAAGGACATATGATAGATGAAGATGATCATAGGAATATGATCTGTTCAGCTCTCATGTGATTCTGTAATTTACCACATGGTCCTTCCTGCGTGTATAAAGTGGAAAGACTTTCTTCAGATGTACTAGATGTGTATTGTATAAAAGTCAATTCTAGTAACAGCTTTCATATTGCTTTTCCCCCAGAAATCAATCTCCTTTCACACTAAATTTGTTTCTCAAATATGAAACCTTTCTCCTGGTCTGCTCCCCAGATTTTTTTTTTCTTACTTCCAAAACATTATCTCTTTAACTTCAAACTGTCTGTCCCTTTCTATCTCTTTTTGCCCTCATTCCTAGCATAAGATCTCACCCTTAACTGTGTCAAAGGGTTTTAGAGAAACACGACTAAACCTGAGAAAGGTTGGCTTGTTTTGGTGGCGGAGTCAATCTTCCTCTTGGGAGAGCAACACAACAATTGAGGAGCTTTATTAGCTGAGCATGCTACCAGAGGCGTTCAGACTGAGGACAGAGGCCTCTGCCCCCAACCTCCCATGGCACGGGTGAGAGAGGTCAGTCTGCAGCCGCAGGGTGGAAGGCTGCCAGGTCAGCTGCGGGCACCGGGCACAGCAGCAGACCAAAGGGAGGTTAGCGAGACTTAGCAGTGTTTAATATGAACTCCAGGGAGGTGCCGAGCTGTCGCAGTTTGCTTCTAAATACCTCCTACCTTGTGCTGTATAATAGCAAGTGGACTCCATTTAAAGGGGGTGACCCATCTGGCCTGTGCCCAGCTGCCTAACAGTCGAGGCTGGACTGCTAATTTGAAGACCATCTTGCTTCACGGATTATGAGATTTCAGGAAGGGGGGGTGTCCATTTTTTATTTTGCCATTGCCCCAGACTAGGATGGAGTTAGGAAAAGTAGGGGGGAAGCTTCCATTTTGTTCTTACAATCTCAGGCCCTCCAGGATGTGCAGATGCAACAACAGGTAATGTCTGAATTAGGATTCTGCTGACAGTGCCTCTTCTTCCAAAACCACCAGTACAATCACAATATTCGCTTGGCTTTGTTTTAGTCCTGTAGTTGGAGAATTGCCATTACTGGTCCCTTTGGCCTTTCTGTCATCTCCTCTGAAAAAAGCCAACTAGCTTGGCCACTCTGAGGGCTAGTTTGGCAGCTGTCAAGTTCCAGATTATACTTCTTGAGCACTGGCATCTGCATCTGTGACCGGCCCTATCTCTAGCCTCTGCCCTGGCTTTGTTCCCAGCTGTGCAACAGCCCTCAGGCTGGTGCAGGGCCAGTCTGCTGCTGGACTCCCTTCACATCCTGGTGGCTGCTTTCCTTTGAGTCAACCTTGATAAGAGAAAATATGCTTCATAGTAGCTGCTACACTTGCAAACAAACCCAGTGGGCTGCATCTTGTACTTAAGGCAAGCACAGGCCTAACGCTCTTCTAAACACCTGGGAACTGTTGTCTGCCACAGCGTGGCTGGGAGATGTACAAATCATTTGTATTTGTGCTGTTGAGCTTTTTCTTCAGAAACAAGACAGAGTTTTTATATCTGCCTTGTTTTCTGATCCAGTTTCCACAGAAGATTTCTGGTATACAGTCATACAATTGGAAGTAATAAAATTAAAATTCTGGCAAGTTATTACCCATCAGCAGATACACAACAACTAACAGACTATGTGACTACCCTAAGCCTTGATGAATCAAAGTAACATACTAGCCTAAACTGCCATTATGTGAATGCAGACCAAAATCACAACCTCCCATTGTTATAAACCACTAGAAAACTCTCTAAGTCCAGATTTTGCACTTGAAATGGGAGATGGAAACTGACAGGACATAAATTAATATAAATAAGGACTTAGTAGGCAAAGACCGACAAATCTTGTGAAGGACTAAATTCCATGTCATATATACAGCCTGTGAAATTCAAAAAATGAATGCTCAAAGCAGGTGCCAGGAGGTCCTAGGTCACAAAGTTAAGTCCTATCTGAGACACATTCCAAATGAATTAGCCTTAGCTAATAGCCAAAGTCTAACTCCCAAAACATGCATGGGGAAATATGGTAGAACTTTCAATCAGTGAAACAGGCAGTACAGACTCTGTATTTCATCTGTATGTAACATTAGCATGTAAATATAGGGTAATGTGCTTTGAGGTACAGTTCAAGCTGCAAAGTGCATGCAAAGCCCCCCAAGAATTCCCCTTTGCCTACAGATTTCCTCTGCACAGGGGGGAATCACGACAGATACCGGGCTGGCAGAGGCTGCTCCCCTGACTCCTGTGCTAGTTTGCAGCTCCACCATCTAAATCCTCTGCCAGAATGCAGTGTAATAGTCAAAAAACAGGGAATGGGAAAGTAGGGGGACAATGACAGACCAAAGCAGCCATTTATCTAACCCCTGCCTCTGTGCAGTTTTGATATGCTGTAGGTAAAGCATTACTTCCCATCCGATTTAATTTCCCAGTCAGGAATTGTAATTATCTGCTCAAGACTCGTTGCTGGTCACACACTGGTCAGATAATGTGAAGGTTCATTCTCCCAGTGTCATGATCCTGTAGATCAAACACATCAGATCTCAGTAGCAGACAAGACAGTGTGCCAGTGACCAGGCACAGTCTGATAAGCTGTTCATCAAACTGAGGATAAACACCATTTGGGTTGTCTAATCCCTCTGGGACACTCAAGCTAGACTAAACTATGCTTTGGTATCATGGTAACATTGGCTTCAGATGATAACCACAGAACTCAGATACAAATGAATGAAAACTTACAGAGCCAACCTGTCAGGTAAATAAAGGGTGTTCAGTATTTACTGTGTAATAATAGAGTCTTTTTTTTTTTTTTACTTACTGAACTAGAATATACTTGGGCAAGTACAGTTAGTTTGGTCTCATTCCAGAAGCTGAAAAGGTGGCACAGGTAACCAGCTGCCTGACAATTCTTCCATTAATAAGAAATCTCCAAACAGGATAGTGTTGCATAGTCTCCACAATGCCCTCTCCTGCATGCCCTGGCCAGTGTGCATAGTAAGTAAAAAGATTGTTGAAGGAATATGGCTGCATTTTGTCAAGCTCTGGTTCATCTAATGGCTTCTTGAGAGATTTTAGCTTCAGGTTATTCTAGCTGAATTTCTGGCATCAGAAATATCACAGATGATAGTCCCTGACCCTCTCTTAGGCCTCCACTAAGCAAAGTAAGTTCAGATGAATTCACTAGACCTGGTTGTGATTAGATTTTTTTTAAAGTCTCTTGCTCTCTCTGCAAAGTATCATTTACATTTTAGATAAAGTGCTGCTATGCTTATATGGCTGTGCAGTCAAACCGAAGCCAGCAGCATTACATCAATTTAAATGGGTGGATTTAGCTCATATGGGTTAAAAGGCATAGTTAAAAAAAAGGACCCTGATGAGCTATTACAGGCACCACATCCCACCGTGTCTTTCAGAAACTGATCAAAATCCACCTTAATACTAATTAAGGTCTTCATTCAGCTCTTCCAACTGGCCAGATGCTCCAGACTCCACTACTCTGATGGCTAGATGACTTCTAGCCTGAATTCACTCATGGGCAATCGCTAGGCATTCATTCTTACGGCAATGTTGTTTTTTAGCTGAAGAAACTGTCTCCTCCTTCCTTTATATTTACCCCAGGTGTATTTATACAGAGCAGACATAACCCCTTTCCACTAAGCTTAACAAGCCATCTTTTAGTCTCCTCTCCAAAAAGAGCTTGGCCTTTCCCAGAGTCATTTATTTCTTCCTTGAATATGAATGACTAGAACTGCATGTAATTTTCTAGATAAAGTACCAGTAATATCATTTCACATCTCAATAGAAATACCTCACCTGGCTTGCCTCAGGAATATTTGACCTTTTTCATGGCTAAATCGTATTGGCAGATGCTGGTCAATCTGTGATCATTTGATTCAACCAAGCTTCCTTTCCCTCAGCAATTTCCAAAATATGATTTCTCCAGCTTATAAAATAAATTCTTGTTATTAGTTCCCAAATGCAGTGGCTGAGTTCTAAAAATGGTCACTTCACTACCCTTCCTCTCTGTTTTTCAAATGAAAAATCAAGCTCACCCATGGTGTAAGAGCTTTCCAGAAAGCTGTGCATGGATTGGACTTCCACTCAAAAGCTGGACTGGACTACTGCTCTGCATCAGGAACTTTACTCAGTTCTTTTATTCACATCATCTCAATATTAAAAAGCCATTTTTCTTACTTAAATGGACAAAACTTTACAAAATACACTACAAGAAAAAAATATTAAATTAGCAAAGAAATCAGACTAGTTGATTTGCTTCCAACTGTACCAACTCTTTCATCTCTTATTAAATGCACAGTCAAGCTTCATAGTCTGAACAGATATTTTTTTCAAGCAATTTTGTCTTTTTAGCTTCAAGCAAAGCTATAAAGTGACTCATGGATGGGGAAACTGAGACAGGAAGCCACGACGAGACTTTGCCCAAGCAGGTAACAGTGCTGGCTGCAAAAATCACAGCTATAATCCTTGCTCTGAGGAATGCAATAATAGACTAGCATTGACTTCACTGAGACTAAGTTTTCATAATAATAGGATTAGTAAAACAAAAGGCATTTTAAAATCAAATTCAGTTTCTGGTTTTATTTTCTTAACCTGTGGGGTTGTTTGGGGTTTTTTTCTGTATGTGTAATGAGGCTATTGTGTTTTACTTCGCTTTTTATTCAGTTTCTACTCACTTTCAGATTTCCAGAACTGATGAAACAAGCTTATGCTTGGTTGAAAACCCCACCAATGAATAGATGGAGAGGAAAGTGTCCCTTATTATGCATATTTCTACTTTGAATTAGTTTAGGGCCAATTTGGACCTAAATTATATTGCTACTATTCCTTTTACAGGCTCTTTTTCTCATTTTCAATAAATATTATTTTGTCATGCCCCATTATGGCATTCATCAACTACAGTGCAATCACAATAGGCAATTAACTTCTGTCAAATCCCAAAACAGGCCATTTATGTCAGAACAAGGTTGAACTATTTACTGTAATCATATAATAGAGAAGCTTACCCTGCTACCCAGGTCTCTTCCAAAGCGAATTAAACTCTCCTGAACTCTCATTCTATGAATACACAATGTTTTTTTCACATAGTACAGCAAATTGCTAACATTCTTGCAGCATCTCAAGGAATGTGAACTTTGAAATGGAAACTGTCAGGTCAAAGACACCACTCAAGAGTTCTTTATTTGAGGAATTTACCTGAGACAAGGTGCTGAGGCATTGAGTAACAGAGGCTTATTCTTGCAGAAGCGGTTTATTGTCGTGATTTCGCTGTGTGGGTATTACCCCACCACCAGAATGCTGAAAGGTTTTGCATAAAATCCACCCCCTTTCTGTTTTATATCATTCTTGAGGGCTTTTCCTGGTGTTTAATATGCTAGATTGCAGCTCTCAAAACCACGAACTGAACTAAGTGATAGAGTTTTAACGTGTATCTTGGAGAATCCTTGCTGGACTATTTATTCAGAATTGCTTTTCCCTCCTATACGCAGCAGGAAAATACTTTAAGAACTGGATCCCATCACAGAATGGGTGCAGGCTGTGCTGGGCAACCACCACTTTCAGGATTAGCAAAGATTGCCAGCCATTTAAAAAATAATAACCAAATCTGCCAGCTTATTTCAGCCTTCTCCTACAGCTCCTTCGGTGGGGATCACAGAGACCACAGCGAGCCTGAGGGACAGCAAGGGAGGGTGGGCCTCTGAAGGAGATCAGCAGGGGCAATATTCAAAGATAAAAGATTCAGTCACAGAAAACAGTACAGTAAGGAGCAGAGTTCAAGAAATAGGTCATTATTAATCAAATTATAGATCAGACCCAATAACCACATATTTCCTTGAGCTTGCATTCAACAGCCCTTCTGTAAGATATTCACAGAGTAGGATCAATACCTCTCTGGAGGTAAGTGGCATAAATTTTGTCTCAACATATACACCACAGGAGTTTTACTGTGTGTTGTATACAGTAATTGCATTTTATAGATGACTGTGGAAGGCTTCAGCTTTCATTGATTTTTATCATAAACTAAAAGGTGGCAAGAAGAAAAGAACAGCACTTTATATGAAGAAGCCAGTCAGCTGAAGTTGCAAAAGAAAATGAAAATTTGGCATAGTACGTGTGATCAATCCATGTTTCATGCAGAAATGAATGCAGATATTTGAGCCTTTCCTTTCAGAGTAGCAAAAATCTTGAAATGTGCCACAGAAATCCCTGTTCATCTAATAGCAAAAATCTTGAAATGTGCCACAGAAATCCCTGTTCATCTAATAGCAGTCAATTGTGTTATCCATCAGCAGGGTTTAAGACTATAGGAAGTCTTTCTAATTACAGCACTTCTAACACTTCTTATACCATGAATGCCATCTGAATCATTTATGAAACAAGGTAACCAAAAGTTGTGTTTTCATTATCACACATAATGTGACCACATTCACATTCAAATTGAGGTGAGGGATATAATTTAAGATCATCACCATGTCTAATATTTGTCACTTTCGAAAGTGTATTTTTAAAACATTCCTCTTCTGATTTCTTTCTTTTTTCATGTCCTTCACAGCAAGCAATTCAGAAGAGATGTTAATGCAGCATAACAACTCTTTACCCTTTTTCAAGGCCAATTTTGCAATATGGGCAAAATGATTGGAAATGTAGTCCTGAAAAAGCTTAAACCATCTGTCAGGGACTCGGTTAAGAAGATCCACACTGTTTCACAGCCAAAGATGTGGATAAATTATGCCTGGCTAGAAATGTCCAAGGCATGTGGGTTACCATTCAAGCTTATTAGGATGAATTACAAATTTTTTATTGTTCATTACCCTAGTAAGATAATCTTTTCAAATTATAATATGCAATAAGCCATGCAGACTGGAAAGCAAGCAAGTGGTAAACACTGGTAATAATGATTTTGAAAGCTGCATATCCTGATATATCAAAAAGCCATGTATGTGTATGCACTCAAATGCCTATTTGTTTGCCTCTGTTGACACCCCATTGTCTATATTTGTGCTTTATACATATTTATTTATATTACTGCTCATGTTTTATGACATGCCATAAACCACTTGTCTATTTTATTCCTGAAATGTATTTTACTAAAAAAAAAAAATTAAAGAATGAGAGGTTGGGGTAGCTGTGGTTAACTTGTATGGCTTAGGCTAGCAGACATAAAAATAGTCCGAATGTCATGCTGCTGTTTTAATACTGTCACTGTTTTTATGGACAGCTGTTATCCCAATATTTTTAAACAAGGATTTTTCCAAAGTATTTATAAACACTGCCAGTCTAAAACTCTTTAAAGCCCATAAATATTGCATGAAGCTTTTATCGGAAATATGAAATTGATTATTAGTTGAAGGAACGTCTCCGGGCAATACACAAAATCAAAAATAAATCAAATTTTCCCATCTAAATTACTATGCTATGATTTTTAAAACCCTACAGACATTGTAAATGCTAAAAGGTATGTGAAGATCTATGCTTATTATTTATGTGAAAGTTATGAAAATTGTTTGATAAGTAATAGTCATTTTGTGCTCAAAAGGACATTACTAGTGCTTCGTTATCTGAGATTTTTATCTGATATTTCCCCCCACAACTATTCAAATATTCTTAAAAGTCCTAAAATTCATCCCCTACCTGCTTCAGAAATTAGCACTAATTTCACCTGGGAAAGTAAATGATCTGTTAACCAAGCCTGCCCAACTAAATTTAACAGTACCCTAAATATCTTGGCTTTCACATTTATGAGTATTTTTCCTGATTAGTCTCTTATGGGTCAAAATAATATAATATTTGATTTTCTCACACTACTTCCACTGTCCAGGAATGGAAGGTACTGATATACCTGAGATAGCCCATTGAGAAGGTGAAAGCAAACAAAAAAAAGAAATTATCATCTGAAATGCTGATGTAATTAAAAACTCAAACCTCCCTCCTTCTTTCACTTTGTCATTAAAAATTTATCATGTTTGAAATCAGGTTTTCTTGGGAAAAGGAACAGAGGATGAAGAGAGGCATAGAATCATTCTTTAGGGTGATGGCAGCAATTCGGCAGAGTGCCTGCTGTAAACCGATGTGGTGTATAGCATACAGGCACCCTTACAAAAATCCATAGTGGATCCCTAGTGTCCACTCAAAGCAGTAAACAGGCCACACATTTTGTACAGGTGTAATCAAGTGAAAACATACAAAGATCACCTATTCCAAAAATAGATGCTATGCATCCAAATTTCTCCAAAAAACCACTTTGGCATCCACATATCCTGAATGGTCTTTATTATATTTTCACTGGATAATAAAAGTGATGTAAAATCCATTAATACAGCAAGAAACAAACAAACAAACAAAACAAAACAAAGCAGCAGCTGGCACATTAGGTGCTGTTCAGGTGCCAACACAGCAGTCTGCACCAAACAAGATTATTTTGTGTTTGTTTGGCTGATTATATTCAGTGGAAAATAGATTGCAAGCAGGAATAGCAGCTTTATCAGTGGGGCTGGCTGGAGACTCCATTAGGCTTTCTGCAGAAAGTCACCTGAGCTGCTTTTTACTCATATCACTCTATTTCTTTTTGTCTCTATCTCCATTTTTATACTGGCACAGCAAAGATGTAATTTTGCGTGTCCACTTATGGTCGCTGAGTATCTGACGGTACCCCTAGTCAAGCGTGTCTAATTTACAGAAGATTGGGCCAAGTGACATCTTGGACCGAATTTGAACCGATGACCTAGATAATGGAAAATCAAATGACTTTACAGTAATGTGGTAGCTGGGGCATGGGTTAGTTTCAGGCATTGCAAAAAACAAGGAAAAATATGGTGCCCTTTCCTGATTTTATTTATTTGAGCAAATTTGTGCATCTCGGAAAGGTTATCTTGTTATTTCTCTAAGCTCCCTCCTCCACTACAGTCATGAGCCAGCTAAGCTATCATTTATCACAACAGGCTAAAATTGTCACAGCCTTGGTCGACTGTTCAGGGAAACAGAGGAAAGGAAAATCCTGACACAGCCCTAGGTCCTTGCCTGGTCCTGCTCAGAATATGAATTTCTCTGTTGTGAGAAGCACAAGAAGGCTTCATTCAAGTAATTGAGAAAGGGGAATTAAGAGATGTACAACCCATCTCCAGCCTTACCAGAAGGATATGAGGAATGATCTGGTCAGTAAAACATTGTAAAACATCTTATCCTCTAAAAAGAAATTAAATGGGAAAGGAATAAAAGGGCAAAGATGGAAATCTTATTGGCAACATCTTAACATAGATGCCAACATACACTCCACCATCTTAACCCCAGACTCAGATTGTCCTTTGGTCTGTTCTTGGAGTAGGGCAAGTACAGCTGTCCTGTGTATTTTCCACCATTCTGTGGCAGACTGTAAAGCCACAATCTAGAAAAAATAAGGTTTTTTTTTCCTTCAGCCCTCACAGAAATCTGAATAGTATGTCTGTAAAATGACTAGATACCAACAATAGTGTGAAAGGCCTATAAAATATCTTCTAATGGACAGGAAAACTGTATTTGGGGTCAGTTACCTCAGCTCTGTTTTTCTGTGATGTAGCACAAGTCTCATTTGCCCAAAGTCAAGTCCTGAACTGCACCAGTGGAAAAATACTTTTAAAGCAGCTTCTTGAACAACCCAACACCTGCAATTCTGCTTCCTGCCCAATATCTCTTCTATTCTTCTACTCTCCACTAGCTGCTATTTACAGTAGACTTTTGGGGTTTCTTCTGGTTGGATTTTTGGCTTTGGGGTTTTTTGTTTTTTTTAAAAAGAAATAAATAGGCAACAGACCTTCACATTCAGAGACCACCAAATGAAAAACTGAAAACATTCAGTGAGAGAATAATTGTTAGAAGATTAAAAAAAAAAAAAGGCCATTTTGATTTAGTCTTTCATATAGCTGGCAGTATTTAGATGTTGACTGGTTTATGTTCTCATGTTTCAAAGTTCAAAACAAATCCTGAACGCAATGCAAATGAGCTCATTATCTCACCTCTAATCTTTATGTATTTAATTTCTTGATGACCTGTTTTACTTTTCCTCTGCCTTAAAAGCAAGAAATAGTTCAGAGACAGAGGAATATTTTTACATTTGTTTTATCTCTCTTACCCAGATCTGATTACTAATCACAATGAATAAATGATACTTAAAGGAATACTGGGTAGACACAAAAGACTGACTAGTCAGTGCACCTCAAAGCAGCAAGGTATTATTATGTGGCATAGAAAAATAAAGTAACCCTCTAGTAAGTTTTGAGATGTTAATAAAGATAAACATCTGTAGAATTTAAATGATATTTTCTTAGTTCACCTGACAAAATGACAAATGACAAAAAGTTAATCAAAATAACCTTTTAGTTTAATCTATATAGCATGTTAGTTAGTAAAATGCTTGTTTTAGACACTGAATGAACTTCAAAAGTCTGCGTCAATGTGAATGGATCAGTCTACTGCTTCTCATTAAACTCTGGTCACAGTACCTGTGTTCATCTCCTCATTGTGTGGGGATTTACAAATGGAACTTTACTACTCAAAGCACTTATGTGCTGTTTTTGTCAGTAATTGCAGTATGCTGAAGATGAAAGAAGCTGACCATGAAACATCAAAAATATTGAAGTAGCAACCATGTTGCCAACATCTAGAAGTGAGGCTCTTGAATTACATACACTTACAAACTGCCACAGGAAAAAAAAAAGCTTTAATTTCCAGAACAGAATGGAATAAGCTTGCACTCATAAGTCTACAGTCACTGGCAAATCTTTTCTGTTCTTTTTTTTTTTTTCCTTATATAATACACAGGCTACAAGTTCACAAACTGAGCAGGTAGATTAAATAAAGTTCTACAATAGTTTCTGGGAACTGCAGTTTACATCAGATGTTAGCTGCTATTCACTGAAATGTAAGGAATGTATATGCCACATAGGGTTGTGATTCAGCCCACTCAGATTCATTGCCCACGTCCCTGACACTCAGGTGTTGCAGATATTCTCGGAGCCCAATAAGCAGGTATGGCTAAGTACTGTTCCAAGAGCCTTTGGAAAAAGGGAATTATATATATGAAAAAAAAAATGTAGAATATGCGTATTCGCAGGCATTGCTCTTGGTCAGTTGGAGCAAGAAGGGTTCCTACACAAAACTGCATTCACTGGTATCCTGGGACTCAGCTGCTACGTGGTAGAACACAGGCACCCCTGGAGAAAAGAGTTCTCATGCGTGGCTGACAAAGCCCTTTCAGGATGACCAAGAACCCTCCTGCAGGTGCTCGAGCAAGCTCAGATTCTACCCTTGCAGTAAGCAGAAAGGGACTTGCAGAATCCTGCATTTCCCCAACCTACACCAGCTAGCCATGGTTCACTGGCCATGGGAGTATGTTGTACCCTCCTCTGCATGTTCTTACTCGGCAGGGGCGGGGGGGAAATGCTGGGGTGGTATCAGATTCATAATAGTGTTCGGTCAACAGAACTGATGATTACTTTTGAAAGAGTCCCCTCTCCTGTCCACTCCTTTGTTCCAGCACTGACATTTGCTCCATATAACACAAGGGCTGTTTAAGGAGCTAAACCATTAGAAAACTTTTTTTTTTAATTTGTTTTCTTGGGGGGGGGGGGGGGGGGGGTAGATAGGAAACCAGTCACAGCTCCCTAATTCTTTGCTTTGGCCCTGATATAATTCAGACTAAATCTATCATTTGCAGTAGTTTTGTACTACTTCAGTAGAACTGTATAATTCTACCTAGTTTGAAGTACTAGCAAATACCTTTTAGAATCTCTACTTTATGAATAATGAATAACGAATAACAAAATACAGCATTTAGAGACAATCTATTGTTTTGGTGGATAAATTAACATTCTGTCTTTTAAACAATAGACTAAAGCAAGAAACTGATGTCAGTAAAGAACATTTTGCTAAAAAGTAGTCTAATACTGGAGATAAATTGAATGCCTTTGGAAATGTATCAGCTGACCTTTTTGATATTCAGTGTTAGATACAATTTGGCTCTCTGCACCTTAATTTACCTATAAGTCTCATCTCTGAAAAGCCAGTTAAAGTGATGTTTTATGACATAAGGGATATATTTCAGGGGTCTCTCTGTGGTTCTTCACATCCCAGAAACAACCGTGCCATCTGGCACAATAACCTCTGCACATGTAGTCAAAGTACACAACTTTGCAGCAGCTGAGCAGAACAGTATGGGAAAGGTTGCCTGACAATTTCTCTAAGCAGAGCTCAAAATAAGAACGTTAGTTTCTCACATTCAGGAGCACATCATTAAAATGAGTAATTGGGAATGAAATAAAAGAAAAAATCCAAGCCACATGACACCACCACTGCTACAATGTATGAAAATACATTTACTTTTTAATTGGACTTTTACCGTCAATTTGAATTGTGGCTATGTGATCCAAAATAGTCACAGCATGCCTACGTGAATTGGCTAATGAGATGTCCGCTGACTGCTGAGCCCTTCAATTAATCAAATAGCTGAATACATTGAAAGTAGCTAAATATCCTTCTCTCTGGTAATATGTTAAAACCCAACATTACATCAGACATTTTCACTGGAGACTGAAATCTGAGTTCATGTTGGGATAGCCTTCAAACAAAAAATGACACTCATTTAGTGATTTGAACATCTGCTTAATTATTTTTATTACCCTGCTACATCTTAGGAGTAATATACCGAGAATTTGACTTACAAAATAAATTACCTTTAAGACAAAGAATGGCAGATTAGATCTGTGGTTAAGACACCTGGGAGAGAAGTGGGTTTAAATCCCAGCTCTACCATTCTTTTCTGTTTGACCTTGGCCATGACATTTAGCTTTCTAGCCTCATTTTCCATATCTATTCAACAGAAATTATTGGTGTCACAGGACAAAAAAAGTGGTGCAAATTTCCCTTTTAGGAAATTTAAGTTTCCTAAGACGGTGTCTAGCCCCTCCATTCCTACAGCAAGTTAGCAGCCATGGGATTCCTGTAAGCATGGTGCTATAAAACGATGAGCTAAAAGACACCCAACATTTCAGAAATGCTTATATGGCAAGCTACTATAAAGAAGCAACTTCCCAACATTCCTATATAAAAACATTCCTTCACATGTGTAGGAACTGTTCAGAGAACTTTCCAGCCTCTCTGTCTTAATGAATAGGACTACTATTGAGTATATTAACTTTTTTTCATCTCGTGTTTTTTCAGATACTTATGTTTGCCTGTTGAATCCAAGCCTAGCCTCACCCTGTAAGCTGGCAGCAGAAAGAGGGCATCTCTTCACACACCTTCTCTTTTCAATCCTACTGAGGTGCCAAAACAGTTTCTAGAAACAACTGCAAATTAGTGGCTACTACCATTACCATAATAACAGTGATCTCTGCAAATTCTAGTGATCAAAATAGTAAAGAGAAAGGCAGATTTTTTTTTTTTTTTCATAAAAGATACCATTAGCTACATTCTATATTCACCCGCAGATTGCTGCATACAACTCCAGCGTTTCTCCAGCATGCTGCTAGGCTTATGTTGTGGATCATTTCCTGAACCATTCTACAATGGGGCTCTGCTGGACACCTCTCTTAGGCAAATGAAAATATTATAGCTGATGGATCTTGTTTTTCAAGCATTTGAGGCTCCTAGTCCCTCTCTTCAGCATTACTTGTGGTTGAGGAAGTGATCTGCTGCAGCATACCCAAGCTAAAAAACAGCACTTAAAAAAAAAAAATTAAGATAATAGTGCTCACACCCCATTCAATATTGATCAGCAATCATGACCTGATGAGAAATTGTGGTGGGTTGACCCTGTCCAGTAGCTAATTCCCCACCCAGTCAGTCACTCACTCTCCCTCCAGAAGGATGGAGGACAGAATCAGAAGGGCAAAAGAAAAACCTCATGGGTCACAATAAAAAAGTTTGTTAATTGAAGACAAAAAAGAAGAAAAAATAAATAAATCAAGCGATGCAAAGGCAATCACTCAGCACCTCCCACCAGCAGACCAATGTCCAGCTAGTCTCTGAGCAATGACTACTTTGGAAAAACTACCCTTCAGTTTTATTGCTGAGCATGACTTTATATGGTATGGAGTATCTCTTACATCATATGGAATATCCCTTTGGTCAGTTAGGGTCCACTATCCCAGCTGTGTCTCCTCCCAGACTTTTTCTCACCTCCAGCCTACTCGCTGTCGTGCAGAGTGAGAAACATAGGTGGCCTTGACACTGTGCAAGCACTGTTCAGCAATAGCTAAAACACTGGTGTGTTATCAACACTGTGTTTGTCGCAAATCTAAAACACAGCACCATACAGGCTGCTATGAAGAAAATTAACTCCATCCCAACCAGATCCAGTACAGAAATGAAACATTGCCATGGGGTTTTGGGGAGTGAAAAAATCTGTTGTTCTTCTAGCATACCATATTGGGTCAAATAGCAGAATTTTGTTATGTTTTAAACTCATCCGTCACGTTCTCCACAAAAAGCCACATCCTGTTTTCAGTCATATAAGACAAACTCATTACACTCCTCTGCATAATTTCCAAGTATGGAACATGAATATTTGCTGAATATTTGACTAATACAAGAAGATTTTCAAAGTAACAGCATCTCCTTAGACATAGTCATAAAAAGTGCCTTTGTTTCAATGGGGAAATAAACAAACTTCTATTACTCCAGCACCCTTCCAGCAAGGAAATTCAGGATTCCCAAGACAAAATTTATGCCAGGCTAAGGGCTGAACATCCTCCAGGTCCCAATTCTTAGAAGTTTTGGAACCACAATAATGATGAGACTTCCTGAAAATCTTGCTATTCTCCTGTGTCTCCTGTGTCAGTTCCTCAGCAAGTGTGAAGTGGTATTGCTCAGTCGACCTAATTAAGTCAGTATACTTCAGCTGGAAAACTGGTCTTATCTGATTTTGCCTATTGCAATAGCAAGGTGGTGTTCTGGTGTAAGGTCACACCCAAGACAAACTCCCCAGTTGTTCACCTTGCCTTAAAGCTTAGAGGAAATCACCAACAGGTAACAAAACAAGAAAAGCGTTCCTCCTATACCAGCAATGGCCAATTTAAGTGACATAAGAAACGTTCACAAGAATCTTTCAAAATGAGGATGATATTGAGCTAGATTTAGGTGGCTACATGTAGGTCTGTGCATGTGAGCCAAGTGTCTAAGGTTTCATTGTGGCTGATGGAGATTTAGCCTATAGGATCAGTGAAGCCTCAGGAAATTCTTCCCAAACTGAAATAGACACCTATAATTATTTGGGTTAGTCTAGTTGCTTTAGCCAAAACTCTAGAAGGCAAAACCCTGATTATTTCCTACCCCATGCAGATATGTTCTGTTGTTGGAATATTTTAGGTTGCTAAAATGAGAGAAGACCCTAGGATTTTCCTAGTGGCTCCTGCCTCTGCCTCCAGATGATACCAAACATGAGGTAGAGCCACTGTACTGCATGGGCCACTCTGCAACAGCGTAGGAAAAACAAGGGCGATGGACCCTTGAAGGATGTTTGGGAGAGCGGCTAGTGAAAGGGCAGACAAAATAAGTTTAGGAATACAACCTGTGGTTCAGCTTAAGTTTATGAGGTAGGCTGTTCTCCTAGTTCATCTACTTCATCTGTTTCCTACCAGTTCGTTTCCTTTGACCTGTTAATAATATTAAAGTCTTATCCCGCAGTGCTGTTTCTCCACTTGCCCATTTTTCCTTTTAAATTCCTCACTCTGGCAGGAAGGGCTATTGGCTTGATCTTCTTTGAAGACAGATTTGCTTGTTGTCACAGCTGATTTAGAGATTCCCATGACATTCAGTTCCCCTCTTGTTTCCAATATTGCAGATGAGCAAAGCTTTCCCTTTGGAGACACTGACAGGTAGAGCTAATTTGCAGTTCCCAGTAATTGACCATTTTTTAAAGACTAATGATGTAGTTCACACCTAACCAGCCTTGCAAAAAAAAGGCGCAAGAATAAAGCAAATCAGAAGAATGTATATTTCAAACCTCATTAAAGGGCTTTCATCAGCAATTCTTCCTTAAGCTTGAAAAATGTCTCACTCTCCTTTATGTTGATGCAATTTGTAAACCTGAACAATTGGCTCAAGCTAATCCTATTTATCAGATGCTTTAGTACACAATTACTACACTTTCTATGGACTAACAGCTATAAACTATTAAAAAGTTATTTTGTTAAACAGAATAAAAATTCCAAACCATAACTATCTGTATTCCTTTTCTCATCACTGCAATATAAGATATCTATTACTTGTACTCTTTAAATATATGGACTCTCATAAAAAATGTGTTTGATTGTGTCAGTGATTGCTATACGTTGCTTTTCTGCAATTTCCCATACACCTGTAAAGAAACCTGGGACAAAAAATGTAGACAATAGAGTGGCATGAAACTGAGAAAGTGGGAGTAAAAGAAATAGACTGGAAAACGTTAAACAGTAGCAGAAAACCAAGACAAATACAGAGATGTGAAACAGGAACACCAGGAAAAAGAAAGCAAAAATAAACCTTAAAGAGAGAAATGGTAGCAAAAAAAGATAAAATGAGGAGAAGTAGTCTTGGGAAAGAGTTTGAGAGGAAGACAAAGAGATTGGAGAAGAAAGAAATAAGATAAATTAACCTAACAGAATATAAACCACTGGTAAAAGTCCTTGGGAAAAAATAGTCAAATTCCAAATGAAAATGGGTGAAACAAAAGAAAAAAAAAAAGATAAATACAAAGCCGTAACAGTAACACATGTTGTCTTACTGATTTCTAATCTGTAAGATGCTCATGCTACCCATCATGGTTGGTTTATTTCAGAGAAGCTCATGAGCATACACCTTCTACATGCTATGCCATTGATTTTGACAGCACTTCCGCATGTGCAGGTACATACAGATATTTGCAAGACTAAAGTTTCGATCTCCCTCTATATTTGATGGGCCATATTCATGTGGAAGCACCATTTCTGGTGATGTGATTGTTCTAATCCTTTCTTACCCAGCACAAAAACCAAAAAACTCAACACCTGTGATCCAGCCTACATTGCTGTGACACCCATCACTCCACCCCAGTCTCATCATCTTCTGGAAGCCTTCTTGGTGACATACCCATCTGAATTACATGGAAAATGTTTCGTCTAGCTGTATTTATCCAACAAAGCTAGGTAGACAGTCACAACGCACTAATTCATCTGCATATAGATTTTGAACTTGCTCCAACTAACTTGCTGGCAGCCATTTCAAAATACAGACACCAAGAGTTTATTTTGTTCAGCAGCCGTATAGGCATATTATTTACTCACGACTACCTTCAGACTATATATTTCTCTTTTCTCTTCCAAGGAGAGAAAAGACTTTATGTTATTAGATGGAGAGTTCTCCCATATTTCCAGATTTGACACAAGAAAGCACACTGAGTATACATTACTCATAACTTCATAATTTTAATCCAAAATTGCTAGCGACATTGACATTGGGGAAATCACAGAACATGTTCATGTTAAATACGGCACCATATTGTCCCTGTAGAAGCATTTTCCTTCTGTATCTGTCACAAGAGAAACTTCTGAAGTGGAAACTTCTCAGTCATGGGAGGCTTACAGTATAATACCCAAAATTAGACACCATCTATCACTGAGTCAACAGCACTTCAGGTAGCTAAAGTATAAGTTATCCCCCTCTGATCTACTGATGAGTTACACCATGACCTAAAAGAAGGTATTCATGAGTAAGCAACCTTCTTTATGGAAATTAATTCTCCAGGAAAGTATTGTTTCAGGCATCTCCTCAGCAGAGACAAGCAACCAGCAGAAATGCTGCAGCTGTTGAACACTGTACACTTGATATAATACCAGCACAGAGTCATCTAAAGTAAGTTTTAAAGCATTCTAAAATTAAAAGGCAAATACTTTTGATAGCAAGCGCGTACTGAGTGGTTTAATGCTCCATGATTTATTTATGAGGATTTTCACCATAGTAAGGAAAAAACTTGGTTGAAAAATAAATTAAAACCAGCATGACATTAATATGACCAGAGAGAACCTCTTGCTCTTGCCTTTGGGATATGATCAAAGGACTCAATTCTGTGACTATAGTTCTGAAAAATAATCATGTCTGACAGTTAACATATGGCCCCGATCCTTAGTTGTACTTGAACAGCATTTGCCACACCATCAGTGCAAAGCATGCCTAAAGACAACACAGTCTTCTCCTGCGGCAACTACTCAAAATGGGGAACTTCCAGAAACACAAAGGAAAGCATCTAGCCTATCCTCATAGACTGAGTAAAGGAAATGAATGGGATATAGACCAGGATAAAAAGTCATCCCTAAACTGAACAATGGCTTTTGGGGACCTTGTGGAGATGGACAAGGAAGTCAAGGGAACATGCAACCTAATCTCCTGTAGTTTTGGAGAAGTGCTTTAAAACAACCTCCTTTTCCTCTTAAGGTGTGTTGTTCATCCCAGCGACACAGCTGAAAAGCAAGGGCTTCCACCCAAAGACTATACATAGACTGCAATGGATGCACTCCAAAATGCCTCTTATAGTCTCTGTTCACAATTAGTCAGTTGGGGACCTACACAAGGCTGATTAAAGTTCACCCAAAACTCATGTGCCCTTTCTCCTAGGAAAGTGAAAGCATAGGAATGGAGAGGAAGAGGAAGAATAAAACTGGTGCGAGTCAATTCAGGAAATGGCCAGATCATGCACACAAATCCAGAAGCTGGGGAGTAATTCTTAGGTTCCACAGATTTGATACAGCTTATACGAGTAGGAAATCATAACATAGATTTCCATGAACACTTCAGACCATTTGCCCTTGTTCAGCAAATAGTTTTGTCCTTTGCTGCATATATTTTCTGCTCCTCCTTGACACATCCTTATATCAATTCACTCAGCAATCAGGTCAGCACAAAGATATGTGAAAGGAAGGTCTCTGATGCAATGCCCACCATAATATACTCTTCAAAACAGTCCGTCACATTCAATGTAAGTGTCTAGAATGTACAGTTGGATGCCACACATTCAAGTAAAAATCACTCGTTCTTCCCTTCCAGAGCTCTTCCTCACTAGAAACAACCCCATTCACAAACCCATTGATCACCCGAAACTACACCTCCCTCTCCCTGTCCCTTCCCACTGCTGCAATGAGAACCGATATCCTTCTCATCGTGAACAACAAGAAATGGCTAGATTTGGCCCCAAAATTCACAGCTGTGTTTCCAACACCCTGTGAAAACACCAGAACTGTGATTTGTTTTCACTGGTGATAAAGACATAGTTACACTATTGAACAATCTCATTAATTCTGTACTTTATTACTCAAGATCTGTGATTCACCCCAACAGAGTTAAATTAATGGAGTATAAATAGGTTTGTCACATCTTCAATAATTTTCATGAAGTGTTTTTATTTTAATTTGTGAAAATATAATTTGTACACATGATAAAAATCAATATTTCGCTTCTCATACCTTTTAATTTACACACAGAAAAACAGAGAGAGAGAGAGGAGAAAAGTCTTTCCCACTTCAGTTTCTTCACCTGGGACAATGAAAGGGGAGCAACATTTATTGAGGGACCCAACATTGAAAATGCAGAAATTCTTCAACCTGAAGTGAATTTACTGCATCAGTTTCCCACACACATTAGTATAGTTCTGTTTGAATAGTATGATCACTCAACATGTCCTGATATCAGGTCTTAAGTATTTTACAGATACACCGTTCATGTTTTTAAAGTTCCCTTTAATAAGTAGGAGTGAATGAAGTAAAAATGGATCAAATAGCTGCAACTGATACTTATATTCATAAATTGTGAATACTGCAAAAATAATTGTGTCCAAAGATTTTATCCTGTTCACTTTTACAGTGGTTGTGTTCCTTGTCTTTATTTTCAACATTTCCAGTACAGATCTTTAAATGCATAGAAATGCAAATATATGCTGCATGTAGAAGAGCCATATCCACATGCAGACAAGATCATTCCCAAAACCGAAAGTTTTTATTCTTTGTGTTCTTGATGTGTTCAAAAATGACAGTATACAGAAACAACTTGAATTCCATACTATGAAAAGCAAGCTTTTTTCCTTCTTTTTTAAAAATCAAAAAATAGACTCTAGGGCTATCTTTTATTTGCAAGGAGTACTAAAGTACCAAAATAGAGTATAAAGTTAGACATCCCTGGAGAGTCCTAGATTTTAAAAGGTACTCAGATAAATGATTTTCATTTCAAAAGCACTAAACACCCGTAAGTATCTATTGTAGAAAATGGGAGATACTGGATTCTCACTACCTCTTACAACTTGATCTGTTTAAACACGGACTGAGGAATCTCATTTCAGGCTCAATCATGGTAACCAGCTGTTCCTTAGTCTTCCATTTGCAAGATAAGCACTGACCTTGATTTGTCATTCTAGGCTTCAGATAGTCATTTATCGTCATACAAGGTAAGTGTAATACACTGGTGTTTTTCTAATCATTGTTCTGGTCAACAAAGGGATAAGTCGGCATTGGTGTTAAACAGTAGAAAATCAGATCCATCTATTTTAATGTAATTAAAAACACATTTCAAAGAAATCTGTAATGCACTGTATGGAAAAATTAATTTGAGTTATTTTTTTAGATAGGTATATTTTCTATTTTGTTGAATTTCCTCTATGACAGGTCATCCTCTGACCATGAAAACAGGGAAAGAGTCATGAGTACAGTTATACACTGGAACTTCTTTATAGAGAAAGTCGGCTGAGACTTCAATTCAAGCTTTGAAATACAGGTACTTATCTTTTTTTTTTTTTTTTTTTTTAAATGGAACTTTGTGTATTTCAGAATTCCCATTGTGATTTTAGAAACCTACAGAGGTTGTAAATACCATACAGATCTGCTAGATGAACAACACATCATATCAGAACTAGAAGCAGTATGAAAATAGAGTACATAATTTTAATTTGTGAGTCAGTGAATATTCAGCAATACACATTTTTTAAATATTTTTAAGGAAAGGAAGCTGACTGAACTGCAAAAGAACAAGGTAAATGAAAATTAAGACTCAATGAGCTTCTCATTTTTCAGGTGGCCAATCTCAAGCTCAAGTTTGTCATAGAAAAATGTTAATTTTTCAGAGCTTGCCAATTTTATTTTCTATCAGCTGAACCAGAATATTTAATCTCAGGAGTAGAGGCAGATGTCTCTTAGATAAGACACCTGCTCCCTTTAAGTTGGAAAATACAGTCAAATTGCATTAGGTTATCCACCTGCATGAGAATATTTTAGCTGCAGAAAAGAGAATTGTCTGCAAAGAGTTGATTATACTTAGCTTGCAGCAGCTCACACACTTGTTACTGCTTCAAGGGATGGATGCAGACTTCAGAAGACTCAGACTCAGTAGCTGTACTCCATCTCAGGATGTGGCACAGAAAACCACTTTCTTTCCTCCACCAGTCAGAGGAAACTAATACTACGTAAAGCAAATTCACCACCACTCACATAAGCACACAAGAACAAGCAGATAGGTGAGACCAAAGGTCTGCTTTCAACACCAGCAAACAAAAGGTGCTTAGGGAAGAGTATAAGAACAAGGTAAGGCTCTAATGACATTTCCCCAGAATATCCTTCCAGCGTCTAACCATTTGTGGCTCAGAGATCTCCTCAAGCCAGAACATACTCCTTCTGGAAAACGCTTCCCGTTGCCTCACCTCAGGCGTTTATGGGTAGGCAGTCATAGGGTTCCTACAAATCTCTCCTTTGCAAACCTTGTACTTCACTCCCTGATCCTCCTTCACAGGACTAGAGACAGCTGAGCAATCCTTCTGTATGCAGAAAGCCAAGAATGATAGTTATTTCTGTTCCACGCACCATATAATGGTAGTATTAAAAAGTATAATAGACTTTGCGTTCCCTGTGGACAGAGGATGTGCACTCTTTGTGCTGTAACACAACACATGCACTCCAAAAGTCTACAAAAGAAATAACTTGACATTTTAATAATAAAGATACCAAATATTCTCCCCCAACCCTCTCAGCAGATGGAGGAAATAGTGACTATTGATAAGAAGTAGGTAATTTCCTCTTGATTCCTATTCATAAACTCCTTATGAATGTTAGCACTGTAGGCCTTGCATACAACTGAAATTAAGATTTCTGCCTGGCAATACTTGCATCCCTGTACAGCTTGGCCTACAAAGGCTTCCAAATTTTTAAAATTGTTTGCATAAGAAGAGAAGCTTCACTTTATTGTGAGTCACGGCAGCCTGGTAGTCAGATAAAGATTTACCCTAGACTGGTGTGTTAACTCTTTTGTAGTTCTAATCTCCCCATTCATTTACTTTTTAAATAGCAGAGAGAAAAATAGATCAGATAGAAAATGGATGTAACTGCAAATTATGCATTTATCATGCTTACTGCCTAGTGGCAATCTCCCTTTGACTTTCAAAAGAGTGAGATGGGGGCCTTTCAGCCTTTCAAAATGTAGAAATGTAAAATACAAGTTCTGCTTAAAGTGTAGGTATTGTGAAATTATGATTATTAAAAAAATAGGGATTTTTTTGTTGTTGTTATTTATTATCTAATGAATTGGACTTCCATGAACCAAAGGCCAAATCCTGAGCAAAAAACACAGAAACATTTCATAGATAAGGACTAGTGTATTGACGTGGTTCCTGCTAAAAGGAGTATAATGAGATGTGCTTTCCAATGGGCATTAAGCACCTCCAGCCGATGGGACCACATACAAATGAATTACCTTTATGTAATTACCTTCATATTCCGTAGTGACACCCTGGCTGTCGTGCAGTACAAAATCCACTAAAATCAGTAGCCCACAGCCTTGGAAGTGAACATCATGATGTCATTTACATCACTCGTTTAGGTTTCTCCCACCAAGGGCAACCCCTACTACAGCCCTGTAGGCAGATATCCACGTTCCTGTCCACCCTGTATGAGCTCACACTACACATGTCCTGACATGCCCTCAGGCCTTCAGCTGTCCTCCCACAAGTCCCTGCCTAAAGTTCTCCATGCCTTTGACAACTGCGTCATGGGACCAACCACACAACTTAACTGGCCCTGCCTGAGTCTCACCACTTAAGATTAACTTATAGTCAAAGGAAAAGGAGACCAGCAACTGGACTTGGCTATCAGCCTTTCATCAGGCATATGTGCACATTGTAGCTGGCAGTCCAAGAGGGCTGCATAGCAAACAAGCACCTGTTTTCCCAAGGACCCAAGGCCAGAGCACTCCAGCAGGCACTATGACCTGCTTACATCATTTTCCTGGGAATAACTCATGCTGCGACGTTCTGGAGCAGTCTTCCCCCACTGAGAAGATCTCAAGTCATCAGAGGTCACCAAGATTTAAAAATACAGCACACAGGACAGAGCACACAACATTGGATGCAGCTTTCTTGGGTCCAGATGAAGAGATAGGGAGGCAGTAGGAGAACAGACACTACCAAGGCCAAGGTTCTTTTCCCAAGTCATATAGGCAGGAGATGAGCTACATGTCAACAAGTCACACCATTTTTATTCCTCCAAAAACCTTTATTGTTGTCCAAGATAAAAGACTTCATTCACCTCACTCCACACTTTGCTCTCTTCATAAAGAATGAATTCTGACAGCTCTGCTTCAAGGAGCAGCACCCTGAGTGCTTTTCTGTATTCTTGGTTCATCTGGAAAGCAAGTATGGCACTTGTCACAAAGGACCCTTTTCTTAGCACACCCTGTGATATTTTGAAACGTGGAGTTTCATGGGGAGCCACACCTCTGCTGTTCGAGCCCTAACCTGAAGGCTCTGTCAAAGACAGACAATGCTAAGAATCCTATCCTAGTATGGACTTTCACAAAAGCAGGCCAAGTTAATTGTGACTTATACCCATATTTATATGGGTACAACACCCAATACATATTTATATGTATTCATATGTGTGCATGTATGTGTTCTTTATACTTAATTTTGATCCAAAGAAACATTGATCTTTACTCACAGAAGGTTACTCTCTGTCCTCCCTGGCACATCTCTGAATCAAAACTGGTTACCATCTGACCAAGCAATCATGCACAGTAATCTGGACTGAAAAAAATACAAGGCAGCCCACTTTCTAATAGGAAAATCCCCAATGAAAACCAGCACATGAAAACACATTCTTTAAGCTGTACAGCCTTCCTTATCGGTCTCTGCACTCACCAACCACGTCCTTCCAATACTCAACACCTGAGCCATTTCAAGTCTGGCCCTGTGCTAAGCCAGTCCTTTTCTCACATGCCTGTTCCCAGGACAGCAATCACCTGACTTGGTAGGATTCACTTGGATGGCTTAAGTTGTGGGCAGGGTTCTTCCTCCCCCACAAAACAATGAAAGAGAGGATAAATCTAAGGCATCCCAAAGCACAGACAGTGGCCACATAGAGTAGCAACAGATGGTTATGCAAGAAGAGCAAGCATGGGAGAGGGTGAGAGAGCAGAACCTAGAACAGGGGAGGAGCGAGGCCAAACCAAATATGTGCATACCTGATAATCTTTCACAGATTACAATCTTGATTTTTTTTAGTCCCTCAGCTGCTGGATGCATAGCCATAGCCCAGGATGCCGATTCAGAAAATGTGCAAGAGTAACTGAGACTAGGATAATCACAGAAGCAGAGATGTGGCAGCCATAATCGCACTGAACTTTCTGTATAACAAGGGAAACCATTACTACTAGATCAGGTAGGTCATGTATCTTTCCAGGTGTCACTCACAGTTTGTCTTCTGCATGAGTATTTATGCTAAAGCAAACACACTAATATGGGAATTTGTACAAACATACACGTGGAATGTATTCACTTCCTACACAAGCATCCTCTACTGTACCAAATTAAACCACTCTGTATATGTATTTCTGAAAGCCCTAGGAAGGGAGAAGAGGAGCTGGGCAGGCTTCACAGCAGGAAGGTGCAGCCAAGCTCCTGATTGATTTTTGCTTAAGCGTGGGTGCAGACTGGCAATGGACAACACTGGTATGTGCATAAATAAAGCTAGGGCTGGTTCCACTGGTTGACACGTGAGGTAAGCAGAGGCAGGACCAAGCAAAAGCAGCCACAGACCTGTGTGGTAACTGTGGGAAGTCAAAGTAATGCCGTGCATACTTATGCATGCTGTGCTGACCACCAAAAGACACTGTAACTGTCTGATGTTAAGGGTTTGCAACAGAGCTGGTAGGCAAATCTGGGCTACATTTTTCTCAACATTTGGCCAGCATCATCAGCAAAAGCATGTAAGGCAGAAAGACAAGTTTTCTGTCTAAACCAAGAACCCCAGACACATCTTGTCCAACTGTGGGGATGAGGTAGGCTCTAGCTGCAGCAGATAGAGTCTCAGATGAGACTCTGGGTGGTGTAACCAAGGACTCTCCTCATAATCTACCAAATAGTGGACAATCAGCTTTCTCCAGCACTGAGCAGGGTTATTTTGTAATATGCACCAGAGTTTACTTTAGAAAACCAATAGCCAAACAGAACTCTGACCAAAAAGAACATGAAATAGACCTCTTACTTTCACCAATGTGTAACACAAGGTCATTCCACCATTTTGTCTGCTGTTTCAACAGTTTAAAATTTACAATAGGCTTAGCATTAAAACTGTATTACAGCTGGTTTTACTGATACCAGATAAGTATTTACTTCCAAGCACCTGAGGGCTGAATTATTTCTCAGTATCCACTACAAGTGAAGACTAGCTAGAAAGCCAACCCCTTACCCATTCATCTATCCTACTTAAACATTGCTTTGGATAGTACCTAAATCTCTGTGGGCCTTGGTAAAGGACAAAGATCCTCAGTTTCTGTACCATACGAAATCGTCATTATCCCTCATCGATCAGATACACATCAGTAAGCTAGGTAACAAAGATGTAAGACACAATATAAAATAATAAAGTTATCTTTGTTAGTTCTATTTTCTAGTTTAAATCCTCAGGCTCTTGCCTCAAGAGTTGTACACAATTCAGGCAGTGGTTTGTCATGTGAACTTTGGCACTGCTCAGGTGTTTTGCTTTTAATTCACAGTAGAGAAAAATGAGGCAGTATTATATTAAGAAATGTATTATAATGTAATCTTTCAGATAGAATATTTTAACTCATTTTAATATTAATTCACTGGTAGTACAATAATTTAACCATTTTTACAGTACTCAAAGATGGTCTTGCAGGACATATGCCTCAATCCAGCAGAGGATGGAAGGAAATGTTTAAACATGTGAAGAGTCTCACTGCAACCTGTGTTGCATATTCAGAGTTCAGCACATGCTTTGGTGTTTTGCTTGACTGGCACTAACAGGGTTTCCATATCAGAAAAAAGTGACATCAAGCAATTCCTCTTCATCACAGTAGTGAACAATTTAATAATTAACACTAAAACTCAGCCTGGATTTATTTGCAATGATACAATGGACACATGTGCAAAGAGCCTTTGGTTTATCTGCTGTTATCTTCAAAATAATATATAAAGCACATAAGTAACATGTAAAGACTTGCAGAGAGCTCAGCCCAGCTATTCAAGCTAGGTCAGACACAGAAAAACCTTTTGGCATCTAAAGATTATGGCACAGCTCTGCTAATACGAAGAAGGGAGATTGTTCACTGTTCTTCTGCTAGGCCTCTATCAATGATGATGAGCTACAAATAGCTTTCTAAGGCATCATGAGGAGTTCAGTTTTGTTTGGTGCTTTTAAATCCTTTTCTGAGTCATATTTCTCTGCTCTGGGGCTTTTATTATGGATGAGTTAGTTGCAAAAGCACATAATATCCCAAAACATCAATCTGAGATGGCATAATGAGAGCAGGATTCACGGGGTGGGTTTGGGTTTTGTTTTTTTTTTTTTTAATCAATTACTGACAAATCAATATATTTTTCTGCTATTTCTGCCTCACTGTTTTATTTTTTCATAAAGTCTGCAACTTCAATTAAAGATTAAATGTGTTGAGCTATCATACCATTAATTGTTCTGAATTGGTGAAGTACTCCTAGTTATATATGAATGTCCTTGTTTATGGCAGATAGGACAACTGCTTCACACAGAGACGTTGTAGCTGTAGTACGATGTCCCACTCAGTATCCAGCATTACTGTTTATCTTGAGTGCCTGTGGTTAGAGCGTGACTTGCAGAGAACTGCTTTTCTCCTCCAACTTCACCACCAGTGCCCTTGTGGGTTAGTCAGCCAGACAAGTGATGTAGGTGTTTGGACTTGAACATCTAAAACTACAGGTGACCAAAATGGGTAGCACCTTTTACTCCCCTGCACTTCTGATTTGTTTGTGGTGAGGGTGCGGGGGGGGGGGGGGGGGGTAGGTAGGGGGGCAGGGAAAGTGGGTTTTTACTTTTTACAAAGCTCTGAAATCTTTGGGTGAAAGACTTTGTTAAACTTGTCTGGAGGCAGTGGGAAAAATGCCCAGTTATTTCACTGATGGGCTTTAGATCAGACTATGTCTAGTATAGGCAACTACTATACTTTTCTTCCCACATTTACTGCTTTTTATAATATGTTGAGAGTATAGTTTATAACCCTTAGGGCTCTCTTCTACTTGTACTTTTCCTCAAAGGGCTGACGTAAAAAGGCAAAAGAAAAACACATCAAAACAAGCTTTCCTTCTCCAAATCATGTAGCAATCTTGGTTATAGTCAGCACATATTCTTAGATCTCATTGAGCTTAACAGGAGACTCCTTTTAAATATATCTATTCTGAAAAATATTCCCTCTTGGTTAATAAACACAAGAACCATTTCCTTTAGACTCATGGGCTTGCTTTCACATATTTTCCTTCAAGCTGAGACTTACTGTGAATACAACAAATAAAAATAATAATATTCCTTATTGAACCTAGAAAGACCTTTGTAAGCAAAGATCAAGAAAAGTAGTTGACAAGAGGAAGGATGAGACAATTTCAGGAAGATGGATCCTCAACTCCTGTGTCTCAGATACAATATTCATCATCTTCATTTATGCTGAGGTTCAGGACAGAACTCACCAGGAATGTATCCGTGCGGTCAAATACAGCACATTTCTTTGCCTGTACGTGAGCAATTTCCAAGCTAAAACCATTTACATTTGTGCATGGCTACACCCATACTAATAGTCCATCTAAGGAGGCAGGACTTCTTTGCTCAAATACTGTCATTCTTAACTCGACTACATATGTTCAGGATTAGGGATGCTTCCTGTTCCCCAAGCTCGAACAATAGGCTAACCAAGCACATAGTTGTCTGCATCTGGCTATGCCGTTGTGTTTTAAGAAAGAGCCACAAATATGTTCTCTACAGTAACTCTTTACAGACATCTCCTCTACTTTATGAGAGGTGCTGAGTTCCCCACTACCAGCCATAGTGACAACTCCTTCTGTTCCTAGTATAAGAAGCTATATGAAATCCCACCACAGAAGACTTAAGAATATTTTTGTAAAAATTTAGTCCCCAGTGTCTTCATTGAATACTGCAAGTCAGATCTGTTAGACACCCATGGATATCCAGGGGGAGTTTGGGAAGTGGTGTCCATCACAATTCTGTTGCCAGAATGTATGTGTAGAGTCTAACAGTGGTTAGCTTTCACCAGTTACTCTCAAATAGGTGGAGATAATCCCATGGTAACGTGTTCAGTGTGTCCCACTTGATACAGAAACAAAGTAATAGCCAAATCAGTTCACCTAATCTAGTGTCCTGATTCGACCTATGGCCAATATCAGCTGTTTCTAAGGAAGCTCTAAATAATGCAGCAGAGAAATATTTAAGAATAAGATATCGTTCACATTCCAGTGAAAGGAATATCTATTCTTTGTACTGAGCAAATGCAGAATCAGTTGCATGTAGGAAAGTCTTGTGCTAGCATTTCACATTTAAGGGTTTGTTCCTGTCTCAAAGCATGACAGCTTACACACTTTCAGAACAACTGGTCTGCTAGCCAAGAGAGGAAGCAACAGCAGAAGGTATGTATGGTCACATATGGCCAGATCAAGGGAACCATCCGGACTTAATACCGGCTAAAGCTCTGGCCAACAAATGTTCCAGATATCCAGAGAGAAATCTGCAGGCACCTGGGTAGTCTGCATTGTGGCAAACAAACTTCACACTTATTCCCAGGTCTTGCATTGCCAAAACTAGAAAAATCCTATTTATACCATATCATCTAAATTCAAACTGTTTTTATCCATCCCCACCTCTAAACAGCAGGCACAATGGCTTTTGCTTGTTTTCAGTTTTAGAAGAATACAACTTATGCCAAAGCTGCCACAAAGATGATCTGTGAGAGAATTGCGTGAGATAAGCACATAGAAGTTAAAAGTAAAACTAACAGAAAGCCCTTGAACTCTTTTGCTAGTCATTCCTCCTATCTTTTAGAGTACTCAGTCTTGACATTTTTGCAAGTAAGACTGTAATACAAGATGTCCTGGCATTCTAAAAAACTTCTCTATTTGATACACAGTTATTCTGTAAATAAATCTGCAATGAAGTGCTTAAAAGGTTTATTTCTTACTTTTTAGCAACTAGGCATAAAATATTGGGCTATAAAATGCTTACAAATTAGATTACTGGAAGTGAATAGAATGCATTGTTATCTACCAAACCAATGATGGGTCAAATGGCAGTTTGAATTCTCATGGTGAATATGACTGTGACCTTCACATATACCATTGACAGAAAGCAATTTTATTTACATTTTTAAATCCACATAAAGGTGAAAGATGGTACCGCTACAAAATGAAACATTAAATTTTTTTTGTCCCAAGGCATAACTGAGCTCTCCCAAGGTCACATGTAGCCTGAAATGAAGCAAGACTTTCTTAATTGTGCTACCAGTACATTTCACCCAGATCTGGTGGCACTGGTGATCTATTTTCATTTACTAGTTGAAAAATCTCCTTATTTTAAGATGGAGAAATAAGAAATAATAAGAGCCTGTTTCTTTTGTCCCTTAGCTGTTTCTGCACAAACTGATTGCTAATTATGTTTGAGCTGCTGTAACAAGCTACACATTTCACCTGTACAGATTAAAAAGGTCTACCCATAAAGAGATGGCAGGGTGAAAAAGCCTTATTTGAAAAGAAATATATCACACTCTTTGGGACCAACAGCACTACAATGCCTATATTTCTAGAAGAGTATATATAGAAAATAATTAAAGCTATGTATAATTTGATACAATCTGCACATTTAAGTATTTAAAGAACAGCATTTTTCATTCTATGCATGCCAAATGTCGATATCTGCCACTCTTAATTTAAAAAAAAAAAAAAAAAAAAAAGAAATCTATCCATTACATCCCAGCATTTCCTCTGCCCTTTCTAAGCACCTCATGATGAAAAAGTTATTACCAAACGTCTGGTCTGTAACAACTATAGAGTAGGAAGTGTTATAAAGAAATTATAAATAACAATAACTGCACTCTTCTAACCATTCTAGGTAACACTTCGAGCTCCTCCAAAGTACAACATTAGAAAAAAGCAAAAGGTATTTATAGGATAACAACATTTTGGAAAGTATTGTCACACAGAGCACCTAGGAGGGTACATGTGTCCATAAATTATAGGTGGTTCTGGTAGCAATGGCTATGATTAAGGTTGCCTGAAACTTCCCATAATAAGGCCTTTTTTCAGTTGCTTATAAGTTTGCTGAATTCTTACCACTTGGAGTAAAATTTTCCCTGCAAGGTATCTGCCTCAGTATTTGTTTAGTCTTTGTGGAAAGTTTAGCACAAAATGGTTTAGAGAACAAGATTACAGGAAAATATACCTTGCTTTGAAAAAAACTCTTCTTCTTTGAGAAGTCCTAATGTTGCCTTTTTAGAGAAAGAAAAACATTTGAAATGTGGTAGGGCATGGCCTTTTTGTCAGGTATATAATTTTTACAATTCCTGAAATGCCCATTCAAAGCCAATCTAGTTTGTTGGGAGTTTTTAATCTCAAGTCTTAACTACTACTCCCCAGAAGCACCTCAGCTTTTACAGCTAGAAATCACTAATATTCTTTACATGCTTCAACCTTCAGAGCTATTTGTGTTGAATAACCTATACACGTTTCAGCTCTGCAAAACAGAGCGTGCTTTCTTCAGCCCATAGAGCTAGATGCACCAAGCTAGAACGTCCCTGAAATCCTTGCTCCTGATGTCCTAGACTGATAAAATAAGACGCTGGAGCCAAGTTCTCCTATCCTTTTACTGACAGTTCCTGCTGGTGCACTGAGGATGGAGAGGCGGCTAGACATAAAGAGAGCATGCAGTAGGTTGTTGATAGATTTTTAAGGGGAGTGATAGATACAAATCATTAAACAAAGCCAATTATAAGCTTAAAAATAATGGATGGGGAGTGAGGGTAGTGGCCTGCAAATTGTTAACTTGTCTCAAGTTAACAATATACACCCATGGCTAACCATGAGTATTGCTCTTAGGGAAAAATAAAAGCCTTTAGGATCTTGGGCACATAAACGGCTTTCTAGAAGTAATTAATTAATTGTGTTATGACAAACCGACAGGGTTTTTTTTTTAAATGTAAGGACAAGAATTGGACTTGGATGTAGCTGTGAAGATAAGGGAGGTCCAGCAAGCAGATTAAAAACAGGAAAGCACAGGACTGCTTATGCTTAGCATTAGCAATTTCGGAAGATCCTCCAGGCCAGATCCAAAAAGTGCCTATAATCACTACAGTGAAGCGCTTGCTCTCTCTGTCCCAGGGACCTGTTAGAGTTCATAACCTGGAATTAGATACCCACAGATCCCTGCTGGGAGAAGTTTTCTGAAAGCATAATTCACAGAAGCTACTAAATAGTCCAAACTAAGCAACCAAAGGAAGAAAAGGATTTAACTTAAACACTTCCTGACATTTCTGAGGCATAAACTGCTCCTAGAATTAGGCACCTTACTTTACTGTTGCTAATATGCCCAACGGATAGTGTTGGCAAGGCAACATAATTTCAGCTTTCTGGTTCAAGAATTTCTTTCACATCAGAATAAAGCTTTTTTCTGATATAAGGCTCTCAAAATCTGAAGTGCTTCCACTATGAATGAACTCATACGCATAGGGCCAAAGAGCAAGAGAGAAAGACTTAATACCACAAACGCCTCAGAACTTACCTATGAGGAGATCCTGTTTCCTGACTGAAGGAGTACCTGAGTGCATTAAACCAAACAGAATAAAACGAACAAGCAAAATCAAGAAAATCCCCCAGATTATTCCACTGGGCAGTGGTTAAAGAGTTTACCTCAGAATTGTGAGGTTTGGGTTCACACTTCCTGAAGCAAATGAAGCAATTGAATCTCTTAAATCCATAGCAAGGGCTTGCAGCCGCTGGGCTGATGAGAAAAATAGGGATGGGGGACAAAGGAAATGGAGAGTGGAAAAGTCCTGCGACCCTACCATATCTTTTGTAAGTCTAGGGTTTTACAGACCCAGCTGGAACTACTTCCCAATAGCCAGCACTGCCATGTTTTTTTGCTTTCACGTGCCTATGTGAGTCAAGAGCATGATTACTAGAGAAGTTACAGTATTTTAGACTGCAGTGGTGGCATTTAAGCTCAGAAATAACCCAGAAGTCTAACTATCACAGCTGATACTAGTTTTGCTGTAAGTGATAGCTGAATGTGAGGTGCAGTCATTTATCTGGGAGTAGAGCTTAGCTGCATGTTGTTAGCTTCTTACAACTGACTAACAGGACACTTGAATGTGTGACTGAAGCTGACAGCTGAGCCCAGGATGATCAAAACAAGATTATTATGGTCTGACTTATAACAGCTATAGAAAAGGTACCGTACAGTGAGGACATGCACACTGAAAAATGTCCAAAGATGATATTCAGAGTGTCATGAACTGAAATCACCACACTAAGGAAAGCCAGAGCTTGAATGCATGGTTGATGTGAAGTAGTTATGAAGTAATTGAATATGAAGTAGTTAACCAATTAAAGCTAGAAGCTGTGATAGAAGACAACAAAGATGAAGAATAAAGAATATTACATGTAAGAGAAACTTTCTGCACAGTCATTTCATTGGACATTTGCAATGTTTCTTTACTGTGCTCAGTGGCAGTAATACTGTATGAGCAAAAAACCCCTAAGTGAAGAGTTCAGCCTTGAACCATGCCTGTGACTGAAGTCAGAGTCTTAGGTTTGTGGGTAACACTGACTCAGTCACTAATAATGCCAGATGCTGTGTAAATGATTCTTAAGTAGCCAAGAATGAAATAGAGGTCCAGGCTTAGAGGAGACAGACTCTTGTAGAAATAGACATCAAAGGAGAAAAGACTGTGAAAGCTAAGCGATTGGGACAGGATGAATCTTTATTCAGATTCTGTTGTTCTCTTTGAGATTTTGTTTTGATTTCTAAGAAGGAATTTGCACTGGGATTGCCTTTTGATTACTGTACTTATTTCTATGTGACTTCAGTGACTCATTCATATTTTAGAACCAACAGGATTTCATTAAAGATGAACCTCCTGTTTCTTCAGGCATGAGAGCTAATAACATGCATTCCCTACCATTCCCAACAAGTCCTCTAGCAAAAGTAGAGGTGACCATAGCAAATATTCCTTAGGTACTAAACAGTCAAACCATGTGATTTTTAAAAAAGGTAGCTCCCATATCATGTTTACTTATCATGAAAACAAACAAAAGAGCATAACCTCAAGTTTATTTTTATAACCATTGGAGGTCACTTTTATGCTGACATTTCTGCTAAGAATTCTCTACCTAAGCAGTGATACATTTAACATCCTTAAGTAACCTGAAAAATTACTTCCATTGTCAAAGAGAACTATCTCAATTAAAAAAAATAGTTGAGCCCATTTTCTGTCAGGCTATCTTTATGGCACCTTTTGTTTCCTAAATACATACTCAGAAGGCATTGGAAACTAGGATAAATTTATCAATGTAATTTCAGTTGGGTAGATTTTCCATCCCCACTGGGCATATTTATTGGAATCTGACTGTAGCTGGTCACATTATTAATAGCAAATAATTTATTTGACTAATTTAGCCTACATTTCTGTTCGCAAAATAGCCTCTCCCATTTTGATTTCTGCTTTTTTTATTCATAAGCATTCAGTGAATGCTTTCAGCATATTTTAGTCTGGAGTTTGTTTGGGAGCTCTTTGCTTCATCTAATCACAATGATTATTTCTTTACTGGAGATGGTGTGACTTGAAATCTTCAGTTAGTATTGTCTTTTTTCCCTAATTGACTTTTGCCACTGTAAGTGTAGTATCAGGAACACTTCTGATATGATTAGTGAACATCTAGTTTGAAGCACTGACTTACCAAGGGATGCACAAATCCATATGGAAACAATCTTTCTCTAAACATTCATCAAACAAAACAAGTTTACACAGGTGTATGTTGAAAAGTTAATATAAAAGGATGAGAATACAGGAGAATTGAAAGCTTCTGAGGAGCGAGAACTTTTATAGGTGGATCCTCATGCTATTATCCCAACTCATTTCAAGCCACTCTCCTGTTTTTCTGATATGTTTTCCCAACACAGAATGATCCTTCATCCATTACTCCAACCACCACACGATCAGCTGCAGCTAAATCAAGGGGAAAAGGGCAACATGGACCACGGCCCATAGGAGTTGCAAGCAGTCTATGAAATGAGAATTAGGGGATGTACAAGCAACGAATTTGCTATTTTTACATAAGTTATCAACATAAATCCACTGTAACTAGCCTTTTCTAAACATGCTGAAGAGAGAATTATCCCAAACATTTCTACAGTCTTTGAGGTCCTAACAAAAAGGCAGGGCACAGAAAATTCCTAGAATTCGGGGATTAATCTTAAATCAATCATGCAAGATGGACCATACTCAAAGAGGGCTAAGTGGAAATACTGTCTTAGACTCAGTCTAATTTTGCTATTAATATGCAAAGCTGGGGTAGGAAAAAATTCCATAGCAGCCCCCTAGAACCATCACATTCCCACCAATGAACAACTTCTCCTGATGAATACGTGATCACATATGCCTCTCATTACCTGAAGTGTTTTACAGGTCAGGAGGTTTAAAACTTTCCATGAGCAATGGAAATGTAGGTGCAAATTTAGGGAATGCAAAATACGTGAGAAAAATTGAGTCAGGGACCTGTCCAGCCAGCTGAATTTTAGCCTGAATCAACAGGCTAGCGAAGTCACAGCTCCACCAGTTGAGCTAAAGCAAATCATCCACCTATAACGGCTGGCAGCACAGATTCATTTTTTTGCCAGACATAGATGACTAACACTGTACCACTTGGATAAAACAAAACATAAAAGTTTAGGGACAAATCATGTAGTCATTACTCCAGGTGAAGGAGTACTGTAGCCATTGAGCCATTTGCCAGAGAACAAAAGGACTTGGATCTAAAGGAAGGGTCTCATGGCAGACCAAAGACAGGATGACATTCTTCTGGGTCAATTTACTAAGGCATACCACAATGACAGAAACAATGCTAGAAATGAAAGCGTATAGAGCCCGCTCAGCTCTTTTTAACTTCACAGGAGACTAAGTTGCTCGGACCAAAGGCTATGAATACCATATAGCCATACATACATGTCCTTTCACGTTTATTAGAAATGTGTACTTCTTCCTTCCTGTGCTAGCTATGAATAGTCAATTCACACAAAGCAACTCAAGCTAAAATGTAATGAAATATCATTCCCAACCACCTTATAAAAATGGAAATATTTATCAAGCCAAGGACACCATTTTACGACCAGGGAAATCAACGGCAAAGTTCTCATGAGTCTGAATGGTCTTGAATCAACACGCAAGTTTCTTGTAGAAGAATAAATAAGGGTACATTTTTTGTCTTAAATGGTCATCACTCAAGTACATGTACCTTCTGAAAGGAAAAAAAAGAAATCTGCAGTGGTCTGCCAAAAATGTATATCAGTAGCAGTTAGACTTCAAATCTAGAGCACAGATATAATACTGCAAACAGGCCACACATGGCTTTCTCAGATATGCCACCATTTGCATCTCTTTGTAATTCTAGAAAACAGTAAGTGGTGGTGCCCGAATACTTCAAAAACACACTTACAAAAAAAAAAAAAAAAAATTATCTATTTGAAAAGCCTAACTTTAGTTTCATTTCAAAGATAAAGATATTTTGCAGACTATTTCTTCAGAAGCTGATTCAGTAGTCAGAATAAGTCACAAATTGTGATTCCAAAGATCCAGAATTAAGCAAAAAAAATTATTGTCCAATAATTAATGGATACTTTTTTATTATCCAATTAATTATTACCCAATAATAATAAAGAAAATATGTTTAGGATAAGGGATGGCAGGTAGCGTAATGCTTGGTTATAATCATAATACTGTAATAGATCCTAAGTAGTCCAGTGGTAAATTCAGCAAGTTCTTGGCAAAAATATTACTTTGTAACATTTATAAAGATAGAGATATGTGATCTTTTCTGGCATGGAAGAAGAAAATTTTATATCTTAAAAACAGAAATGCAAAAGCTATACTGCATTCACTTTCTTATGGTCCTAGTTCAGCAAAGCACTGAAGCATATGCGAGCGAGTCTCCTGACTTCAGTTAAGCTTGTGTTTTGCTTCTAAAAAGTAGTTACAAATCATTGGCATCTACTCTGAAGTGTCTGCTACAACCCCACAATTTCAGAATATTCTACAAATTGTAAAGAATGAAAGCAGCACTCACACCTCCTCTAATGTACTTAGTCACACATTTCCATATTCATTTGGACTGCATTACACTGAAAGACTGAACCATATCATTACAATCTGCTAATCCACCCAATAACTTTTCCAAGACTCACGCTCTGCTCTAGCTAGCAAATATTCTGTGCATTTAAGATGCGAACACAAACTACATTCTGATATATTTATAATTCTGTGGGATAGTATGTTATTGTAATGACTAGTGCTAGTAGAGCCAGCAGAGCTGCTCACAGAGGAAGGAGGTACACGGCAAGAGGTACCACCATTTGATTCAGTAGAAAGAAGCTGAAGATACAACAGATGATTCACACAGAGCACTGTCTTCTCAAGGGCCAGAGGATGTCGTTCCTTACTCACTCCAAGTGACCACTCACAGAACTGGTTCCACTGAAGTTAAGGATATCCTTTGTGCAAGTAACTACTCAAAATCCTAACGTTTTATAATTCAGATATTAGAAAGTAGTGTTACTAAAGGGTCATACTCTTGCAACTCTATTTGCAACATGTACTACGCTATCATCTACTACAAGCAAGCCAATTAAGCAAATGGGATTATTTGTGGAAGCAGGGAGAAGAAATAACTAGGAATATAAAATTGTGGGCTTTGTTAAGGTAATATCCATTACAGATGAAGGCAGCAGGATGGAGCCCATCTTTTTAATGGTGAAGGTTTTGATGTATATTTATTACACACATCTTTTATGTCACATCTCTGTGTTTGTACTCCTTCTTATTTCCCTGCTCTTTAAAGATCTGTTCACTTGGCAACTGTCCTCCATAAAGCTACAGTATTATTGCTATGTTTTACCTAGCACTATTGCTTACAAAATCTTCTCAAGGTGCAAAGCATTCCCCACATAAACATTAAGAAAAAAACGCTGTATGCAATACAGAGTAGCTGCAGAAAGTGACAACAGAAATTACTCTAAATTAGAGTCAAATTACAGACTAACGTTCCGATTTTAAACAGACCAATATTTTACAATATTGCTATTGACAGTGCAACAACCGTGAGGACACAGCTTTAATATTATTCCTATTTTAAGTCCATACCTTCTTTCACAAGACCTCAAATGCTATAGTTGAGATTGTAAATATAAAAAGCAGTCCATTAATTTTATATAAGCAGTTTTATATACTTGAAGGCCTATGACAACATTTCTTGACAAAATAGCCTAGCAGAAGAACTGTTTTTCTAAAGTTCAATCAAGAATGGCTTATAAAAATGAGTGTGCAGATAAATATAATGGTAGAGGTGGTCTGAACTATCCATAACAGAAATTCCATTAGTTAAATTTTTTTAAGAGCTGCCAATTACACTTTCAACTTGAAGTGGCAACTGCATAACGACAAGCAACTCTCGGTGATAGAAATGGTCTACTTAATCTTCAACAGGAGACAGAATCTGTCCTCACACAAGTAAACCATTGATTTACATAGGAATCCTATATCTTGTGTAACACTGCAGGATCAGGCCATAGGATCTGCTGTATAGGAGCCTTTGTTTTTCAATAGTGCTCTCAATATATGGCTAGAGTGTGTCTTCTTTTTTTCTTTTTCCTTTTACCCAGCGGCTTATATGCACCAATGCAGGAAATACCGTGCCAGCTGAAAATTAACTCCTACACGATGCAGGGCTGACATGGCTGGGGGATGGGGGGCAGCGGGGGAAGCGGGAGGGGCATAAGACATGCTAGCCACTAATCATTCGTACTGTTACTTATGTTATTTCTGACATAGGTATGTAGTATCAGACAGAAGCACTATACTCATAGGGCCAGATCCAAAACTACTGGAATTGTTAGAAATCATCACTGAGTTCAGGGATTTCTGGATCAAAGCATCAGATGTTCTAACTAAGAAGGTAAGTAGCATCTTCTGTTTTTCAACCAAGGATGCTGTATTGGTTAGACTTTAAGTGACTCTTTACTTTACTTTTCTTTCTAAATAAATAATACAGCTTTAATATATCTTTTATATATATATATATATATATATATATATATAAAAGATATATTAATTACAGCTGGTTCCAAGAACTGAGGCTACTAGATCACTTCTTTCCTAGTATTATTTTGGCTGTCAGCTCTCCTGCTAAAAGGAGTCTGCTGAGCCTAGGGATCCTGTCCAGCTATCACCAAAGTTTAAGGAAATATACAAAGAAATAACATAGGCATATTTTACTTATCAGTTTTTCAAAAGTTCAGCAAAAAAACCAATCACAAGTGCACACAATAAGAAACAACCAGGCTACACACACGAAGAAACAACCAGACTGTTCATTCTTTAGTTTTTGCATCAAGTCCGTATTAGAAAATGAAATTTGAGGAAAATAGGGTGCTAGTATCATTATCATTTGTTAGGCTCCCAGAAAGCAAAAAAGCCTAATTTCTCCCCCTTCAACAATCTGCAGATGTGGAAAGAGCAGATTATCTTTCCCTGCACTGGTCAACCTGTCATCGCGGTGATGAAACAGATTAACAGCAGAGGTGGTATGCCAGAGGGCACTGGCAAAACTAACACGTGAACAGACAGGACAGAGACCAACTAGTGGACAAACCATTTCACAGCAGACACAGGGGGCAAGGAAGAAAATATTACTAAACCACTCCTTGGAGAGGAAAAGACAGGACACCTGGAGAGATGGATGCAGTGTGCAAGGCAGATGAACGTCCCTGAGACATTTGTCACTAGTTGGGACTGCGAGACACTGACATTAATGAGGGTGGCATTTGGAAGATAAAAGCAATATCTCTGAAGCAGACAATACGGTTTCCAGGCACCACGCACAGGGACATGGTGTAATCAAAAGGGACTGGAAAATGTTCACGTCTAGCAAAAGCATCACAATCGCTACGGATATTCATGGGAGAATATGGATCAGGAATAAATGGCTTATGGTTTTGTCTGGAGGGTTGGTGGGGACTGTGGGTTGTTCTTCCTCTCAGCCCAGTCAATTCCCATCACATTCCTTTATTGAAGGACTCTCCATCAGTCATCCACTTACACCTGCCTTGTCAAAAGTCAGTGTTTCATTGTCAAGTGCTTTTCAGGCGGCAGACCACTAGAAGACAGCTCTGTCGATAGTGAGTGGGCATTTACAGGGGTGGAGGCAATTGCCTGCGATTATCTCCTCTTGAAAGCAAGGAGGGAGCTGGAAGATACCCTGAGCACTGGCTGCCAGGACACAAGCAAGTGGAGGGAGCAAGATCTGGCTGCCCCTCACAGGTGTCTCAGAGTGCCACTACCCCAAAAATGACATCAGCTATGTCTGAGAGCCACTCCTGCCATGATCCACGGGATAGGAAGTGTCATTATTAATTAATCACTCCCTGCTCTCATGCCTCAGTGTCAGCCATGTCCCACAGCCCATTTTAACTCCAATGCTCTCGGATGTCTCTGGTCTCTCTCCAAAAGGAGAGGATGCTGTGGCCCTGAGGTAGAATGAGACAAACCCGAGCATCCCAGAACAGCCTTCCTGATCCCCAGACTCATCCTGCCAGGGATCTTAGATGGTTAAATCCAAGATCCCATCCCTGTTCCCCTCCACGCTCACGTATTGCCCCTCTGGTCAGTTTTTCCCCAGAACATTAAGCAGCTGCTTCGCCATTAAAAGAAAGCCAGTCAGCAGCAACAGTAAATACATCGATCTGCTGGTCCACCCGTCTCCTTCTTCCTTCAGGAAAACTAAGGCAGGCAGCCAAACCCCAAGTCCACGGCGGGTTTCGGGTGAGGTCTGAGCAGCAGTGGCCCGAAACATTGACTAGCCCGGGACAGGGAGTCTACGAAAGAGGAGTTCCCAAGGCCCCGCGTGGTCCCCGGCAGCGCACAGCGAACGGCGCCGGCGGGGCTTCCCGCCGGGGCTTCCCGCCGGGGCGGGGAGCGGGGCGGCGCGGGGCCGGGCGCTGTCCGCGGTGCTGGCGCCGCTGCCCGTCCGTCCCGGGAGCTCTCCCAGGTGCTGCACGGCGCTGGCGCGGGGCCGGCGCTGCCGGGGGCGGCCGAAGGGGGAGCGCCGGCCCTGGGCCGGGGCGGCTGGGCGCGGCGCGGCAGCCGCGGAGCAGGGCACCTCAAAGCCAACCTTGTCCCAGTCCGTCTGCAAGCCCTTGTCCGCTCTCCCCGCAGCGCTTGCGCTAGCCTTCCGCGGCTCGAAACGTGCAGCATCTCCGACAGGGAGATCCCCCTCCGAGGGGGGGAAAAACACACTTAAAAAAAAAATAATTAAAAATCACGTGGACTAATCGTACACTGAAGAAAGTTTTAGATGCGGATCCAGTAACGAACAGGAAAACGGGAACCCAAACTAACCCGACATGTGATAAGGACAAGCTCTTTCTGCTTCCTCTTTAACGCTGCATGCAGGGAGCGCAGCTCCACGTGAGAAGGCGCTCGTGGCCCCGTCCTGCTGCAGAGCACCGAGCACCTCCCGGTTGTCCTTCAACACCGTCTTTTCCTCTCTCCTCTTCTATATAAAAATTGAAAGAGAAGGGGGAAGTGGTAGGAGAAAGTTGACTGAATCCCTCCTTTAATCACAAACAAGCCCAGCAAGATGGATTCTGGGAAAAGAAGCTGTATTCCTAAGCAGCGACCCGACCGATGTCATAGTAGTTAAAATAGAACAGAAAAGCCTCTCGCAAAGTCAATTCTTATGTAGATGAGGCGACATTAGAGCTTTTCTCTCCCTTCGCGGGCTTAGTGAATTTCTAATTTGCCCAAAGAAGCCCTAGAGGAATGAGGAAGAAAGGGCGGGAATACTGGGATTGCTACTCGTAACAAATATTACCGTGCTCTGGATTGTCGCCTAGAAATACACTGAAAACGAGGGGATCCAACGCCATTGTTTCAGCCGACTTATTTCTCTTGACCTTCGGCTTTGTCCATCCAGGCTGAACAAACTTCCTGCAATGAGCATCGCCCCTGCTTTCTGCCAGACACACAACTTTGGTCTCTCTAGGTCACGGAAAGGGAAAGAGGATGAGAGGCGTTTCCCCTCCAAAAGAAGGGCACTCACAGAAGTTTAAACAACGGCCAGAAAAACGTAGGGTTAAACAATAAACTAGGAAATATGCTGTCCTGTTGAACAGAGAGCAGTTTCCACAGCATTGAGAACCCGCCAATATATATCATATCAATAAAAAGGAGCTCTTCGAAAGCTTGCATAGTAATTGAGATTGGAGATCTTTTTTGATATGGGTTGGCATTTCCTCATATCACTCTGACAGAGCCAACTCAGGAAATTGCTGGTAATATTCATCTGGGGAGCACTTTCATTAAACGTAATTCATTCGACTTTCACAATAAATTGAGTGACATCCTTACAGCAGAACCTTTTTATCCTTGATGAAGTGCTTGCCAGCCTTTGGTTTTCCACTTTATTGCCACATTCCTTAAAGCAGAATCGTCAACATGTCAATCTGCTGCATGAAAAAAATGCTAAAGCTGTATTTACAAAGCACCCAGGAGGTGGTTTAATGCTGACTTACAAGAAGAGCGAGTTGGGAGTTAAACTATCTGATAAATCACAGCATAACTTCACCCAAGCCCAATCGTGAGAACAGAAGCCAATCCTAGGGAGGGAAGGATGGCTCACACATTCATTTTCTCCAGGTGCTGGCTATTCCGAGCAATTGGTTTCTTAACCTGCTTCACCACACTTTCCAAGACGACTGGGAAATTGGCTTTTTGTTAATTAAAATGGCGGGTTAGAGATGCAGGGAAATATTAAACAGCTTAAAATGGATACCTCTAGGTACCGACTTGGAAGATTTGGCTAGTCAAAGAGAGGCGGGGATATTGGATTATATTTAGGTGCCTCCCTAAAAGGCGAAATCTATTCCAGACTGCTTTCTCCAGCGATTTAAGAAATGAAAATAGTGCCTACTAAGCACCAGGAAAAAGACATTTTAGTGCGGGGAAACCCCTTCTTAAAACTCCTAGCACAGGTCCCTGGTGGTTAGGAAGGAAGGAAGCCCCGAAAAGATTGTACCATCCTCCGCTTAACAAAAAAAAATAGAGCTCAGATAAGTTTGTTTCGCCTACGCGAGATCCGAGCCCCGTTGCTATTCCCGTGCCTTACCTTCCGAAAGGGTAGTTATTCCCCCTACACCGCCGCGAAAGCGTCTTTCAAACTCCTTCAGAAAGAGGGAGCGGGATCGTCTCAAGGCTACGTAAACTCTCTCGCACAAAAAAGCAACTTCTGTCCCTCCGCGCCAAGCGCTCTCCCCCCCGTCCCCGCCTTCGACGTCAAACTGAAAATTGCAAGAAATCGCTTATTTGGGGGGAAAAAAGCAATACCCGAATGCTTTCAGCACCAAATGCCCCTGAGAAAATACTGAGGGTGGTGATTATGATAGGACAATGACTTCTCTCTCTTTTGTTTTTTGTTTTCTTTTATCTTCGCTGCCTATAGAGGGGTTTCTTTTCCCCTCCCACGGCAAAGTAGGACACAATCAGCAACTATCTTTAAAAAGAGAAAGAAGAAAAAAAAAAATCAACTTATCTTCGCCGACACGTGGTATCTCTTCACGTCCTCCATAGCTTTCATTAACCGGGGTGAAATGACCGCAAACAGTGCGACACAGAGCGAAATTAAATGTACACAAACTCTGGAGCCACTAACCCCCTGTTTACCCCTCAGCAAATACCGTACCAAGCGTGCCACCGCTGAGGACAATTTTAAACCTCTATTATTCACCACATTTTTGCAGGAAAGCTCCGCTCGGCTGTCAGAAGGCCTCCAAACTACAGCGACGGTGTGGAACAGACCTTAAAATCCCAGCCCGGCAGGGGGAGGGGGTCAGCAGGCTGTTTCCAAGACCCTCTGCCAATGCCATCGCCCTGCAAAACAAGGTGCCCCGGGCGCCCCGCAGTTGTAACTTCTCTGACAAAGCGCCGCGCAGAGAAGCTCCCCCCCGCCAAACAACCTGCTCACAGCCCTCGTCGGGGGGTGAAAAATCACCCCTCCATTTGCTCTTGCGCTGCTTAAATTCCGCACGGAGTTAAAACGTTCTGCCAGTCAGCTCTGGTGTATATCCTAATTTACAAACCCACCGGCGAAAGAAACACTTCGCTGGGAAAAGACGACGAGCCGTGGGGGCTACGGGGGGGGAGGGATCCTTACCCTAGCAGCATGCAACGCAACGCTCCGACTGGTTTTAGTTCCGTACCCGCTACTCCGAGTAAGGAGTACCTAAGTAGCGAGCCGAAGTCTCTTCAAGCCAGGGTGATCCCGGCAAAACAGGTGCACGTTATCATTCCTTGCTTGTACCGTGCTGGAAGTTCCCCCTAGAGCATGCGAAGGCAGAGCCTGTGAACACGTTGGGGGGGTAAAATCCTGCAACCTGCCAGGCATTTTGCCGCCCGGCGCCCTGGGTTTGCCGGAGAGGTGCGCAGGATCTGGCCGGCGGCCGCGGAGCGGCAGGACGGGGCGAGCGCCCGCCGCCGCCGGGAGCTGCCGGCCGGCAGCCCGCCGGTCCCCACCCGCACGAAGGGTCTCCTTAGCAGCCGGTACGGAAACGATCTGCCTCCTCCTTTTGGGCCATCCTTGACCTGTCCCACTGAGAAATAACTAGTTAGGATCCTTGCCGTCTTTGCCAGCAGCCCGCGCGTTTTGTAGTCGCTTCTACAGCGTGTTGCTTCCACCCAGGAAAAAAGAAAGAAATGAAAAGAAACAGCCTGGCGTTTTATTGTCCTACGGTGTCGGACTGGAAATTCACCGGCAACCAGGCAGGAATTAAACGAGAAGGCTTCCATTACGGGAGTGGTGTAAAACCCCGGTGTCCTTATAAACAGGCAGAGCTCAAACCTAAAAGTCTACGATCTCCGGGTGTTTTTTTCTTTCTCAATGGCGATTTTGAGCTCGGCACAGCACTGTTAGTTAAGAAAACATTATCCGTTAGAATAGGACTAAGATGCTTTCGAAAGAACAGCGGTGAAGTGGAGTCTTGTGGTAAATAAGACCGAGTGTAGCTGTTTGAACACTTTCTGCAGCTGTCTAAATCTGAAGAAACAAAATAACTGCAAGCCTTTAAAGGTTAACTCCTAATTCTACCAAATAAGTACTAAGTTATCCGTTTAGGCCAAAGGAAATGCACTTCCACTGCAAATCAAATATAACATTTTCAATACGCTGCACAGCTCGAAACAAGGGGAAAATGCATGTCTCGCAGAGGCTAACTAACGTTCTTATCAATAAACATAATACGGCGAACCATCTCTACCCCAGCAAAATTCCTACTCGTTCTGGTCGGCCGTGACCTCTATAAATTTCAGGCAATGAGGCTGGGTGGCATATGGCTCTATTAAAGAGGGGGAGAAAAGCAGAAGCACCTTTTTTTCCCCAAGATTTCATTAGGAAGAGGTTTAACGGTGGGGGGGAAAAAAAAAAAAAAAAAAGAGCAGAGGTTTGCTGGGTGAAGAGAAATCGCAAGCCAGCGAGCGTCTGTAAATACGTAACTTCGAGGCAGCCCAGCCTCGCTGCGGCTGTCCACTATCACTGAATACCCCCTAGTTCAGGCAGAGGGGAAACAGGCTATTTTCCCTCTCCCCTGTATTGCTAACCCCTCTCAAAAAGGATTTTTTAACAAACTCGATAGGAAGCTGGTTGCGCTGCCGTTTCATTTACCCTTCCTAACAGGTTGGGTACCAAAAGTGTAATTCCTGATTGAAACTGCTCTAGTCCCCGCACAGCGATGCGCACACACGGATAGGCACAACAACGTCCTGCACCTTGCTGGTTTGTGACACCGCATTAAAGCTTTAATCAAAACTTCGTGCTTCGATGCTAATAAACAGTTTATTATCACGCGATGGCCTAATGCAAACTTTCAGAGTCGCTCCCTAAATACAGAGAATAGGGAGAGATTGGCATAAACGTGAAGTATCGACTTAGAAAGAAGAATCGGGTTAGACGGGGAAATCCTTTGGATCCCCCCCGAGTGTTTTGGCAGAAGACACAGCCCAGCCGAAGAGCGCATCCCCTCCCCCTAGCTTGTCTTTTATTCCCGGTTGGGGTTTTTTTATCATATTCCGCATTGTTTCGAGGGAAATTGGAAAATCGTCTCCTTTACTCTGCAATGCCAAGCCCTCGGAAAAAAAAAAAAAAACCAGCATTCAGGTAATGAAGTCTGTAACTAAACGGTAATTGAATCAGCATAATTTGCACACTGAATGGTTTTCAAATGCTCCCAGTTTACAATTAAAGGAGAATTAATGCGCTTGTTGTTCAGACTGCAGCGCATTAGAATAAATCCAGCACTGTTGTTGTAATGAGTCGAGAGCAGTTTAACTGCCAGCAAACACATTTAAAATTTAACACGACGTATCGATCTCGCTCCGGCTTTTTGATAGATTATTTGCCACGCACTTTTCTCCCCGCTTCCCACCCCCCCATCCCCCACCCCCGGCTATAAAATTCGCGGGGAGGAGAGACGCCCTCGGCAGACGTGGCACCTCCCGGCGAGGGCAGGGGCAGGGCCCCCCCAGGCGGGAGCCACGTCGGGCGGCCGCGGGACGGGACGGGTGCGACCCCCGGCGCTGCGCGGCCGCGCTGGGCGCTGCGCGGCCGCGGGAGGAGCGCGCCGCCCGGCCTGCCCCCCCCTCCGCTCCCCCCCCCGCTCCGGCCCGGGCCCGCTCGGGATTGGCTGCCCCGCGCTCGGCCGCGCTCAGCCCCGCAGCGCCCCCAGACGGCGCGTCCGCGCCAGCGCAGGGACCGGCGGCGCAGGCAGCGCCCGGCGGCGGCGGAGCAGGAGCCGGAGCCGGAGCCGGAGCCCGAGCCCGAGCCCGAGCCCGAGCCGGGCCGTCGCGTCCCCCGGCACGGGCGCCGGGGTGCTTCTCTCGGCCGCCCTCCTGGAAAAGGGGTTTTTCCGCCCCCCGCCGCCACGGGGACGAGCTCCCGCCAGGCGTTTGCCTGCTTAACGCGTCGCAGGCTGAGCGAAGGTACGGGCTACAAAGGAGCAGCCTGCCTTGTTTTTGTTCCTTGCGATCGCGGAGGGAATAAAGTGTGTGTTAAAGGAGATAACGCCGCTGTTTACTCGTGTTCCCCCGGTAATCTTAAAGGAGATTTGCTGCGAAAGTCAATGACGCTTCACGCGGAACATACTAGCTGTGCTTGTCACTGAGTGCCTGCACGCCTGTGCCGCGCCGCCCGTAGTGGCACACTGGGGGGGTCCCCTTCCGGAGGGGCTCCCACCCTCGGGAGGGAGCAGAGGGCAAGAAGTTGCCTCCAGCCCACAGCCTGGGCGGGCGCCCCCGCGGCGGCGCTCCGGTGGCCCCGCAGGCACCGGGGGACCCGGCCCGGGAGGCGGCAGCGGGCGGACCCGGCCCCGGAGGTGGCACCGGGGAGCCCCCGACCTTGCTCTCTCCCGGCGGCGCGCCCCTTCCCCGCGGCGGAGAAGTTACAGGTCTGCCCCCCCCGCGCCCCGCCGAGAGCTCCCGGCCGAGCCCCGCGCCTCCCCGCCCCGGCCTCGGCCCGACCCCGGGAGGACGGGGCAGGGCTGGCTGCGGGGCGCCGGTAGCGGCCGTGAGTTTGTTCGTTCTCCGCCAGGCTGGTGCCCTCCTCCCCGCCGAGCTGCCCCCTCCCCGGCCCCTGCGAGGGGCCGCGGGCACTCACCAGGTAGAGGGTGGGCTGCAGCAGAAGGACCGCGTACCAGTACACAGCCTGCATCCTCGCCGCTCAAACTTCCCCCGCGCTGCCTTCGCTGCCTCTTTGTTCCTTCCAGAACATAGATCCACCTGACATCCACTTTACGGAACAAGCAGAGCTCTCACCAGCCTAGACAAAAATGAAATTATAGACCCCATGACCACAAGACAAGGTTAGGCTTGAGACAAGGGGGGAAGAGAGGTGTGTAGGGAAGGGGGGGCGGGAGAGAAGGAGGAGATGGGGGGGTGGGGATGGGGGTGGGGGAAACAAAAAACGATTAAAATCTAGTTAATCCAGCGTCAGAGCAAAGTGATCGCACGGTCCGGGCTGGCTGCAGAGCGCCTGTAGGCAGCGCTCCCCGGCGCTCAGTCCTTTTACTGGGCGGGAGAGCCCCGTGGTGTGGGCTGGGACGGCCCGGGGTGCCACCGCCAGCCCTGCCCTGCCTGCCTGCCCGCCTGCGCGCCCTCGGCGGGGACCGGGCGGCAGCCGCCCGCCAGTTGGCCGCGGAGCCCCGGCAGCGCGCTGGAGAGCGGAGCGACGCCGGAGCGGGGAGAAGGGGCAGGAGACGCTGGGATCGGGGCTCCGGATGCTCCTGGGCGCTTAAAGCCGAGGCGAAGAGCTTCGCCTCTGGGACCCCCCACAAGTGCCCACCTCCCGCTGCCGCTCCTAAGGCGCGCCGTGCCTTGCCCCGGGCCGGGGCCGCGCCCCGGGGCGCCCCGACGGGCGCGGACCCCCATCCCCGGCCCCAGCCCTCCTCCGCCCCCGCGCCCCGCGGACAGCCCCGCCGCCGCGGGGGGGCCGCGGCGGGGATACGTACGGCGTGGGGGGTCCGACGGCGGCCGGGGCTCCGCGGGGCGCTCCATGGGCGAGCCTAGAGGGGCTGAGCGCCGCGGCGCAGCCCGCCGCCCCTGCGCATCTCCTCGCCGCGCTCCGCACCGAGGTGTCCCGCGGCCGCTGTGCATCCGGCGCAGGCACTGTCAGGGCGGCGGGGCGGCTGGCAGGCTCTCCCCCCCCTCGCCTCCCCTTCTCCGCACACGGCCGCGCTCCGGCTCCGCCGAGCAGGACACTTACGGGAGGAGGGAGCTGCCCGGGCTGCCCGCTCGCCTTCGGCGGGGGGCGCGGGCAGGAGCGGCGGCACCGGCGCTCCGGGGCGTCCAGGGCGATTTGTCTCTATTAAAAATGACTTATTGGCGAGGGAGCGGCGAGCGCCTGCTATTTAACTTCAGATAAAATCTATCTGCAAAGACCTTGGCCGATCATCTTAAAATAAAGCGCTGGAGCCGAGCACTGTCCGAGCCGCACTGCTTGGGGAGAGAGAAAGAGCAGCGGAGGGGGGAGGAGAGGGGGGGCTTGCTTGGCGAGGGGGGGAAGGGAGGAGGGAAAAAGGGGAGTTTAGCGGCGTCCCATCCTCTCCTCTGAACGGGGTGATGAATCAGAGTCCTCCCCGGGCGGCGCGAGCTGCCTTGCGCTGCCCGCCCTGCCTGCCTTGCCCGCCCTGCCTGCCCTGTCTGTGCTGCCTGCCCTGCCCGCGCTGCCTGCCCTGCCTGCCCTGTCTGTGCTGCCTGCCCTGCCCGCGCTGCCTGCCCTGTCTGTGCTGCCTGCCCTGCCCGCGCTGCCTGCCTTGTTGACTGCCCTGTCTGTGCTGCCTTCCCTGCCCGCGCTGCCGCCTGGGGCACAGCCCCTTCTCCCTCTCCGCCAGCCCGCGGGAGCCGGCTGTCCGCCCAGCGCCTGGAAGGAGCCTGGGAGAGCATCTCTTTCCTCTTTCTTTCCTTTCATTTTAGTTTTTCCACCTCCCTCAGGGGTGTCCCGTGCAACGACAGTGCTGCTTAGCCTGTGAAGGCAGCGGGCGCCCGCAAACCAGGCACTGAGGTGGTGGGATCTTGGAGCAGAGCTGGGTGATGGCTGCGGGAGCCAAGCTCTGGGATTAAAGGGTTGCTTCTCCCCCGCAAGCAGGAACCTGTAGCTGGACAGCCCCTCGGAGTGAAGCTGGAAAGCTCATCCCTGCCCGGTGCTGTGGCTAATCCCACCAGCTGACGTGCAAAGGGAAAGGTCTCATCGACCTTGTTTTCCTTCTTCTTTACACGGAGTCCCTATGGGGTTTTTTCCTGCCCTCTTCCATCCCCTAAACGGTATCATTACCAATGTGACATTGGGACAGGGTGAAGGGGAGGGTACCAACAGCACAGGGTAGCCTTACCAGATACCCAGCCTTGATAGCAAAGCTCAGATTTATCACCTCCCAAAGGGGAACCAAGAAGCAAGCCAGCATGCTGTACAAAGCGGGAAATGAGGGAGAAAAAGAGGACTTCAGTTGTCCTGCCAAATCCTTGCTTCCCTCGGAGCACGTCCTGGCAATTAATATCTGCAATCTGAGGCTTCAGTACCAAGCTGTAAAATACTGTTTTAATTTGGGGGTCTGAGTTTGGAACACTGTAACAAAAGAGGAGCGGGGAAATGAGGGGGAAGGTAATGAGTACTCTTTGAAAGAGCTGCACCAGAGCCTCCCCCATGGCCATTTCTGCTCCAAACACCTGGAAGATGGACACCTCCATATGTCTCCAGCACCATCACTCTGCTAGACATGTGGGATGCTCACGTCACAGCTTTGAACAGAAGCGTGCAGCCTGCGAGGAATCATACTGTCATCCTGCCCCTCCAGACAGCCTCTGCATTACAAAGCAGGCTAAAGCTGCCTAGGGACTTCTTGTTTCAAATGGGTAACAAAAAATCACAGCTGACTTTCCCTTTCAACTCCTTCCTTCCTATCTATTCCACTCCTACTTCCCCGTAAGTGAGGGGCTTTGTCCACACTTAGTAATCAATAGATAGATAGATGGATAGATAGATAGATAGATAGATAGATAGATAGATAGATAGATGGATGGATGTTGCTTTCTTCACACAGAACAAACTTGCCATAAGTTGTGCGGAGCGTACTGCTGATCTTTACAATAAGCTGCTGTTACATATTTAGACCCAGCATGGTTACTCTTACCTTAGATACGAGTTTGCCAGGTTAATATGGAGCAGGAAAAGCAAACGCAAAGTCTGCCAGATTTCAGTGGGTCATGTTCTTGAGGAAGACATCATTTCTTCAAGAAGGAACGATCCCTTCTTCAAGAAGGAACAACTCAACTCTACGGTCTGTGTAACTTGATTCAGCTTCTCCAGGGTCTGATCATTAGTGTCTTCATATTGGAGGCGACAAGGAAGTAGTCCTTGGAGAAGAATTATTCCTTCAGCTGGTCAAATAGAAGAAGTTCCTCCCAGTCTTTTTCATTCAGATCCCTCTATCTCATTTAGGGGAGCACTGTGGAGGAACTCCTGGCTCCATTGGAATCACAAGCATGGCTCCTCTTTACTTCAGCCCACTAAAATTTCCTCCCTCTGTGAATGCAGCAAGGTCTTCTATGAACAGCCCAGTCTGTATGGTATCTACCTGAGTTGTCAGCAGGTTCTTGAGGCAAAGTTCTTAAGGGCAGACGAACCTGTTTTCTGTCAGGTTGGGACTGATCCAGGGTCCCATTGGCTTCACTGAGGGTTTCTTCGCTCTTCAGCTGACCTCCTCAGCCAAAGGCCACTGGGACAAACTCTTTAACTACAGTGGAACTGAGCTTTCCCTTCAGAAAGGCTGTTTGGACTGCTCCTTCCCTCCGTTATCACTCCAGAAGAAAGGAGCAAGGAGCATATGGGAGCCTGGGTTGATCTTTTTCATTTTTAAAAAAATAAAAAAGCAGCCTCCAAACTATTCCAGCTGTGAACATGTGATACTTTTTCAAAGGGAATGCAATGCTTATGAAAATCTGACATTTAGGATTTTTGGACACAGCCTTTTGACTTTTATCTGATTCTGTAATATTGGTACAGCAGCTTAAGTGGAATATTAGATTTTTTAAAGTGAGTTTTAATTTCAACCATTTGGATGCTGTTTGTAATCTTAGCAATAAGATCTCCAGCAAGGTAGTGTCAGCTAGCGAGGTTTTAAAGAATCACAAATTCCAGGTTTACTAATGGACTTTAAAAAAGTCCAATTAGACTTTAAAATGCAATTGGACTATTTTTAAAGCTTTGAAATATATTCTAACCTTTAGACATCTTCCCTGTTAACTGTGAAGATAGTTTCCTGGCTTGCAGAACTGAAAGGGTCACAAACAGAAAATCCAAAGACAATGGCAAGTGATTAATAATTGCTACAGGTTCCAACGGAAGATGGGCACATGGTTTAATTGCTTGAGGCACTAGAAGAAAATACAAGGCTGTAATGATAAATAGCAAACGACTGTGCTAAACTTACTGCGCAATATAGCTAACCTGTCTAAGCATGGACAGTTACATATGAAATAAAAATAGTAAACAGATACGATTTATACTATTCATGTAGGCTACATGTCTTATTTTGAAAATTCTGCTTGGAAGAAAGCAAGTAAAGCAAAGAAGGCAAAGGTGGGTCAGAGTACTAATCTAAGAAGGGCTGAAGCAAATCTAAGAAGATGAAAAAATGATGCAGCTTAACCACCATTTTTCAGTCTACTTTTAACCAGACTTTTTTCTCAGTGATTCAGGGTTACAGCCAATGCCTCTGTTGGGAATTTTGGCTCTGTTAAAGTTGATGGAAGTTTTGTCCCATCTCTTTAAAGGATATATTAAAATGTTAACAATGGCTGTCTTGAAATAAAAAATCAGCCTGTGCTACAAGCAAATTTCATCTCATCTATATGCATGTTGAAGTACTATTGAATTCAACTGGAGTTGCATATGCACTACAATGACAGATTATGGCCTCCACAGCTTTTCTATATTTGTTCTATACAGTGCACAGGCCAGATGCCTCATATCACTCATGTAAATAATCTTATTGAAATGTTCTTCATATTGCCAACCATTAATTCATCAGACCTTCTCTTCTTATCCCTTCCCCTCTTCACATTTTAAATAGATTTCTTTTGTTTCAAGGAAATCTTCATGTTTGAACGGAGTATTTTTATGGTTAGTATAAATACTACAAACAGAGTCCCTTGTCACATTTTATTTCCATTCTTTCAAGGTCAGAATATGACTGTATGTACCATTCATATTTCTAAATATAAAAATATCTTTGTGAGACTTTTATTTTTATTACATTGATTTCTGCCTACTTACAATCAAAGACATACCACAAAGTGGTGTTACTCTGTATTCCATATGGAAAAATACAGGAATACTCCAACCACTTCAAGAGAAATGCCTTGAATTCATGATGTTCTTAATTATTTCTCCTATGTCCCTATGTCATGAGAACTCACACAATGTTGGAGTGAGATGTGACGTTCAACATCAAAGAAGACTAAAACGTAATGTACAAACAGCAGTGTTTGGATCACTTGGTGCTTCTGTGGTATAAATATAAGCAGGCCTACAGGCTTCACTAAACTTATTCCAGGTGACACCCAGTGTGCACATATATACATATATATATATACACATATATACACATATATACATATATACAGTTTTCCCAAAATGCTTGAGATGAGGTGAGACATAAATTATTGTCTATATGAATAAAATGTACAGCCAAGTTTATCTACAGGATTTTCTCATTAATAATGCCTTTAAATCCAAGGGGGGGGGAAATCTCAAGATCATGAATATAATAAGTAAAAAAGCTTTCTAACCTTCTTTGCATAGGGAGCTTCTTTTCTAACATAATGTGTATAATAGAGATTTGTATTTGCATTCCACATTTATTTCATCCTTTAGATCTTGACAATTTTCTACAGTGGCCATACAGGAAATAGAAGAGTTTTAATAATACCCATAAGAAAAAGGAAAGAAAGAAAGAAAGAAAGAAAGAAAGAAAGAAAGAAAGAAAGAAAGAAAGAAAGAAAGAAAGAAAGAAAGAAAGAAAGAAAGAAAGAAAGAAAGAAAGAAAGAAAGAAAGAAAGAAAGAAAGAAAGAAAGAGAAAGAAAGAGAAAGAAAGAAAGAGAAAGAAAGAAAGAAAGAAAAAGAAAGAAAGAAAGAAAAAGAAAGAAAGAAAGAGAAAGAAAGAAAGAAAGAAAGAGAGAGAAAGAAAGAAAGAGAAAGAAAGAAAGAAAGAAAGAGAGAGAAAGAAAGAAAGAAAGAGAAAGAAAGAAAGAAAGAAAGAAAGAAAGAAAGAAAGAAAGAAAGAAAGAAAGAAAGAAAGAAAGAAAGAAAGAAAGAAAGAAAGAAAGAAAGAAAGAAAGAAAGAAAGAAAGAAAGAAAGAAAGAAAGAAAGAAAAATTAAAGTAATGGAAGGAGTCTGTACTGAGTCTGTACATTGTCCAGAAAATACCACAACTTGGGTGAGTTTCCTGAAGACATAATTAGATTTCAAAAATAGTGTAGGACTAAGTGAATTTCTTAATTAAAATCCAATTATTGGAATACTTCATGATGGCCACTCTAGGGATTATTAGCTGACAGCAACTCTTGTTGAAATAATAAAACTTGATAACAAAAGTTTTATTAAAATCTCTGTGTGTATGTGTATGGGTTTTAATTGCAAAATAACACAATGTATATAACGTCAGCTGGGAAGGCTTTATACAAGAGAGCTAAAATAGGAGAGTTAAATTGTCTCGAAGTAGGAATTGATAGGGGAGAGAGTCTGCAAGGCCAGTTGTCTTCATTTTCTGTGTGATGGCGAGGAAGAAAGCAGGGAAGTCCCCGAAGGCTTCTCGGGCTGCCTGCGGGACCAAAGGAAGAAGAGATGCTCGCAGCCCAGGGCACTGTTGAAGCATCTGCTCTTGGCCTCCTGGGAGCACATTGCTCTTCAAGGCTTGGGCCAGAAAGCTGCACAAACCCTGAGCGTTCAGGGCAGAAGGCCACTCCATGGAGAATGAGGAAGAATGGCAAAACTTCTCCCTGAAAGCCTGGCAGGGTAGGATATCCTGGGTCTACATCACATGTGCCAAAATGACACCGTGTAGCCACACCTGAAGCAGCATAGTCAACTGTTCCGTATTGTAAGCAGGAATAAACTCCCTGACACAGCGTTACTGTCGCTGAAGGGAGATCTCCTAGTGTCTTTCTCTCTGCCAAGCACGTTACAGCAAGGCCAACAGGCAGTGGTGCTGGGTCTTCTGCTACACGCTTACCCGTTCACAGGGAGCTGGGCTGGGGCTACAGCTTTTACACACTGCAATAAAGAGCCTTAGAGCTCTGCTGACCTCAGGAAGGAAGCACAGGTGGTGAATGGCTAGAATTGCTGGTGTCCAAAAGGAAGCTTATTCTCTTTTAAGGAACCAGCTGATAAAGGAATAAATGATCTCGGTTAGAACAGCCTGAGAGCTGAGTTCAGACACTGGACTCTTCATGCCAAATACTGTTGCCGTTGGCTGTAGCTAAGAAGAAACGGGTTCCTGGGTGTGGGGATGGGAATCTCACTAACGGACATTCCTGAGTTTGATTTTAATGAGCAAACACTGTACCACCTGGCATGACAAGGCACTTAAGCAGAAAACAACGGAGAAAGGAATGTGCAGCTGGAAGGAGAAAAACAAGATAAAGACCATGAAGGCATTTCGCATGATCAGGAAGAACGGGCCAATCTGCTAGAGCATAGATGCGCGTGAACACAAGGCTATAACCTATCTGCAAGCTGCAGGTAGCACGTGTACACTTCTGCTTGCTATAAAAGATGCTAACAAAGAGCAATAAAGGTCTTTGGTTGCCGTGTCTGCCGGAGTCCGTGCCGCTTTTCACCCCCACACCTGGGCGAGTCTTCAGTGCAATATGTGGAGCGCTGCACCCTTTCAGATTGCTTTTACTTCGTGGCGAGCTTGCAAACTACCTACCCCACTGACTTTGCTAGGAGCTCAGTGAGTAGCAGAACCTGAGTGAGGGGGGTATTTTACCTTTCATAATGACATAACTTAGTATCGTTACAGATACAGAAACAACTCTGCCTTTTGTATTTTAGACCCTTAAATTTGGGCAGTTCCTCTTCAGATAAATGAAAGTTTTGAGACTTCCTTCAAATGAGGTGGAGTTGAGCCTTTGTGAGACGTCTTGTTTGGATACCTCTTGCAATGACAAGAATTTTTAAAGACAGGTTTTGTCTAAGCTCCTCATCTAGTAAATGATTTCATGTGGCTGGGTATTAAGGCCAGCAAGGACTATCTTTAAAACCATTCAAGGCTGTTTGCACTTCAGGATCAGGATTTTATATTGCAACTACAGTAATTAGGGCTTTTTTGTTGTATGCAAAAGTAAAACCAGAATTCCCTCAGACTTCTTCATTATCGTTTTGTGTGTTTCAGACATTCATAGGTGTAACAGACAATCTTCAGTCAGACATCAGCCCACTCAAGTGGATGGAATCTTATTACTTTACTCAACTACAAACCAGCTCCAATATTTTCAGTATTTAGAGGATAAAAAAGAAATGTGAGAATACGGGAAGGAGCTATGTACTTTGTAAAACCATGTGAAAATGTGTCAAATTCCACCTGTAATAGCAATACAATAGTTAACTGCTTTTGCTTACCCAAGCCTACATTTGGTATTAAAACAAAGTGAGACATTTTGGACCAGAATATTGTGAAATCTTTGTTAGAAATGGACAAATATTGGAAGAACTTTCACCTTTGATGAAAATCTGAAATAGGTTTTCGTCTTTACTTTACAAGGGAAGAGAAAGCTTCAGGCAACATATCAAAGAAATTACAGAGGAAATGAAATTCCTACTTTTGCATGCAGTTGCTGCTGAGGTATGAATACTTGGCTACAAAAAGAGAGACAGCTGTCAGGATCACCAGTATTAATGAATACATGTTTAAAAACAAAGAGATGTCGATTTGTCGAGTTACTTTGTTGTGCCATTGCAATAGCTATACTGCACACAGATGCATTTCCAATTTACTCTTGAGAAAACTTTTCTAAAAATTGCTGGGAAGTGAAGCCAAAAATCAGAAGAAAGAGAAAGAACCAATTCCCATGGTTTACATCATTTAATGTAAAAATTCACGCTTTCTCTGTCAGAGAGTTGGGGGGGGGGGGGGGCTTAATTACACTGGATTATTACAATCTTCCAGTGCCACCTTGTGGCTTAGCATAATACTGCAAAATACATCCAACATTCAATTTCACATTCGCCAAGCATACGCAGCCAGTTCTGCATGCAGCGGTCCATAAAGTTAAGATAACAAACTGAGAGCAGGAAGAGAGTTTTTCATCTTATATATTGAACAACCTTCTGCCCCTGCCACACCTAAATGCCAGCTTTTGCTGGTACAGAGTTGCACCCATTGCACCTGATGCTAATATTTGGGTGCTACTCAAAGGATGTGCCCCAAAGCAGTAGGCAGAAAGACTCCCAGGGAGGCTTTGCAACAGGCCATGTCAAAGTACTTTAGCATTGCTCTGTGTCTACACCATGTAATTTAGCACCAAGGATATACTTTCTGGTTTAAACCACTGTTCATATTTCACAATGTAACCGAGTGCATCACCATATGCAGGCATCACCACATGCGGGCACCTGTTCCAGTGCTTGACCACTCTCACTGTGAAGATTGCTTTCATAAGCCTACCAGGATTTCCCTTGCTACAATCTGAGGCTATGTTATCACATCGCACTTACAGCAATGGGATCATGGTTCCTAAGCAGAGCCCTTCCACATTGCTACAGGAACACCACCTTGCGCACATATACATAGTACCTTGATGGTAAGCGCTTTCCACCAACAGATAAGTGGACTTCTTAAAGCTGGAAGGGAAGAGATACACATCACCCAGAAATAAAACCGATCCATTTTGTTGACACATATCCCAGAGGACATAACCTTTTTGAACAGGAAAGGCTTATCTTTGAGACAGAAAAGCGTACAAGGCAAAGGGATGTCAGCGGCAATGGCAGTGACACCAGCAGTAGCTGCAGGCCAGCTCACGTTCAGACTGGTACTGTGACCTGTGATTCAGGGATGGGACAGTCCAGTTCCCCAGGCTGGCTCACCCCACATTCTGCTGTGAACCTGCCAGTCTCAGCTATACAAGACTTACAGTGACAGCAAAGACATTTGGAGGACATCAAAAATTAAACTGAGGGGAATCAAGTGGCTTGATTTCTATGAGTCTGAAAATCCATGAAACTCACAAATGACAAGTGTATGAAAATAATCTCCAGATCAAAATCAATCCTGGATAATTACGTCTCAGATGATAATGCAGTGCCAGTCAAGCATTATACAACAGGCCTTAAATTGGGATTCCTGTTTTGGAGAATCAACCATTTACCCTACTGACAGATCCATCTTTTACTTTTCAGCCTATACCCCTTACAGACCTGTGCTGACAAATCTGTTGCTTCATGTCATCTGCCGATAGTATATATTATGCCGTTTTTCAAAGGTGCTGAGCTTATGTAGTGTACCACTCATAAGGTAATAGGATCATAAAACATAATTTTAAGAAGCACATTTTCAGAAGATTCATCTTCTTCATGAGGACATAAGATGTGTCCATGGTTTTATATCCACACATAGATTTAAAGAGACTATCAGATGCTGACAGAGGCCTGATTTAAACAGCAATGGTGTTTAAATCTAGCAAGGTGGCCATGATCACTCCAGCTCCCCAGGTAAATTGAGGCTTGCGGATCTCATTTTGTCTTTACAGATCTGGAGGACAGTCTCAATATGAATGACAATACTATTGTTAGCCAAGCACATGCTAACTAAATAGACATCTATATACACATCAGAACTTGGATGTGCTATTTTTTCAAGTTTGGGTATTTCCAGATTCAGATATATAGTATATAGTATATATTCTGCAATAACAACAGACTGTTTAGAATAAAATCTGCTTCTCTGAGCTGACTAGTTTCAAACACTGCAGTAAAATACATTGAGTAAATTTGGATTCTAGACATCAGCTAGTCTTAAGGGGGCATTACATTTAAATTTAAGGTGGGGCAGGGATTGCATAGTTCAATTAGGTTTTAAGTTCAGCTAAATTTAAAACATTGCCAGCATGGTAGAGTGTACTTAGATAAAACAGACTTACAGTTTTAGAATTTGTTCAGTTTAAGCCCTTGCTGACTAAAATTTAGTAAATCCTTGAGCATGGTAGTTTAAAATCCTAGTCTGAATTAAATCCACAGATTTAACAATGTTTAACTGGATCCAGTATAAAGCTGGTCTGAGAGAATGATAAAAAGGTAGCTAGCTGTTTTCCATTTGAGTGCTGGGCACTGCAACGGTAGATTAATTACCCTTAATTAACTATCTATCTTCTTTGTAGAAGCTTGGAGCAAACTATCTAATGAGACCAGAAGGAGAGCGGAAGCTACTTGATTCACTTAATGCACAGGTATCATCTGTACATTATCTGCCCTCTGAGCAGATGGGGTGCGCTCACAGCGACCGAGCTCCTGGCCCTGGTAAATGTGACAAATGGACGGAACTTGGGGAGACAGAAGAGCACTACTAATACTCACGGAGGCATCACAGCACAGTCTCAGCTGCGGGCTAACAGCACCTGTGCTACTAAACAGTCTTACGGCAGGGCAGCATCCATCTGAAGAGGAGTGAACATCTCCAGTAAATGGGTTCCCTGAATCGTAGGACGCCTATATATTCTTTTGCACCAAGGTTATCAGTCAGAGGACAAGGAATCTAGCTTACATTGTGAAGAAGATACACTACAGAAAGATTGAATTGTCAGGTACACAGATAATCCACTTTCCAATGCCATGGAAAACTGGCCAGTGATTTGTATGTCACATGTGACAGTGTTGGACTTCTGAAGGCTTCTAGACAGTTTCTTACACAACATCAAAGAGGACATGGAGCTGTGGACCATGACAGTATCAATGTCAAAGGGAGAAGCAAAAGAGACAAAATGTAATCTTTTAGTCAGGGGGCTAAATTGTACTCTGAAATACTCCCAGTACCATGCTCAGAGTAAGAGGAAAGATACACTTAAAAGAAAGCATGGTTGAGAAAACAGCAAAGGCATAAAGGTTAATTTTTTTAAATCTTTGGACTAGCTGAAATCTATATAAGAAGGAAAGCAAAACCAAACTAGATCCAAGTCATCGATCCATCTAAACAGTTATGGGGAACTTTTAAAATAAAACTCAAGAAAGACAACACGTGAAAAAGCACATACTCTTTCCAACCCTCTGTATTGTTCTCTTTCTATCCAAACAAATGGCATTTCTCTTCAGCAAGTCCACAGCTCTGGCAAGGCACCCAAGTCTCTCACTGTGTGGGGTATCTGACTGCCATGCTATTTGAAGGGATGCTCTCTCCCCTCTATCCCTCAGAGGGCTCATAAATTCTCATTAAGAAAGAACTATGTGCACCACAACCCCTGGAGGCAGAGCTGCCTCACCTCTATGACGACATGCGAAGGTGATTCAAACAGCCAGAGTACCTGTAATTTCCCAGTCCTTTCACAGGCAGCAGAGACCCCTGTCCTTGATGTGAGGCCCAGCTCCAGAATCATAGAATCATAGAATCATTGAGGTTGGAAAAGACCTAAGACCTCTAAGATCATTGAGTCCAACTGTCGACCCAACACCACCACCCACTAAACCATGTCCCTAAGTGCCTCATCTACTCGTCTTTTAAATACCTCCAGGGATGGGGACTCAACCACTTCCCTGGGCAGCCTGGTCCAATGTTTAACCACTCTTTCAGTAAAGAAATTTTTCCTTACATCCAATCTAAACCTCCCCTGGCACAACTTGAGGCCATTTCCTCTCGTCCTATCGCTAGTTACTTGGGAGAAGAGACCAACACCCACCTCGCTACAACCTCCTTTCAGGGAGTTGTAGAGAGCGATGAGGTCTCCCCTCAGCCTCCTTTTCTCCACGCTAAACAACCCCAGTTCCCTCAGCCGCTCCTCATAAGACTTGTTCTCCAGACCCCTCACCAGCCTCGTTGCCCTTCTCTGGACACGCTCCAGCACCTCAGCGTCCTTCTTGTAGTGAGGGGCCCAAAACTGAACACAGTATTTGAGGTGCAGCCTCACCAGTGCCGAGTACAGGGGCACGATCACTTCCTTACTCCTGCTGGCCACACTATTGCTGATACAGGCCAGGATGCCATTGGCCTTCTTGGCCGCCTGGGCACACTGCCGGCTCATGTTCAGCCGGCTGTCGACCAACACCCCCAGGTCCTTTTCCGCCAGGCAGCTTTCCAGCCACTCTTCCCCAAGCCTGTAGCGCTGCATGGGGTTGTTGTGGCCGAAGTGCAGGACCCGGCACTTGGCCTTGTTGAACCTCATACAGTTGGCCTGGGCCCATCGATCCAGCCTGTCCAGGTCCCTCTGCAGAGCCTTCCTACCCTCGAGCAGATCAACACTCCCGCCCAACTTGGTGGAAAAAAATCTGCAAACTTACTGAGGGTGCACTCGATCCCCTCATCCAGATCATCGATAAAGATATTGAACAAGACCAGCCCCAAAACTGAGCCCTGGGGAACACCGCTCATGACCGGCCACCAACTGGATGTAACTCCATTCACCACAACTCTCTGGGCCCGGCCGTCCAGCCAGTTTTTGACCCAGCGCAGAGTACACCTGTCTAAGCCGTGAGCCGCCAGCTTCTCGAGGAGAATGCTGTGGGAGACGGTGTCAAAGGCCTTACTGAAGTCCAGGTAGACCACATCCACAGCCTTTCCCTCGTCCACTAGGCGGGTCACCTGGTCATAGAAGGAGATCAGGTTGGTCAAGCAGGACCTGCCTCTCATGAATCCGTGCTGGCTAGGCCGGATCCCCTGGTTGTCCCACACATGCCTTGTGAGCGCCCTCAAGATGAACCGCTCCATCATCTTCCCCGGCACCGAGGTCAGGCTGACAGGCCTGTAGTTCCCCGGATCCTCCTTCCGGCCCTTCTTGTGGATGGGCGTCACATTGGCAAGCCTCCAGTCGTCCGGGACCTCCCCCGTTAACCAGGACTGCTGATAAATGATGGAGAGTGGCTTGGCAAGCACCTCCACCAGCTCCCTCAGCACTCTCGGGTGGATCCCATCCGGCCCCATAGACTTGTGAGCGTCCAGGTGGCGTAGCAGGTCATTGACTGCTTCCTCTTGGATTATGGGGGGTTCATCCTGCTCGCCGTCCCTGTCTTCCAGCTCAGGGGGCCAAGTACCCTGAGGATAACTGGTCTGCCTGTTAAAGACTGAGGCAAAGAAGGCACTGAGTACCTCAGCCTTTTCCTCATCCTCAGTGACAATGTTCCCCCCCGCATCCAATAAAGGATGGAGATTCTCCTTAGCTCTCTTCTTGTCATTAATATATTTGTAAAAACTTTTTTTGTTGTCTTTAATGACAGCGGCCAGATTGCGTTCTAGCTGGGCTTTTGCCTTTCTCATTTCTTCTCTGCATGACCTAACGAGATCCCTGTACTCTTCTTGAGTCGCCTGCCCCTTCTTCCACAAGCGGTAAACTCTCCTTTTTTTCCTGAGTCCCAGCAAGAGCTCCCCGTTCAGCCAGGCCGGTCGTCTTCCCCGCCCGTTCTTCTTACGGCGTACAGGGACAGCCTGCTCCTGCACCTTTAAGACTTCCTTCTTGAAGATCGTCCAGCCTTCCTGGACCCCTTTGCCCTTCAGGACTGTCTCCCACGGGACTCTCTCAACCAACGTCCTGAACAGGCCAAAGTCTGCCCTCCGGAAGTCCATGGTTGCGCTTTTGCTGGCCCCCCTCCTTACTTCACCAAGAATCGAGAATTCTACCGTTTCATGGTCGCTAAGCCCAAGATGGCCTCCGACCACCACATCTCCCACCAGTCCTTCTCTGTTAGTAAACAGCAGGTCGAGCGAGGCACCTCCCCTGGTAGGCTCACTTACCAGCTGTGTCAGGAAGTTGTCTTCCACACACTCCAGGAACCTCCTAGACTGTTTCCTCTCTGCTGTGTTGTATTTCCAGCAGACATCCGGGAAGTTGAAGTCCCCCACGAGAACAAGGGCTAGTGATTGAGAGACTTCTGCCAGCCGCTTGTAGAACGCTTCATCCGCCCCTTCATCCTGGTTGGGTGGTCTATAATAGACTCAGAGCAAACTGCTAAGTGCCCAGTTTCAAAGTATCCTGAGATGGACTGGGATCTGGAGCATCCAAGGTTTTGGGATGTTCTTGATAAACACAAGGCCTGAAAGCACAGTGCTCTTGAGGAATAACTGGGAGGGTCTGTTCTTTGCTCGTGGCCCATAGCTAGGGAAATGAAAAACAAGGATTCCTTGTTAGTAAGGATTTGTAAGGAATACATATGTCGCATTTGATGACAACTCTTTTCTCATTGGACTAAATAACCCGAGGAAAGACTTCTGCTCCTGAATTTCCATTCACTTCAGACATTCCCTCCTTCTGCTACAAGATACTGGTGGATAAATCAAGCAGGATCCTTGCAGTACAGTGGCAGGATGGGATCACATAATGTGTGTGATAAAGCCAGGTCAGGGAGTTGATAAGTGTCAGAAGAACCTTCCTAGAGTTGCTCAAAGGTCCTGGGGGACCGCTGTTGTACAGAAGGGTGCCAGAGGTGCCTGCTGTGTCCTACCCTCAGGACCACCTTAGAAAACAGCATAGACATTGCCCGCTTACAGTTGCATAGCATAACAGCTTGGAGAGCCCACATGAGAAAAAGCCACTATTGACTCAGCTCCAAGCAGTGGCCTGCGTTAAAGAGGCTTGCAAAAGGGTCATAATATATCCTTATATTACATGCACAGTGACTGTGCCCATAGGAGCAAAAGAGTTGAAAGAATTAACATGAAAGGTGTTTGACTTCAAAAAGGGAACTACCTAAAAAAGAGAAAGCTAGGGAAGAGGATTGTAAATGTAACAGGCAAAAGGGTAAGAATTTTTGTATGGTGTGGAAATTGTTTTAAGATGTCATGTTAGAGGCTCTTAGCAAGCCAGTAACAACTATCAAAAAGCTTTAACAGGAACAAAATCACAAGTCAGTTATAGTAAACAACAGGGTGAAGAAAGATGCTAAAAGTAAAAAGAACAAAAAAAGAAGTTTCATCCAAGTGAGGAAAAGAGAAGATCATAAAAACTGGCAAGTTTGAAGGAAACCACAAGGAAGCCCAAAATATTTTTAGGAGCAATTTGCTGAAGGCATAAAAATGTTTCATAAAAAGCTCTTTTTAAACACCTCAGAAGTAGGAAGCCTGCCAGCTAGTTAGTCAGGCAGATATATGATCAAGATGTAAAAGGAGTGCTCATGGAAGATAAGGCTGAAAATGTTTAATGAATTTTTCCACTACTGTTCATGGTTGAGGATCCAAGGGAGGCTCAGGCACCAGAGTGCTTTATATGGGGGAAGAATATGATGATCTGTCTCAAACTGAAATGTTAGAAGAAAAGATTTCAGAAGACATTATAAAACAACTTGTAACAAATCAGGCCCCAGGACTAAATAACGTTCACTCGGGACTCCTGAAGGAATTCATGTATGAAACTGCTGAGGAGCCAACTCCATTTCATAACTTCAAACATACACTGGCCTCAGTGCCAGAGATGTTAAGTGTGATGCCAATTTTTTTAAATAGTTGTCGACATAAACCTAGGAAATCTGTTTTCCATCATGGGCAAATTGGTGGAAACTATATTAAAGAACAGAATCTATAGACTCAGAAATAAACATGATATATTGGAGAAGGGCCAGTATGACTTTTGTGGAAGGAAGTCGTGCTTAATAAATCTATTACATTTCTTTGAAGAGTCAATTAAAATGTAAACAAGGATACTGCAGTGCAGTAGGAGTATGTGGATTTCTTAAAAAGTTTTGTCAAACTCTCTCCATAAGGGCTTTAAAAACATTAAACTTGCCTGGAGGAAGGTGCAGGTCCTGCTATGAATTAAAAATTTTCACAATGGAGGGATTTAGCCATAGGGCTTATAGGGATCTGTGCAGGCATTTTCGGTGCTCAACAGATTTGCAAATGGTCTGGAAGGATCATCATAGTGATGTGTCAAGATTTGCACACCATGATGATACAGAATTATTCAGGACAGGAAAAAAATGAAGATGGCAGTGAAGAGTTGCAAAGGGAACTCATTTACAAAGTGGCTTGCATGTAAAATGGTAATAAAATGTAAAGTGAAGTTCAATGTCAGTAAATTAAAAGGTAGACCCTTATTGAAACATGTGCTCTAAATTAGCTATTTCCGCTCAGGACAGAGGTGTGTGGAAAGTTCTGTGAAACTATCAGCTTAAGTCAGTGGAAATTATATAGACAAATAGATCTTAAGCCTTTTTTTAAAAAATAAAGAGCAAACAAGTCAGAAAACATGAGTACATCACTCACAAATGGTTACTATGTCCCCATCATTGACTGTGCACAGATCTGCTCACTGTATCTGCAAATGGCTTTAACAGAAGTAAGAAGGCTGCAGAGAAAGATAAGAGCAGTCACCACTGTGTTACAGCTTCCACATAAGGAAAGCCTCTACAAACAACCTCCTCTGCTAGTAAAACCAATGGCAAAGGAACAAAGTGATGTGGAGAAGGTAAGCAGGCAATGATTTCGCACACCTTCTCTCAATACAAGAAGAAATGCTCACCCAGTGAACTGAGAAAGTAGTATTTTTAAAGGCAAGTGAAGGTCAAGATGTAAGTGAATTCTGGAGCTCGTGACCAAAGGACGTGCAGGTTGCACATCTGAAAGGACTGAAAAAGAGACAACTTTATGGAAGATAGAGCCATCAGGTGCTATTAAATAGTGACAATAGCCCAGCTGCACCCTTCTAGGTCAGCCAGTGTTTAAAATGCTGGTTACATGAAGCTAGGAAACTTTGTTCTTATACACTCTCCTTCAGTATTTACTGTCAGAGGCAGACTTTTGGGCTAAACAGATCTTTTATCTGTCCAGCCGTCCTTATATTATAGTAGCACAGGTGCACTAGAAGAAACCATCTGAATCACCGAGTCCAGTCCTCAGAAGGACAGGCCTCCAACAGCAGCTGCCTGGCTCAGAAAGGATCTGTTGAACCAGCAGTCTCCAGGGGCTGTAAAAAGCTTCCCCGTGGTTAAAACCTAAAGTAAAAGGCAAAAAGACACAACTGCAGTGAATTACCAGAAAAGAACAGGAGAGATGAAGGGCACCACTGCTCTCCTACATCCCTCCCCTAGTAAAATAGCATTGCAAAAAGCAGATGATGCCTACCCAACAGAGGAGGGCAAAAAAAACCCAGTGATTTTTGCTGAACTACTGTGTCTGAAAAAAAATCCCCTTTGAATGCAAATGCATCAACTTGTTTGTTCTTATATTCCTAAAAATACAGATGCCTAAGAGCCACTGTTAAAAAGTCTGATACCACTTTTTCCTTTCTCTGTTGCAACTTTTGTTCAGGTGCATCTGGGTGACTAAGGTTCCCAGAAGACAAGAGACATGCCAATTTTTGTAGAAGGAAATGGAAGTGCTGTTATTCAACTCTGCTATACGATCACTAAATCTTAAAGCTTGTCTCATAGTGGAGGAGCAGTGAAGCAGGAAATTGCTAATGCAAAGTGTATAAGAGAAGATCCACTACAGCAGGATTCAGGCCTCATCCCAAAAGCCACTGTTGCAAAGAAAAAAAGAAGAAATACATGGGCAGAGGAGAGCACTATGAAAATAAAACAGCTTTCCAAAAAAGAAAAAAAAAAAAACAAAAACCTAACCACTTTACTACTGTATTCAAAGTTTAATTGTGTGTTATAATTTTGTGTGCAGCGATTAATCTTCAGTAATGCACACAGCTGACACACAGCTCAGCTCCCCAGAACCAAAACCATATCAGTCCATTTACAGAGAGCTGGGAAAGTAATATAATTTATTTTAAAATTAGTGATAATCTATCTGAGGAGACAGGCTGATAGTAGCACTTTGGTTTTGAAGGTTTCTAGCTAAAACTTGCTCACTGTCCCTGTGGGGTTTGTTGCGACTCTGCAGGCGATGCTGGTGGGCAGTTCTGGGATGTTTCTGCAGACTCACTCAGAACATGTAATTCTTTAGTACAACTGTGTGTGAAGAGATAAGGGGTTTATATCCCTGTTTAATCTAGGGCTTTTAAGCACCTGCTTTAATTCTGTTCATTTAAGCAGTGCCATGCATCTGTGGTACTTTTAGCACTCTTTAAATTAGACATACATTTAAATGTTTTCAGGGTCACAGCTTGTATTCCTGCAGGTATGTGACCAACTGTGTCCGGCAGGTATAGGCGTGTACAGCTAGGTAAGATGACTGATAACTGACACCGTGTGTCTGCAGAAGTCTTCACTACAAAACAGTCCATGTGTGGACAAATTACATCATCTTTTCCTAAGGTGCTGTAAAACATAAGATTCCCAACCAAAATTGATTTCACACTATTTGCTCTACCCAGCTGCTGTAGTTTCTGTAGTGACTACTTTCGTCTCTTTACAACACTGCATGGACCACTCTGTAAGCCCCAAAGGGAATCTTTCTTATCCCAGATTCTCTCTGGTGTCTTCTCACCAAAGAAAGGCTGGGCATCCTTCTAGAACCCTGCTGACTGGGCAAATGTGCTATGCACAAAATTGTATCTATGCTTTGGATTAACTATCGTATCATGTGGGTTTTATTTATTTACCTATTTATGGAAAACATGGAATCCTCTGCAGAAGTCATTTGCTGAAAAATATAGCCTTCAGGATGTAGCTGCGGCCATAACTGACAGAATTTTCAGTGTATTTATGTCTGTGATATGACAGTACTTTAACAGACTTTAAATACAGAATTATATAATGCACAGTGCTTCACTCTCAACTGCGTTGATATGGTGTTCATATGTTTTAATATTCATCATGTACAGAGATTCACAAATATTAAACAACTCATTCTCACAACAATAACAGAAACAGAGAAGTTTGGTTATGCAAGGGAATTGCAAGTTGGAAAACGTAAGGGCTTGAATATACTCTAACCTCAATAGAAAAACAAATTCTAGTTTATTCAACATAAAGCTTTCAGCTTTTGAGAGCTTAACAGCCTCAAGGTTAAACTGTGGTTTGTACTTGGTGAAAACAACTAACCTGGTGCATCATTATGACAACAGATGCTGTTATGGATCAAATTTCCAGAGGTTTTGCTGAGCTTGTGATACAAAGCAAAATGCTTCATATTCTTCACAACTCCCTGTGCACTTTGGACATGAACCAGGAGCATTTACTCTCAGAGGAACTGTTCAGCTGATCCCTTGTTCTTAAATAGTGTTATCAGTACAGACAGCCAAATAGACAAAACGGATCTAGTTTGGGCAGTATTTTCATAGCTATCATTTCTGATAGGGATTCATCACACTTAAGTATAACCATAAAAAATTTGGCCTGTAGACTTAGCTAGTTGTCTAGGCATCACAGTCAAAGGACCAGGGCGGGAAACTCCAGAGGGCAATTCATCTCACCTAACTCAGGCATGAAGCTTTAGAGCACTTTGACATTTGATTTAGCTTCTTGGTACCAATTAGGCACCTACGTTAGTCCGAGCATGTTGCATTTTGAAGATGCCATCTTTCTCCATTGGCTGAAGAAGGGTGACCAACATAGACTAGATCCTATTTTTCAGACAACTAAAGTTAGAGAGAATGAAACCCATTTCTTGTGTCCTCTAACTTGCTGGAATCATTAATTTTGGATTTTAAATGATGATATCTAGGCAACCCCTTGCCTGACTTTGCTTCCAGATACATCACCCAGACACTAAAATCCTAACCTTAAAGTCCAAATTACTTAATGGTCAAAATCACAAGCTGTTTTGTGGAAAAAAAAAATGGCCTGAGATACCAATCTGAAATCACCTTGAAGGTCAAACTTCAAAGCCTTTTGCTTTTTCTCCAATACGAATGTTAAGCAGTCACCAGCTGAGGGATAATGTAAAGCTTTTGCTCAGATACAGGCATCTACATAATATCACCAGATGTATATATGGAATGAACCAGGAACATTTACTGTCAGGGAGAAGCAGTTATTTTCAAGCACAGCTGAGGTGCTTTCAGCAGTGGAATTGTTCACATGCTGCTTGATGTAAACAAGCAGTTTTTTATAAGCTCCTGGGATAGTGATCTATTCTGCTGAGAAGCCCACCTCAGCCACCCAGTTAAAAATAAATGAATAATATAATGCACAAAGACTTCAGGGACACCTTTACCATTCTAATTCCAGGCAAAACAATTTCCCATTCACACAAAGATTTAAGTGGATGAGTAGTGTAGTCATACACGTACTCTAGATGCCACCTTTGACTGTGCAGCAAACCAGCACCTGGAAGTCCCCCAACTTCTGGATTTCTGTCTTGGGTCCATCATTGCTCTCTTAGACTGAGATGCCCTAGTAGGCACCAAAATAAATGGATGCCACAACAAACAGTCTGAATATGGCAAAAATCAGTGTGGTGGAGCAGCAACTCAGATTTATGTAACATTTGGCCTCTTCTAGAAGAGGAATAATAGATCAATAGATTAATAGATTAATATTCACTGTGTAGCTCTGCTGGCAATGTTCTCTCCAAGTTTTACTGCTGCCAATAAGCAAACATAAATAAAAGACCTGTGTACCATTTGGCTGAGTTATAGTGCTGCCCGCGTCACTCATCCATTGTCCTCATTAGCAAAGGCCTGAAGAAAAATTACTCCATTTGTATCTATTTCTTATCCAAAATTCCCACTGGATACCCAGCTGTCAGAACATCCCTGTGTTCGAACGCATTCGAGCATTTCTGAACCAAGATTTGAGTTTTCTTCTGTGTTAATTACAGGAACAACAGGCTGAGCTGCTCTTCAATCAGAAATCTCCTTTTTGCCACACAAGAATGTGTGACATACAGCTTACGACTGAAAGGAGAAGTAAGAAGTCACAGCTGTATTTAGCACTTACATAAAATTGAACTTGCATGTTCAAGAGGGCATTGCAAAAGAATTTGAAAGACTCTCACCTGATCAAATACTGTAACAATAATCTGCAGCGGTAGCAGCCAGCATGATGCTGGCTGAACTTCACTTGTCCTAACTTTGCGCTATCTTCTACTGGGAGGAGAAGTGCCAAAATTCTGAATTTCCCAGTGATCCTACTGTAGGTACCACTGTGTAGAGGTGAAAGGAAAAGAAAAAAGAGGTACAAGACCAGTTCCAAACAAAGACGTAACAACTCAGCAATGAGATGTGACGTGACACCGTCCTTGCAAGAGAAGAGATTGGAAATGGACGATGCAAGTGAGATGAAAGCAAGAAATGGTTTATGATTGTAAACAGGCTCATTGTAAAGGGAAGAGAAAAGGTCACTGGACGGGAATCAGTGACTGACAAAGATGAAAGAGAATGCTGTATGATGAAAGGATTCCTATTATGTACAGCAACAGGTTCTTGGAAATGGAAATACTGTACTACTGTGTATCAGCTGATGCTAGACAAGCTGCTAGTGAAAGACTGTATGAAAGTGGCATTACTCAAGGAGAAACAGAAGAAGAAGTGAATGAAAAGACTAGAGCATGTATGGAATTGCGGCCAAACTGTTTAAAGAACTAATGAGTGGTAGGAAAGCGTCTGCCACTGGATGGCCTTATAAAAATGTTACCTGTTCATCACAGCACACTGCAAAAGCAGCCATCAAGAAAGAGCTGCAGGAAATCAAGGGGTAAGAGTTTGTTCAACGTTCCCAAGAAAACAAGTTATTCAACCCACCACTATTGGTAGGCCAACCTGTGAGAGGATGTTTGTGGCTTAGGAAAAGATGTGGGTGGGTTTGCAGCATGTCTCCAATGATGCTGGTAGTGAGGAGAAATGTTGGCTTGGAGTCAGTCATTCTGTGAAACCATGGAAAGAAAGTATGCCAGGCTACTGAAGAAAGTCTCAGGTGGCTGGCAGGTGACTGCATGGGTTCAGATGTAGCACAAAATCTTGTTACAGGGGCTACTACTGAGGTGTCTGCCTGAACTTCACTTCAATCCTAATCAAGGAGAAGAGCAAGAGTGGTAAGCAGTAAGAGAGTAAGAGCAAGAAAGTAAGAGAGTAAAAACGAGTAACAAGTAGTAAGAGAAAAACGCTGTAAATGTCTTTGGAATAAGCAAAGTTGTGCAAATGGCACTGCTGCCTCCCAGATAGCTCAGTGGTAAAAATGTGAGGCATTGGCAGGTAAGCTCAGTCAAGCAGCTGTGTGAGCAGATGAGTGGGGAAGGGACACAGGAGAGGAACTGTCAGCAGGCAAAATGTTGAGTGGGGGAGAGGATACACAGACCGTCTAGGGGAGCCTGCAGATTGCCCTCTTCTCTTGCCTCCCTCTACTCATACCACAGAGCTGCAAAGTGTGACCAAAACCACCTCCTCTCCTTTTTCATCCCGCAGGAGGGGCTGCCAGAACAGCAGGTGCTTCGTTGTGTGCAGATCCTGCCACTCAGTCATGTAGCTCTTCGTGAGTCTGAGTTTGCCTGCATGTTCCTGCCCACATAAAACAGAGGAGCCAGACCCCGAAGACAGTCTTTTGTCTTAGCTAAGCTAAAAGAATGAGAGTTGCTAGCTAAAACGATGCCTGAAGGTACAGTGAGATTAGTTCATAGTGCTGAGCATCAGCTGGACTCTCTGGAAGCTGCAGCTGCTGGGTAGTGTGGCTCTGAATAATAATAGGAAGAAAACACAGAAATGTCACTAGTATTTGCACCTTATAGAAGATGTATTAATTGTGTCAGCTGGCTACGTCTGTGCTGTACTGAAAGGGTGGCGAGACCCTCCCTGTCCTTCACAGGACTGAAACCTCTGTGCTTTTCTTTTCATCCCTTACCTAGCTTCCCATGGTGTCTCCAATTCAGAAATGATCTGAAATACCCCTTGGTTATCTTTGCATAGATGTAAGATGTTCTGTCCTGAACACACTGAGTGTGCCTCTGCTGGGTCTTTTCCCTTTGGGTCCAGGCTATTGCATCACAGCATCCTTCCATATTACACCTTCTGATGACGGCACCTGTTTGGCTTCCCTGAATAGGTGTGTGATTACCTGGGAACAACTAAGTAGCAACAAGTGACCTATAAAACTCCAAATAAGCATATTTGGTCAATATGCTTCAAAAGACCTGTTTTAGAAGGGAGTCTAGTTATCTCAAGTGACACTCGTATGAAATGACATCTCAGGTTATCCACAGTCCTATTTTAACTTTCTAAATTTTTTATTGATCTTAATCTTAATTATTGAGCATATAATAAAATATGCATTGCTATAAACTCTTAGTTTGTTAAGCACCATAATGATTTCAGGATGATTGGTTGTGACAAACGCAAGATGCTCTGTGCTACAACTATCTTGAGAGGGCTGTGAGCATTAGCTGGCATTCCCTGAGTGTATTTCTCATTACATCCCATCATTTTACTGTCTTTCAACAATGATGTCCCTTGTCTTCGTTCCAATGTTGCCTTGGGGATAAAGTAATGAGTCCTCAGACCATTTTCCTCTCTCTCTCTCTCTAAAAAGGCGGCAAACAAAGTACCAGACAAAGTAGAAGATAAAGAAGCTCACATAGTAGGAAAGCAGAGAAGGAGATGGGACTATACGTCAAAGAAATTGTGAGAAGATTTGATTCACACTGGCTCTAGGCATCACTTGACTAATCTGTAAGAGACACCAGCTTGGTCTATTCTGCAAAACTCCATTGAAATCATTTTAGGTTTCTCACACAAACTGACTCCTTTCTCACTGTCTCAGCTGCTGGATTTCAAGTATCCCCTCTGAGCATTAGATCATGGACTCAAAACAAGAATTCTATCTATTACAGAATAGTATGATAGACCTTGGCATTTATGAAATAAAAGGAAAGACAGCTAAGGTAATTTTTTTACACTGCCACTTGCTGGAGACCTTTCCATGGCTATTATATCATCACTAATTTCCAGTATATAATACTGAAATTGAATTACGGATAACACACGTCATTTTGCACATCTTTAGCTTTCATTTTTTGGCAGTCCTGTGAAAACTGTACATCTTGGACTCTCCACCATTTAAAAAATGGTATCCTCTGTGCTTCAAGGCCACATATCTCTTCCTTCCTGTGCAGCGATCAGCAGAACCATTCCCTTTCTTCCCCTTCTCCTGGCACATCTCCATTTGCTTCTTACTTCGCAGGCAAGGTGAAGGCTTTCACTGCTGACCACTGGAAGGCAGGTTGGCCATTGCTTCTCCCACCTCCACTTGCTTCGCTGAAGTGGGATCAGATCTAGTCCTCCCCGTTTTCTGTTGCTGCAGGACTGACCCTGGGTTAGGGAAGCTGACAGCGTTGCAGTGGGCGCCGCTGGCATGGCTGCCAGCTGAATGTTCCTCCGCAGCGCAGAGACTGACTTGGTCAACGTCTTTGTGCCTGCATCCCCAGGGGTCTTTATTTTCATCACCCAATGGGTATTTCAGTTCCCACTTCTTTTGATCAGGAAGTAAATAACAACTCAGAAATCAATATCTATTTGAAATCTCCACAGTTATCAGTGCTGTTGTCCTCTTTAAACTGCAGAACATTTTACAGCTTTATGCCCGTACAAAGCAAGGCAGACTATGCTGTTTAAAATAATTGCCTCTCGCTGGGAATGCGTAGAAGCCAGACGTGTGATACAACGCACACTTTCTCACCACGGTCCCTCGCAGACTCCTAACCTAAGAAGCTCACGTCCTGGGGAGGCTAGGAAATAGCTGTAACATGACGTGGGAGGCACGAAGACCACCCGTAAACAGCACAGCAGATTGCCTGGGTTTACCCAGGGAAGTCAGAAATAAGTGCACGATTTATGGAAGAGCTGCACAGAAAAAGAGGTAGTTCAAGCTCTGAACAGAGCTGTTGTGGCTCCTGACAAATCCTTTACAGAAAAAGACACTTGGTTTCCTTTCAAACTTATCCATAAAGAAAGGGTACAAAGCAGAGTTTCCATAAATGATTTTCATCCTTCTTTTTATGTGTCCAAAACACTGCCTTAACCACTTATTGAAGGACTATACCATTCAAAGCTAAAGAAGCCACACACACATCCAGTGGAAGAAAAGGATACAAGTATACAAATATGAATAAAATATCCTGCCTCCTCATTTCCCCTTCACAAAAATACATCTTGAGTGCAATCCTGATTTTCTTGAAATCAAACACCTCTGTAATAGGGGCAGGATTGCATTGGTTGTTTCTGCTCCCTTGCCCCATCCCACCCCATTGCCAGCAGTCAGGCCCTCCTCGTCAGACAGGCTCTGCTCGCAGCCGCAGCTATTTCTCTCTGTAGCCACACCAAGTAATTGCTCTGTGGCCGCACCCTCACAGTAACTCTCAAAAAAGACAAGCACAGCCCGAAAGCAGCATTTACTCTTTGTCCTCATCTTCCTTCCTTCCTTCCAGTTTCTTCCATTTCAATCAAACATGACCAAACTATATATTTTTGGCCCCATTGCTGCTACTTTTACTTTTGCTTATACCTTTGGGCCTCTTTGGGGCTGTAAAGTGTAATTTCTCATTTCTCCATCATCAGCTGGTACCTTGAGTGCAAAAGCCCATTCCCAGATGGGGAGAATTATCCAAATGATTCTAAGACATCTAAACATTTCTAGTCACTACAGAACTACGGATAAACAGGCAGATACGGGTTGGAGACTCTAGGGAAAAGGAATAAACATTTTTGGCAGATAACCTTTCCTCTGGCGTTTTTCTGCAATGGCACTTTCAAACATCTGCTGTATCCTGCCACCTTGCACCGTGATACTGTCAGTGATGCCCAGGTGGTGTTTGCATAGCGAACCTCTAAGGAATATCTAGATTCCTCAGGAAGGGAAATCTGTAATTTCGTAGCTTGCATTTTCCCCTCTAACACTAATTCTCATGTTGATATCGTGGGACGATGTGAGGACCAATGACGTGCAGAGGGTTCTGTCTTCCAGACAAGGTGTAAAACCAAGAGTCTGCTACTTAAGGTGTATTATTTCCTCCACTCTGGTGAAATCCCAGCTGTGAACCTTACATTCTGCCTATCTATTTTCTCCTTAAAATTAAATTGGATAGGATGGTTTTCATTTCCTGTCCCCTCACTTCTTGTGTTGTGTGGCTACAGGCAGTAAAACAACGACAGTGTTTCACCCTGGAGGTGCCTGTATCTCAGTAAAGGGTGAAATAATCCTTTTATGAAAAGATTTACCTGCCTCACAGGAATGTTGTGAAGTTTAAGCCTTTTTTTTTTTTTTTTTAAGAGGATTGAGATAAAAAGCACCATGGGTGCACAGATGACCCACGTATTTACAAGGAATTGACAAATTTCGAATGCAATTAATAAAGATCATAATTTTTTGAGATTTCAGTTTCCTTCATCGTTTTTTGAGAGGATGAAGTTGGTTTTGATTAAGCAAAATAAAAGCAGTTGAAAGATAATCCAGACAGGAACGAAAAACCAACCACAGTGCTTTTCTTGAAAGGAAATAGCTCTCTGCCAGGCAGGATCTCTATAGGATGCATAAAAACTATTGTGAAGGATGACTGTCATATTAATGCATTTTCAGGTCTTTTCCTGCAGCCACTTTGAAGACATGTGACTCAGCTGTATTTCTTTTTATTCAGCAAAACTAGTGCTTGCTTTGAATACCAAAAGCAAAAAAAAAAAAAAGGAAACACAGAGAGATCTCTGTCAGCAGTCACACAGCCAGTGCAACTCCTGATGAAAATGATGGCAGAGGCCTAATTTTCCCTGGTACCTTGCACTGTCATTCCTATTTCGTTGAGTTTTGCAGATCTGGAGACTTGCCATCTGAGAAAAATTAACCCCTTGAGGTGAAACAAGGGAATGTGTTTAAAATTGGGTGTTAACGTGGATTTCAACAAACTGCAAAGACAGGGCATGGTTAGATGTTATTCCATGCAGTCCTGGCAGAGGGAGACATCAGAAACTTCTCTAGTTATTACACTGGAGGATCATCCGCCTTGGAACGATAATGGCTATTATTAATCCTTGTTTCTGGCAGCATCCAACATGACTGAGAGACTTTCAAGTAGCAACAAAGACCAGTCCCTAACCTTATAGTCCTAAATTAAATACAGAGTCAGAGGTAAGGGAAAGTAGCACTACGTACAGAGTGCTCTTTAGGATGGTCTGAACCAGGTGCTGTAAATCAGCCAGGCAGTCTTGTAAGTAACGTTAGGGATTCCTTGAGAATCCTCCAGTCTATTTTAGTCATACAGTGTTTGTAGAAACTGACTGCTTTATTCTTGATGGGTTTTGCCAAGTACCTCCTGTGAAAGTAGGTATACACACTGTAGGGAGAAAATTAAGTGCAGTCTATTCTCATTTATTTTCAGGAGAATTTTCCAACTTGCAGTTTAATGAGACTTCACAGAACAAAACCAAACTCTTCCTGTTTAAACTCTCCTTTTAAAGTCTTAACTTTATTATTTTTTTTCCCAAAAATAAATATACTAATTATGGGCTGGCCTCAAACCCTAATTTACAAATGTTTTATATTAACCAGGTGTTTATTTTTTGCATTATCTCATCCCTGTCTTCCCTGGATATTTGAGGATTATCATATGTTGTGGACAATATCAAAGAGATCAATTTACAGTTTGTGAGCTTTATAAGGGAACTATTTGATTTTTGCAAACACAACACAGCTGTCGTGCATGCAAAAATCTACTTACTTAATGGTATGTAAAGAAAAGATTTCTATGGACTATTTTGTTTGACAGAATTCACTCCCCCATCTCATACAAAAATCAATTAAGATGAAAATGCAACTGGACTGTGTATGTGTATTTTTTTTGTAATCAATAGAGCCCCATGTCTCCAGATTCTATTGAATTAGGTTTTCAAAGCTCTTTTGTTCTCACCTGTCTATGAAAAATCATTCACGGCATCCTGGATCTCAACTCGCAGTGACTGTCTGAATCCAAAAGGTAAAGCACTCCATCCCCAGGGAGGGCGCCAGCTGTCTCATTGATTCAGCATGGCTCTTGGCTGATGCTGAAGTAGCACTGGCATAATTTCCAGAGAGAGGTGTATAATGAGATAGCGCCATGTTAACCATTACCGGGGAGAAGTAGAACATCTGGTCTGGAAGAAAAGAGGAGTCCAGAGCTGAACTATCAGCATCAAAGCATGCATTTGTGGGGCAGCATATGCCAGGATTTACTGCCTAGAAGCAACAGATTTAGGGATGAAATGGGATGTAAAAATGAGAGTAAAAATAATAGGGAGACAACTCCTTTTCCAAAGTATTTCTTTTCTAGGAGTTCTGTTCTTGCTGACTTAAAAACAGCACTGTTACAATTCTTGTATTCTGATGAAAGAAAGGATATTCAGAATAAGCCTCATTTTGTACAAATGCATAGTTATTTCCTTAACATTTTATTTTTTATCTAGCTGTCTCTATTCCTTTCACAGACCAAGCTGCCACTTTGATGTAATCCCACTAAAACCCTAGCTCAGTGCAACATTTTCTACCCTTTGCAGGTTGCAATTCTACAGCAGGAGTTTGCAAATGCCAGGGAGCACCCAGTCTGTGGGCTGGGAGCAATCTCCCCATGCACCCCTCCCACAGTCTGGAGTGATGAGGATGTAAACAGTGAAAATTCTTCATCAACAGTTGGTGGAGATGGTGGGGAGTGTTTTAAAAACAGAGGCAGAGGGAGAGAAAAGGAAGGAAGTCATCCTAGGCAGCCCTTGCTAGCAGGTGCATTCACACCAGGTGCTGGCTCTGTTCTCCACTGACTCAATGCAATCCCTGTCTATTGCAGCAGGAGGCTGGCAGTTTTGCGGTGGTATACAAATGCCTGGGTATATTTCATCTTTATTTTTGTTGGGTTGATACTTTTAAGAAATCTTGGGTTTATATTAGCAAAACAGAAGGAGGGGAGAAGTGTCTTCCTATCGTTTGCAAGGGATAAAATGGTCTCTGCATCAGCTTCCAGAGTACAGCTTCCTCGCCGGCTGCACTGTCAGGGACCTGAGTGAGTGTATGGTACCTTCACAGCTCTCTCATCGTCATTCTGGACATCTTCCTTGCTGGGCTGAGTTGCCTCCTAGAGGACTGATACTAAGGAATCTGGTCAACTACCCGTGGTGCCAAGTCCTCGTGGCAGGCATTTCACAATGAAATTCATCGTTCTCTCTTACAGTCATGGTGGGGGTGGCTCTCTGTCCACACTTTTGCTGGGTTAGGATTCCCAGCATTGCTCTGTCTCATGACTACTTTAGGATTTACTGTCTGATTAACACCAAGACTTTTGTCCTTTTGCCTGTTCATCCCTGAGCTGGGATCTTTGCAAAGCATTATGAGGTCGATTGCAACTTTCTTACAATGCTAAATATGGAATAGTTAAATCTGCCAGGGACTTTTTAATCAGTATCTACCAATTTTTCTGCTGTCCCATCAGGCTGTTCATAGTATGGATTTGATGTGATGTGCTTTAACTGATACAGCAAAGAAAAGCATTGTTGGAACATAAGACTCCCGTGACCCCTCTCAATCCCAATCAGGTTCCCCAAACTCCCTTATTTCACATTGCAAGGAGTCAGATGCACAACAGTAAGTTATCAGCTCCTAAGACAGATATTAATCCTTCATCCTCACCCATTTTCTCCTCTTCTATTCACAAACTGCTCCAGGTAGTTTTCTACTCTGAACTGCCCATTGTTCTTTCTCTACTCCCCCATCTGCCTCCTCAGAGCGATACATCATCTCCTTTCCTAATCATCTTTTCTTATCCTACTTTTGAAATCCAAAATATTCTGTGCCTTTTTGGATTTGTTAGTCCATATTTTTCTATTAGTCCACCCTGCTCACTGACTCTTTCAGGTCCTCCCCTCTTTATAAATACCAGGAACGCTGGGGTTTTAGCATATATGCTCTGTTCCCCAATTTAGAGTTATGAGTCTGTATCTGTATTACTGAGGATGTGAACTCTGTAAAAAACATCTTCTCTCCTCATCCTCATACCTTAGGAGGTATTTCTCCTAAGTTTTAGCTCAACAATGAGCTGGGACACTGCTGGTGTGTGCCTCCACAGCCAGGAGCTGCAAAATACTCCCAAATCCTAAGGTACAGATATAGCCAGGGAAAAAAAAAAAAGGCACTGCGTTAGAACAGACCATATAAAGAGGTTCTTTACAGACCCATCTGTATGAATGTAAGCGGCTGATCCATTTCTCTATAACAATTCTGGTGTCAGTCGCCTGACAAGTTACTGGGGAGGAAGAAATAACATGTCATCAAAATGAACTCCTTGAGTATTTCCATTTTGGTGCAGAGAACATTTGATAAAAAGAGACACTTGTCATCTCTTCCTTAAACATAGTCTTCTGCCTCTTTTGTTCAAACCACTAAAAGCTAGATAGCATATGCACAGGGAGTAAATTCTTCACAGGCGGGCATCTGGATCAGTATATTGAAATTGAGTCTATTTTTAGGCGACTGATGCTAGCTTCCCCATGAAACTGCATATTCGTAGTTTTCAGGCTTTCTGAAGTGGATTCTTGCCATAAATTGATTGTAAGTCATTCTGAGTGCATGGGAGGACGGGCCTGCTCCAAAGTCTATTGAAAATACATTAGAGTCTTTCTATTGATTTGAAAAGCTGAAGATCAAGCCAGCAAGGATTCATTCTGTCCATGTAAAATACAGGCAATTTGCATTAGAAATGCAACATAAATGTATTTCTTATGCAAAACTCAGCTGAACAACACATTTCACTGCCTATCTAGCGAATTCCACAGCTGGAAATATTGTTCTTTCTTTTATATCCTTATTCTTCTTATCCAAGTAGTTAACCAGATATTTGGGGTTTTCTCAATTGTTTCGTTAGGAGGATAAATTGATGAGAGAGTCTGTGATTGCTCTAGTACAACCCATTTTCTTTACCAGGAACAAGCATAAATTCCTGATACAGCAGCAACAAGCAGTAGAATGTCTCTTTTTTTTTTTTTCAGCATCCTAAATCTGTCTTTTTAACAATCATTCTGCCCCAAAAGCTGCTTTTTTTCCCTTTGGCTTTCTTTCAGTCATGCCACACATATTTCTTTGTCTCCTGTTTTTCTGGTCCTTTCTGCTTGTTTTTCTCATGGGTGCTGATTCTCTGCTCTATTCATTAGATCCTTAGGCTCTGAGACTGCTTTCCAGAAATTTGGGCTGCTGGGATCTGCTGTCAGTGTTCATAGTAGCAATCCCATTGTGTTAGTTGCCGCTTAATACCTACTGTCACTTAACTGTTCTCATTTACCTTAAGAAACAGTGATTGTCATGCCCAGTAATTTCAGTGAGGTCCGTGACTGTTTCCAAATCAAAAAGTGCACGTCTACGATCAAGTTACAACATGTAAGTGGTTACCTTGCACTAGGTGATCCACAATAAGTGTCCAAATATCCTTCTTCTTAGGCCATGTCAAATGCAGATGAAATTCATTTAGCTAAGTCCCCACGGAGTGTCATCCAAATCAAAATAAATTTCATATTGACCCACTTGATGTTCTCAGGCCACTGAGGCTCAAAGAAGGCTATATATAGATCAATAGGTTCACATGGGGTCAAATGAGAGGAGCATATGGCTTTAAACCTCTTCAGGAAAAATTTGAGCTACCAATCAAGGCATTCCTCATTTTGTATTACCTTGAATGATCACACGTTGTGAAGCAACTGATATATATTAAATTATTACCTTTTGGGAACAGTGTAACTTGTCTAAGCCACACACTGTTAGGACAAGAGAAACTCAGTGTCCAATGTAATTCTGTTATATTATTTTTTCTCTCAAGCTCAAATATTTTTATTTCTTAAAGTTTTGAAACACATGCAAAGTCAAGATGTATCCATAGAACTTATTTTTGCAAATAGGTGTGGCATTTGATCTTGAAGGGAGCTGGTAATAGAGATTCCTGGGGTTTATTCTAGGGTCAATTACCAATTTACAGAGAGTTTTGAAAACTCTTCATATTCTAATTCTTGGTCTTGTGTGATGGCCTGGAGAATATTTTTCAGTAGACTTATGAATTCTCATTAATTTATGAACTCTGTTTATGACTGTTATTTTCAACAATTTATGCAAAAAGAGACCTTGCCTGAGAGACAGAAATGAGTCCTCAGGGCCTTTTACGGCTTCTCCCCAGCAAAATAATGGAAGTCACTGCCTGAGCCATTAACTCTTAATAATTTCAAGCAGCAAGTTAAAGAAGGGATGGAGAATGGAAACAACACAGAGGAAGGACAGGAGGAGGAGATATTTAAAACTGGATTTTACAAGCAATACTCTTATAGAAGTAGCTAAAAAAACCCTCTAAATCAGGAAAGAGAGTCTGGCAGAGAAAGACCCAGAAGTTCTGAGAAACATTAATCATGATATTAATCAACCTTTAAAAAAACTCTAAAGGGTGGAATTTGTGCCATTTGTTCATAATTTTTTTTTTTTTTAGATCTACAGATCTTCTTTGTTTTCCATTTCTTTCATTATTGGTATGCTTAAGCTCTTTTGCAAAGGCTGAATGTGTTTAGCTTCAGCTGTCACAGAGCTCTGCAGAGTTAAATAGCCTGTCAGAGCTACCTCAGGAGAGCTCTTCTTCTGGGTCTTGATGAAACCAAAACTATTTCAGCAGAGTCTACGTGAGCACAGCAACATTCAGATGTTTCTGGAATCATATTAGTATAAAAAGTAATGCTTTTGTATGTAAGTTTCGTATCCCTCCTTCCCCTTATTGCTGAAAAAAAAAAAGCCTATTTACACCAGAAGTAATAAATTGTGACATTGTGCTCATAGGAAAAACTATTGAAATTAATGACAAGAAACCCACAGTGTGTTCAGCCTTCTATATGAATTTTACTTTCCCACTTAATTCGGGTCTTTGCTATGCTTTATCAACACAAAAAGTTAAACACCTACAAAATCTATATACCTAGGTCTTCTACTCCCTGATGGAAGGCCTTCACCTCTCAACCACTATATATAAGATGGGCATTATTGCTCTCCCTATCCTTTCTCTGTACCTTCAAAGAAGAAAAGGATGTAATTATCTATTCTAACAAGTTGACAAGAATCCTTGTCTGAGGGGCTTAAATTTCCCTGTACGTTAGGCACCTAACTCAAATTTGTCAGCTCCAGTCCCAGAGCCAGTCTGATTTCAGGTCTGAGCCTGACTATATGTGAAAAGCTAGCTATAAAAGATTTGACCAAGGTCATGTAGAAGTCTGGGATGGAGTGAGGGATTGAAATTCTTTCCCTCAAATGGCTTGTTCCCTTCTAGTGCACCTGGAATGGCCCCGAGGACCGAAGCACTAGCTATTCATATAATGAATAACCCTTCCACTAAAAATTGCTCCAGGCACACTCGGCAGCAGGAGCAAGGATAAGTGGGAGGACTAAGCTAGCTGATAACACTTGGTAAACTATTAACCAGCCCACACATGGGCTTGAAAGGTTTGTATGTGTATGTATTAATCTTTTCTGTAAACATACAGAGGACAATTATGGACGTGGTGGCTTAAACTGCCAGTGTTAATAGATTGCTGACCCAACACAATTACTACTGCACAACTCCCACAGATATCTGTCCTTTCTGCTGAGAAGGACATCCTAGTTGGGTCCTGACATCCTGCAGAAACTGGATGGGAAAGACAGAAATCAGTTATGCAGGGGAGGAAAAAACCACAAAGAAACCCAAAATAAGGGAATGTTTCTGTATATACATATGTGTATAAATGGTGTTTGGTTCGCACTGAGAAATATCAAAAATATCACAGAAAAGCTCTTCATGACACCTAAAGCAGAAGATCATCTTGAAGACTGTGGGACTTGTCCTCGCTCGAATCCAGTAACTCCAGCACACCGAATGCATGGAGGCTGCAGTTTGTCGGCAATGGTTGCAATAGGAGCTTCATGGTCCTGCTCAATGGCCCTAGGTTAAAAAGCATATTTGTCCTCTGCAGACCATCTGTATTCCATCCACCTAAAGCCCAAATACTCAGGCTATAAAAGCAGAGCAGCTCTCTGTGTGGGTGTATAAGTATCAAGTGTCAAAACCCCTGAGTATACATGAGTATTCATGTATCTGCACTTGTGTACATGTCCTGTGTGTCCTGAAAGCCCCAAGATCCCAGCAAAACTATTACATCCCGATCCAGTTTCTCTGGGCATTCTGTTTTAATGGTTGTATGATGTTGCTGGTGGCTGTGAAAAAGGTCTCTGTTCCGCCACAGAAGTACATACATATCAACTCTGAGAAATGTCATTCCTCTTTATATCAAAGCACCTGGCTTCCTTTTGCAATAAAAGGTGCTATATAAGGCAAGATATTACAATCTGAGCAATAAAATAAGAAATTCTAATCTCTCCATGCTGGGCACAGAGAGAAGTTCATTGAGGCATTGGTTTACTGTAGTATGTTATCCAATTGTGATAATGCAGATAAAAAGGGAATGGAAATGGCAGTTATTGAACTAATTGTATCTGCAAGGATATTAATTCAATTTATCTCACTTGATTATTATTGCCATCAAGCTCAAATGCAAATCCTGAAGCGTGAGTTAAATAGATGACTGAATTTACTTAGGTGGGGGAAATAAAGGATTAAAAATCATAAATGCCACTTCGTTACATTAATTTGGAAAAGAAAATCTTTCTTCTAAGTGATTCTTTGATATCCTTCTTGTTTTCTAGTCTTCTTGTTAGGAATTTTTAAAGCTCCCACTTCAAAGGAACCCATAAAGAGGACTAGAGTGCACAATTTTGCTTAACTGGACATGAATATGCTTGCCTGATATCAAAACCTAATTCTCTGGTGTTTCAGTAGATGCTTGGAAGCATATTGAAATCAGAAGACATAGTGACCTCAAAGAGAAATGTGAATGGTTCTTCTTCTGCCTACAAATAAACATTATGCTCTAATTAGTTTTAAAAATTGTATTAGGTTATTGTGGTGCTAGCACACCCCAAAAAGAATTAAAATGTGAAATATATGGTTGTTGTTTTATGTTTCCATTTCAGTGTATGGGATTCTTTCTTTACGTATCACCTTTCTTTAAAGAAGAGTTAGGGTTGTGTTAGGTTTCTTACACTGTACATATTTAAAAGCCCATATCCAGGGGCTAGCACAATAAACCAGTGTATTCTAATAGATTAAAAGTGAAACTTGGTCTTCTTTTAAAGAAATGGCAAAATTCCAGGGTGTCACCTCAGGTATAAATACTGGAACAGGGATTGTTATCCTCATCCTGACTGAGGATGTATCTATAATATATACTACAGTTTCAAGTCACTTGCTGAGGGTAATTTAATCTTAGAAAGACCATTTTATTGGAATGACTGTGGTGCTTCTGATACCCAAGTAGGCTTGTTCAGAGCACTGTGCTCTGGAGATATAATCAGAGACCTGCAGCAGAGCCTTCAGTCATCTACTTAATCTCTCTGTACTTTAGTTTTCTTGTTGACAGAGTGGAAGACAGGATGGAAGTCAGAACTGGGGCATAAGATATGAGGTATAATTAACCTTTACAAAGTATTATGAAATTCTTAAATGAAAAGAACTAAGTAACAAACCCACACAGCAAGAACCAAAATTCAGACTTCATTCTGTGAATTCACTCTCCTAGCCCAATTTTACCTTTGACTCTTTTTATTCCTTGTCCCTATTACTTCTTATCCCTGGCAAAGTATTTATTTCAAGAAATTAGACTATCATAGGCATGGTCCACTGATAAATTTCTTCATACTGAACTGAAATAACTTCAAATAGTCTTGTTTTTATTAGGAGACTCTAAGTGGAAAACACCTGCCATCACAACCCAAACACCTTCCAAAAGAAACTGTAAGCACCCCTGAAACCCAGTTGAACACAAAAAAGCAACAGTATAAATGATAATTGGGTTCTCTGGTATCTGTTCTGGTATCGGGAAAGGCTGCGCACACTGCAGCCTTTCCTTGGGCCAAGAGGAAGACATTTCTTTCTGTCTCCACCCAGCTACATATTTCATAAAGTGTTTGGAAATTTGTCTTTGACATTACCGTTTTTCTCTCAGACAGGTTGGAATAGGCCAAGAAATTCAGTGGTTGTAAGGAGATGAGAGAAGGGAACAGTAAAACACACATGTATCCACACACATATTATTCCAGCAATGATTTCATTAGCCTCCTTTCTTTAGGAAACTGAGCGGAACCTCTTTGAAATAACTTCAAATAGTATACGAAAAAGAAGAATAAACATTCAGAATTGTAGGGAGGTTGATTCACTTCTGATAAAAATCAGACTACAGTGTATTAGACCAAGTCTTAAAACCTCAGACCGGCAAAACATTTAACATTCATTCTTAAGGTAACACGTTTAAGACGGACTACATGCTTAAAAGACTTGTTAAATTGCAGTCATACTTTGTGCTGAAAGTTAGGATTCAGAACTTATGAATTTAAAATAATAACTAAGCCAAGGGTAGCCACAGTTTATTCTTATAGCTGTGTGCGGCATGGTAATCAAACCCGTGGAAATGTCTGCAGCTGTACCCACAACATCCCTTCTGAAATGCTTCCTTCACTAAGCTGAGCTGTTGAACTAAATGGATTGTTGCCTACCATGCAACATACACAGAAAAAAACAGAGAATAGAAAGCAAAATATCATTTTGGCTGCCATATCCCTAAGCTAATAATCATTGTAGGAACACATGTTGAGTTTTAGTATTAAAACGAAGGGTTTCATATTACAGATTATAGGGAGACTCATGTGAACAATGTGGCAGATATAGACAATCAAAGTGTCTATTGAGGCATGGAGCTGCAATACAAAAGCAATCAGTGCAGAAAGCAAGGCAGTGACAATACAATTTTAAATCCTTTTGATAGGCAAACTGTATCTGTTGAAACTTCTCAGGGTGAATGAGTATAAAACTCATTATCAGTATTGCAGCATGTCCCATGACACCACTTTATTTATTCAGATGAAGATTGGCGAATGTGAGTAAATACAGCATCCCTGCACTCTAAAAATTCTTTGCAGATAAATCCTTTGCCTATGTTTGTTCTTTGTGCACTTTCCATGAGTCTCTCATGCAATCTCCCTGCCCGCTGTAGGAAAACAAGCCTTATAGAAAGTACAGGGCATATGCCTGTGAAGTGTATTTACCATTTAGAATGGTCAGTGAACACATTCAGGGTCTTAATGATACTGGAAAGTACTGAATCCTTAATCTCGGTTTTCATCATTTAATGTCCTGGGTGTCTATGAAGCATCACAGCCTACTCGGTCATGCCTTTAAATGGTGAGAGCTATTTGGCTGGCAGAGTCCATTCAGTCACTCTGTGTGGCAACATACTTTGCATCTTGACACAAATGTTTGTTTTTTACTAAGTACTTTTCACATACCAATTTTCCCCCAGGGACTATAGATCCCAAGCAGTCTGCAGCCCTTATCAATCCATATCACTGGCCAGCACCTTGAATCCTAATGTAGAGGGATCTGTTCTTCTCCTCTCATTTGAATACAAAGAAGTCTCAAAAATTATGAGAAATATTTCAAATGTACATGACCAATCACATTTCTACATTTTTCAAGGTGGCAAAACTTTTAAAGATCGCGGTGTCAGTGATTATCAGTGTTTTGGACTGTGATTTTTCACCCCAAATCCAGCACTCCCTGATTTGATATTGTCTGAAGCCTGAGCAATCTCTTAGCACTGCTATGTGGGGATCTGCGATTTCCAGACTCGCATACAATAATTACTACTGTTTGCTCTGCTTTGTAGTGGAAAGCTAGTGAAGATTCTGACTGTGCTTTTTCTTTCTTTTTTTTCTCCTCATCCTTGCTATAACCTCTGTAATTGTGATAATAGCAATCTGAACTACCTTGCTCTTTTCCTTGTTGAGTAATTTGATTTGAAAGCAACTCCTATTCTCAAGTTCAGTAACCTTAGGGAAGAGGTGAAACAGAGAGGTCATTCAAAATACAGAGACTATCAAAAAGGTTTAAATAACTGAATCATTAAGATTCTATAACCTCCTCTCCATGACAAAGATGGTAATGAGAAGAGGAAATAGCAGACTATGCAATGTATTCATTGGGAAAATTACTGTAATGAAACTTAAGCACAGGAAATAATACAAATGTAGCCTGTTCTCATTATATTCTAAAGATTGACATTTCTGTATCACTTTCTTCCTGTCATTGTTACTCTTGTATGAAAATCAAACCATACTTTCATCTTAAAAGATGCATTTTGCTCAACATACAATACAAATGTATCACAGAAAATTGTGAGACCAGATATGCGGTCAAGCGGTCAGAGTATTTATTCACCATTCGTACAAATTGGGAAACAAATCTTATGCTCAAATCTAAATGCAGTATCTATCATTCATTACAACTACATTAACATTTATAAGGTATAGAACAGCCTTTGGAAATATCCAAAATAAGTCTCTGTGTGCAACCTCTTCTTGGACCGCTAAGAAAATTGTCTTCTATGTCAGTAGATACTGTTTCTCAAAGTCTACATAACCCAATACATTCTGCTAGAAAAATACTTTACGGGTTAATTTATTATTTCAGTAGAGAAGAACTGACAAAGGAACTTACAACAATCTGCCCAGGGAATAAGGCTAAAACTATCGCAGATCTGCCTGTTTCAATGGCTATCACTTAAAAGGTACCATGCACGACATTAAGATTCTTTTTGTACAATAAATTAATTGTTCTTAGTTACTCCACTGAACCTTAATTTAAAAACAGAGAAGGCATTTTTCTTCTCAGATGTTCCAAAGCTGATCCAATGTCAACCAAAGCCTAGTTCTGAAATCTTTACCTCCAAAGTTGAACATCTTGAAAAACAATGATCAACTTCAAAAAAACCCCAACTTAATGGAAAAACATCAACCTAAAGGCAGCTGTCACTAGAAATCAAGTCATGTTAATTAATTTCATCCTGTATGATTCCAAAACACTTTAAATACTATATGTAGTGCTCCTCTAAATAACGAAATGCAGTCAATGGGGGTAAGGGTAGAAAATTCAACAAGAATTTTAATGGTACATAAACAAATCATTCACAACATCTAAGATGCACAAAGCAATAAGAAAATTTTTTTTAAAAGCCTATCATTGTGATTGCTTCATAACTACAGGAAACAGCAAAGACTTTTTTTGCAGTTACCAGTAATTTTTTCCAATTTATTTTGATGAATTTCTGTAAAATTCAGTTAAGCTGGATTTTGAAGCCATAGAATTCAAAAGGGGTTTTCTCCAGTCAACCTCCTTTTTCATCAGTCTAATCCTGAACCAACAACGAGTATCACCTCAAGTAAATTGAACAGCTTGGGCTTTTCTGATGATAATCCAAATTGGTCTTTCTGTATTGACTAGAGTACAAAGATCATTATCATAAAAAGCTACAGTCCTGAATGCCTCTCCGATCTAAACCAAGGCAGCTATACCAGCACCATGAACCTGTTGTATCCTGCTGAGGCACTAAGTGAAATCAGGAGTTTTCCTTAGGAGACTTCCATGCAGATGATTACTCCAGTCATCCACAATATTCACGGACTTGCCATCTGCAATACAACATGAGTAAGACGTTACTGGTACTTCCGTAGCTCACTCTCCTTGTTGGCCTTGATCTAAACTCTTTAAATCTCCTATGGTCATGACCACAAAAGGGATACCAGTGTAGTGGGGCCCGATACACCTTACCTCATAAAATCTGATATAAACTCAATGCAGGGAGGCACATTGTATGTAACTTTTTCATAATCTTTGCCTAAAAATCGATTAAATGAACCACAGGCATGTGTCATCAAAGGATTCCTGGTGCAGAGGCACTAATGGACTGGTAGAAGATGCTACTTCTTATTCTTTAGACTCACCTATAACGATGTGACACTTGACAGCTGGGGATTTCTTTTCTCTTCCCATCTGGCTTGCTTCCTCTGAGCAGAATTCCAGCACGCAGTGCCTGGTGGCCCCTGCATCAATAAACATCCCTATGTTTCTAGTGTTACATCTTCACTTGACATAACAACAAATGCAAGTGTTCTTCTGTATATCCAGTTCTGTTTCACATAGCTTTGGCAACTGCCAGCTGGAATAGGAAAAGACACTCTGATTTCAATAGTTGACAGAACTGATATGCAGAGAAAGCCAACCAGTGCCAACCGAAAACAAAAAGGACAGTACAGAGAACCTGTACACCAGAGTCCAAGGCCAAACAGATCACTGAATAAAATTCAAACCTCACCCTTTCCTGGCCCCAGCTGTCACCAGGCATCAGACCTAAACAATTGCTAAGTTCATGTTTTTCTTCACTGACTTGTAGTGCTCCTACATGTGGATAGCGCAGTGGCTGTCAAGCACAGATCACACTGAATATATTCTAGAAAGAGAGGGGGCAAAATGAGTGTAACTCAGCACTCATCTACTTTCTGGAGACCAAACTATATGCAAACTTGGGAACCACTCCACAGGCAATCGGGGTACCTAATGTACCAATCACACACCTGAGACTTGGGATCCTTCATATAGCCAGAGCTCCCAGCCACCTCCACACACCAGCTCTCTCAACCATTGCAGTCCTCCAAGCAAGGACCTGGTAGGAGTGGGAATCAAGTGAAAAGACCTGGATGCTCTTCATGGCTTCAGTTGTTCTTCTTTTCTTCTATCCCAGTGATGAAGTCTGCTCCCAGTGAAGATGGGGGAGAAAAGGGAAAGAGGCGTATAAGGAAAACTTTGAGAACTGCTAGTAGAGTATACAGAGGGCATGCAATATAATATTTTCCTAGTGTAAAGTCTTGTCTTACATTGGAATACTGTTTTTTCCCCCATTTGAATTCATGGCTATCACTGCATACATGCATCTATCCTTAGAAGGTGCAGGTGTCGCCTTGCAGGTACATCTAAGGATTTGGGGAGTTGGGGCAAGGGCAGAGGACTTGGCATGGACATTTTTCCTACCAAAGTCACAGATTTTGATCTGAGTGACATAAAAAGGCTCTGTGACTCTGGTAAAACATGGAGAGTTTGCTGCAGATCTCACTTATATTAACTTCTCATTTCCTAAAACTTCAGTATAGCAAATTCCAGGGCAAGCTTGTCTAGAGAAGAATTTTAATGTGTACAGAAACTTCTTTCCAACACTTCACATGATATTAGCAGGCACGTGACAAACCCTGGATGGAGCATTTATGACACCTGACATCTAGAGCATTCACATGCCTTTTCAATGACAGCTGCCAAGAAGAAATAGCATCCTCCAGCTGCACAACTTTATCCTTCCCTCACTTGTGAATTGAGATGTTTGGCTTTAAAGTGGCACTCTGTACTGTACTCTTAAAACTGCAATTGTCACTTGATGAAAGGAAGCCAAATGCTCCATCAGTGACATCTGACAGCAAATAAAAATCTCCTTCCTAAAGGCATAATGGGCAGGATGCAGCCATATCATTCTTTCCTCTTATTAAATCACACTATCGGTGGGATTAACTATCAGGCAGTAGACACATGGACTCCACAAAAATATACAAAACAGACGTAGGGTACAAAAGGCAAGCACGCGCTCCTCCTCAGAACTGAGCACCGTGACATTCCATGAATAAATGAATGTGATTACTCCTCCAAAGAAAGCCCAAGGAAAACAGTTGGCACTAATGCAAGGCCAGGTACCCTATCACCTTAAGCCTGGCCTTCACAGTAGGGTGAAACCATGGGGGAGGAAAGAAACAGCAGTTCCTCACTATCTGCATTCACTTGCAGGATAAATTTTAAAGAACAACACAACCATATGCGCAATAATTGCCAGATAGTTAAACAAGGATGAAAAGCATGACCAGATGAACAAAAAGTCTAAGTTTGTTCATTCTTTCCTCCCACAGCTGCTGTCTGGCCATAATCTCCTTCTAAAGTCTAATTAGCAGGCCAAATTAAGCCCTCATGTTACTCTGTTCAGTGGAGTTTGCATGTGGCATACATTTGCACTAATGTGCTATGGTAGAGATTTTCTTAAGTGACTCTCTGCTAGTATTTAGATGTTGAGGAACCTGATTTCAGAAAGGGATGAGTGTCCTGACACCCAGATAGTTTCTCTGTATAAGGACTAAGATGTCAAAGACAATCCAGAGTGAATTAAGCAGTTGCAGCTCTAGAGGGGGTAGATCCACTGTGGTCCCCATATCAGACCTACCAGGCACACATACCCTACAGCATCTTCAATGACACTAGACACCAATGGTTAGGAACATTAAATGTGCTCCATAAGTCAAACAAAGAGATTTTTGGCTTTTATGTATGCTGTATCCAGACACAATGACCCTGACTTATTTATCACATTTCTTCAGCCTAATATACAAAAAATAATGCTGCTAATAAAAATCAGATTAAATATTGATAATAGCTTTTTGTACTTTTTCAATCTTTCCTTTATTTATTCTTATGATACTATTTTCAAATTACAGCTTAATTCCAAAGAACCCACGTGGGACTAGCAAAAAGATCCCCTCTTGAATACAAACAACTGCAAGACCAAGGCCAGAACTCCCTTCTCCTACCCTACTGGGTCAAAGAGGAGCAGCTTAGTTGGGAGATCCCCACTATAAAAAGAATGTGACGCAAAGACTATCCATGTCCCTGCTACATCCTCCCTAGAGAAAGGCTGACCATATCTCCTCTTCAGCATAAGCAAGAAAACATGAGAGTCAGCAGAATCCTTCTACTTTTATCTATCCTCACTTAGGAGGATAGGAGGAAGGGGTTCTCACTGTGAAAAGCCCCCTTTCCTTTATTTAGTGATGCAGCTTGGACCGCTAAGACACAACGTTTCTGCTTCTCTCTTGCACAAGGAAGACCAAATTCTGTGTTGCATGGGGTAAGCGATGAGTGGATTTGGGTTTTCTCAGGCAGATGTCTAGTGCAGACCTGAAACTGGAAGTGTCTCGCATAAGAAGGACTTACATGCAGGGTGAGGAAGGAGAAGACACACATTAGTGCACTTATCTCTGACTGCACAGCAAGCCTGGACCCCGGTGCCCCAGTCAAAAGCACCATGCAAATTACCTTAACTGACCCCAGTTTATTCACAGAGCATTTTATTCTAGAACATGCATCCTGTGAATCCCCTTGGCAACTAGCTAAGAGCCGGCAAAATATTCTCTGGCAAATGCCCATTAAACTTCACATAACTTTCCTACACCAAAGAGGCTTTATCTCTAGTTTGTAGTCTCATTTTTTTAAGCATCCTGCAGTAGCAGATAAGCTTTTAAAAAAGCTGTTCATTCTTTGATGTTTCCTTTGTTCAGAAAAAATGACAACAAATAAATTTGGGGGAAAAAAAACAGACACCACTTTGATATTTTCAGTGGTGCTATTCACAAGACAAAGAAAAGATACATTTTTTACATTCTTGCCCAGAATATTAAAGTCCTGGGGTTTGCTGGAGAGATGATTTGGGTATAGAGAGCTTCATTATCAAAGGTCTCAGCAGTTCTTCTTGTCTGTATCCCTCCCAACAGCATCCTGAATGTCACAATCACTTTCTGGGAAAGCAATTTTGATCTTCCACAGAAAGCTATTAAAAGTAACCTGGATCTTACAGATTTAGCACTTTAACCTGAGAATTTTAAAAAGCCAGTAGCCCTTCTTAATTATTTAATGAAGGTTTAGCACTGGGTATTAGCTCCTGGGCAGAGCTGTATGTCAAGTATATGTCGTATAATTTGTTGCTGAAGGATGAACATTAATGTCTGTTGCCACCTTAGGAGACAGGCTCAACCCGGGTAATACTTTGCTAATAGTTTGCAGGGTGGGAGGATTTTGCATTTCCATCATTTTTAATGATTCATTTGTGTTTTAATGGGGATCCAGGTTCACTTCACATCCTTGGGCCATTGCAGACATTTTACCCTCCTGAGTTAATCCTGTGTTCATTCCCCAAAATGAATATTCATAACATTCAAATGCAATTTTTAATTAACTGCACCAGCAGCATTATCATTATTGCACCTGAAAGATCCAAATCCAGATCAGAGAAATGTTGCCACAATAGAATTCACTAAATTCTGCTCACATTCCCTTCTAAGGCTGATCACCTTTAAAGTAATGAGAATAAACTGTGGGATAATATAAGACAGATCTAATTAAGATAATGAACTGGAGATTATGAACATTGCTACTCTGTGTCTGAAGAATTTTAATATATTAGTCTAACAGAAGGCTAAAGATTTTCAAAAGGAAAGATATAGAAATATACAATGTAGGTTTTTTGGACAAAGCTTGAGATTCGGCACCTAAAACGTATAAATAAGAGGGATAAAAGGAAATGAAAGAGCATATTTCAGGAAACACACATCATAATTTCTTTTAATTAATTTACTTAATACTTGCATAGAACACAGGATGACAGAATTCTCCCTACAAAGTGAGGAATAAAAAGCAAGCAGGCAGGGAAACATTATGACAAGCTGAGAGGCACTTATAAGGCTACACTGTGAAGAGTTTTATCCTAGCTTCCATCTGATATGGCTATTATGGCCTTGGATGAATTTTTCTTGAGGGAGCAGCCTAATTAGCTTGCCAGCAGCAGCAGCAAGGAAAGGAAAAGGAGGGAGGCAGGCAGAGAGGAAGGGGGTAAATGAGCTGTTAGGTAAAATAGAGTCGGTATCAATAAGACCTACTGTTCGGTTTCTGTGAAGCTTCATCTTCCAAAACAAGGCAGCAGAGAGACAAATGTTTGAGGGTGAAACTAGAACTCAACAGTTTTCTGTAATCAATAGCGGATTGTCAGAAATCGTCCTTCTCACATCTGCAGAGGTACATTCTTCAAAGCAAGTGCCTGGGAACTGCTGCCTTGGAACAGTACCCCCAGCTACTTCACTGCAATTATTTTGCTACAGATAAAGTTTCACTCCAGAAAGAATCATTATTACCCTTCTAGAATAGAAACATCAGTTTACTAGCATATTCGTTAAGGAGTAAGTAAAATTAGGCCAGGCTGTGTTGGCTCAGTGCTGTGCACTGAGTGCACACCAGCCTCCGCTGGCGAGAGGGGACATTGGGAAAACTGAAGTCTTGAGGGGTAAGTCAACACAGAGGCATGACTACAGCTCAGGTAGGCATAACCTGCCCAGCACTGGCAATGACAGCAGCATGTCTGCAGCAGCGCATCTTCTCTCAGACTGCACTGTCTTGCCTAAAACTGTTGGTAAGTGCTGAGCTGTGAAGCCTCAGCTGCCGTAGAGGGACTGTTCCTCATACTTGAGCTAGCTAGTGTAATGCCCCGGCCCCTGTGAGCCAGGAGTCTTCGTGGTGTGAGGAGTGACACAGCTCCTGGAGATCATTTGCATGCTGTTACCGTAGACTAACATGTCCTTTGATGTGCCCCAGCACCTGTGGAAGTAGAAACATGTCAAAATGTCCATGGTATTATTCTGACTCATCACAGACTCCTTCACAGAGCTAAGCTAGCATTGCTAGAGGCAACAGGAGGCACCAGACCCTGCACTCAGGGGAGTGCAGAGTCTGTAACGGAGGCTGGTCACTGGACGTGAAGAGGGAGGCAGTTGGCACTAGCCAGCCCAAAACGCCATTTCATGTTGTGTTGCCATAGCGATACAATATAAGGACAATGGAATCAAATTTTGCCTGATTAAAGACAAGGTTTAGCTTAGAAAATATCCTTTGACAGAAAGAAGTATCTGAGAATAAAATGACAGTAATCTCATTCTGGTTCATTTCTACTGCTCCGAACAGGATGCCATGGACAATACGTAATGGCTCCAAAGTTCATTTCCAAAAGAACAATCCTCACTGCTGCTTCCTGCCCAATTTTGATCTTGTTCCAGACACAGATATTGTACTATAGATAAGTCTAATTGTCATTGGCTTCACTGAAATAGCAGCGCTATTTCTCCGTATTTAGGAGCATCCACTTTCCTTGGAAAAATAGCCATCTATGGATCTGGAGACGGAGAAATTCAATTTTTTTGAGCTTTCCTTCAGATTATTCCACTAAAAAAACCCAAACAAACAACAGCTTTTTCTCCCTAGAGCAGCAAAGAGATAATATCCATAACGTATTCTCTACAAAGAGTAAAGCCTGTCTGTGAGGTAGACAGGTATTTCCTGGAGGCTTGGTCAATGCTTGGAGTAAGTAAGAAAATAAGGACATAACCAGTCTCCCTGCTCATACTCTGAACACCAAACACATTGCTTTTACCCTTGCTTCTCTCTTATTAGCACAGTATTAAAAATAATTCCAAAGGAAAACATTTGGCTGTGCACACTCGTCCCCCCGAGGAGAGGGTGAGAGAACAATCATACACCAGCTGTTCCTCGTGCTGCTCCATGCTCTACTGCATGTCACTCTGGTGCTTTGGTCATGAGCTCAATACAAAACCCCAAAAGAATAAACTGGAAACGAAGACTGTCCTAATATCGCTGAGAAAAGCCTGAAAAAAACAGAATGAGAGCACTGAAGCAATTGCTCATAGGTCTGCCAGCTGTGTAATACACACCAGCTCACCGGGAGAGGACGAATTAAACTAGGAGTCATCTTCAGTCCTTGAACTTTAAAACAGACTCCTAGGGCATGTCTTGAAAAAAATCAGTAGCCTTCAGGGGTGGATAAGCTTGATCTTTTAGAAAAATCTGGGTTACCTGAATGACTTGTATTGACCAAATTGACAATGCACTGAGACAAACTGTTAATACTGCCTTGATTTATATGCATTTAATAAGGGCATTAAACATAAGACACTTCCACTGTGATTATAGGGGATTGAAACAATATGGTGTTTGGACAACAAGCAAGGCAGACAGTCAGTGAGAAGACAAGGCACCTCTTGGTGAACACTTGGGTGACGGGAGGTTCACTAGCCCTAGGAGGACTGTCTTAGCCTGCCAGTGAGCCCACAAATTGTCCTCCATGAACGCAGGAGATAAAGCAATTCTGAAGGCATAAAAAGTTAATCTCTCTTTGAAAGGAAAAGGCAGCTAGAAATACGTAGGTATTTTAAGCAGATATTGGCTGGTGGGGGTTGGAGAAGGTAGGTCTGCCTGCCTTTAGGAAAAGGAAACATTATTTTGGGGAGACTAAATAAAGGTTTTAAAAGGTTTTAAAACCTTTTTCTCTAACTACTGTATTCTTACTGCGACCCTGGATTAGAAGTGATTTAGTCACTAAACTCAGTCTAGTCACTGTCCACTGGAGATGAGGACTTAGTGAAAGTGCAGGAGGGTCACTTGATTTCATCCCAAGGTACAAAAGCTAAAACATGAAATCTGAGAAAGGAGAGAGAACACGGGTGAAGTTGGCCTTCCAAATTGTTACAGGCTAGTGAAAAATCTTAGCAAGGAAAGATGCAAAATAATCTTATTTTCCTGTATGATAATTCTGACAATTTTTCAGACAGGTAATATAATTACAGTTTGATCATTTTTAGCGTAACTCATAATCATCATGGAGAGATGAGACAGCACTTGTCATCTTTGATTTGCAGAGCTGACGTGTTTTTACCAGTATTTACAGATTCTCCCATTCTGTCCATGATTTGTTAGGCTTAAAAAAAAAAAAATCCAAAGTGGTCTTCGTTCACTAACTTACCCCTTGAAATCTTCCTCCATCCTCAGGGAAGACAGAGAATTCCTTCATAGATGGAGAACCAAGATCTATCTGCAGTGTCACTTAAGAAAATTATTTCTTTTGATTAAACTGGAAATGAATGAAATTATTTGTTGTGAGATCACAATCTCAACTCCAGAATTGTTGTATTACCAATTATTTCTCTTTTGCTGTCAGTGTTTATTGTCTTTTCAACACCATTGGATTTCAAGGATACTTTATATTTTCCTTCCCCAATATTTAAATCAATAGTTGCAAGTACTCTTTTATTCTCCATTATCTTTCCAACTTTTGTTGCCCTCAAGACCATATTTCTATCCCATGCATATGCATAGAGATGAAAAGATCAAGAGATACAAGCTCATTCAAATCTCATCATCTGTCTTATATCCAACGTACCGTACATTAATGGAGCATTAAAGTTTTTGAGTTAAATCAAGGTAAAAAATTCAGTTATGATGATAAAGGCTGCTATAATCCAGCAATCGCAATTTTAACTGCTGCATGAATACATGAGTAGGACATATGATTTGAATAACAATGGGAATATTGACAAATATTGAGTAACTGTGTGAAAGTGTAACATTTAATACGGTAGCTGTATTATTGTTAAAAAGTGAAGGGGAACAGACATGTCACCAGGTCAAGGACAAATCCTGATTTTCTCACTACCTGTATACTGATCTTTAACTAGTGCTCATACAAGCAAACTCCAGGTGCTGAAGTGTACCACTTTACAAAAGTTTTAAAGGCCTTTGGTATTGTGCTGTTCTATTTAAAGTAAACCAACTTAAGGAATAGTCTTTTGGCAAAAGACCAAAAAGTGTCCCAACGAGAAGAAGCTAAAAGACTATGTAACTCTCTTATCACTCCTTTAACTCAGCAGCTGCCAGGACGACCTGCATCAAAATTACCAGGACGATGAGATGCAACTCCAACTTGGCACAAGGAGCGTGGAGAGGGAAGCGTCACCAGCCTGTCACAGCAGCCTCTGAGCGGAGAGCTCTTAAGGGAAAGTTTCCAGAAGTCTGGACTTACATTGCCACTGCGGTGACATTTCTGGAAGATGTCCTCACAACGAGAAGCCACTGTAGAGAAAATGAGTCATTTGCTGGCCCCCTGCCCTTTCCACTCCCAAAAAGTAAAATGACCTAATACAAAGTCGGGTGTTGTGGTTTTGAATTATTTTTCCTAATTATTTACTCTCCAGCAGCGGTAGGAATCCCCAGAAAAAAATAGGCTCCTCTCTGCTAGGTCCAACACATGGAATAAAGTCCAAACCCAACCCAAAATCCAAACCCAATCTGAAAAGTTTACATTTAGGGACAAGTCTCAGCCATCTTATACCTGAGACTTAGAGAGATTAAATTGAAAAGCCTCATCTTCACTCTTATGCATGCAAAAGCAATGTGGAGGCCTAAAGGGGCCCTAAAAATCCCTCACATTGAGTAAGATTTCTTTAGGAGAGGCACTATGAAAGGATGCAATAAGCCTTGTTCCTATCATCCCTTCTCAAGGTCTTATGTAAGGAGTATGCTACAGTCTGGAGTGGGGACAAGAGGAACAGCATTACGGCTATTTCAGCCATGACATTGCTATTTCATGCAATCCTATTTCACATCCCCATAGGACACTGCAGAGGAACCACAGTTTGAGCTGAACAGATTATGCTAGAGCTTTCACCAGACCCCAGGGCAAGCCAAGGTTAAAGGAGCACAAAAGTATCTTGAAGTTACTTTAACCTATCTTCCTTCTCGGTCATAACTTCTGCACTTCTACTCTAGAGACAGGACACAGAATTTCACTGTGATTTGCTCAAAGTTGTCAGTTCCAGAACTGATTTCAGATGTCTTGAGTTCCCAGTCTGCCTGTTTTACACTGTAAGAGCTGGGGCTGTTCAGCCTGGAGAAGAGATGGCTCATGGGGATCCTATCAATGTGCACAGATACCTGACAGGGTGAGTAAAGACAGAGTCAGACTCTTCTCACTGGTGCCCAACGGCAGGACAAGAGGCAATGGGGCACAATCTGAAATACAAGAAATTGCATTTTTAACACAAGGAAAACCTTTTTTTACAGTGCAGGTTGTCAAACATTCGAACAGGCTGTGAAGTCTCCATCCTTGGAGATACTCAAAACTCAACTGGACACAGCCTGAGCAATCTGCTCCAGCCGACCCTGCTTTGAGCAGTGGCTTGGACAAGACAGTCTCCAGAGGTGCCTCCCAACCTCAGCCACTCTGATGCTGTGAGTTCAGGAACCCTCCTAGACAATAACTTGATGGCTACTTTACTGTGAGCAACTGAAAGGTATCAGCATCTGGAATGCTTCAAAATATATGCTTCTCTGAAGGAACACAGGATGTGCTGACAGAGATGCGAACAGAAAAACGCAACTATGAGCTGCTCTGGGATACAGAAGTAATTAAAAACTATTAATTATGAACTGCTAATGAAGAAAACAGTGCTGGATTAATTTCTTCAAAGTTAGTATTTCTGCTTGCTCTAGCCCGATTCTCAAGGGTCCCAGAGTGGAAGAAGGGAAGCAGAAACTTGGAACTAGAGAACTCCTGTATGTTTCTGTGCGTGTTCAGTGATCTTCCACCTTTATGCTTAGTTATATACAGGCTTTCTCAGGAAATCGCTCTTGAGACATTCTTCTTGGGGGGGGGCAGGGATGACTTGTGGGGTGGGGTTTTCAAGGGCATCTGAGGGATTTAGGAAACCAATTTACACTAGAAATTGAGAATTGGGATGTCCTTTTCTGTGATGAAAATGCTTCCCACCATATCTACTCCTTACTGTGTATGATTCCTCGCAATGAGATCTACAATTTCAGTGACATAAGACCATGCGTCACATGCTCACACTCCTGTAACAATAATAATCTACTGTGGTTCTCATCACCCCAGATGCTTCTGCCTAGTAGCTCTCCACTTTAGGAGTCACAGACACCCAGCTAGCAGCATGTATCAGGTAAGGAACAGAAATTCTTTGCGAGAAAATAATAACCAACATGGTGAGGTTGTCAGGTGTCCTAAAACGGTACAGTTCTGCAATGGCAGATGATGAACTTATCGGGATTTTTGCACAGCACCAACAAGACTGACTTTCTTCTTATCTTCTTTTTTCACAGCCTCTATAGCATCAGCCTGTACCACTACTGTTCCCTCACCTTGGCAAGCTGTCACAGAAAAGTACACAAATTAGGAACTCTACGGAGGGCCACATATTTTGTATCTAGAAATAGGTTCAAATCTTCACAGTGGCTTGCCTCCATCCTAACAAAAAAATGTCACCTTTCACTTTCACCTTGGAGTCCCTGCCAGCAAAATGTGAATTACATTTAGTACTCACATCCTGGACTCCTGAGCCCTAGAAGAGCAGGACCTGTAAGACCACTTACTTAGTCCTACTTTATCCTGACGCTGGGATCTATGAACCTCAAATGGAAAATGAGGCAGGAATAAAAACAGCAAAAACAATGTTGTCTGTCAGGTCTGCCTGTCAGAGATAGGAGCTTCTTTGACACCGCTGCAGAGCTAACAACAGAAGGGACATTCATGGCATGCACACACTTCTCAGCACAACCCCCCCCCCAACTCTCCTCTCTTTGAAAAGCCAGAGCTCTTTGCATCTCTACTGCATGCACATCTTCGGTGATGCTCAGTTTCTTTGCTTCCACAGTGGTATTTCGCAGATTCTTAATAACCCCTTATTAAACCAAAAAGTGCAGTTTCATACATGCCAAGGAGAAGAGCATAATGTTAGCTCAAGGAGTGGGAGGTACAGCTGCACAATGAAGCACTTTGCCAAAATACCTCGGTATTCACATAGGCAGGTGAAATATATACTTGAGGACAGAGTAATAACAAAGCCATATTCACATGCAAGGACATCTGAGCATACATGGCATATAATGAATTTGTGTTTAAACATCTGAACGGAGTGCCTCTGCATAAAATGCTATGAGGGGATTAAGCCAAAAGAGTCATGTGGCAGTGACTCAATAAGAAAGATAAAGCACAGTCATTTAGGCCCCCGTTTCCCCCAAACCTTAGCTTCAGCTGCTCAGGCTTCATTTACATTACCACATCTTGTGCTTCAACTATTAACAGCATACTACATTGTGACTGGCCTTTTGTGAGGACACAAAAAGAACGAGTGGTCACAAGGAAACCTTTGTGCCTCTTCCACGGTTGCATAGGAGAGCCAGTCCTCGCAGTCCACAGCTGTATAGGGAGTTTCAGAGTTAATAATGCCAGCAGCAGAACACTTTTCAAAGGAAAGTGGAGCAGAAGGGAGGGCAGTTAAAGCTCTGCTCTCTTTCTCTCACATTAGCTACCAAACTAAACAGAGGGAGTTTATGCTATACCCCCACAAAGGAGATGTACAAACTACTTGTCATTGGAGAAATCCTTTCCGTGACACTGAGACTTTCCGTCTGCCCTTGAGAGCTGACAGGCACAATGCTTTCAGGAATTACCAGCGCTGCAGTGCACCTGCAGTTCCCCCAGGATTTTGCTGTGCCCTTGCTAGTGTCGGGAGAAACGGCATCATACAGGATTTATGTGTGTCCTATTGCTGGATTTATTTATGGTATTTTTAAGCACTGGCCATATGCATGATGATTAATAAAACATAAGCTCTGCCTGGAAGAGATTATTTGTTACATATTCATTCTCTGCCTCAAAAAATCGCAACGAGTATTTTAAAAGGAATATAAAAAGCCTTATTCACCCTCGAATCAGAGTCCATCAGCATGCCTAACTAGCCAATCTGCGCCACTGAATTTGTCCTAAATGTCAAACTTTATGAATGAGCAGTCTGGGAAGTTAGAATTGGAAGCCCCTATTCTGAGCGTGTTTTTACTAAGGATATGCTAAGGTTTGTAATATGAGCTATAAGCCCTATAGAAGAATTGTTCACAACCTGCAGAAAAAAGGATAAAATAAGAAATAGGGGACGATGCTAGAAAACCAAAACTCTCCTGATGCAGAGAGAATTAAAAAGACTATTTTAAATAAAGCTGGATGTGTCCTGCATGCAGAAAATACATTTGTGTCCGAGAGAAAGAGCCGGCAGGTGTCAGCCTTGCTTTATGCAACCAGCCTCTCCCTGGCTCGCAAGCAAATTCTTGCAAATTTGTTTGATCTGATTATTAATATTGACAGTAATTTTCTTCTGAGGAGTAACAGTTACACAAGTCAACTGTGTTATCAAAGAAGTCTATATCCAGCAATATTTATATAGGTTAAAATGTTGAACCAGCTGTTACCATAGCAACTGCTGCATCAGATGGATTATAACTAGGTGAATGGGGAGACTGGAACAACTTCCTGATGAGAAATTCAATTAATATGTCAGTATTTGTAGGCAGGAGCTAAATAGCAATTCCTCTGAGTTGGCAGTTACATTTTACATGTGATGTTTTTCTCCAAAAGGGAAATGATGTCCATAATACCTTTATGCTTCCTTCACGTTTACATGTATGCCTGTTTTCAAGGCATTCACTTGAGAAACACATTTATTTTCCTCATAATAAATTCTAACTGGTGAAATGATGTCTGGACTTTCATTCAGCATATCCACATCGCACAGGTTGTGTTTTGTAATGCCAGTGATCACTCTGCTGTGTCACAACATGCAAACAAAATATAGTGTTTCCTTTATTAAAAATGCATGGAATACAACTTTTAAGATACAGCTTTATAAAGACAAAGTGCTGTAACACTTTGTATGCTAAGGGTGAAAAAAGCCCAGTCCTTGTGCAACTTAGTTTCCGAAAGGCTCCTTATCTCCTGCTATGCTGCAATTTCCACAGCACTCTGAATTCCCAGGGATGCTGTCAGTCACTCTGATGGGCGCAGCACCCAACCCTGTTTATTTCTGATGTTCTTTCCCGATGATCTTTTACACCCGCTCCCCACCCCCCCAGTATAGTCTAACCCACAGGAAGCACCTGAGCAGAGCAAAAATGTGTCTATGGAAGACTCCTGACCCTTCATTTTCTTACCTGCTTTAATTCATGCCATAATTTGACGTAAGGACTTGTAGTCATTTCTTCCGAGATCCCCAAATCATTTTTTGGCCTATCCTCATATGAAAGTGTCCTTTGGGTCCCATACTTTAAATCCCTTTAATCTGCTTCAACCACAAAAACCTTCAAATGTTAGTCAATACCCAAGCCATCTTGTCTCCATTTGAAAAAGAAATGTAATACATGACGCAGATTATTTGCATGGTCTCATACTTTTTTATAACAAACGCATACAAAGAACATACACAAATTTCTCAGAAGCCAGTACGAATATATACTGGAAGGGTTTCCCACTCATAAATTTTCAAGTCTGGATTTCCACCTAATCGTCTGCTCAAAATAAGCTTCCCTCTCTCTCATAGGACTTCCACCCAGGACTACATTCACAGTTTCCCTTGTTCTCTAGTTATTTTTATTTTCCATTCCTATTTATCTTTAGGTGGACAACTGCACCAAATTGATGCATCAGTCCCTGAATTTGTGGGCAATTTTGAGGCAACTCCCTTTGGCTGCCCAGCCAAAAATCTGCTTGGGCTGTGTCCAGCCTAACACTAGTTTCTACTGCTTTATTTATTGTCAAAAAGAGGGAAATTCAATGGCTTCCTCATTTCAAATAAAGCAGAAGTAATTGTAGTGATACATACCCAACAATATTTTTGAGGTCCGCCAACAAGCACCACCATCAAACAGAGCAATACCCTGTGTCACACAGGATATGGTCAAAGTAGATGTTCACAGTAAGCATATATTCAACATGAAGCTTGACACTGTCATGAGTAAATCAGTGTCACCATATATCTGTACGATCTCTGAAAAATGTGGTTTTCTGTGAGCCTGTGTATTAGTGCCTCCTTATTACCACAGCTCTGTGAATTTGGAAGGTTTTCTGTGCAATCACAAGTACTAAAAATAGCCTTTAAAATTGATCTGTTAAATTTTGGTTGGTGCATATTGCAGTTAGGTGGGATCAAGAAGTATGTGAGAGACAGATCAGACTAACAAACAAGCCACTGGACTGAGACTCAGCTGGCTGAGGCTTGAGAGACTTGCCTTCTATTTTCAGCCTTCTCCCTTACGTATGACGGGACCACAGATAAGTCATTTCTTCTCACTATAATTCTGTTTATTTTCTGCTATCCTTTTTCTGTCTTGCCTATTAAGATTATTTAGAGACAGAGATTGCCTTCCGTTCTATTTACACCGTGTTTACACAGGAGACCATATATTGTCAGGATGTCTGAGTGCTCAAGCAATGCAGTTATTCTGCTAACAATTACAACAACATTATTAATAAATCATAGATACCATGGCAAATGTCAACTCACTGAAAATAGCTTTACAATTTTGGTCATATAAGCAAGGCCATCCATCTTGTGCTTTATTGATCTTTTAATTTTTTTTTTAACAGCGTTACATTAAACATTTCCTGAAATCAGACAATTTTTGTCCAAGTTTCCTTTTCAGTTCCCTTTATGTAATGAAAGAACCAGGTAAAAATATGTTTAGTTTTTAAAGAAATAATTTCAAAATCTAGTGATATTGAGATTTCATGCAGGGAATTGCTGTTTGTACATTAGAATGCAATAAAGGAGTTAATTAATTGTCATATTTTAACGTCAATGCAGTTTCACCGCATCTAAATTTATGGACCTTAGAAGTGAAAGACGTTGATTTCAATGACACTAAAACATATGTGGGTTTCTTATTATGCAGGTTATTACGAACACATGTAATTTGATTTGGATTTGTACATGATATAGGACCAGAACAGAAGAAAGTTGAATCGAATCAAATAGGTGATTCTGGTGAAGATAAAATATTTTTCTATCATGCTGGCAACCATACTAATGAATTAGAGGATAACTGTGTAAATTCTAACTACTCTTTGGGCATATTTATACCATGCAGTCCAAAGACTGTGAACACAGAGGCAGCAGCATAGCTAAGTAGCAAGGGAACCAGAGCAGTATCAAGATGCTATCAAAATGCTGCCTCTGTGTTAACGTGTCTTCTTTTATTAGCTTGGAAGCAAGGCCATGCCTACAGGATGACAGCGCAGTCAGAGATCACCAAATATCTCTCAACTTGGTGCACTATACAGAGTTTGCACACAAGCACAGGCCAGTACGAGACTGGGCATTTCTGGTAAGCTCCCCTGTGCTTTCTCGACTTATCCAAAGAATCTGGTTTTGCTGGGCTGATGCTATGGAGTACCAGCTTAACAAATACAAACTGACAATTACTACCACTTCCTACTGTTTATCAGGAGAAAAATCAAAGTTGCTGTCTTACGCTAACTTGTTCTCATCAGCTGAAAATGCTCGACATAAGATAACACAGAGGGTCTGGAGAAATTCAGGCACTTGCTAATAGGCCTCTTCAACCAGCTGCTTAGAGATTTTTGCTACATCATTTCAGGCCAAAGATCTTTCATAATCTGCTGCCATTTCCTGTGCTGCAATTATGAATCTTACATCTTGACACTACCTACTGCTCCACCTCTCTCTCTTCACTCTTTTTTTTTTTTAATTAGATGTTTTTCAAGATTTAGTTTGCAGAAATATGCTAGTATCTATGGACCAGATTTTTCAGCTTGTGTAAAGTTATGTAGCTATGGGGTTTTTTCAATGGCACAAACTGCAGCGAGCCTTAGATTTGTCCTGGGAGCTGGTTACCTAACTGTCCTTTATGCCTTTGAAAATATCCTGTGGGGCCCCATATTTACTTTTCTAATTATTTAAAACAGTTTGGACCTGAGCCAACAAGGTTCATTAAGAGGCACTCAACCAGGTTCTTCATGTAAATTTCAAATGTCTTCATAAACACAAAGCTAGCAAGAGCAAAGACAATGTTAAGAAACCAGGTTTCCTCTGGACCAGTCACAATCTCCTCTGAATTAAAAAATTCCAACAAGAAATGGAACACAGCTAAGTATTTTTATAACGTTATCATTTTCCATTTTCTCTGTCTGGTACCTTGCAGATGAGAATCCAAAGCACTCGGTATTCCTCTATGACTCTGCAGTCAATCTAAAAATTATACGGCTTTTAAATTTTGGAAACACAGTTACAATTAATGAAGTCCAGAGAAGGTGATGGGGAAGTTTAAGGAATTCTGACCAAAGTAGATGAATGGGTACTCTTACAGCACAATGTTAATAAAGGTAATAAAGGCAAAAATGACTTGTATGGTAAGGGGAAAAAAGGTAAGCTTCTGTTTAATGTGCATCTCTTCTCACAAAAACAGACAAACTGGCAGGTGGTGTGAGGAAAGGACTAGAGAAAATCACCAAACATATCAGAAGGCTGTAAGAAAGCCACAGAAATAGCCCTCTCTCTGCATTGGGTGTGCATCTGATCATACAGAGCGTCTCAAGAAGACCACTGCGGAATTACAGGGGATTCAGAGAAGAATGAAAGAAATAAAAGAGAGCAGTTTCACAAAGGGAGACTGAAAATACTAATACTGCTTTTCTTAGAAAGGAAATTAACAAAAGAGTTACAGTAAAGGCATGTCAATTCTACCTCCTTGTAATCCTAACCATGTCTACATACTAGTGATATCAGGATTATAATGGTCAATATGAGTAACAAACAGGTAGAAGCAAGAAAACTTCATGGTTATGGTCTTAAATTGCAGGATTGGCGATCAGGCTGAGATCTACATGTGACCTGCAGCTAGCTCCTCTACAGCTTTTTGCATCTTCCCCTAGTGCTGGCCACAGTTAGACACAGGACAGCATACAGGTCCTGTCCAGTAGTGCAATTTCTTTGCTCCTTTAGCCAATGGACACAGTCTATGAAAATGTGAAAATGGGCATATTCCCAAGGCTATAAACTGGAGTCGTTAAAATGAGGAAATTGCAGTTACAACACTGCTCAAGTCTGACTAACTTTCATTCCTGAAAAACAGAACTAAAAATGCATCCTGCTTCCCCGTTCAGTGCAGTCATTCCTTCTAGCTCTTTATCTCCAGAATGCCTTGGATAAAACCTGCAGGAACTAAAAATAACAGCATTAGCTCATCACCACACTCTGGTCAATGAGTTGAGTAATGCAGGCCTTATGAAAATGTACATTTAGAGCTCTTTCAGATGAACTGCACAACACAAGCCATTAAACACAACTCTATTGATCTAATTTCATTATTTTCAGCAGACTGGACTTTAGAAATTATGAGCTCCACTAATGAATACCAACCACAGGAAAAAATGGCTATAATTGATTAAATCTTAGCTGAAAACACCTAAGATGAGATGTTTGTCATTATAGATAAAGGTTTACTATAATGTAAGTCTATGTTAATGCAAAATACTCATAGCCTACTTTTGTTCAAAGAGCCAATATGCAGAAAATTGAATAATTCTTTCACACTGATATACTATTGCTTTCTAGTGATAGGGTTACAGAATGATATTTTTCTGGAAAAGTATACAAGATAATAAGTTTAAACAAGGTCAGAATAGTAAGTCCATATTTGTATGCTGAAATAGAAAGGAACACTTTAATATGTTGCAATTAAATAAGCCATTTTTTTCAGAAGAGGTGAGAGAACTAGCCTTACAAAGCAATCTTTTCCTCACCACAAAACAGTATTATTTCTTCTTGGCAACATGGGCCTTACGGACTTTCCTTCCTCGGTCACAGAAGTTAATTTGGAACAAATGAAAATTCATGTTACAAGGATATGCTGGCTGTAATGCCACAGCAGAGCACCTAATCTTGCCTCCCGTCCATACCAAATATCAGGACTTCTTTCAGTCAATCCCTACTGAACTTGAGTATAAGCTTTATAAAATAAAGACCTGCTGCCTTCTTTGTGATTCTCCACATAACAGCCATACTTGCTTGACACATTAAGGATCACTGAATGTCTTTTGACTGTTTTGTTGTTTGATTATTCTAGCTTCATAGGTCAAATTCTGGCTTCAGTTAGAAACATATACCTGAAACTCTTAAGTCCATTCATTTCACATTTATAGCAATGTAATAGAAGAATTTGCCTTTGATGTGATGAAAGAGGGAGCAAGTAGCAGTGTTTACACATTTCTACAACACTGAAATATATGTATTTTTTATGATAAAGTTTGTTCTGTGCTTTTGAGCAACATAAGGTAAATTTGTGCTATCTTCTCCAAAGGCTGTACCCAGTTGACATCATTGTACCATCAGAAGTAAAATCCTGGCATGATTGAAGTTGGTGAAAAGACATTTACATTACTGCTCTTTGAAAACCTGTCTATCAAATCTGACTATACCTGACTGCAGCACAGCCATTTTAGGATGCATTACGTGGTAGGTGTTCTGCTTCATATCTTGAGTGCCAGGCAGGGCATAGTGGTGTTCAGAGATTTGAACCATGTCACTGATTAATAGTTCTATTAAACAGGAATAATGTTCCTACACTTAAAGCACTTCATCATAATTACATCATACTGCAGAATAGATAATAGACATTTCCTGTATAATATCTGTTCCGAGGTAAGTCAGGACATGTATATGCATCTGCTAGTTAAGACACACGCATGTTAAGCAGCACATCAGCCCCTTTCTCCAGTCTTTCAGGATGCCCCTATATGGTAGCTTTGCCCTCAAGCGTATCAGCTGTTTCCTCCAATTTGGTGGCAGCCATGAACTTGCTGAGGGTGTTCCACCCCATCATCCAGGCTATTAATGAAGACATTAAACAATGTTAGCCCAGGATCAACCTCAGAAGAGCTACACTAGTGGCTACATGAACTTTAAACCACTTTAAACCACTGACTGTGAACCTAGTGATTAAGCCAGTTTTCCAGCCGCCTTGTAATCCATCTAATTTGTCTACAAGGATGCTATGGCAGACTGTGATATAAACTTACTAAAGTAAAGGCATACAACGTCCATTGTTCTCTCCCAGTTACTAACAGGGCCAGCTATTTCATCACAAAAAGCTATCAAATCGCTCAGGATGATTTATCCCTGGCAAATCCATGCTGGTTGTTCCTTATTACATTCTTTTCCTTCAAGTGCCTGGAAGTGGCCTCCAGAAGGATTTGCTCCACAGTCTTTCTAGAGACTGAGGCCAGGCTGAGCAGGCTGCACCTCCCTCATCACCTTTATGGCCCTTCTTAAACACAGGTGTGACATTTGCCTTTTTCCAGTCATCAGGAATCTCCCCGAGTCATCACAGCCTCTCCAGGATGATAGATAGCACCCTCTCCATGACATGAGCCAGCATCCCATCCTGTGCAATGAACTTGCATATGTTCAGTGTTCCTAAGTGGTCCTTAACTCGGCATTTCTCTACCATGGGTAGTACTTCCCCATGATTCTGCCACAAGGCACAGACACTTGGGAGGCCTGCAAGCAGATCTTGCCAACAAATACCAATAAAGATACTTATGACTGTACACATTCTTCTGTAGCTCTCAAAAAAGCTTTACAAAGGTAGGTATAAAACCAATAGGAAGGGATGAGGGTTTTAATTGATTTTTTTTTTTAATTGGCCATATTTTGTAGTGTGTGTTTGTTATGGTTAAATAGCTCAATGTCTTTAACATTACTCAAATACTTGGTTCTGCATTGTCTTTCCCGGTTCAAAAGAGAAATGTTAACCTGAGAGATGAGGTTATAGGCATCATAAATGCATCTTGGTTTAGTCTGAGTTACAGTATTAATGTTTGGTTTAGATCGTTTAGATTGCATTCATTTTGGTTTTAAGGAACTCATGAAAACAACATTGCTAAGGGACTGAACTGAGCTCACTGGGCCTGAGATTCTAAAATTACATAAAAAGGAGGACTACAGGAGCTTGAACCAGCAGTCACTGAAGTCATCAAGGCTTTGGGTTGGACCTGTAGTTCCTGAAAACAATGTTTAAGGGGCTCAAACTAAATTTTTACTTAGCCACAATGAATCCATTCAATGAAATTTTGCACTGTATTATTACTACTTGCTCATCCCTATAACATATACCATCAAATACAAAAAATATATAGCTAGCTGAAAAATTGTTAACTGCATTTTCAAAAACGAAAGATAACACTGGGGTTGTGTTCCTCTATCAGAGCAGCTAGGTGTGTAAAAGGTTTGCCTTTGTACCAATGAGCAGGCTACTTAGATCTTGTATTCTAGTATGCAGAAATAGTAAATACCACATTTTTCACCCCTCAGATTCATTGGGAAGGAAATAGATAGAGCTCTCTCTTTACATTGCACAGGAACCACTTCTTATAGGGGAAGTTAAGATGAGCTGTTGGTGTAGACCAGACGGAAGCAAGACCATAATATACCAGAGAAGAGTGTTTCAAAGGCACAATGTCTTCGAGCTGCACAGATTGCACACCATTCATGGATCAAGGCTGTGCTGAAAGGAACAGTCTAGCCCTGAATATTTTATTTTCCAGAATCCAGTCTAATGAATTCTTTTGCTGTAGAAGCAACAGATTAGAAATAGAGCTGTGAGAATATGACGTATTTTGCATTTCCAAATGCAGACGAATTTAAAACTACCAATAATTTGTACTATAAGCCGTTTTATCCTGATGGGAACTGAAATGAATGAATTCAGATCCTCTCCCAAAAGGATGTGAGAATGGAAAAGCTGACAGATCTTTCACTGCAGCAGCTCAGCACAGTAAACTATTGTGGTGCAAATCACTGAGTTGATCATGAGAAAACAGCAAATTTTAGCAGGCTTTATCTCTAAAAGTATTAAGATGATCCACGTTTTTGATAACTCAAAATGACAAATAATCAATCTAGTGTGCTTTCACAATAAACAAAATAATATGATTTCTCCAAAATCACATGGATATTTTAAGTCTTCTTACTAACAGTATCTGTGGAGTTTAAGAGCCTTTTTCAAACTCTGCATTAGGAGAGAAGCTGAATCTCAAGATTTTTTTTAATGTATATTCCAAGTAAACGTTGATCTCTCTTCAGCAGGAATGAGCTGAGCTACAGCACATCAACCTAGTGAGCAAAATGGTTTAATTGCCCACAACATTGTCACCTTTGTTAAACGTTCTGAGGATATCAAAACATTTCTCATAGAATCAGACCGAAGATAATCTCACGAGCAACATGCAGGAAACCTACTCATCTTTAGTTATGTGGAATATACATATATGTGATAGAAAAAAGGAACAGCACAAACAGAAAATATTGAATCTCTGTGAGAGTATAGCTTGTCTCCTGGGACAAATGATCCATGCTGTTCCCAAAAGAGGAGGGGAAAAAAATCACTGCTGAATGAGAGATGCAGCAGTATTTTTAAGAACAAATACTTTCTCTATTTAAAAGAACAGTTCAACCTTTTTTTCTCGGTTCAGCTCAATAATATTCCTATGGTGAGGTGAAGTGCTTTTCAAAAGCATAGTATGAAAAGGGTTGGAAAATAGAATTTTCAATAATAATTGATATCTCCCATCACTTTAAAAAAATCTGCCTTACACTTCAGATAATTAAGTAGTTTGTTTTTCAAATGCAAAGATGTACTGAAGTTGGACTAAGCAGTATTTTCAGAATAGCAGCCTCCACAACTCCTGTTGGAGCAATTAAAAAAAAAAAAAAAGAAAATGATCAGTAAAGATATTTCCCTCAGATAGGAGATCTCAGGATATTAGAAGATGAAACTTCACCAATGTTCTGTTCCTCAGTTTCAAGCAACGCCACATTTTTTCTACTAGACTGTAAAAATAACATAAAGTCCTTATGTCATAAGGAACTGAAAAATATCTTCTGTCTGAATGTGGTTATCTTGGGACAGCCAGATCAGATTGCCTTGGAGGGCAAAGAGATTATACAGCACTGGAGGATCTGATTCAACCTGTCGAATTCTCAGAGATTATTTAAACCATGATGCTTGGTTTTACTTCCATTTTATCACTAAGAATTCTTTGGCACAAAGAACCTGTGACAAAGGTTTATCAAGCACAATGACTTCATTTTAGTTTCTTTTCAAGCAAATATCAGAGTACTTTACAAAATTGAACATTAACATGTTTTGGAAAAAATCAAGTATTTTAAATTATCTGCAGTTTGGACTGTTGAGGGTGCTCAGTAGGAACCTGAGCTACCAAGCCATAGTATTACTTGGTAACAAATATCTATTAAGGATCATACCTTCAGAAAATTCAGTAAGTATACATTTTAATATAGAAGTGTTTATATGATACATGACTGGTTGAAAGTAAATCAATCTCTGTAATTGCTTGTAATAGTTAATGTGCTACAAGATTTATTTTTTGACGTAGTAGAATTATTCTCACACTTCTGAGAATAAGCAGTATCTACACTTCACAGCATAACAGCTGCCAGATTTTTTTAATAGACTTTCATCCTCCTAACATATGAAACGTCTCCAGAGAGCTTTAAAAATGAGGTGACTCATATTCTTAATGGGCAAGAATATTTTAATAATATCATTGTTACAGGATTTTCTTTTTTAGATGGAACAACTCTCATGAACACATCAAAGAGAACATGGTAACATCCGGGAGCTTCAGCTTGTATTTACTATATTATTGTCTTCTAAAGAATTGTACTTAATAGAAAATGTGCCATTCGGTTCATATTACCACCATGCAAATCTATTCAGTGAAGAACTATTTTGTTGATGCAACCTCCTCCCAGGAAGTTTTATTTATTAAACAGTTTCTGTTAGTACCCTGCTCCCTTCTCATCCTCAACCTTGTAGAAAAGGCAAGCACATCTTACGAATTTTTAGCCTCTGAAAACATTGGAGGGAAGATGGGATGGTTAATGGCAGTGGTAAATCAATGTAAGAACCCTTGGCCAGCTCTGCCATAGCCTTTTTTTGACAAATCATTGTATCTGTGTCTCAATTTCTCATTTATGAAGCAGGAACAATGATCCTTGTTGTCTCTCTCCCATTCTGTGTTTTCTTTCAGACTGTAAGCCTCTTTGGGAAAGAAATTACTATTTGCAACATGTATGTATAATGGCCAAAACTACACGGTTTGGGTTTGTGCTGGATTATTCAATAATACTGTTGCAGACTATAATAAAATAAATTCATAGCATACTGCAGGGGCTAGATTGCTTACCCGAGTCCACAGTAAATGAAGATAACCTCAATTCAAGTATATCCGCATTTCAGAATACAACTGATGACTACAGGTTGTGTGTGTGTTTAAACTAATATTTTCAAGTAAATACTTATAAAGGAGATTTATTTATTTTTTTATTATTGTTCTCAGATGGGAATCAGTGCAAATTGCAACCATGCCAGTTCTCATCTTCCTACTGTCTACTTGTCTTTATTAAGGATAAACCTGATTCTTGAATGCCTCGCTAATGCTCTGGTGAATTTCCACAAACACCAACTCCATCTAAACAATGGATTAACTAACACAGCTCTTTTGATTCAAAATGTCAGGTATGAAAAATAGATAGTCACTCCACATGCTCCATCCCTGCCATTCAAATGAAAAGTATTTGACAGGAAAGAGCACTTCGTGTGCTGTTTGCAAGACAGTTTGCAAGGAGTTTGATAATGACAATAAGGGAGAGAAATAGTGTAGGATAGTGGAAGAAAGTACAATAACAACAATGTTCAGTGTCAACCAGACAAGAGGAAAGAGAAGTACTGCACAGCTCACCGGTCATGAATTGCCAAAAAGAGTGTATTAACCTCCACTTGGACAGAAACATTAAAAGTTAGGACTTTGGACAATATCTAGAGTGAAACCAATTTTGCACACAGAAAAACCCAGGCAAGCCCTTGTGCTCACAACTGTTTCATTTTAAGTCCACAGAAGTATAGGAAAGTAATGCTGACTAAACATCATGAAAGTCACTATTACAGGCTGACTCCTATTTGGCAAAGTTTTGGTCCTACCTTGATGGTCAGAGATGCTAGCACCGCTCCAACCTGGAGCCCTCTAATTCTAAAACTGGCTGTCATTTCAGCAGCTTCACTATCCTAGTATGTATTTTCCAGCTTATGAAAGCAGAAACAAATCATTAATTAAATCTCTGAAGCTGTCAATAGGCTAAAGGTTTTCAGCAGATCACTAAGCTAGAATCGTGTTTATCACAGACACAAGTGGCCAAGCAGTCCTTACATTAACATAATTTGCTCAAGTGATGACTAGAATTGGTCTACATTAGCCTCTCACTAATCTGCTTGTAGGAATATAACACTCTCTAGAGTCTCTTCCACTCTGTATGGATTGGCTCCTTCACTTCATAATGTTAATGCACAAAAGAATATGCTCTACTTTCCACCGGCTTTCTATCTGCAGGTCTGTGATACAAACAGTACAAACTAAATGCCTTATAGAGCTAAATTATCTAACTATAGACATAAATACAAAACAGCAGAACATGAGCTGAAGAATTAAACACCATTAAACTAGATAAATAATTTTGCTAAGAAATTTGAAAACAGATTAAAGATTGAAAGGCCATTTATAAACTGCAATGGTGTTCCAGACACTGGGAGCAGTGTGGCAAGAAAAATAAAAGACTAGCAGATGGATCAGAGAGGACACAAAAGACCGAAAATATTCATATAGGTGACTGGAGGAAGTTTAAGGGGAGCATCATTTCCCCCCCCCCCGATTTCCAAATTTTGAGCAGAAACTCAAACAGGTAGCAACTGTGTCCATAAAACACAGCATGAAATGTTTTGTACTTCCTTATCTGGATGAGAACCAGAGGGCAAGTGAAGTGTTATGGGAAGATTAAAAAATGTCTTAACATGTGAAAGTTCAGCTGTCAATTAATAATAATACTTACAGTCCAGGGTAGATGAGAAACCTTCAATGTCATTTCTGGGATATCTGATACTATGCAAATTTCTGAAGTAACTAATTCACAGATACAGCTAAATGGGGAATAGAATTACAGCACATGCAAATCTTATGAAATCTTAAGGAAATAATACACAAAAGGGAAAATTATCATTCCTATTGCTTCAACTGACAAACAGCTCACTACCACTGGGCTTCCAAAATACTTGACTTCCTAGTTTACTCTCTCCCCCTCCTGATGGTTTTCCATTTTCTTATTTGAATTTCTGTCTTATTACTTAAAGAAATATAATAACCTAGGTTTGGGAAAAAAAAAAAGCCTCCACATGTTTTTTAAGATTATATTATATAGATAGCACAGAAGGCAGGAGAATGTACCAAATTAAGTGACAAGTGGAGCATATCCCATAGTATGCTGTAGTAGCAATGTGATACAGTAAACATGACTGGAAGGTGAGTCTCACTGAGTCAACATGTGATTCCAATCCTTATTTGTCCTTTCACAAATTAAATGCAGCTGGGGCAAAGTTTAACACAAGGCTCAGATGCAGAAAAGATCTTACAAGAAGAGGGCTAATATTTATGGCTAGCTCACTCTTTCAAAAGCTCTAGGTTTGTGCAATTGAGGGCTGGGAAAGTCAGTTCTCTGCCCATAAAATGTGACATTTCCAACTGTGGTGTGGTTAATAGTTACACCTCAGAGGGCTGTACTTTATCTTTACTTGAATCTTACAGCAATTTTTATTACGTCATCCAAAGAATCTCAGTTTGCAAGAGGATGTGGAGTTCTATAAAACAGCAAAAATGGACTTTTTTTTAAGGTCAGGAGATGAACTGGTTAGTTGATTAAAGCAACGAGTACTTTGCCCAAATGGGGAAAAAATATTAGTAACGTAATGAATGTAGCACCATGCTTCAGGGTGTTTCATGCATCCAGTCAGCTTTGCCAAAGAACTAAGCTTGTGAAAAGTAGTAAGTACACCTTATTTCATGCATCGCTTGCAGTAACTGTTTTCTGTAGTTACATTTCTGTATTTCTGCTACACTAAAAATATCTCCATGGGAGATAAGAGAGGTGCTAGAACAACCAGATGGCACTTGCTTATATTTATAACGTTCACGTCTGGTGATAAACTATATGAAACATGATAAAAGATTAAGAAATGCCTGCACTATTGTGAGGAATAAATGTTTAAAACTAATTTTTTGAGGTTTTATAGTAATCTCAGTTAACGCTTTAAGACATTAAGCTGGACAATGCTAAAAGTTGTCTGTAACTTGCAGAATGTTGGCCTTGTGAACTAGAAATGAGCTAGCTTAAGTTCCTGATTCTAGGTATATTCACATGCATACCTAACTGTTGGCATAAAAATAGTTCCATAATTACAAAAGTATAATGCTTTTCAGATCAAGGTTTATTCAGGACTATTTGCCCTCCTATCTTACCCTGGTGCAACTAAGAAAAATAATACTTTTAAATTTACCAAATAAAATCTCCCTTTGTGTCTTGGTGCTGCTCCTGCAACGGTTAAAGTACTACTTTCACATGCTGTGAGATTTTCTTTTTTCACCGTTCTCCAGGAGATTTGCACATGTAAATGCCATTAAAAGACACAATGAGTTCTTCAGGTTCACTTATGAAGAAAAACTACCAAAACCCAATGCCAGACCTGGCTGAAGGGATCCCAGATCGTCATCCACTGCAGAGAGACCTTTTGTCACTTACTAGCACCACTTCCCTTTCGAGAGGTAAGTAACTCTATGAACATTTTCTCTCTCAAAAACAGTAATACCTGGAATTCATTTGACTAATCAGGTAATACTTGTAACGCAAGTATTTACACCTGAGCCTGTTACTCCCTCATAGTCAAGAGAACTCATGTCCAGAGAATGATTAATCTCATAGGGAATTAAAATAAATCAGATAAACCACACCCTAAAATGCACGTTCTTCTATTTGCTTTAAAAAGAGCTCTAGATGAGCAGCACAGCTTAACAGTGTCTACAGTATAACATCTAAAGGCAAATGAGATATCTAACATCAGGTTTCCTGTAGGCCAAACTTCGAGCTGCTGAAGTGTGTTATACCTTTTTCTCTAAGACTGAGGACCCCATTAAGAGATTTGTCTCCCATGAAAATATTTGCTCACTGTTACTGTGTTTAAACACAAAGACCATCCTATTAGAGTTTCTGCAGTTCTGGAAAGCAATCCCATACTTCTTGCCATAAACCCATTCCAGTTTGTCAGCACACCATGTGCACTATGTACACCATCCTCAGGTATGACCTGCTGTTAGTGGTCACACCAGTGCCAAACAGGAAAATTATACAACCTCCCACATCTTACCTGAAATTCCTCACGTTATACAGCATTTAATTAAATTATCCCTTTTGACTTCTTCAGTGCTCTGGGTGTGCATGCTTAGCTATCTACCCATGAGGATCCCAAGTCTTTTTCAGAACTACTGTCTCACAGTAAAGTCCCTGTTGCTGTAAACATCTTGCGTTTTCGCTCCTAGATATGCAACTTGCAGTGAAGTGGTTCAGCTATGCCTCACAGAAACACCAAGACACTGACATGAGCACTTCAGACCTCTGTAAGGTTCAGCAAATGATGCCCCATTACCGTCTTCATTTCCACTCTTCTTTCCTCGTTTTCTAGAGTTCCCTCCAATCCACTCTTCTTCAACCCTTTCCTTGGGCCCTACCAACTCGACCTCATCTCCTCAACTCCCGCTTTCATTCCCTGTGTTGTGCTTAACCTGCTACTCTCTTCACGTGCAATACAGGAAAGTTAACACTTCCCCATTTAGGTGGGATAATTTTTCGCCCTATCTTGCTACTCCCCCATTTCTCCTTTTACCTCCCACCTATCCAACATATAGTTTTCAAATACCACCTGTGAACTTTTCCCCTCATTTCAAGCTCCAAAATCAGCTTAAAATCCACCTCGAGTACTTTACTCAAAACAGTTGTCACAAAATCCAAAATGACCCATTTCTGACCCAAGCTCAAAACCAATGCCCTCCTTATCCCGTTCAACATTGCCACCTGCCCACCACATCAAAGGGCCTTTGTCTCCCAAGTTTCCACTTGCTTGATCACAACTGCATATTTACGGCAGCCAAAACATTTTAGGATTTCCTTGATGCTCCTCGTGGGATACCTATGGCACCCAGCAGGCTGGGGCTGAAGAGAAGGGCCTGGGGTTTTGGACGAGGTGGTGACAGGAGCCCCAGAAGGGCCCAAACCCGGGGAGATCCTCCCGCCGCTTTCCCCTCAGGCCTCCCTCTCAGGGCGGCCGAGAAAGGAGGAGGAAACGCGGCGCGGCCGAAGCCAACGCCAGGAAGCGGCCAGCCCCGGGCGCCACGGACCTGGCAGCCACCGCCTCCCGCCTCGGGGGCTGGGCGGGCGGCGGCTCCGCCCCGCTGCGGGGTCCGCCCGCCCCGGCAGAGGCGGCTCCGTTCGCCCCTGTGACGCCAGCGGCGCTGGAACACCTGGAGGGGCGGCGGCGCCTCCGGCTCGGCCCTCCCCTCCGCCGCGGGCAAGGTGAGTGCAAGAAGGGGGGACCCGCTGGGCTCCGTGCCGGAGCCTGCCGGGGAAAACGGGTTCCGCCAGCAGCTGCTGCGGCCGGTGCCGGGCAGCCCCGGGTGGGCGCCGCCTCCCCCGCGGGCTGCCCGCACGCCCGCCTCTTGGGGGGAAGGAGGCGGGGCGGCGGTCGGGCCTGAAGCGCTGGTGCCCGTCAGGGCTCGGCGACGGGTGTAGCCGGGGCCGGACCTGTCCGGGAGTGAAATTTCCGAGGCACAAGATGGCATCTGCCCCTCCTTTTTGCCTTGTGTTCCCCCTCCCGCCGTGCGGTTATCTCGCCATGATTATTGCATTTACCCGTTCTGCCTCCCTTCCTCCCGTACATCCTCTCTGGCTGTCTGCCCGCTGGAAGCGGGGAGGATGGGGAGGAAAACGGCCGCTTCTCCTCAGCAGTTCCGGCTTGGCTGCCAGGCTCCGGGCTGAGGCGCAGGTTGTCCGGCTGCGGTGTAGTGCCGCTCTCCGGGTGGCGGCGGCCCTTGTTTTTACCTGAGGGCTTCGGGCCGGCTGGGTTATGAGGGTTGGCAGGGCTTCCTTGTGGCTAAGGCAATGTCAGTTATCAAACCAGGCACCGAGGCGTTAACAGCTGGCGAAACTGGAATTAAAAAACCCCAAACGTCCCATTTTAAAGCTTCTATTTTGTGGAAGGTTGATCTTGATAATCAGATTTGATCTGCATCCATCCACCTGGAACATGAATGCTGTTTATCTGCTATAGTCATTTAGAATAAGAAGGAAGAAAAGGAAATTACTTGAAACATCAGGTTAGTTTTTAGTAAGAGGAAAGGGTGAAGGGCACTGTGCTCTTTTATTCATTGGTATCATTGTGTGTATGTTCAGTGCCAAATGTAAATAAGTCTCCTGTTCCATACTGTTTTGCGTAGTGCTGATAGCCTCGAGGTCCTGCATGGACCCTCTTAAAACAGTAATTCAGTTCTGCCTCAGTTCAAATTTATAAATGTGAACTGAATTGGGTAATCTCAGGGGTACGTCGTTTAACCCCCTACCCCCAAGTTACATTGTGTGGGTATTTTGGAAGCTTGTTATTGAAGTTGTTCTTCTGTTTGGTTGTTTGTATTCTTTTGCCCCTGCCTGCAAGCCTTGCTTTAAACCAAGGTGACTGTTTATTTCCAGGAAGCACCTTTTTGTTGGGGTTTCCCCCCCCCCGTGTTTCATTCTGTTATCCTCTTTCTTTTGGTTTCTGGATGGATTTTATTTAATTTGGATCTTAGAAAGCAGCTGTGGCTCTTGTTGCAGAGCAGACTTCTTGGAAATAAACTGTTCTTGTGTTTCAGTCTAGCAAGGCTGTTGTAAGGAAAAAACTGTGTTTGATCACTTTTCCAAAGTGTTGGGCAGAGAAAATGGTGGGCTGGGTTTTGGAGTCTGTAGTGCAGGCTGTGTTCGGTTATGGTCTTTCATCTGACTTTTTTCGGTAATCTACTCTTTTTCCACTTTGCCTATCCAAGCTTCCCAAGGAGTGAGTGGAAGTACCACTTGACAGTGCTATCTGCCTGGCACTGATCTAGGAGTTGCAGCTCGTAGTGGTACTTAGCATGAAGTCCAGGAACATCTCATTTAGACATGAGCAATTTTTTTATACTGCCCTTTGAATAGGGTAGCCTATTGATTTAAACTGAGTAACTTTATGATTTAAGATTTATGTTAATACCACTAAAGAAGGAATTTAGCGTAAAGCTACAGAGATCTTTTGTGTAGTAAACTGCCATAACTAGTATAACCAATTATGCTTTTCCCATGGCAAGGTCTCCTGGAAGATGATGTGGCAGTTAAATGCTGCCAAACCTTGGTTCAAAGGAGTTTCTAAAGTTTCTTTACTGTCAAAGCTTCGTGGGGGAAACATTGTTATTTCCAGAAAGGTTCAAGCAATGGCGTACTCAAGAGTTAGATGCTGGTAATTGGAATTTGCTTGCTTCTTAATTAAGAAAGAATTAAGTGCTTTTTAGATAATGGTGATTTCTTCCATTGTGATTGTGGGAGCTGAGATTCAAATATGCACGTTCCTGAAGGTTTGCAGGTTTAAGAGGACCAGTTATGACTGTATGGAAGGGGGAAGGTTTCTTGAACATTTTTCTTTCACAAGATTGTATTATTGGGGTGTGGAGGGAATCACGTAGTGCAAAGTAAAATTCCTGTTGAACCCTACTACAGGGTCGGGTTTTTTCCCCTTAGCAGAGTTTCAGGCCCACCCACCTTGCCTGTTCTTCTCTGTTATCCAGACTCTACAGGGCTGCTAAATTGTTCTGATGAATTCCTAAGTAACCTTTTCTGGAAGAAATGAATAATAACAGCTCTTTTCACTCTTAAACTAGTGTTGAAAGCTGTTGGTACGAGTTGGCAGAAAAAAATGTGCTAATATCTCAGCTAAACTAAAAGTCAAGAAATGTCCTCAAAGACTCTTTTTAATACTTTTTTTCAAAATCTTCTCCAACAGTGTTGCTCTGAAGTAGTTGATTCTTCAAGATGTTTTGCCACTTCTCAATCATAAAATCACTCTAAAGACAAAATTATGCCACGTGATGCAGAAGCGTTAAAAATACAAAAACCTGGAGAGTGAAGAATGTTAAACAATGAACCAAGCAGTCAAGAACAGTAGAAACATTTGACCTTTTACATGTTGCTAGTAATAATAGCCTCACGGTAGTTTTTCCTGTGGCTATTGTTAGCCATGGCAAACTGAGGGGTGTTTTGACCGGTTATGCAATCGCTTACGTCAACCTCGGGAACTGTCTGTTCTGAGTCACTGAAACAGTACTCGGGTCCATCTTGCGAGTAGCTTCATAGGGATCACTGCTGCTCTAGGAACAGTCGGCTGGTGTGCCAGGACCTGTGAACAGTAATATAAAAGTCTAGTGGACTGTGCATCTATCAAGAATATACAGCCTGTATTGATCGTGGTATTTACTCAAAGGGCGGTGAAAGAAGATCACCCTGTATTGTTGTTGCTGTGCATGCTAAAACTGTTTCGTTAATCAAATGTCTTATCCATGGATGTGAAATGATCTCCTGAGGGAATCTAGAGAAAATTATTTTCTCCTGTTCCCTCCCCCAGCATTGTTTTCCCTCGCCTATAATAACATTGCTTCCTGGCTTCCGCGTGGATGAAGAGGCAGGAGGGAGGCAGAAATTTGAGAGTGTTGACTGTGTCAGCAAATAGGGTATCTAAATAAGAGAGCCATTAGTTTGAACTTCTAAAAACCAGATTTGTTCATATTTATTATAGTATACACTTGAAAAGGGTTTCATGACTTTTTTTGTACATCCGCTGCTTTTCTCATAGGTTCTACAAAGGCAAGGTTTCCTGAGGTTAAGACTCTAGACTGATTACGCGTAGAATGTGTCACAAAAGCCATCATCATATTGTCTTTTATAATCTATGCACAGCAGGTGTTCCATATGGCATTTTCTTTAATAGCATTTGGCTACTAAATTTAAAAATACTGTTTTTTAAACTAAGAGAACAAATGTGTATTACAAAACAATATGATAGTCATTTCAGAGAAACAAAGCAAGTCTGCATTTAGAATGGGATTCAATACTGGATTGCATATATCCCTAGCTTTGCTCATTTGCAGCGTGAGGTTAGACCTGCCACTCAACGACTTACATTCAAATTGTTCTTCCATAAAGCACACACAGCACTTATGATACTTACCTGGTTCTTTCCTACGGACATTTGCTCAGTGTTCTTCACAAATATAAGTGGAAAACTAGTAGTCAAGTAAAAGATGTTACGTGAGGGCAAACTAATACTATGTGCTGTTCTTATATTATTTCACAATAAGCAGCTGAAAAATCAGTATAATCTGAAAAAGCAATTTGAAATTAATTTTATGTGTAATTAAATATCCGTGTCTTTATGTAAATGATGAAGTTCTACATGCAAGTTAACTAATCTAGAAAGGGCTGTTGTTTGCTCATCAATCTTCCAACTGTGAGTCTACCAGCATTTATTTGAAATATTTTGTTCTGAGACTACATGTACTATGTCGTGACTACAGGTGCCATTCTTATCAGTGTTTTTGAGATAAACCACTATTTTTAGGAATTTGTCATTCATCGGTTTTAAAAAATATAAAAAAAACCAGCTCTAAGTGTCATTTCAATACATGTTATGCTCTAGAAAGAAGCAGATCACTTATGCCTGTAAGTTTATGACTTGATGGTCTTTGGAATAATATAACAGGCATATAGTACGGAATAGACACAAAATTGGTTTTTGGAGAGGAATGCTAATGGTTGACTTGGTCCTTGCACTTCGTGGGAGCAAAAACAGGTTTTAAAAAACATGGTGACATAGTGCCAAATTTCCACTTTTTCACGTTGGCTAAAACTTACCTCCAACCGCTCAAGTACTGAAAACCAGTGCAGTTCAGATGGATTGATACTTTTAAGTTCTAGGTATAAGTGAGAAATAAATTTCCAGTGTGCAAATTTGCTCTGTTTATCTGCCACTGTCTTCTATCAACTTGTACATACCAGAGTTGGGAATAGAAAAATAAAAGACTAAATGATAGCATAAGAAACAGGGCCCTGGATATCATCCTCTGTTTAGACTACACCAGGAAATTAAGCAGAATAATTTCCTATGTTAATTGTGTATTCTGAAATAATAATTCCACATTAGAAGCATGATAATTGTTTTTGGAATAAAGTAACTCTTAACAGTACTCTCTGCAGTAGCTATTGGTCATCTGCCCTGCATAGAGAGTTATTAAGAGTGAGTGTAAAGTTAAGTGAAAGACAGATCATTATATACTTAACGTCAGTAGTACTACACATGTTGTTGGATGTCCTGTTTGCAGACAGGTGCCTAGGTAGTGCTACAAAATGACAGAAAGAAGACCCAAACCATCCAGATTTCTTCATACCTTGTACATGGTTTCTGATGGTGCAAGTCCTTCGTCACACAATCTTAGTCATTTAAGATACTCACTTGTATTACTGTGGTTTGTTCTTCATGCAACTTACTAGCTTGAAAAAGAAGGGAAAGGGAGTGCGATATTGGCTCAAACTACCTCCTTAAAAAACAGGCCCCAATTTCTCTGATGCTTCTGTTGTTTTGAGTACATGGTTGAGGTTTTTCTGCATGTCAAATTTCGTTTTTAATTATTTTTTTTTTTATCCTTTGAAAGATCAAGACATGAATAAATGGAATGGAATAAATGAACTTTTTGATGGGGTGTCTCATAAACCTCGATAGAGAGGATAAGGAAATGGAAGAAATTGTGTATAGAAATGTTAGTTCCAGAAGTGCTTGCAGTGAAAGAAAAATTTGGTTCCAGTGGGCTTATGGGATGTGGCTGAGTCCCAAGCACAGTGTGTTACTCAGTATGCTGCTGAATCTTTTTTTCCCCAGTAATTCAACAGACCACCATGAAATCCCAGTTCTAAGAGAAGTGGAGTAAGGAAGTGCTCTTACTGCATGATTTAGCTGTGTAGTTCAGGTGCTTCATGCATTTCTGTGTGCTCAGAGGACAGTGGTGAGGCTCCAGTTCAGGTGCTCAGAGTTGCTCTTTAGAGGTTCTATTCACTGTACAGGGGCATAGTATGGTAATTTAAGCACCACAGTTAGATAGTTGGGGTCAAACAGCATGAATTTCTTTCCTCCTCAGCACCTCCCAGGTGTATGAATATAGCAGAAGTCCCTCTCTGTATAACAGATGCCATTTCACCCTGTGCTTCTTTTAAGAATGTATGAAACTTCTTTCTAGATGCCAGCTCCTGAAATAGGTTGAAAGAGTAATTCCGTTGATACAACTCCCTCATAAGATTTCAGTATTTCTTCTGAGAAGTTGTAGATAATCTGTAAGATACACGCTTGCCTGGATAAGTAGCAAAGCTGTGGATCTGTCCGAGACAAAGGAATAGACAAAAAGTTGTAGTGGATGGAAGGAACTGCTGATGCAGTACGTGGAGATCAATTCTGCAAACTTTTTGAATTAATAAACAAGTGCATCAGTGAGTAGTCTAACAGAGTGAAAATACTCCAGGATTTAAAGCTAAGCATGGATGATTCTGCAGGATTAGAACATCAATGGTGAGTGTTAAGAGCTGTAGAGGAAAAATTAAATCTTGTCATTTGTCATATTGATATAACTTAAACTCTAGATTCATTTTAGCTGAATCACAGTGGTAGCTATTCATGTAGTTAGAGTAGGAATACTTGTAAGTCTGTGTGTAATCTTGATGTGGAATGCCTATATAGACCCAGACTTCAGTTTTCACTCTTTTCCTGCATTGACAATATAGATAATTCAGACCAATAGGCTGCTCTATTCTCTTTTGCTTGGGAAAGGCAAAGTGAAATGCAGTTTGAAGCTCCTGATTCATTGCGTCTGCGTGTTAGTAGACAGACCAGAGAAGATATAACTGTGCCCTGCCTAATCTTCATCTTGCAGTGAGATTGCTTCTTGCTTTGGAGGCCCATTTACTTGATTCAGTTTGATCACAGCTTCCAGCGAGCAGAGTTGGGAGAGACAGGTTGTCAGCCAAGAGCTGTTGAAGACGCACAGATGGCATTGATTCCCTCACCTAAGCACATCTTGTTCCCTTCAGAGTATCTTACATAAATGAAACTAACTCTCATCTTTTACAGATAGAACTCCTTAAAATTCTTATTTTTTGTTGCCTAGTACCACTCTACTATTACTGTATTAAAAGTTTCTCAGAAGAGTATTCATTTTAACACCACTGTTATATTAAGTAAATCGACTGCAATGCATGATTCTGCCATATTTGAAGTTATAAGTTGCAGGATTTTTAAGGTGCAGAGAGTTTGTTGGGATTTGAAGAACCTCAGAACGTATTAGCTGCTTTGAAAGGACAGTAAACTGAGAGGACAGAGCTATCAGTGAAAGTGCAGACTCATCTGTGTCTTTTTTGACAAACACATTACTTTCACATAAGGCTTCCTGAATTCCACTCTGCCTCTCATTCAGTTCCCTTTTGTTGTTTCTGGAAGCATCTCAAAAGAATGTGTTGTTCAATCTACTGTCTTCCTACATAACTACAGTAGGTCATCTTTGGATGTTAAATTTGATCTGTGGATCAGCATTTATAACATTTTTGCAAGGATTTCAGCTCATCTTTTGGTTCTGAGAAGTTGCGATTAGATCAACAGTTTGTTTTATGTACAGTCTTCACAGTTGAAGAGACTCCTGTTTGTTGTCTCTGGTTGCTTCCTGCCTTCTTCTATAAGATCTGTTGTCTAAGCTAGTGAGAGCACAGCAAGAGCTGTGTAACCAATGCTCAGCCAAGGACAGATATTTGAATTAGGGGAAAAGCTTAGGGTTTTTTCTCCTAATTGATTTCCCCATAACCTAGGAGAGCGTTAAGATCTGAATTTCACCTTGCCACATGACACTTCTTATATTTATGCTCACTGGAAAAGAAGAATTATCTGAGTGACGTTGATATACGGAATTGTTTATTATCAATTTGGCTGTTGGAGAGAAGGCACTCATACTGTCTTATGAATAATCTTCAGAACTACTTGTATAAAGTTGTTTAGCTCTTGGGAAACTGGACAACTTATGCTGCAACAAAGCTGTAAGAGAGAAGCGAGCATGTACAAATGTTGTACAGAGCATGAGCTGGAAGGTAAGCCTAGGGTATGCTGGAGTTTAAATCACTTAAAACACCATTATAGCGTTTTCCTGTTTGCACAGAAAAATGTAGATGGTATATTCAAATGGTCTTGGAGAATATACAGAACCAGAGGATTTTCCATAGGAATAGAAATGCCATTCGCTAATGAGGGTGCCCTCCCATCAAGTTTCATTCCAGCATCATGGCTAATAAAATATCCCAGCAGGAAAACAGAATGATGCAGTATGCCAGAAATATTATGAAGTTCTGTGTGCATTCCAGCTATTTTGGCTGCCCATGGAAATAATTTGTGGGTAAATAGCCTACAACCCAGATAAACTCTGCCACAGATGCAGAGGTGCTGTAGTTGGCTGTTTGCAGGGCCATCTTGGTTCCAGCATGTCTTGTTAGCTGTGGCAGAGCACTGCGTGAATGCAGCTGTACCACTTCTGAAGCCAGGCTGAGTCTAGAAACAGTTTGGCTGTATTTCAGTTTCCAGGCTGATAGGCTGTGCCAGTCCTCTCTGGTGTCAGTGTGCAAACAGGGAGTTTTGTGGAACGTGATGCTGAGGCTTCTTGGTGGCACCTCAGAGGGCCGGATCAGGATTTTCAGGGGTTTCGGCAGGGTTATGAACCCAGCTGGTTCCATGTGGAAACGGATGTTTCAATACTCTGGTCTCTTGTGTTCTGGGCAGACTTGTTATGAATAGGGCCAGCTCAGGTTTAGTGCTGAAACTGAGGTAACATCTGTCTGTCTCAAAACACTGGGAAGCACTTGCAAAATTACCGGAGCTGTGTGTGGACTTCTTCAGGAAACCTCAGATCCAGCGCTGTGCAGCAATAAACGTGGAGTTGCGTACAGTCAGCTGTAATGTAGCACTGCTTTCCCTAGCATGCTCTAGAGGCGGGGGGCGCGCACCCAAAGAGACCAAGGTGGGGGGGGCACGTGCACCGAAACATGCTACAGGGGGCGGGGCGTGCGCAACCAAACAGGCTTCCCCCCCCTCCATATTGCCTAGAGTATCCCTACCTTTTGTTAGCTAAGATAAAGGCTGTCTGTCACGGAGATCACAAGTGTTGCGTAACTCTTTATCATCAAAGATAATGGAAACTTTCCAATACAAATGCTTTCCGATGGGGTGGTGAGTGCTATTTATTTTTTTTTTAACCAGTGTCAGCATAATATTATTTCTTGAAATTTTTTTTAGTCTTAATACACTGGGAAGAAAAAATAAAAAAGAAAAATCCCTTACATCAACTTCTTGTGGCAAATTAAGCTTGTTTTTATATATAAAGCTGTGTGATAACAGTTAATTTTGTTTGACTGCAGTTTTCGGGGAAGGTATTGGTGGACTCTAGTTAGTGTCATGTGCTTCCATTGTAGTCAGCTTTGGCAGAGCAACTCTCTTGTTACTTCTGTTCGGGACATTTATGTCTTGTTCTTTGAAAGCATAACAGAGTTCATACCCTGAAGTAGTCAAAGGTTATGTGCTCATTCCTTGGTCCCCCTGCAGCCTCAGGGCCAGAGTTTCACGACTGTAGGGATTCTTTGTTACATGGTTATGAAGTGTTCCTTTTAATTCCTTGATACTTCCCTGGGCTGTTTCCAGTCCCCTTTTATTACCATCTTTCACTTTTTGTGGCTAGACTTACGACTTTAGGATTTCTTTTAAAAATCTCACTGCTTTCAGCTATCCCACATGCTTTTAATAATGTCCTTTGTTATAGTTGAACCAGTATCTTAACCCTCTTTACTCTGGATTAGGAGTAGACAGTAAAAACACATGAAGCTAGAGATTATAAAAATAAATAAATAAATTATGGCTCAGTTGAATGACTGCAGGCACAATCTACTTTGTACATGTAGCAACATCTGAAGAATGAAAACTTTTAATATTAAAAGTTTCAGCTATGAATGAAAAACAATATGACTAAAGGCTGAAAATATTGTAGATAACTCTTAGAGAGAAAGCATGCTATACTCTGTTTGTTTGGCTGGGGTTTTTTTGGTTTTTGTGTAGCTACAGTGGTCATGGTGCAATGTTACTCTGCTGTCCATTTACACCATTCTTGTGGAAAGTCTTCTGTATTAAACCAATGGTAGCAGCAAACTTGCTGCTCTCCAGTTGCATCTTCTTTTACATTTTCACAGAATCACATAGGTTGGAAGGGAGCACTGGAAATTACATAGCCCAGCCTCCTGCTCAACCAGGCACAGTTAGAGCAGGTTGCTTGGGGCCATGTTCAGTAGAGTCTTTAATATCTTCAGGAATATTAAAGGCTCTTGAACAAGTTGCCTCACCTGGCAGCTTGTTCCAGTGCTTGACCATCCTCATGGTGAAACTTTTCCTGCATATATTAAGTTGGAACTTCACATGTTCCTGCTTGTGTTCATGGCCGCTTGTCCTTCCGGTGTGCATCTTTGAGAATAGTTTGACTGTTTGTTCTATGTCCTCTCATTAGGTAGCTGTAGACATCAATAAGGCCTCCTGTTAGCCTGGTGGGTCTTATAGCTGAACAAATATGTTATGGGGTCCAGACCCTGACCAGTGGACCCACTCCAGTATGCCAGTGTTTTTCTTGTATGGAGACCACAAAACTGGATGCTACTCCGGATGTGGTCCCACAAGAGGCTGTAAGGATTCTGTGGGACACCATGACAAAGGCATGGCTAAAATCAGCATACAACATCCACTGCTCTCCCCTCAGTCACCAGAGGCAGTCATCTCATAGTAGAAAGCAGTCGGGTTAGTGTGGCATGATTTGCCCTTAATAAATCCATGCTGGCTGTTCCCGCTCACCTTTTCGTCTTTCATGTGGCTTGGAATGGTTTCCAGGAGGGTTTTCTCCGTGATCTTTCCAGGAACTGAGGGTGAAGTTGGTGGGCCTGAAGTTTCCTTGATCATCTTTGCTATGTTTTTTGAAGATGGATGTGGTGTTTGTCTTTCTGCAGTCATCAGCCATCTCTTTTGATCACCATAACCTCCAAGAGAACAGAGGGAACATCGTTGCAATGACATAAGCCAGCTCCCTCAGCACTCCAAGATCCATCCCATCTGGTCTCATGGACTTGTGTATGTCCAAATGGCTTAGGTACCTCTTAACTCAGTCTTTCTGTACTATGGGTAATGATACATACCCACAGACCCTGACTGTAGGCTCGGAGAACTAGAGAGCCACAGGGCAGACCTTCCAGTGAAAACCAAGGTAAAAATGTACCTCTGCCTTTCCATATTCTTTGTCACACAGTGGGCCTGTGTCTTCCTTAGCCTGCTTTTTGGTGCCACTGTTTCTATGGAGCACTTCTTGTTGCCCTTTGCATCCCTTGCTATGTTCAACCCCAGCGTGGCTTTGACTTTCCTAACTCCATCCCTGCATACTCAGGCAATGCTTTTGCATTCTCCTGAGTAACCTGTCCCTGTCTTCATCTTCTACATGCATTAGTGTTGCATTTGAGTTCATTAAAATTCATCTATCCTGGCCTTCTGCCAAAGGTGCTCAACTTTCTGCCCATATAAATGGGCTGTTTGTGTGCTTTGGGGAAGTTGACCATGAAGATCACACAGTTGTCCTGAGCTCCTCCTGAAGACCCGGTTAAGGATATGACCTATCTAGTAAGACTGGATGTTTCTTAAAAATAAAATCCTAAAGTTACAAGATAAAAATTGTTACATTTGTAGTAGAACTCAGATACAAACATGAGAATTCCTGTAACAGCACAGCACCTACATCCAGCTCAAGTAAATATTCCTTTATTATGTTCCTCTACCTTTGTTTCTGATTTTAATATCTATGTTAATATATACTGTTTCTATTTCAGTAGAGCTTAACTGTGATGCTGAAACATGAAATATGAATTAGTTTACAGTGCTGCAAATATTACACAAGTGTATCTAACTTGAAACAAGGTCTGTGGGAGTGGAAATCGTTTAGGGTACCATTGAGATCAGTGGGACCCAAACCAAGTGCACATTTGTGGTCTAAATCAACAGCTAAAAGAATGGCATAATAGTACTGGACATCCAGGTTTTCCAGAGTGTTCTCAGTCACTGAGAAAGGTGAAAGTCAGCTGGGACTTCTAGGCATAACTGGTTTCTTTATGAAAGTTCCTTGAACAGCATCTGGAATGAATGGGATCCAGGAACATTTCTTGATGGAAACTGTAGGTGAAATACTGCAAGCCTTATCAAAAGTCATCTGATTCTTTTTGAGCAGCCACAGTTCTGTTTACTCAATGCCAGTGTTTACTAAGCTGTCTGTACAAACTGAATTCTCATTTAGGATCAAAAGCTACCTCTGTACTGGAAATAAAATGGGCCCAGGGATTGAGCTTGATCACTGGGCTGCTTCTAGTTCCTGCTGTTTAATCAGTCTGCCTGGCATGGTTTTTGTCTATACCACCTAGAGCTCTCTGGGACCTTTCTCTCTCTTGGCATGTTTTGGGTGCTACCACATGCCAGGAGCCATTTCCAGCAGGCAGGGTAGGTAAGACTCTACTTTTGTTTCCTTCCACCCTATATGGCCATACAACACTATTCCAGCAGGCCTTGTAGCCTCAGACACCTCAGATGCCATTGTGTCACCCAACAGGACATGCCCTCATTTTCATACCATTAAAACACCATCCTAATGGCTGTGATACAGTCCTCACTTTGAACTAAAAAAACAACACAAATAAGATCTTGGGGACATAGGGGTACTATGTAGGACTCAGAGAAGTATAACTAAGAAGACCCCAGAATCAAAATATAAGGTCAGATGTTTAGGAAGAAAGAGCGTGAGCTATGCTTGCAAATGAGAACTGTTTCACCATGACCCTGGTATCTTTTTATTTCCTTTTTTTAAGGGACACTGGTTTCCAGGAGAGTCGGGTGGGCGTGTACAGTGTGTAAGGTCAGTGCCTTAAACCTGTTCCCCCTGTTGGTCGTTTACACTTTGTTCCACATAATATGCATGTTATTCCATCTAGATAGACTGTTCTTTGCTTCCTGTCAAACCAAGTGTGCTGCAGAGTAACTGAGTCATGGATGTGTATACAAGCTAAATGCTGTGTTCTTGTCTCACTCACACACACCCACAGTTGACGTAAGGAGGACCAGTATTAAAACAGTGAAGTCAAGCATAAAGGTGTTAGACCAATGCTGTCTATTCTGTTTGTTGTCTGACTCGGTGGTATAATGCAAACAACAGTCTGAAACAGCCCTTTCTTCCTCTTTGTTTGTTGTTTGGCTGTTGGCCTTTACATTTCAAGTCTGCTCTGAAGACAGAGTTATGAATTTTCTCATGGTCTCTCCTGCAGTGCTTATGAGCACTTCACAAAAATTCCAATTAAGGAAAATTTCCTGCTCTGATATAATCTTGCAGCATCTCATGGAACTTTGCCAGGAAGTTTCACAGGTACTGACAGCAGAGAGGTTAGAATCAGAAATCTGGGATTTGGCTCTATTTGGCTCTCAATGGAAGTGCATGTGCTTCACCGTTGCAGGAAGCACTCATGTTGTTTGCATTCCCTTGTTCGGGTCCCTGCAATCTGTTCCAGTCCCTTTGCCACTCCAGTGCTAACTGTACTGTCTGTAAGCAGCACCGTGCTAGATATGTTTCCAGTGTCACATCCTCCCATTGCAACCCCTTTTCTCTCTCACCCAGATTAGTGCCAAAGTTCAGTTTCAGCACCATTACCTTCCTAGCTGCTTTCCCCATTACTGTTTCCTCAGTCAATCAGCTTCATCTCTTAGGGCAGCCTGTCGGTGTGTTCCTTCTGTGCCTGGTCGTACCAAAGGTCAATTCCCAGCAGCAACATCTGACTGGCTTCTTTTTGGTCTCGTCTATGATCATGCTGCAGTGCCTCTGTTTGCGTGCTGGCTGTATGCTGAAGAATAGAGTCCTCTCTGAAAGCAGCAGAGGAGAAGCCAGATGCTCGTTGTTTATAAGGAGTGTCTGGATTCGCTTGTAAATTTGGCCTGGAAGGAGTGTGCTCAATTACTGGTGGAAGTGATGTGCATGCCATCTGGTCAGCTCAAAGTGTAGTGGGAGACTTCAGTATCCAAGCTGGAGATGTTAACTTATAAAATCTAAAGTCCAAATGCATACAAATCATATTCTATCCTCAGGAACTGTGGTGTCCCTCATAGAAAAAACACCTGGTGGTTAAATTTCTCATCTGTGGCTTAAGACATGATGTAGCTAGTATTTTTAAAAAGTAGATCAGTGGGACATGGGTGAAAAAAGTAGCTGAACTATGTTGTGGCTAAAACTTTGGGGAAAAAAACTTGACTGAGGAAGATGCCTAGCATGGACAATTTTGGCTTGCCTCATCAAAAGTCACTGAATTTATGCCAGGTAAATTTGCTTTTGCCTGGAATATTTGCTAACATATAATAATTGGCAACATCAGTGACACCACTTAAATGTGTTTGTCATGGATTTAAGCAAGAATTGTGTGTTACGCGAGGAAAGCATTTGGTCCACAGATTGAAAAGTTTTCTGTCCTAACATGGTAAATGAGATGCTACAGCACAGTAATTTTCTATGTGACAAGGTAGAGGTTTTCTAGTGTCTAACTTGAAAATTATGTTTTAAAGATGTTTGTATTAACTGATAATTTCTTATTTTATTTAAGTGTCTGAAGAAAACAAGAAACATGGAAGGTCATAAGTAGTAAGTACCTTCATCATTTTTTCTTATTCTAAAGAGCTAATGGTGTTTGGCATGTTGATTTGTCACTGCCTGAGTCTATCACACATTGTGTTCTGGCATCTAGTATTTATATGAAGTCACTGGTAGACATTCTGTTTAAAAAGAATAAAAAAAAAAAAAAAGAAAAACTGCCAAAGAATGGAAAAAACAATTGAATTGGCTAGATAGAAAAATAGCACGTTCTCAGTTTCCAGTTTAATGGAAAGAAGTGTATGAACTGTCGTATTTCAAGAGGTTTATCCGTGGTCGTCAAGTTCAGAATAAAGTACATCCTTCTTTTAGTTATATTTTCTGATTGTTTAACAAAACCTAAATACATCCATGGTTGCTTGACACAAAATCCATTTTAAAAGTTATTGACAAGTGTCTACCAGTAAAAATTGTCCACCGAATATTTCGGTAATGTGATTATAAATCTTTCATTATCTTAAACATAAACAGGAGCCAGTAAATTCTCCAAATGAAATTAGAAGCTGAATTTGTCTGTAGTGGTAAAAGATTATATTCTTCTTATTCCTTCAATTGGTTTATCGGTCTCTAATTCAGGAATCTGTATTAATCCCAGCATTTTTTTTTTTTTTTGTGACCTCATATTAATAACTCATTTTTATTCCTTGCACCATGCCCCTGGAATTTCTAGTGACCTCAAGTGAGGTAGTTATCAAGGCTGGTTGACATCAGATGAATTATGGTGTTTTCTTCACTTGACCACTGAACTGAGATATCGGTTATTTGCACAGCTGTAGCAGAAGTTAAAGCACACAACTAGCCAGACAGCTAGGGTCTTTCAACTGCCTTGTGAACTGTTTGATTTTCATTATTATTTTTAAAGTAATGCTGTTTTTATTAAACTTACATATTCTGTTTTCTCATAATGCAGGGGGTGGTTCTTGTTATTTATTAGAGGTTGTAGATTTTGTATTTTAAAGGTGCAGCATATATCAGGTCAATATAGGCTTCACCTAACTTGACAGGCTGCCTGTTGTCAGAGTGCATAATGATTTGTTTGTGCAGAATTCCACATGAAATGTGGTGTGTTTTGCATGTGTTGTTTATTTTGTGCTGTAGCACTAAAAAGGCCTTTATTTTAATTTTAATGAAATTCATAAGTGAAACTCTTCAAACTAATGTTTGGGTGGAATTAAATGGGTAAATATCTTTGCTTTTAAAGTTTGGGGAAGAAGCCAAGAAGTGCTGTGTATAAATGCATTTTGAATTTTGTCCTTGCTTACTTCCAGTTTAATTTCTTACCGTCTCTTTGGTGACTAAGGCACTGTCTCCTAACTCACTGATTAAAAATAACTAAAGCAAGTAACAAATCCCTGTGAAACAAACTTCCTTTTCAGGTTCAACTGTGTCACTAGTAACTATGTAGGGCCGATGTGCCACCCTTTTGGGGAACGTGTACCAATGGCTTGTTGCTTCAGAATGACCGTAGTATTTCACAGCAAGCATATCTATCTATCTATCTGTACACATCTGTGTGTCTCAATACATGACTTGATGTGTATGTTGGGTCTGAAGACTTCTTGGGGTATCATCCCTGAGCTGTCTGTCTGTTGTGAACAGAGCTAGTGGGCAGTATCGCAGTAATGAACCACAGTTTGCCACTCCACAGGTGGAGGGTATCTTTTTCAAAATAAACTCAACCTCTTTAATTTTCCTGGAGTATTTAATATAGCAAGTTTTAGCAACCATTTACTTCTAAAGATCTGCAAAATCACTGCAGCTTTTTATATATGCACATAGGGGAAAAGGCATATGCTTTTGCAGAAATTAATAATGGAATAACACTTCCTGAAACAGATCAAGATTTCATTGTAAGGTTATATTTTCTATTAAACCATGTTGGTATGGTTTAAATATTGTGGAATATGGAGTTTGTCTTTAGATTGCACTTTCTACTAGGTCTGCTACAGGAATGCAGAATCATGTCAGTAGAAAATAATCCTGGAAAAAAAGATTACCTGTTACGCACCCACAGTTGTCATGTAGTAATTGCATAAAGAAAGATGTGAGCTATCTTATCTTTCACATAGCATGCTCAAAAGAGATGAGTGTTCTTCTAGTTCTTTATTATTCAATTGTAAAAAAGGGAGGGCAAGAAGTAGTCTTAATTCCATTCATAAAATGAACTTTGTGAAATCCTGACACTGCTGAAATTGCATGAATTTAAGCAACTAAGCAATTAAGCAACTCTGCTAGTTCACTTGAAATTCTCCTATTAGTTACATGAAAATAAAAAGTTAATTCCATGGGCTATAAATCATTCCATAATGCATTGGGAAGAATTCTTTGCAGCTGATTATTTGGCAGTACTACATGCTAAAAACATTCAAATTGAAAGCAGTGTATTATTTTCCAAAGTAGGATGGGAAATACAGTACTCATTTAATTACTTTGTTATTAATGCATAATGAGGAAATGCGTGTTAGAATATATGTGTCTGCACGCAAATGCAATATTCTTGATGGAAATGTATTAATCTAGCATGTTAGACTTATTTTTTAAGCATCCTATTGAAGTTTTGTAATTTTGTTTCTTAATATTCTAGTAATTATCCAAGGGAATTTTATGACCAATACGCTCAAAGCCAAGAAAAATCTGTGGTCAATAAAATGCAACAGAAATACTGGAAAACAAAACAAACCCTTATAAAAGTTACAGGAAAAAAGGAAGATGAACATGTTGTGGCTTCAGATGCAGATCTGGATGCAAAACTAGAGGTTTGTAATGTTTACATAACGTGTATTCTCTGTTAATTTTTAAAATGTTTTCATTTCCATCAAGCCTCTGATATGTGTACACATAGTATAATAATTATATACATTTTAATCATTATTTTCTTTTCATACCTTTTCCAGTTTTTGACAAAAGTACCTATGTAAATACGGGGAATATAGTGGCAGTTTGTAACACAGAAACCCATGTCCCTCAAACTTCATTTGGAACCTAACATCTCTCGTATTTATTTTCAGGTTTTGGGGGCAGGTTTTTTTCTTTTTTGTTGTCGGGGGGAGCAGGAGATAGTCCTTTGTGCTTATATCAGTCATTCTTATCCTTTGCTTATATCAGTTTAAGATTTTTTTTTTTTTAAATAGTATTCTATAGTATGTACAAGTGACATTCTTTACACAGTTATAAAATACCACATATACCAGAAGAACATGCAATATACTAGGAAGGAGTAAGGTGCATAGTGCGCTCTGCTCTCTGGAGCTTTTGTGCAGATAAGTGGATTTTGACATGACCAAAGAAGCTTCTGAAAATCTGTAAAGTGTAACCAAGAGAAGGAATCCTGCTGTTTGACAAATACAGTCCTACTGTCAGTATCCTCAACCCCACTGGGAAAAAAAAAATTAAGGTTCTACAAATTGAAGAGCTTGAACATCTTTGACACAAAGCAAAAGGTAGAGAATGGACTTTCAAAGTGTAATAATCAGTGTCCAGCTAAGTTTTATCGGTATTGTTTTGTTACATAGGGTAAAGGTTTTGCCTTACTCATTTTCTTGCAGTTTCCTAGAAAATTGTTGACTTGGGATTCTCAGTTTATTAGTGTTTCAGCTGAAATACAAGAGGCTGTTTTACAACAAACAAATCTCTGTAGTTCTAGCTATAATAGTGATAATTTATAATGTGATGATTCTAGCTATGGGGTCTTCATGATGGGTTATAAATCAAGAGTATTGTTGTAAAACAAGCTGGAAGGATGGAACAATATTTTATAAATATATACCTGAGTTCCTACCACGCTTACTGTGTTGTAGATTCATCAGGAAGGATGCTTTGTTAGCTCAGGTGGGATTGGAAATAGGGAAACTTGTGTTTACCAGATAAAAAAAAACTATAAGCATGTTTTCACTTGGACAACTTCTCAACTGCAAGTCAAGCTCTCAGTTTAAAAGACCCATGTAAATGTACAGGAAGTCAAGCAGATGCAAAGGAAGACAGTTACTGTGCCAGTAGTCCATTTTGCTTATATTTGTGTAATGCTTGATACAGTGGAATTTAGGTTTAAGTTACAGATTGGCGGTTTTAAACGGACAGACAGAAAAAGTAGTAATTTTTCTATTTCCTAGAAACAATCTCCAAACTTAGTCAAGACTGATTTTTTTTTTTTTCCTCAGCAGTTTCCAAAGGAAGTAGATAAATTTTATTAGAAAATAAATAAATTTGATTAGAAAACTGGAGCTATGCCAGTAAAAAGTTCAGTTTAAATCAATAACTTTCTATGTTGGCATACCAATGCAAGTTTGTTCCACTAGACTTGGCAGTATTAGAAATTCAGTATGCATATTGCCACACGTAATAAACATGATAGACATTTTGGTAACTTTTTGCTCTACTGTGAGGTTTTTAGAAACAAAGATTTGTACATCTTCATATGTATCCAAAGATATCAATAAAAAAAAAAACCCAACATGGGTAGTTTGGTTAAGTATCAGCTATTTAGAATAGATCTGTTTCCAAAATTATTTTTGTCTTTATTTTCCTTTTGTAAGTTATGATTGGTCTGTCTGTAATTTCAGTGGACAACTTAATTGAAAGAAAAGCACAATTGATAAGGAAAAATTACTTTCAAGCTGGAAAGACTACTCATTGTTCAAGAAGAAAATAGTGATCCCTAATAATTTCTACAAAAAATTAAGCTCTTTCTTGTATTTTAATTGTTAGTGTTTCTTGCATACGCTTACAATTTTTTTTTGTGTATTTTGTTTCAATGTCAGCTGTTCCATTCTATTCAGAGAACGTGTATGGAGTTGCTGAAAGCAATTGAACTGTATCAAAAAAGGATTTGTTGTAAGTATGATCAAATACAGTAGTTAAAATGATAAGGAGGTCTGCATTATGGTATCATCGAACAAGTGAAAAAGTAAAAATGAAGGTGGGGAGCTACTAGTTTCATCCTATTTAAAAATAAAAATAACATTCCTTGCAGACAGCTAAAGGCAGACTTGCTTATTTGCTTGGAGATCTCCTAGTTCTTAAGTTTTATATTTGATATTATGCAGTGATAGGTAGCAGTAATTATGGGAGAAATCTTGCTTTTTAAGGTTTTTTTTTTCCATTACTTGCTCAGCTTGTTTGAATTCAGAAGTGTCCTGTCTTAGAAATCCTAACTCTGTTCTGAACTGGTTTAATTTTTTTTTTTTAATTAGGATTGACTATGAAGAATATTGGGCTTACTACTAGTTTTATAATTAAGTAATCCATGCTATTACAATGAATTTGATAATGCTGACTTGGCTGTAACAGGTGTACAGTAATTAGTGGCAGTCATTAGTGAGAGACGGGGACCTCATTTGGGAAGCTTAAAACAGCAGGTTGTATTAAATGACCTCTAAAGGTTCTCTGCAGTCAATATTGTTTGATTCTCTGCTGCTGTGATTTCTGGCCTGGCAAAGAGAATCCAGCTTTGGAGGCATCTTTCAATTTACTTTTTTTTTGTTGAATATTGTCCATGTTTTCTCCAGTCTTTCCTTTTTCTTTTGCCTGTCCAAAGAGAGTCAGAGATAATGTTTCAGGATCTGGAGGTAAAATCAGAATACAGAATAGTAGTGTATTGAGTTCAAGAAGATTTCCACAATAGCAGGTGAAATCTCTGATGTGCATGCAGCATGTGTATGCTATGAGTCTGCATTAGATCTGACTGTCAACATTTGGAAAAATGACAAGAGGACTTCGAGATCTTCTTTCATTATATTAGGCCATTCTCCCTATTGATAGTGGGAAGAAATTGGTACTGTAGGAGACAGCCGCTTTGGAAGACTAATAGATGAGGCCATAATGAAATGTTTTTGTAAGGATGTGAGATATGAAGACTATATGGTCCCAGTTTGGAAGTAGTCAACAAGTCAGTGTAAAAACACTTTTACTTTTCTTCATCTTCTTGTTTAAAAACCAATCTGTTAATTTGAAATAGAAATATTTCAGGTATTTGAAATATAAATTAAAAAATAGTGTTTGAATTCTGTAGAATGTAAAGTTGTAAAATAATCCTGCAAAGTAATTTGAAAATAAATGTTCTTTAAAATGAAGTACTAGATTTTTCATATGAAAAATTCATTTCTGTAGTCAAGCATGGAAAATGGAGAGTGAGAGAAAAGCAAGCGAACGAGCTTTGGGTAGTATAACTCAGAATTAGCTTCAGTGAAAGTATGCTACCAAAGATCAGCTGAGGCAGTCCGGGTGGTAAAAAAGGATTACCCCCCCCCCCAACCAAACAAACCAAAAACCTGAAGACTAAAAGATACTATAATCAAGGTGGGGCCCTTTGTGTAATCTAACCAACCTAATTCTTTGTTCAAGAAAGAAATAGCATGTTTCTCCTGTTGTCTTTCGGCACTGATGGAATTTTGTGATTCTTGTTAAGTATATCAACAAATGTCTCAAGTGAATCAGATCTTCTGTTTAATAAATGCAGGAATTCCATGAAATTATTAATTTTTTCTGTGCTGCTTGGATTTAGAGTGACTTAACCTATTTGATATTAGGCCAGTTTTAAAGCTGTTAGGAACCTATTAAATAACGTGTTTGACCACTCATTTATTTTTTTGTTAGTTCTGTCTCAGGAAGAAAATGAATTGGGGAAATTTCTTCGATCACAGGGTTCTCAGGATAAAACAAGAGCAGGAAAAATGATGCAAGCCACAGGAAAGGCCCTCTGCTTTTCTTCTCAGCAAAGGTATATGTGTCAGAATTACTGTCTGATTTACAAAGTACGTGGGATAATGGTAGTTGATTCACCATTGGCATAATTCATTTTGCCATTTGAAATGTGTGAAGAACCAAATGATAGGAAAGTTATTATTGATCAAACCTGCTGTAGTATTGGCAATATTACTGGCTTGCTCTGTGTAGTTTTGCCTGATCCTGTTTTTTGTCTTATGGACCTGCTATGTCTGCATATCTCCAGATCCCCCACCTGTGCCTGTTCAGCTCAGCAGTTCTAAAGCTGTATGGGTGCATCTGCACGGCCTCTCTAGCAGTGGGGTTGTAAAGGAGCTGATGTCAGCTCCCTCTCCTGCTTGGCGGCACTTCTCACCACTCTGCAGAGAAATGCTACAGCAGGCTCGTTGTGGAGGTGTCTGGGTCCTGGGAGGGCAGGGAAATGGGTAAGGGAATGCCTTTTTCTGGGCCATGGAGTCTCATACCTAAAGTAGATGGAGGAGAAAGGAGGAGTCTGAATGCCATTTTCTGCTTTAACCTTACACCATGACACACACACACCACCCCACCCCACCCCACCCCCCCCGGGAGAAGATCCTAGATCCCCACTGAGCTCATGTAGGTTGGGTAGGACCAAATCAGTAAAAAGTAAGGAATCCAGAAGGACACACATATACACAAACACATGCTGTTACCCAGAGCCCTTGATGTCTCGCTGACCCTGTGTTTGCTCAAAGAGTTTAAAAGTAACAGTACCTGATGGCATTATGAGTATTATTATGCTTTTTTTAACAGTATTGGGACTATGAAAGTTTGAAATTCACCATCATTTGCAAGGGAAAATTCTATTCCATGATATTTTACAGGATTTTTTGGGGGTCTTAACTATTGTGATACTTTCCAGCTTTAGCTTAACAGTGCAGCTGTTTGGCTCAAAATAAAACATCGCATACAGAGCACTGAGAATTTCATATGTTTCTCTTAGAGTTTGGTCATTAACATATCCAGTAACAGCCATGAGTGGGATCTTTAAAACACATGTAAGGCACCTTTGAGCAAAAGCCCTGATCATTTGCTTCTTTATAAAGCTTAACTGTTTATAGATATCCCAGTGTATGACATGGCTACATAAACTGAATTTTCCTTTGAATGGCTGGGTAAGTATCTGTAGAATGAGAAAAAATATGGGGGGGAAGCCACACTAAGAAGTTCAGATTTTATTATATCTCTTACTCAGTGAATTTTTAAGGCATCTTCTTAAATAAACTCACATAAAAATAAAACCAATTGTTTGTCTGTTCTCTTGAGCCATCCTCAAGCTCATGTTGAAGTTGGGACTGCTCTAATTTATGTTGCATGCCAATAGCTAGCTCAGTAGCTGGAGATCAAGAAGACACAATTTGCTGGTTACTGGAGCTGAAATTAGAAATTCTCTTATGCCTAGGAAGTCCTCAAGTAGCACATTAAACTAACTCTACACTGGTGTGGAACTGATTGAACCCATTCCAGTGAGGTGGCTGCTGGCAACCAAGAGGAAAGGAGAAGCAACAGGAGGAAGCAGAGCAAAGGTTGAAGTAATCCTCTCTAGTTCTGAGGTCCCCTTAGGAGCCGATGTGATGGCATAGGGAAGACAACAGTGTCCCCTGCTGCCTTTCCAAAGTGTAGTTGCTGGAAGAAACATTTAAGAAAATCTTTCCAAAAGATAAATGTCCTTCAAAGGAATTGTTCAGATTCCTAAAAAAAAAAAAAGTAAAAAATCAGATAATTATCTACTTGACAGATGACTTCTTTATTTACATGTACATTTGAAGATTACAAGGCTAATGGAAGTGCTTTTTCTGAGGCTTGACATGACAATCCTGATACATCTGTGGTATGTATCCAGTAATAAATTACCTCAGGTACATTTTTAGAGTTGTTAAATGCAACTTGTGAAGAGGAATGTTAATAGCATACATAAAATCAGCTTGGCTAACTAAAATACACATCCACATTAGAAAAGGTTTCTTTTCCACTCACATGTGTACATGAAAGGTCACTACTTGAATAGGAAGGCTGCAAACACAATATTCCTGCAAAATTACCCTCTTCATGTGTACCCCCAACCAAGGTGCAGAACCATCTGAACATACACTAGCACGTTAAGTGAACTATTTTGGCTGTATATGTTTTTTTGATTGCTAGTAAAGTGTCAGTAGTTGTATTAATCCATCTGCCTTTGTGGAACAACTTCTTTAACATGTTCCTCTCCTTCCTTCCTTTCCTTCGTGCTTCCCCCAGATTAGCATTGCGTACTCCTTTGAGTAGATTATATCAAGAAGTGGAGACTTTCAGATATAGAGCCATCTCAGACACATGGCTGACAGTAAACCGAATGGAACAGTATCGGACTGAATACAGAGGAGCTCTACTTTGGATGAAAGATGTGTCTCAGGAGCTGGATCCAGATCTTTATAAGCAGATGGAAAAGTTCAGGAAGGTATGAAGTTTCCTGTAGTTTCCTAGAAGGGGATGGCTGATGAATGACAATGAAGCGTGGTTTTGATTCTTCTGAGGAAGACATAATTCAGCAGCACTAAGGATGCCATTTATCGTAACTAATCTTTTCCATGTGACAGAACTCCAGTTAATTTGATATGGAATACAGTATCCTTCACAGAGTGGGCTGTAAGGAAAGATACGGTAGTAGGAAACAGCATTTTTCAGTAGTCTATTCAACTTCTGCCTAAATCTTTATAATTTAAATAATGTATATTTTTAAAGAAGGTTATCTAATTTTAAATACTTAGCTGTGATACCTGAATGACTAATGGAAGAAGATATGTCTGCTGTCAGTCAGGCAAGGGAAAATTGATTTTTGCAACTAAAAAGTACAGAATAACAGAAATGCTGTAGTATCTGCTGCTAAATTTTTGGGTGCAGTTGAAGACCAACATTTTCAAAATTGGCTATTGTTGGATTTTGGCAAAAAGTTGCAAATTTGGAATTCATTTTTAAGTTCCTTGTGCAGTTCAGCATGGCTCTTGGGCAACTGCTAAACACTACAGCTGCTAAGAATGCACTCTCCATAAATCATCTTCCTTCAGTGTCACTCAAGTTTGCTATACTCCTCCCCTCCCAAAGGGCTTCCAAAAGTCACAAGTCCTAGGTGGTAGTCTGCAGATTTGCTACCAGGTGCAAGTATAGAATTTATTTGGACTGATCCTGTCCCAGTCGGTTCAGGAATGCTCATGAGAACTTCACATTTGCTAATGTGAGGCTCTAGAGCCGATTTTGTTAGAGAGTATAACATTCACAATTTGCTGTCTATAAATCTTGACTATTAGGAGGAGTTAGGATCCTAGGTATAACGTGGTGGCTTGTGCTTTGACTAAAGGCAGTAAAAAAATTTACAGAAATTTTGTGATAATTGGAAGCAGAGGCCTAATAACAGAAATTGTATTAAAGTGTACGTGCATATATGCATGTGAGTGTGTCTTAGAGACAGGTAATGTACAAAAGAGAAGCCCTGTTCATTGATGGCTTCAGCAGTCTGTGACTGAAAGTGTTTGGAGATGTAAGATACTTAATTCAGGATTTTAAAAGCTTGAATAAACCATCCTAACGGGAAAGGACTGGCATGCATCTAGGCTATGCCATTTTTTGTAAACTGCAGTGGTGACAATAGCAATTAAGGAAGGGATGGAACAAATGAAACCCTAGCTCGTCATCTAAGCTTTATTTAATGCTTCAGTACAGGATATTCCTGTGAGTCTTGTGGCACCAGACATGTATTTTATTATGCCTTGTGGGAAATGTTTATAATGGCAAGTTCTTGCAGGTAAAATAATTGGTATGTCTTGGCCTCAGCCAATTGCATATGTATAATGTTTGATTTATTAGAAAAACACTTAAAAAATGGAATGTTAGAATTAATAAAGCAGTACTGGTAATGGTCATACAAAAATGATTTATAGCTTTCTTGCAAAACAAATGGTATGGAAGATATAAATTATATAAATGGCAAAGTAATTAAAATAATGTATGCTTTGTACGGTGAGCTGCTGTAGTTAAAAAGTTAGATGTGAAATTTCAGCCATCTTGGGTTGCTGTGCTTCAAGGTCAGCAAAAATAAGATTGATTTTTTTTTTTTTTTAAAGCTCTCACAAAACTTAGTAGTAAAAATGTGGAAAGACTAAATATTTTGAAATATTTCTAGATCTGAAATGAGTTATATTCTGACACAAAGAAATAATGAATGTAGATTCTAAAATTCTGTAGCATTACCTCAAATAGTTTAAAAAAACCCCAAACTTGGAGAAGGTTTTTTGAACCTTTCTTTCTTTCCCCAACTGGCTGTCAACTGAAAACCTTTCAGATCACATTGTAATGCAGAGAACAAAAAGCTCTATATTTTGTAGCCGACAAAGTAAAGAAATGCCCTTGGTATCCACTTCCCTACATAACCCATCTGTGCAACAGGCATATCAAACTAGTCTTTGAAGATTTTAACACTTGCAGAAAGTAAACTTTTTCTTTTTTCATTTTGGAAAAAAAAATAACATTACAAAAATAAAATCCTCAAGTGTAATGTACCTAGATAGCTGTTGCTGAACAAGACACAACAGTTTGTTTTTAGTGCTTTACAAGTGTAGTAGGCAAGCAAAACTAATGGTGGATACTGTAGTCCTAAATAATTAAAGTAGAGGAGTTATTTTTATTGTCTTTTTGTTCTATTCTTGCTTGCAGATCTTAATTGTGCCATAGTGTGGCAGTGTAATGCTGGGTTTTTAGGGCTTATTTTGGATCTGTAACAACTATTTAAGAAGTCATGCTAGTTTTGTGTTGAGAAAGATATCATAATTACTGATGTAAGGTTTGGTTCTAAAATATACCATCACCGGAGAGAAGCGTTTGATCTGGAGCTGCATATCTAGTGATACACCAGCAAGTAGTTAATGAAGCTGATCCTGTCGGAGCACTTGAAAGAAAGTTCTCTTCAGACTTCTAATTGTAAAAATCCTAAGTATTACTTTAGTAAACATCTTTTTTATTTCAAGTAAACAGTGCTGGTTTAGTGATCTTTAATGCATCCAGTGCATCAGCAGTATTTATATCACTTGGTTATGGGACTGTTTTTCAAGTATGTAGCCTTTTATAATGTAATCCTAAATGTATCATTATGTATACAGATATGGTACTTGTTTTTGGAGACCAAAGCTAAATCAATCCAGATGGGGTTTTCGTACCTTCCCTCAGAATAGCTCAGGCTAAAAGATCAATAGTTGAGTCAGTATTTTCAGAGCTGATAAAATCTGAGTTAAAACATTGGCATTTTTGTAGTTCTCTTTCAAAACAATGAGGTACTTGAAAGAATTTTCTAATGCTGTTCTCAAGGCATCGGTCTAAATATGCGAGACCCAGCAATACCACCACTTTCAAAGTGTCCCAGAACACTGTAGAACAGCCTTTTTGTGTTGTTATTTGAAGATATCCATGTGATTGTAACTACTTGAATCAAACCAAAGAAACAGGTGAAGTATTTACTTTTGCCTGCAGAGATCTGTAAATGCTGTGTACCTTCATTCTTTTTTTTTTTTCTATTAACAGTTTTTATGGACACTCCAGTGCTGTTCTAGATATAGAGGTCTTCCATCCCAAGTTCAGAGTTTGAAGTGTTGCTTGAGAGAATCTAAGCAGCGCCTTGGCAATGCTGTGATATTTAAAAGAATTTGAGTGAGTTAATAGCTCTTTACCAAATTCTCCACCACTGATCAGGTTTTTAAGGTTGTTAAATCCAGGCTGTTTTGTCTGTCTGGTGACTGTACGCTATAGCATGAGCTCTGCCATGATGTTGTAAAAATATAGACCAAATTGCCCAAGTGCTGGTAGTCCCCCAGTGTCCTTCCTCCAGCTCTGAAAAAATTAAGCTTTTCCATGTATTTCCTGAGAAGGAACATGCCAGTGTGCAGAGTGATAGGCTATGCCACCAGGCAACAGCCTCCCATGGGCAGCCTACAGGAACACAGAAGAGGCTCTGCTGTTCAATTTTACTTAGCTAAGCTATCTCAGATGCTTATACAGTGCAATATAGACTTTCTCATCAAACCTAGACATTACAGTGCCACCCATAACAAGTAAAAAGTGAGGGCTGAAAAAATTATCATGCTGACCTTTAGGCGAACTGTAAGAAAAATTACATCTGTGACATGGCAGGATATATATCATGCTACATTGATAGAGCAAATTAATCCTTTTTACATTTGTTTTTCGCTTCCATCATTCTTCTACTTCTCTGCTTCCCCTTCATTCTGAGGCTTGAACCAAATCTGGAGTAGCTTTGTAAATACACACCGGCCATGCTGGGATCCCTGAGACAAGCCGCACTGCAGCAGTGTACTGAGAACTGGGTACCTGCAGGGTTGGGCTCTGTTTCTCCCTGTTGTCTAGTCCTCTCTGCTTTGCCAAAGCTGCTTTCCTAGGAGCTCTGCTTCTGTATGAACCAAATGAAGCTCAGATGGGAGAAAGAATAGATTGAAGCTATGTAAGGGTAAGGAGTGATGCATGGGCTGGTTGCAGCAGAGCTTTGTAAACACTATGAGATTCATCAGCTTGGAATACAGTGCAAGTCCTTCATCTATCTCTATGGCACTTGGATATTACAGCAATAAATATCTGAGTTTGTAAAACAGTATGTATTAGATGGGCTACTGTCTGGAAAAAGAGTTGGGTTTTGATCAATATATTTGCACGGGGTCTGTCAGGGGAACAAGTAGCATGGTTTGTGCTGGGCCTCCTTGTTCTGGAAGATTAGAAAGGCCCTACTCCTCAGTGCAGAGCCCCAAACTACTTCATTGTTGTTAAAGTGGAATAGATCCTACCATGGACGAGAATTGTCAAAATATTCTTCAGAAGATCCTAAACAACTATAGGACCCTTAATGCCTAGCTGTTACTTTGCACGCAGCTGTCAAGAAACTTGTGAGCTTGCAGCTGAGCTGTTTGGGCACAGTTTATCTCTAGTCTCTAGTTCTTCCTAGCTGTAGCACTCTATATACTTGAAACAAAATTAATACCCTTAAATGGCATTTTAAAGATAAATCTGGCAAGAGAAAAGGAAAGGCGGTGAGAAAAAGGAAAGTTCAACAAGAAGAACTCGTAATGATATAACAATAGCTTAAACTGTTGTTTTTATAAATGTACTAATGTAGGGAGTGGCTGATCTATGCAAGTTCTCTGTTAAATATCTTCTAAGAAATAGAAGTTAAAGCTTGTGTGGACAGCTGGGGAATAATGAAGTTCTAAATAAATCCATTGGTCAGAAGGGAAACACTGAAGTATATGTATTCATTGTAAAGATCTCAGCAAGTATGGATAAGATACATCTGTCGCAGCCTTACAGGGAAGGCTCGGGACCTACATCTCTGTTCCCCTGCTGTCTCCTTGCCTACTAGCACTGCCTGCTATGAGTGCGTTTTGACTTGTGTGATGATGAAGGGGTTGTACCATGTTACAGCATCATCTGCTACTCACTTAATCCATCAACATCAGCTGCAAACAGCCCTGCAAACCCGGAGGCACTATGGAAATGTGCTGGAGGATTTCTTTTTTGTAATTCTCTGTTACATTTGAAAACTCTTGGAGAGCTGAGAAAATGTAAAAAGCCTAGGGAAGGAGAAAAAACAAATATGATGCTGATCTTTGAAATAAGACCAGACTTGGCAGTTGCCATCCTTGTAAACTTAATTTCAGTTCCTGGTAAAAAAATGAAAGAGATCTGCATTTAGAGGCTAACAAACTGAAGAGTAAGTAAACAATGCAGGTTTATAAATAACATTACAGATTGATTTTTTTTTTGTTATTTTGCATTTTTAATCAAATTATTCAATTAGTAGGAAAAAAATGCAAATCTGGATTGTTGCAGTTCCTTATGAGTGATTACTGGAAAAGTGAATTAAACTTTGTTAGAAAAATAAGAGCTCTCAGGAGCTGAGAGTTTAGGATATTGGCTGAGGGACACTAAACAAAGTTTGAGAGGATCATAGAATATAAAGATGGAAAATACTTAAAGATCAACTAAACTCTCCTCCTGCCAAGACAAAATCGTGCATTTGTAATATATTTTCCAAGTGTTTTTCTACATATAATAAATATAATTCAGTTGAGGGTGACACTCTTAAAAGTTTTGTGGATATTGGTGATGTTCTAGTTCAATTATTAAAAAGTCAACCAAAAGAAAATGTGCTAAAGATAATTACATCTGCAGATGATATTGAGCTGGAAAGTCTTTTGGTTTTCCAAGCAGCAAAGTATACCAGTGACTCAAAGAAAAATGTCTTTGGCAGTTGCAGTCGCAGCGGTGTAATCAATAGTCTCTCAGCTGCCATAGTTACAAATAGCAGTGTAAGTGATTGATGTTTAGAGCCAGCTATGGTCGTCACTGTTTACCAACTTTGGTTTTTAAAAATTTAAATTAAAAAAAAAAAAAAAAGTTGTAGACTGCAATTGTCTCTGTTTCTTTTTAGGTGATACTTCCACATTAATTTCCAAGGTTATCTTCATCTGGAAAACTTAAAGCGCATTTGCCTTTAGGTGACAAAATGTAGGCCTTTGCATATGAGAGAGCAGATGTTGATTGTTTTGCTCTGGAAATGTCAGAAAGATCTGAGTAGATTTAGTAGGCCACATATTAGATATATGTGGCACTATAATGTGAAAAATAATGCTGACTTTCATAATACCTATTAGGAATGTGAGATGGTAAAATCTATCACTTTGATAGTCCATCTTTATCACTCTTGGTTCAAAATCTTCCTTAAAAAAAACAAAACCTGCCCCCCCAATCTGTTTGCTGATTTAGATTGCTGCTGCTCTTTGGATGAATAGGTGAGATTCCAGGAGATCCAATAATACTCGCTGCAAGATAGCTGCGTACTCTAAAATTAGTAAGACAGTGTCACACTGCACTCTGAGATCCACATCTTAGTGTAGCAATGTGATGGCAGAGATAAAGAGATAACAGCATGCTCTTACAATATGATGATAAGCAACACCTACACATATCACTTCTTGTGACATGCCTGTGCCACCAAGAGTATGTTTGGTTTCATTCTGGTAGGGAATAGCAGTAAGAACATTATTTTTTAAGTGGTTTTTGAATATGAAAGCATATGGCATTGGAAATGTATAATTTAATGATTTACCTGGAAATTATGGTAGTGAAAAACAAAACACACAAAGAAGTGATTTTTATACAAAACTGTAGGTTTTGCTTTGTCATTATTGTCTCTCCTTGTAAAAGCAGATGGAGTTTCAGTGCTGAGCATGTTTTCTCTGTGCAGTTTCTGCTGTAATGTTTTTTCCAGGTTCTCCAATGTCAAATTCAGTAACATTAAGTGGAGAAACCAAAACATTCCAAGATACTTTACATACAAAACGTGCAAGCATTTTTAAAGCAGTTGTGAAAGATGCACCTTTTTTGAAAACATGACCATTAGCAGAAATGTTCTTCACAGTGTAAGCATTTTATAGTCTTATAACTTTAAATTACCATTTCAAGTACCATTTGTAAGAATCAGGGTAGACAATAAGATAAAGCCATTGCATGTATATTAAATATCACTGATGATCGGTACTTGGTTAAAAGCAAAGCGACAATCTGTGATGGAGATGCCCTTTTAAAAGCATAATAAGAGTATGCCACTTAAAAATAGAAACAGGCTTCTTGGAACAGATTACATCATCTTAAGGGGTATTGCTTGTAGAATATAGTTCCTCCCAGAGATTGATGCTTGCCCTTGAGAGGCGGTTCATCATCTGTTCAGTTATTTTTAAGAAAGAAGAGTCGGAGGTGAGACTCAGCAAAATGGCTGTAAAATAGAATAAAATGAAGTGCTAGACTACAGATACAATATATTTTTTTAACAACCTTGTCTCATGTAACCTAGCATGAAATAAAAAAAGGTAGATGTAGTTTAATTGTTTAATCTGCAGTTTCAGACTTCTATTTATTTCAAGAAAAGGCAGGCAGACACATCCTAAAAATGTCTGTTCACATAATTAGCAGAACTTGTAATGTTTCAACAGAATACAACAAATATATAAAAAAAAAAAAATCAGTGATTTAAATCAGTAGTAATGTTAAGCCCAACTTTAATGTAATAATTATTAGCCCCAATATTAAAAAGCCACTTTGAAATTTGATGTGATAAAAATTTAACTCCAAGAATTTTTCTCATGTCTAATAATTATAGAAATGTGTAAGCATTAAATGTAATATTGAAATTTAATTAAAAAAATAGAAAGGAACAACTGAACACTCTTTTCACTTAATTGTTCTGCTGTGTATTGGTCTTAAAATCACAAATCGAAAAGGTGATTACCTAGACAATTTCTGTTGCTCACATGAAGACTCTAACCCTGCAAACTGGTCTGTGTGGGCAAAGCCCCTAACCCGTGTGGATCATTATGTGAATTCAGAACCTAAATGAAGTGTAAAAATGTAAACAGAATAGGTTGTGAAAGGAGAAATGAGATTTGGAAAATTCCCTCAGCCTTAATAATCTGAAAAGGCTAGGAGGATAGCTAAAGAAATATTTTTTAAAAATAAATGAAATACAGATGTGACCGAACTGAGAGAATTCTGCAGGAGAGAAGAATAAACAGGAAGGGGAATACAGCTGTTGGGGAAAACATTGTTTACACAAGAGAACCAAGTTTTTCTATGGTCACCACTGCCCAGGAATTCTTCTTATGCTTTCCTAAAATGCCTGGGCACGTACATAATGTAGTCCATCTGCTTTTACTTCGTAAGGCCTTTGCTGTTCAGTTATGTGCTACATGGGCTCTGAATGATTACAAAGATGCTAGGTTTGATTTTTCTCCTTCACTGAATGAAACCAAATGGAAGATAGGATTAAAAAACCCCAAAAAACAAAAGGTACTGTTCTAACCAGAAAAATGGCTAATATGCCATTTCATCTCTGTTTTTGGGATATTCCACCTGAACCCTGCTTAGATTTCAAATGTTTCTTCTGTGGTAGCACAATGTGAAGTCTGAAGAGCGCTACAGAAAGATTTGTTTGTTGGGGGTTTTTTTATAAGTACAGTCTTTCTGAGTATGTATCTGGACAGAATATAATTAAATTGTTTTGAGGGAAATAAGGCATACTTATTGATATATTAAATGCCAGCCAGCAAACTTATTAATCATCGTGTATTTATTTTTCTAGTTAACAGCACTTTCAGTTCAGGTAATATCGTGTAACTTAGTTGTGTTTATCACTGGCAAACTGGGGCAATAATAACGCACAGGATTATGTACAACAGACATTATGTTACAAATGAATCATGATTATTATTGGGTGCCATTTCATATTCTGTGCTGAAAGAGGTTAAATAGAAAACAAACCCCAAAAACTCAACTATAGGACTTCTGCATTAGCACTGTAGGCAAGAGTGGCTTTGCGCTGAGGACAGTGAGAGCATCTGGGGACTAAATATTAAAGGCAACTTGGTCATCATGGTGATCTTGTTACAAGTATTTTTCTTGGAGTGTTGGTGTCACATCCAGATAGGATTTGCAGCATATGTGTCAGTGGCGTTCCCTGGCACATCCACCCATCCCACCACCCTCTTCAATGGCCAAGAGGATCTTGCAGGCCAGCTTCCTGTTTTATGGTGCTTTCACTGGGGAAAATGTTACTACACCTGAACTTGAGCTTTTCACATCCCTTTACCTGATTCCAGCTTATTCACTCCCCCCATCTGCCTACTCAGAAGGGACCCAGAGTCAAGTAACAATCTTGCTTAGGCTCTGAAGAATTTAATTTGGATGAAAGAAATGAAAAATATAAATGACCTTTCCTAACTATGAGGACATTTTACGTAAAGGATTCAAGACCGCTTCCAAAATATCTTCAGTAAATGAGGTAAACTGAACTGTGTAATTACTAGATGAATAAAATCATGGACATAGTAGAGAGATTAGTTTTATGCTATATTACGATTTTCTTTACATCGCCCCTCTGGTCTTTCAGTGTCCAAAGGTAGTAATTACCTGTCTCCGTTTCCTGCAGGGGCTAACTGTCTAATTGCTCTCCACTTGCCAGCATCCCTCCCTGCACCATGTGTGCCAACCATCCTTTGCTCTCAGGTTGTCTAATATGATTAACACAATTGAGTTATGATAAACTCAGAGCAACTCTCAGCACTTTTAACTCTAAGTCCGGGTTACTTCTGATTTAGAGCTGAACGTGATCTTTCAGACCTGAAAGCTTATGTCTTGGCTTTTGCCATTTATTTTGGTCAGCCTGCTTCTTGCTACAAATCTTTGCAACCATTTTTGGCAGCTTGTAGCCTTTCATCATATTAACAAAATGTGACTCTCTGTTTTCAGACTACAGAAAGTTATTTGCATCTGTGCAAGGAACTGTTGGATTTTATCAACTTCCTCGTAGTCATTTGAGGAGAGGAGACGATTCTAAGTTATCAGGACCAAACTCTTCCCTAAAGAGGATATATGTTCATGCACAAAAATGTGCACCCGTTTGCACTTTAGCATAGTATATGTCCAAGCACGTTGTTGTGGTAATTACTCACAACTGCAGACTGACAGATGCGTGCTCACTACTAGAACTACATTTGGGGCTCGTAATGTAGAAGTCTATCCCAAAACTCTGAAGTAATGCTACTTAGATGAATGTTGTCCTGGTTGCAATTTGAGTCTCCTGGTCACAAGAATAGAAAAATCATTGGTAATTATTTTCTCTGTATGTCCTTGCTTCAAGGTCTGTGTTAGTGTCAACAAGGTTTTTTTTCCTTTCAGCCTAGTAAAGCACACATCCTGGGTTTGACTAATACTGAAACTTGTTACCAACAGAAAGTTGAGCCATGTATCTAGGTTTCTTAGAGCAGAAAAAAGCAGACCTCCTAGCAAGGCTAGAAGCTATATTTTTATTGCCTTCCCTTCATTTAAATTGTCATTTCATGTTTGTTCCCTTTTAAAAATAATTTGCATATTAATCCAAGCTGTAAAAATGAATAAAATTACTCTTGAGAAACCTTTCCATCTTAAATAGCTTGAGGAGCATGTTATGTTCTATGCTGGCTGATAATCGGAGAGTAGACACAAGGTGTAAGCTCTGAGGGGTAGAGCTGCTCTCATACACAGTTTATTCCTGTAAAGACCCCATGTGGATGAGTTAGGAAGAGAGGCTGCGTGCGCTCTAGCTCTTTGCTGTCACATATCTGACTGCATGACAACTCCCTCCTTTGATACAGTTTGAAGTTAAACAGATTAACCATAAGTAGTTTGTCTTTATGTTGGAGAAAAATAGAGGAGAAGCCTCATGCAGCCAGCAGTGGTATCAGCTGGGACGTAGGTGCTGACTGCAGCCATCTGCTTCCCCCCGTACCCTCCTTTGGAGCAAGAGCTACAGCTCTTTGGGTCAGAGCTGCTGAGGTCGGGCCCTACCCTGCATACGGTGTAGATGCGTTCATTTGGAGCTGATTTCTTTCTGCACAGGCAGGAGGTGGGGAAGTTGGTAGGTAACATATAAGGAGCATGGGGCTGTGTATTTGAAGAGTGGGGGAAGAAGATTTTTGGAAAGGAAAAGCCAGGAGTACACATAGCCCTTTTTTCGGGGAAGGTGCATGGCTGTGCAGAGATGCTGCTTTTCTGAAAGGTGATGCTTAACTGGTCAGAGCTCTGTGTAAACACTCACTGCGTTTTGAGAATAGCATCTATCAGTTTGGCTTAAAAATGTATTTTCCCCAGCTTAAATTCAAGTAAACAACTCTTAATTTGAAATAAGTCTTGTGTAAACACGCTTAGCATCTGTTTAATTAAAAATCATTTTTAAAACAGTTTAGTTAAGCTGCAGAAAAGTAACATACCTTCTCCATTTCTAGGGCTGTGGGCTCGGAGGCTCTTGAATCTTTTAAGATGGGGTGACTCAGTAACTTTTTTTGCTTTGCCTGATTTTTATGTTGTGCTGTGATCTTAATTTCAATAATGACTTTGAGTGTGGTTCTGAAAAATTGAAGACTGTTGCTGCTTTCAGCTTCTTAAATTTAACAAACTTCCCTTCATTTTACAGTACATAGAGGTTGGAGTTATGAAAGTAATCCACATCTTATATTTGAGAGTTGGTTGCATCCTGTATTTGATAGAATTTTTTTTAAAAGCTGACGTATTGTATTTTCTGTGTATATTCCATTTTATGTTTTGTTGCAATGAACTCATTGCTGGCAGAGCAATTGGATTCATATTCTGGAACTGCACTGTGCTGCTCTGTGAAAGCTGTTGTGAGGCTTAAAGCTAAAGATTTTGTTGTCTGGTTTTTGGCTGGATGAACTTGCTGGATTGTGCTGAGAAATGTAACTTTGATCAGGGCTGTGTCCAGCTGCTGGATAAGTGGAGAGGATTCTGCAGAGGCTGCGCTCTCACCAAATGACATGCTGTGCCTGCACTGGGCCATGCTAGAGGGGCAGAAATCAGGAAGGAGGAGGAAAGTATCTCCTTAATTCCTGCTAATTCCTTAGAAAAAAAACTTCAGAGGTTTTCTGTTGTTGTTGGGCTGTACCTTTCAACCTGTTTGTTTGGGTTTTTCTCCTGTGAAGGGACTAAATTATTTTTTAATAATGGAGGAGGAAGTGTATTCCTATTGCTGCAGGGCAGCAGTTCAAAAAGTTGTTATTTAGCACAGAGGGCAATATTACTTGCCACAGATAGTTTTCATGTCTCAGAGAAATTTGATTTGGATGTAATAAAACTTTGCTGCTGCAAAGACATGTTTGGATCCGGGTCTTCGCACTACCATAGTATTGATAGTAGGGAGGAAAAGATGTCAAATTCAAGTCAAAAAAGTTAAACAGGCAAGGAAAAAAAACACATTCTCTTGCGACACCTTCAATTAGAACACCTTGTTGACTGAATAGCAGGAATACTTTTGGCATATGAATTTAGAGTATCTTTAATTCATCAGCCTGTTCTGATTAAATATCTAACCCAGTAGTAGGGCTGCTCCAACAATATTTATTTTTAGCAGACTACCTTCTTAAAAATAAAAAAGAGGGGAAAAAATAGCTATATATTCTTTTTCCCAGAGGATTCATGTAGACAATAACACTGTTCAGTGTACCACTCCCCTCTTAAATATCATGAGTAAAAGTTTCACTCAGCAGACAACCCTCTAGGACTTGAACAAGGAGAGAGGAGTGCTGCCTGCATGCTTGGGTAATGGACGCTGGAAGATAAGCCGGGCCTGTCCAGGTAGATCCTGTAGGTTTTGGCAATCCATTTCCAAAAATCAAACCCCAGGTCTTAATATATATGTAGACTTCTGTACAAAGGGGTACAAAATTTTCTGAAAGCAAAGTACTGAGATATGAGCTTCTCTCTGCACTGCAATTATAATTGTAGAAATGTTGGAGCATCTCAAAATTGCCCCCACTCCTCCTCCAAATGAATCTGTGTGAATGCAAAGCTTACATACTGTCATACAGTTATAATATGTGAAGCATTTGTACATGCTTTCTGTTATTTAGGCATGTTTGGGCGTAGGCAGTGCTTGAATACACCCTGGCAATTGAAACTGAGCAGTCTTACAGTTACAAAATTATATAACTCAACATGCTTTTGAATTTTGATAATGGAAAATCTGCTGTTACACAGCTGTTAAAGAGATTACTACCTTGTTGGAAAAGCTCATTTGAAGTATCTGTGCTGCCTTAGACCACAGAACAGAGAGTTCTCCCACCATGAGAAGGCACTGAGCCAGTCTGAATCCAGCATAGCAAACTCACAAACCCGCCTTGACCTGCAAATGTGCCTCAAGGTTACCTTATTCTTAAGGAAGGACACATTAGTTCGAACAAAAATCCACTGTCTGTCCATCATCTGTCTTTGTTGGTGACCAATGCTAGCAACCAGGGAGTTGCATAAAGTAAATACACAGTGGCATTTTCTTGTAGTACTGTGACCAGTGGAGGCATCATGAGACACAGTGTTTGTTTTTCTTCTATAAAATGGTCCAGTTGCCTTTTGAACCAATGTAAATTCTGGCCATCTCAACAGATCGCTGTGATCGGAGAGCTGCCCTGCTGACACAGATGTTGTGTAAAGATCCACTGTCCTTGTGTTGAGTTCAAATGGCTCGTTTGGAATAACGCCCTCTGGTTCCTGTGTTGGCCGAAGTCTGGTCTTTTACAACTTTTCTGTGTCTGGCATGATGGACTTCCATCATACTCCTCTTTAGTCATCTCTTTTTCCTGGGCTGGAAAATCGTAATCTATCATTATTTTACAGAAACTAATTTACATCTTTGATCAGACATTTTGTTCTCACCTGCTTTTGTTTTCCCATTGCCAAGCCTGAACTGATCTGCTCTTGCAGATCCAACTTGGCTTTGGGTGGAAGAAAAATACAGAGTGAAAAAAACAATCTTCATGTCACTGCATAGTATTTATGGAATCACATGCATAATGTGCGAGGCGGTTCTCATTTTTCCCCATCCCTAAAGAGACACAAGAGAGTTGGAAAAGGTACATTATAAAACAGCAGGAATAAACACAGGGCTGGGAAGGAAGTGAGGCAGTAGGAAAAAAGAAAGAAAGGAGTAAGATAAATGTGTATGTGTTTGCATAAAGGAGAGAGGGAAAGCTACTTGGTAGGATTCTATTTCTGTGATAGCCGTCATTGAATATATCAGAAGATGGTACAACCAACCTTTGTTTTTTGGAGGGGAAAAAAGGAAGAATATTCAAGCCAGCCATAACCTTATATCCTCACAGGGGTCAGAGAATTGCTCACATCTGCTGACTGTCAGTGGTTATGAAGTAAGCAGTTTTGACCATGGCTTACTCATTACTGCCAGGCTGGAGTTATGTGGCATGTGAGCCAACAGGCTCAAGGCAGTAAAACTTTTACAGGCTGAGTACTGAAAAACTTAAGACGGAAATGTGGCATCAATGGGACACAAAAAGCAAATTTGTATTCTACTGAATAAAATCCACAAAGAAGTCGTGGTGCATGTCCACGACCTGGCTGTTTGGTAAATATGATATTTGTATAATAAATATCTTTTAGAAAAAAAATCCTCTGTTGGGATTTAAAAATAGCAGTAGTCAACTCAGTGTACCTAACAACGTCTTTTCTTACCTTATATTTTTATATTGCTGTTAAAGAAAAAAAAATGCAGCAATGCTCATTAAGCACTTTGCTCTTTAACATGACATTCTCCTTGACCCAGAACCATAGATGTGGATTTCAAACCAGGGAGAAAAAGGCAGGCATCCGACCCAAAGTACTGAGAGGATAAGGACAGGGCTAGAAATTAGGACAAAGTTACATAGGCAGGAGAAAAGAAAAGCATGAGGCTCTGTGGTCAGAGAGGAGAACAGAGAATGGAAGTAGTAGTTTGTCTGGGATATATGCGTATCCCGAGCACAATGGCCACATCTCCAGTGACTGGAGATACAAACAACACGACAGTGTATGTTTGGAGTTCTAGATTAAAGAGCTCTTTTGTATATTTAATCACAATTTTGTCTCTTTTGTATATTTAATTCTTTTCTCCTCCCAGGCAGCAAATTGCTAGTTGCAGCTCTGCAGCTACATTTGCAAGGTTTCTGCAACAGTTTTTGTGAAGATCTTCTGTAAAGATGTAGCTTAGCTGTCAGCCAGTGGCAGGAGTCTCTAGATACAGTTTGAGTGAGCACAGATCGCAGTCCACATTTCTGGCTTGAAAAACTGGAGAGGGAGAGTATCCAAAAGTGTAAGATGTAACCTGAGGACGAGGGGAAATTACTTAAGATGAGGTGTTTCTAAGTCAATGTGTCTTGTTTAACAAAGAGAAGATGAAGAGTTGGCTTGACCATGATATGTAAGTTGCTGAGGCTCCTCAATCTACTCATCAGGAGTTTATCAAGAATCATGGCTTGGAAGCTTATGCGGGATGAATTCAAATGGTAAATAAGGCACGTATTTAAATACTTACGGTTATTATTAACAATAAAGGAAATTGGTTTTTTCCCTGGACATTACTTAGGTTAGGTTTGATAAATCCTAACTTCAGGTATCTGCTGCGTAGATGTCTGCACTTAAACTAATCAAGAAGAGCTCCCTTTATAGACCAGTGGAGAGAAACGGGCTCTTTTAGGGTAACATGAACCAAACTCTAGTCTCAATTGTTTGTGTCCAGATCTCCATCCACTAAAACAGATCACCGGGTAACAATGTAGATGTCAACATCTGAGCTAGGCACACCTAGCGTGTCTTTCTGGAAGACATGCCTTAGGGTAAGTGCAGGAGTAATATTTTGTGATGTTAATCTACTGATTTGTTCTGGCCGTAAACTCTCTAGCCAAATACATGGCAACTGTCTAGGAATGCTTCTCTAGAAAACCTGTAGAGCTTCCCAAAGCTGGGTCAGGTATGAATGACCAAGGGGATAGGAATCCTGCTGTGCACAGGGACAAATTCTGGCAAAAACCGAGCCAAAGTAGCGACTACAATTTTGAAGATTACTATGGGAGTTACAATGGCTCTCCTCAAAGAACTGCTGAAATGGGTCATATCCTATTAGGATGTGTTGAAAATCACAGAATCAGAGAAAATATGGGAACCTTTTTATTGCTTCCTGGAGTTTAAAACTTTGTTACGCACAGATACCTGAATGTTTCTAATAAAGTGTTTTTAACATACTGAAAAAAAGTAAATTAAGTATAAATTTGTTTTATTTAAAATAGTATAAAAAATTGCGGTATTTTTAAAAAGTAGTAGTTCAACGAAAACTAATGACATATGATGTGTTTTTAAAACTGTGACAACTTAATCCAACGCAAATATACTAAGCTTTCCCTATTACATGATTACGTTGTTTTCTAGGTGGATAAGGTTTTAAAAGTTGTAGTTGCTAATAGATTTGAAGTACAGAACATTATCATCCAACCTTAAAAGATTTTCTGGTTGTTCTGTTCCATTCTGAGAAATGATACTCTAATCATAAAAATATATATATATGAATGTATGTATGTACAGTTTAGGGTCTAAGTAATGCAACTTTGCAAAGTTCCTTCAATATAGCTTCTTAAAAAGCTCCTAAATTTTTTCTTTTCAAATTATAATTTTATTCAGTGCCTCAGGGCAGCAGGGCATGTTAGAGGCAGAAGAGCTATCAGAGTATGATCACTTTCCTGATGAAAAAAATAATTACTCCCCCCCAGTTGTTCTATAGCATAATACAGCATCACAGGCACAGATGGGAATAGAACACAAAAACCATTCTGTTATTTCTATTAATTTCATGGACTTGAGAAATTCTGTTGTATTATCAGTTGCATGCTTGTCATGGTTTAACCCCAGCCGGCAACTAAGCCCCACAGAGCCACTCGCTCACTCACCACCGGTGGGATGGGGGAGGGAATTGGAAGAGTGAAAGAAAATTTGTGGGTTGAGATAGAGACAGTTTAATAGGTAAAAGCAAAAGCCATGCATGCAAGCAAAGCAACGCAAGGCAGGTGTTCAGCCATCTCCAGGAAAGCAGGGCTCCATCACGCGTAACGGTTACTTGGGAAGACAAACGCCATCACTCCAAATGTCCCCCCCTTTCCCTCTTCTTCCCCCAGCTTTATATGCTGAGCATGACGTCATATGGTGTGGAATATCCCTTTGGTCAGTTGGGGTCAGCTGTCCCAGCTGTGTCCCCTCCCAACTTCTTGTGCACCCCCAGCCTGCTCGCTGGTGGGGTGGGGTGAGAAGCAGAAGAGGCCTTGACTCTGTGTAAGCACTACTCAGCAATAATGAAAACATCCCTGTATTATCAACACTGTTTCCAGCACAATTCCAAAACATAGCCCCCTACTAGCTACTATGAAGAAAATTAACTCTATCCCAGCCAAAACCAGCACAATGCTACATGCTAATTTAGAGCTGTGCATTGTGTCAAAGCTATTATGTGTCAGTGTGACATGTCCATGTGAAATTTAGTTCTGTCATATAATCCTTTCCTTGCCTGGTACACGAATATTCTCCTTTCTATAGCATCTTTAGTAGTCCATCCTGAGGGGGACAGAAGGAGAAGGGAGAGAGGAGTTTAAAATCCTACAGCCTTACCCATGAGAAATCACAAAAAAAGCCCCCCACAAAACTTGGAATTTTATGTAGAAGAGTTCAATTTTATCTTCACACCAGTCAGGATATGTTTATATTTTTATTATAAATCAGTATAAGCAGAAAAATTCCTCCAAGCCCTTCAAACTCTCCAAATTCTCAGATCAGGAGCACAGCTGAAGGCTGAAGTTTTCTTGAACATGTTATATCCACACACCCAGTGGCAGCTCTAATGCTTATTAGCTGGTAGGCGTTGCGATAGAAAAGTTTGTAGTAGACCTGCATATGTGTGTGCATATGTGTATAGCGCAATGGAGGTTGAAGAGAACTGTGCCACACAACTGACAGAATGGTGCAGGCTATTCATGTTTACAAGGCAGGGATCTTCAGTTGTTTTATTTTGCAAAATGGAACAAGTGGCTGGTATAATGTTATAATGTTGTGGTGGGGTAGACTCCGCTATCTCAGGGGCAAGAGTCAGTCACCCCTGTAGATACCCAGTAAGGGCTTGTTTTCCCAGGGCAATCCTAATTAAAGACCTCTGTCCTTCAAACACTTGGGCTTGTGCTTAAGTATTCCATAACTCTGGGGCAGACCTGTAATTTATTCAGTGCTTTCTGGCGTCGAGGACAATGGGACCCGGTCTCACTGAAACCTTCAGGAACTGCTGTAATACAAATGTTAAATAATGATGAGCGATACTGTTGAAATCAAAGGGAATAGTCACATTTTCAAATGAAAATGTGAATTATCATCAGAGGTTATTGTTCTTGTGTGTGAATTAAAACTATTACAGCTGTTATTTTGTCTCCCACGCTGATTGCAGAGGTAGATGAAAAATCCTGGTTTTGACTAAACTCGTTTTTTGAGAAGGAAAACTAAGTGTAAGAATGATTCTATCATGCGAATTCAAGTAGGGCAGGATTGTGAAAATAGCTAAAATGTAGTGGGTTTGAATGACAAACTTTGCATGAAAGCTGCTGGGTTTGGGAGAATAACATTTCAGTTATATGACTTTTTACTAGTTCTTTTCTCTAGACAGCTTCATCATAGTGTAAGGAGAGCAAAATACATGTTAAAATCATGGAGATTTGATTGTTCTGACTAGAAACAAAAATGTTGTGATTAAAGGAAAAAAAACTTTTTACCAGCGTATGATGACTTCATGGTTGTTCTGTTTGCAGACAATTGACATTTCAGATTGAGTTGTTTGGCAGAGAAACATGATTGTTCTTGGTCCCAGTAAAAACAGTGAAATGCTGCTACTGCTACGCTAATCCATGTCAAGCTGCATTTCTGTATATTCTGTTATGGAGTGGTATAGCATTGCTTCTGCCTTTTTTTTTTCTTTTTCTTTTTCTTTGCTGTACGTTAGCATTCTTCCTCTACTGCTTGCATTCAGTTCCAGGACTATCGTGGACATGCTGCAGCCTCCAGTGAGAAATCTGGACAGGTGAATTAGATGCTTCAATTAAATCTAAAATCTCTGGGTAATTATGGCAGGTAATTTGCTAGTAGATATTTGCTATTATTTGAGTAGGTATTAATTTCATTAGGTTAGGTTGGATATCACTGTGTTTCAGTTGAATGTTTAGTTTGTTCCTCACCATGAATGTTTCAGCCACTAGAAAAATGGTCTGTGGTGGCTGAAAAGTCTTTGTGCTGTATTGTGTCTTGTGATACTTGCCTTGATCAAGTCCGTATATAATGAGAGTTTTCTACCATTTTAGGATACCAGAAAGTTGTGCCAGTTTCTTTTCCAGAATCTTTACCTCTTACAATGCAACTAGCCTAATACATGTTTAATTCAGCTTTCACTTACCTACTGTCTTTCCACATGAATTTGCTGATACATTTAAATTACCTCGACACAGGACATGTATATTTTCGACAGCCGTTTCAAAGTGTTATTTGCTTGCACTGCTGTAGTGACTGGGAGTCTGACTCACAGGTAGCAGCTCCACTCTGTTAGTCTTGCATAGGAAAAGAAGAAAAAGGCAGTCTGTACGGCAGACTGCAGTTTTTCTTCTCCTCACACAGACGTAACTTCTGTTCAAAGCTGACATACCGGTTGTTCTTGTGTGGCAGAAAGGCAGACAGTACTTTTGTTGCTTTCCAGAGTGAGACAGGTAGAGATGTAGTGGTAATTAAGTCCTTTATATGAATTGCAACATAACTGCAAATTTGCTTAATCAAGCTTAATAGGATGAGGTGCATGGGGATGCGTGCACAAGCGCAGATGATCATAATTAAATCCAAAATGGCAAATTTAAGAAATGTATCATTGGAACTCGTTATGCACTTCAGGTTATCTAAATTCATATCTCAAGAATAGTTTCATTTCTTGAACAAATCTGATGTACATCTGCTCGGCTTCAGACCAAAGAGATATTATTTGGATCTATTATACTGTCCAAGTAGTTTTCCTTTTTAGCTAGGCATTTCTTGCTTTATAAATTTCATGTCCTAAAATTAATTTTTATTAGTGTTTCTCATCAGATCATAAATGAAGATTTTGATAACCAGGGCTGAAGCAGACGAACAGAAGTATGCTACCTCTTCTTTAACCATTGTTCTTACATGTTATTCCTACAAGTTGATGGAGCAGAGATTAATGAGTGCAATAAATACTATTCCAACCCAAGGGAACAGTTGAGTCAAAGTACAGCCTGCAAAATGTGGAGCATACCAAAGCATACTGAAATGAGGTTCAGTACTGTGCAAGACGTTGGAAGTCCTTACATTGCACATGGAAAAGCTTAGTTACAGACATTATTTTGTATAAAACATTACCTTTTCTGTTCTCTGACTACCCAGCATCAATCTTGAATTTAAAAAAAAAAAAAAAACAAAAAAAAAAACAAAAAAAAAAAAAAACAGTAAGTGCTTATATATGCTCGTGTAAAAGAGTAATGGGTGCTTCTTGTCATAACACCACTCAAGCTATGAAGTTATTACAGTTTTGTGGGAACTGAGAATCTAGTTCCTTATGCTTTCTGTGCTATAGGCAGAAATGCTGTAAGATACGCTATATGCTGAATACTTTGTCCTCAAACTACAGCCTACTTCGGTTTGCATTTAATTTTCATGTAGTCTTTACTACGATCAGGTATGCCAGAAGGTGCTATGCTTATTTAATGCAGAGATTTGTGCTGATTCCATCTGCTGGTAGAGTTTACCCAGAGCCCCCAACAGGAAGGTTTGCTATATTCCAGGCATTTTTCCCTCTTGATTTACTTACCCCCCTCCTAGCCGATACACACACTGTGCATGCTTTTCAGATCGAGTAAGTGCAAGGTTGGGTGACAAATTAGACTGGAAGCATCTGTTTCTGCTTCTATGTTGGAAATGCTGAGATAAAAATATACTGTATGTGAAGTGGGTTAGTGCATTTATCCGACATAAGTTCATTTTGGAGATGATGCTTCACTAGCTGAATTGTCCCTGAAACTGGGCTACTACTAAAAATAAATTTTGCATTTTATGGTAGACTAAAAGAAACTAATAACACAGATGTACTGTAGAGGACATAAAGATTCCTTGAAAATACATGACAAATCTGTATTTTAATAACTGAACATACTGAATAGGGTTTTTTAACTGGGTCTGAATGTTTGTTTGGTTTTTTTTTAATGTTAACACTCTTGAAGATTGGGACTTTTCTGTTTGAATATAGGTTTAGGAACCTGTGTTAGCAAATATTTGCCCTTACAATCAAGCATACCAGAATCTGACTTTCAAACCCCTAGGATTTAGGATTTTAACATTTATTTATTTATTTATTTACTTACTTACTTATTTATTTTAGTCTTTTAAAATTATTTCATTTTTATCTGGTAACTTATAGTTTATCAAGCTATTGATTTAATAAGATACTGCTTGCCAAATTTATGTTTTCTTATGTGCTCTCTTTAAAGAATTCTGTTCCATAAATATTGTACTTAGATGTTTGCACTGGGAAATTAAAAGCAGGTTGCTCGAGGCTGCTGCTTAGAAAAAGAAAAAGATGAAGAATAATAATCTTTTTTATGACAGTGGTACTAGAAGATTTGCTTGTACAGCATAAACCTCACAGCTAGCACCTACAGTTTCAGATGCTTAGGAGCTATTTCTTCGTAAAATGTCCAAATTGCATTTGGATTGGTGCAGTTCTCTTACAGTCAGTAAAATCCGGACACTGTTCAGACTAGGATTTTGAAGAAATTTTGTATGTTCAGCTTTAATAAAGTTAAATATATGAATAAAAATTTGCAGGACTGAGACCACAATGAGGTCCTGTTTCTCATGTCTTAGAGAGTAATTGCAGAGAAAGGGGAAGATTAGTATGTATTACATCAGCTTTCCCTTGAGTAGAAAACCAAAGGTTCATTCTGATAACTTGCGTGGTATTAAGTAGATTATGCTTTGTAAGCACTAAGGTTTTATACCTAATTCCAGAAGCCACAAGTAATCTTAAAAGATGTCTAATAATAATCTGAATTGAAAATGCATTTATTGGCACACATAAAAGGCAAAAGGTCATGCTGATGTAGTATGTGGTGTTCTTTCTCAGCTGTCCTGCACTGCTGCTGCAAAAAGGAGAGTACTTCTGCTCAATATTATCTTCAGTATATCAAAAAACCTAAAAGCATCCTTAATTTAATAGTTCTCATAGTATCGCGTCTTCTCTGGTTGGCAGGAGAAATATGTGGCATTTGGTAACACAGCATTAAGTATTTTGAATCATCTGTATGGGCATGTCAAACATACAGGTTTGTATTCCACATTATGTTGTGGATCACCTCTTTCTCTTTATGAATGCTCTAGCTTTTAAAAGAGATGCTAATTACATGTTCAGTTAAGATAAATGTTGACATTGTTTCTTGCTAAATATCCCTGAAGACTCTATGCAGGAAGACTACAACTCAAACTTTACAGGTTTTGTTTTCTGGATTTTTTTATCTTCTTGTAAGGAGTTGGAGACATGAGGTAGACCCAAATCCCAGCCTGTTGTATAAAGTCCTTGTGCACACTTGCAGTTGTAGAAATTTATAATTACATTTAGTAGTACTTTTTTTTTTTCTTGTGGCCCACCATCTCTGACAGAGTATATTCCCCAGAACTAACATTCTTTGCTCACTTGGACTATCAGTCTACAAAGCCACAGCTGTTCTTACTGTGTTTTCACCAGTGCTGTGATACACTGGATAGGAAAGGGATTCTGATCTCAGCTGCACCATTGTAAAATATAGTTCTATATTTGACACGTTTCCACTGACATCAGTTGAATTTCTCTGGATTTTCATGGCTCTAACTGAGATCAGAACTTAGTCGCAAGTCTTGCTGGGTTTTTCAAAGCCGTACAACGTCTCTTACTTAAATACCTTCCTGTTGTAGCAATTCTTGCTGGCAATAGATATGGGTAATCTCATGTTTGGATTTCAATTAGAAGTTCCTTTTTGCACAGGCCCATGATTTTCTTCACAATTCTCCTTTTTAGACCAAAGTTGTAAATCCATGCTCTCTGTCACTCGGAGCTAAAGGAAATAAAGGATTTGAGGACCTAATGCAGGACAAAGGTGTGTTATCCAGCACTGGATAAAGCCTCCCCGCTGCTTCTGCCACTGCTCCCGTCCTCCTCTGTTGCTGCCTAATTATAAGCTCTTTACCCACCTGCTGTTTTGACTAGACAATTGTGGGTGGGATGGGACTTCTCCTGGCATGGATAGCATGGTGCCTCACTCAGGCTTCAGCCAGGCACAAATCCTCAAGCTAAAAGAAGTAGTGTAAAGTCCCTCGAGGATCCCAAACTAAGAGGCAGCCTCAGCTCATGCCAGTGTAGTTCCGACTGGGTAATGCTTTTCACAAAATATTGTGCTTTGTAGCGGGATATCTTGGCAGTAGCTGCTCCTTGCTTTTTATATCATAGCTTAGCTTTTGTCATACTTGCCCACGGAGTGGAAGTCATGGGAGCAATTTCCTCCTTCCTGTGGGAATGCGTCTCCACCTTACCACATCATCTCTTCATTATCAAAGAACTCTTCCAGCTCTGGACAACCTCTTTGGTTTGAAGCTCTTCAATATGCCAAAACAGCAAAGCAAGTCATGAGTAAGATGCTGTAGTCTTGTGGTTAGAGCACTGGAACAGGTCAGAAGTTTGAGATGAAGTTGTTATTACCAGAACTCAAGATTTGTTCATTGATTGCTTGGTGTAATATGTGGAGTTATTCTGGAAGACTTCCCCTTCTAGATGAATGCACTAACCACAAAGGTATTTTATAAAGGTAGAGTATCACTGCTGTTTCTTTATTAAAAAAAAAAAAAAAAAGTAATTTTTTCTAGGCATCATCTTTTTCTACAATTAAAATCTCACCCGTGAGATGCTGCATTTATCAGAAATTTTGAATTATGGTAGTTTCTTCATTATGAACATATCAGGCCTATGATATGTGCGACCCTATTATATTACTTATGCAGAGCCAATCTGATCAGTGAAAAAAAGTTACCACACATCCAGGAACCCGAGAGTCACACAATTTGTGTGAATAGGTCATCTGATGAATTTGTGATGCAGAACTTTTGCTGTTTTTCTGCCTGGTTGGAGGTCTCCTATACTCTAAGTGAGTTTGGGAAAATAAGATTAGAAATATGGTGACCCTAACATTTCGGATTGCGTTATGAGGGATGTATCTGTCCTTACCGCACAAGGAGCACAGGCGTTTGCTGCAAGGTTCTGGATTCACTTCTGAAGATCAGGAGCATACAAGTTTGTCAGGTCTTGTTTGACTGAGTCTGCGTATTCTGAACAAATTCAGTTTACTCTCTGAGTTAGGAAGTAAAGGAAAGGAAATGTATTTAATTTGCATTCAGTGGGTTATCTCTCACTGTGAAGGTTTTTTTGGGTAAACAGTTTATTGTATAAATAATATAGTTATAGGAAAATAATAATGTTTTGTGGTTTGTTTCCCATTTCCTTGGAAGAAAACTAAATTTTGTATACAAATTCTGTTACAAACAAATTTTTTTTGTTAATATAGTATTACAGTAGTGTACAAAGCTGTCATAAAAGTGGGGCATCCTGAGTACACAACGCCTACATCAACTTTCTACCCTGATACCTGATCATGAGAATACCAGTATTGTTGTCAAACACGTGCGGCTTGTGTAACAGACAGTGTCTTGTATATACTTAACAGGTGGTAGAAGAATAATTTGAAAAACTAAAACCCTTTGGAACTGAAATTGTTTGCTCCTAAGAAAGGGGGCCTTGATATTTTTCTTATAGCAATAAACAGGAAAAGCGCTCTGGTTTAGAAGGAAAACTTTAATGAGTGAAATTTTTATAGCAGTTCAAAGTTATTGAAGTGCTATATTGTCAACAAGAGTTGCGGATTGACTAAAGTTTGTCAGTATAATTTGTCTCCTTCTCTAGGTACATGGAGATGTCTTTGCCTGTGCACCTGTATATTATGTAGTAAACTTTTAGTTTCAAATTTGTTGATCAGGCTTTGAATTTGGTATTTCTGTAACGAGATACCAAAATGTTTTCCAGTTATTATCTTCTCAGTATGTATTTAATACTAATATTCGTCTTAGAAACAGAGGTTAGAAAATAAAATTTCTTCACTGAATATATTAGAAAAATAGTAACATAGAAGATAGTAAGAGCCATATTTTAGCATATATTAGCCTGCCATATCTTAATTTCAGTGGGACTGATGCTGTAATAAAGTTCTATATAAATTTTACTTGAGTCTGTTCAGTTGTCTGATTTCCCTAAAAGTTGTATTAGTTTGCTCTTTCATGGAGCTAGGGTAGAAAAACAGAGAAAAAAAAATCACTACATAAACAATTCTCCCTTTGTTTGAAGGTTCAAGCTCAAGTGCGACATGCAAAACTCAACTTTGACAAACTCAAGACTGATGTCTGTCAAAAAGTGGATCTTCTGGGAGCGAGCAGATGCAACCTCCTTTCTCATGTGTTAACAACATATCAGGTATCCAAAGAAAATGTTGACCTCCAAAAGAAAAATTTCCTGTTAATATATTTTTTTTTAAAGAGGTTACCATGGCAATATTCAATTGTAAGAATATATAACTAGTATTGGAGGGGAGATGTGAAATTTGCACTGAAAGCAGATTGGTGTTAAAGCTAACATTTCATTGAAATTTTATCCTACCTTACAGACAACACTTCTTCATTTTTGGGAGAAAACTTCGCACACGATGGCAGCCATCCATGAAAGTTTCAAAGGTTATCAGCCATATGAATTCACTATGTTAAAGGTGAGGAATATATAGATATGTTTGTTTGCCCAGTGATAACAAATAAAAGACCATACAAGGATGTAGAAAGCACACATTCATATTTTGTCCATATATTGCCTGACAATTTTGTCCCTGTCCTGTCTTTTCATTTAAATACAGGTTTTCTGTTAAACGCACTTCTGGCTAGTAGGATCAAACACTGCATGTAGAGTGCAGTGACTAAGCGACCTATTTCGAAGAAAGACATTATTCAGGGCTGCACTTAAGTATGTGTTTAAGTGCTAACTGGGATTCTGTTTGATTGTTCCTAAAGAATCATAAAATCTAGGAAAGTTAGGGATTTATGTTGCCCTCCAAAATCCCACAAGTGAGTTAATACTACTTTGCCTTTGCATCCGTTCTTAAAAGCTCACTTTCTTTAAGAAGACCTTATTGGACTGAATATGAGTACATGGATGCTCAGGGTTCTCACAGCTGTTTTGAAGTACTCAGACTTACTACCCCTTAACTGCTGTGGGAAATACTGTTTTGCTTCACTAGTGGTATTTGCTGATCCTTTGTAATCTTTGAATATGGAGTATGTGCAATATCTGACTGAAGTCTGACTTCAGAGTTTCACCAGGTATCTAAAAATAAGCACTCGGCACTGTGTGTTTTCCTGGTCACACTTTCCCCTGCATAGGAAGTTGCTTTGCCCATTGCAATTTGAGGTTCAGTAGAGGAATGGGAAACAGTGAAAAAATTCATTAACTTTCCAGTTAGCCCCATAGATGTTTTGTCCTGTAGTTATTTTCTACAATGTAATAACTACGTGATTGGCTGATGCTGTTTGCATGGAAGAAAAATAACATTTGTCTGAAGGAGGTCTGACGGAAGTGTAACCAGCGGGAGGAAAGTGAGGAATGAACAGCTTGTGGCAAAGCCACTGTTTTCTTGGAGAGACAACCCAGTTTGAAAACAATTACAAGTCATAGCCTCAATCCATGAAATGCTTGTGCATATGACATGTAGAGGTGGAAGTTGGGCTGCACTGTGCTATATAACCTGTGGCTGCCCCAGAGCTCCTGGAGAAGAAGCACCTGAAGGTATAAGGTTTAATTCACCCCAGACTACCAAACTTGTCTGTACATGACTATGCTATATTTAAAGTTGTTTTCTAGAATGTGGGTTCAGTTTCTGAACTTGGAAGTGCATAAAGAGCTTGTGGAGACTGTTACTCCTGCAGCTTGAAACATCACAACAGACCAAACAAACAAACAAATTTCAAGCTCACTCTCTCCAAGCTCAATCTCTCCTGACCAGAGGACAAAAATAAAAGGAGGCTCATAAACTGTTTCATCTTACCCAGCCTCTGAGGAATCCTGTCCTGCAGAAGTCCTCATTTGCTATGAAGTTAACATAACTCAAAGCTTCTTTCTTCCATAGTCCATGTCATGGAAGATGGGTTTTAGCCAGAGGTTATGTCCAGGTTTCAACAGGAGACAGTTGGGCATAGTTATCTTGACATTGCTAGTAATTGCCTACAGACTCACCAATTAAACTCCAAACCAGAAAAGAAAGTCCCCTTTATTTCCCCACCATTGCCTGCTCAGGAGCCTTGGTACCGTGTTGGTGGGCTGTTCTCCTCATAACTTCCTGATGTTAGAAGGTTTCTGAGGAATTTTTTCTCTTTGCTTGGATACAGACCAATTTCAGTCTAATTTGTGTAGGTAGCCTATATTATTGCTGGGTATTTATTTTTCATTCTCTTTTATATCTAAAAAGGTGATTATTTAAACAAAACATACAGTGTTTCAAAACGTATAGTAACATTTGGACACCTTGGAGAGAAACTTGCAGAAAAACATACAGAAAAAATGCACCTGTTTTGGAGTGTGAAGTACCCTTGTGATGGAGGATGAGAGAGATTTGGGGATGCTTATCTTTCGAACTTCCTCTTTTCAGTATAATCTAAATTTGAAATTAGGTTGGGAATCTATGATGAAGAAATACAATGTGTATTGAGTCCACACACGTGTAACAAGGACTCCCTTGAAGCAAAAAGTAACTGTAAAAATGGTTGTGAATATTGTAGTGTGTTTAGGATGCAGCCTAACTTTGTTATGAGAATCTTAACCATTTTTATTGCTGGCCTCCTGTGCTGAAAAGATGCGATTTCCTGTTTTTGCAGTGATGTGTATACTGAGAAATGATGCTAATCAGGAGGTAGTTTTATATTACAGAATTTCATGGAACTCCATGCTTTCAGAAAACAGCTGCTTGGGAATAAGACCATGTTACTGCCTTTTAGTGTCAGTTCTTTATTTCTTTCGGTCTCTAGAGTGTGGGATTCTTTTCTATACAAAAGTTAAGTCTCCTCCATGATCTCTTTTCCCCCAGTTGGTAGTTTCTGTTTGTTTATATTAAACAATTGCTAAGGAGATTAAATCAAAATCTGGTGGTTGCATCAGGTGAGATTCTGTTGCCTAAGAGAATAGGTGCCTGCTGCTACTTCAGGTTCCTTCCTAGGGTAAGTCACCTCACCTCTACTTGTCATTTCTGAAGGGTGAGGGACTCCTGTGAGTCCTGTGTCTCCTCTGATGGACCTGGGTGTGGAATAACAATAGAAGTTTATGGTTAGGGAACGAATCCCTACCAGTCACATCATATGTTCATGCCAGAGTAACTATATATTAAGAAGGAGCTGCAAGCTAATTCTACATTGAGATTATATGGTTTGGGGTTTTTTTATGAAGTATAATAAATGGCTGTAGCTGATCTAGGGTAAGTGTACTTTTTGATGGAGAAACTTTTGGTCTAAAAATGTACCCAATGAAGATGCCGTGTCTGCTGTTGACTTTATGCATTAAAAATATACAATCAGAATATATAATTGCTTAAAACGTACATAAAATATTTCAATGTGCCCATTTCTATGTTTAATCAGGAGTTACCCCTTTTTGAATATTTTTCCCTGTCTTATATCCTAAAAGGGATCTTTTCTAAAAGAAAAATTTGAATTTGGTGCTTGCAACTCATTTTGTCTTTTATGATTCCAGTTCTGATACTAGCAGCTTAATTTTGCTCATAGAAGTGATCTTTCTCAATTAAACTAAGTATACAAGTACGTAGGATTAGCGTTTTACTTTAAAACAAGAATTTAAAGAAACTGTTAATATGTAACTTAGACGTAGATTGTCTTACTGAAAAATTAGAAGGTGCTAGGTACTGGAAATTTGCTATTTGTATTTTGTAGTATGAATATTTTCATATACCAGGTTTACCTCAGGAAAGAGACTCTTAAATGCCTCTCGGGATTGTTTCTGGAAAGAAAACATTGTCTTTAGAGATGTCTGCCAAATTCACTTAATGAAAAGCAGCCCATTTGTTTTCTTTGCTTCAGGGTATATGCTGCGAGTAGTATAATTGTGCTATTGCAGCTGTATTTCCTAACTGCAAGTTTTATGCTTGATGAAAGATGATTATTAATGTGTTAACTTCTCTATGTATCATGATGTAAAAGTATCCATTGCTGTAATATTAAAGATGATGGGCTGCTGTTGTAGTAAAGCCTTTAAGGTTTCATTATCTTGAAGTTACCACATATCAAATTAATTCAAATTCATTTCAGGGCCTATTTTTCATGAATGATACCTCTTTCTAATTTCTGTCACTGTTTATTTGCCTTAGTTACTTAATGAATATTTAGTTGCATTTTTTATGTTTTAATGCTATAATACCAAACTTCCTGAAGAGTTTGTATGAGCCTAGATATAATAATAGCCCTGGTAAGGGAGCTAAAAGGCGTAAATCTCAGTGCATCCATTTATTTCCGTGCAAAGTGGAACGCTGCTGCCTGTGCTTCTTACATGGTTTGAAGAGCTCTGTCCAAACGAGTGCAACACCACTGTTGCCTCCTGCTGACCTCTGTTGTAGTATGGCATCCTTCCTTGTTTCTGTTTCTTGCACCATGACTTTACTCATAGGCAAGATTGCATGTAATTTTATATCTCTAGGGGGTTTTGTGGTGGTTTTTTTGGGTTGGTTGTTGGGGGTTTTTTTGATGAATCTCCATGAGGAAATTCTGAGACTACCTGCTTTTCCTCTTCCCTCTCAGCTGTCCCCCCAAATGAAACATATCCAAGTTTTTGTCTCCTCAGTGGTGCTGCACTTCTCCATATGTGTCCTGACATCCTGGGATGTATCCCTGGCTGCTGGAGTTGCCCTTAGCTGTGTTGCTTTAATTCTTTCTCAGTCGAGAGGAAGCGCATTAGTTGTCCAAGGCACTTGGGGGGAACTGTGGGCGAGCTGAGCACGTTGTCAACACTCTGGTGATTTAACTGCAGAGGACAGGTTTGTGTGCAGTCCAGATGACCTTGGCTTGACTTGAAAGCAGCCCAGAAGTAGGTGAAGGAATTTTGTAAGTGAGTAGCAGTCAGTCTAGGAACGGTGCCTAAGCTGGAACCAGAGTTAACTCTGCAGTGGAGGAACCCCTTGTTGGCTTGGATATTTAGTCTGAGTACTGGGAGCAAACAAAATATCACCGGGTGACTTCTGGTTGTAGAAACAGACAAGATAGGCAGAGTGAATGACTGTGAACTTGCTCTACTAGTGTGTACAGTCTTACCCTGATTTTTATAGTAAAAGAGAAATAATGAAGCTAGGAAGAAAGCTTTCTGAACACGAGAGGATCCTACCTTCAGTCACATAGTGGTGCAGCCCACAACAAAGTCCACGTGAGTTCACACGAGCACCCAGACAAGTGCTGTGAAGTTACACATGTCTCCTCTGAGCCAACAAAGTCAGGGACGCTTCGTACACCCAACTGAAGTGTGCTTGTTTTTGTCTGAACTCAGTCTGTATCTTTATAGCCTTGTTTAATCCCTACACTTTCTAGATGATGGGACTTCTTCCCTTCTTCTGATGTAACCTGAAACAATTAACAGAATATCAGAGTTTCATTTCTACACATGCTGACAATAGTGATCCCGTTACCATGGGTTCTTGTTTAGAAAATAGTTTACAACGGCTTTTTAACATTCAGTTTTATTTCATACCCATTCTGTAGATTTTTTTTTTAAATCTTTTTAAAAAGATATCTCAGTTCGTAGTGTATTTTGGGATGTGGAGTAGAGAGAGGCAGGAGAGAGGAAAATAATTTCATTATTTATCAGAATTGGAGGGAATATTGTCTAAATTGCTAAATTGAATTATTGCATTAAAATACAGCTGGTGATTTTTAACAATTTTTTTCATAATCTCCATTGAAACTGAAGCTATATTTCAGAGCTACATTTATTTTTCTAATGCAGGAAATATTAACTGCCATTATTATCATGCTGTTTCCTTCCCAAGGTACTTGTGAACTTCATTTCTATATGCTGTTTCCGTGGTTTGATCACAGTCCTTTAAATATGGATTTCCTGAAACACTCATGAAGGAAGCATCATAAAATGTAGTTCCTTAAAGAAGGATGCTGATTTCTTTGTATTTTTCTTGGTGAAGATGCAGAAGATTTTACTTCTGATAATTTTCCTTAACTTGTATAATTAGGCAGTACTTAAAGTAGTTCTGTTTGTTGTTCAAAACCATTACGTTCTTCTTGGGGCAGGCTTTGTGCTGCTATACTTAGTGGCAGACAGAGCACCACAACTATTGCACCATCACCTCCTGATTACGGTAACCTGTGTGCCCTACTATGAAGGTGTCCAAGACAGTTCAAGTGCCTGTAATGCAAAGCTCTGCTGTCTTTCTCTGCACTGCACTTTTGTGCAAGTATAGTGCATATTCTTATGTTTCTGAACTCTAATCCAGGGCCTCTTGGAGTCAATGGAATAATTCCCATCAATTTTAATAGTACAAGAAGCACAATCTAATTAATACCTAGTACAAATGCAGTTAAAGGGTAACATTAATTCATAGGTGATCTAGCTGAGGTGATTAGTGTCCATTATTCAGAATCCAAGAAGTATACTTACAAGTGGTTCTTGTTAGCACTGTTACAGTTTCCAAAAAAAGTGGCAACCACAGAGTAAGGTAAATTTCTTTAATGCCTCTATTTATTATTGCTGCTTTTGTGATCCCTCATCTTTTGACGCATGATGTCTGCAGTGCTCTAGATGCTCATGACAAATTAATCTGTGGTATTAGAAGAATTAACTTACTGAGAGATGCAACTGCAGTATACAACAGGTCCATTAGTTTGGTTTCTAAAACACTGAAGTATACATTTCCTCATAGAGACAAGTACTGAGCCAAGCAGAAACTGGAATGCCCCTTCTGGTGACTCATCTGTCCTGGATAACAGGGCAGTGCAAACAAGACCTGCAACGTGCCTGGGAATGCTTTTCTTGTACCAGATGGGCTGGGGACTCTAACTTTTATTCAATAGATGAGAATGGACTTAGCAGCCACATTTTTTTTCTTTGTTTTACTATTGTCATGAAATATACTACCGTTGTGTTAAAACTCCAGATGCAAAGCCACTACATTTTTGTGTTCATTATGTTTCATGCAAAAGGTGGCTTATTTGTTTTAGCCTCAGCTTTTTGTTTTCTTCTCTCCATTTATATTATGGTTATGATCTAGAGCTTACAAGATCCTGTGAATAAACTAACAGAAAAAGCAGAAAAGGAGGACCTGCAGATTGAGAGCACCAAATCAGTACAAGATCAGCAGAGTCAGTAAGTCACATGGCCTATATATTAAAAGAATAAGTATTTTTGTCTATAATCTGCTTTCTGGTTGCTAAAGTCACCAAACAGTTATAAATGGAAATATAGACACAGCTAGTCTGATCGCACTAGCTAACAGTAAGCTTAATACAAGAATTCCTGAAATGCTGTATTGTGTACATGAAAACTAATAAACTTTATGGTGAAATTAAGAACTTTAAGAAGACCCGTTAAACCTTTATATGTTTTTCATCTTTCCTAGCCTTCTCTTTATTTTTCAGCTTTTGCTTCATTTTTTCTTTAGTAAAAGAAATGGTAAACAGCTACACATGGGAGAAGATATATGAGCATTGTATTTCTCCCTTCAGCAGCATCTCCTTTCACCTGGGAATAGGATATGGATTCCTGATTGCTTTGAGCAGCGATTAGTTTTTGTAATGTATACAGCATCGGTTAGTAATCCAATGAAGCAGTAGGTACTTAGTAAAAAGTACATCTAAGTGAGCTGATGCTATCAAGGTTTGAGTTACCTGTAGCTCTGAGGTGAGAGAGACTTATGAATGGGCTGCTATGGGGAGAGGAGAAGAGGAGAACGAGATGCGATCCCTCCCCTACCGGACCATCAGGATTCAGTTGCGAGGAGATGCAACGTTGATATAATCCTGCTGCCACCTGTTGTTTTGACTATCCCTGGTTAAATGAAGCACCCAGCAAAGGATCAGTTGTCAAAAAGCAGAGAACAGCTTAACTGATAATTAGTGGATTTTGCTTGGCTATTTATAATAACGGGTTTTTAAAGAGTTCAGTTTTCCAGTCCTTTTACTTGTTTAGCTTCAGAACCATGGACCAAAATCAGTTTATAAATTGGTCAGGTTTGGTGCTATTCAGATTAGAAAGGACTCGGCCAAGTACCATTTGGCAGGTGGTTGTTTCCACAGCAGTTCCTTGAATCTGCTGCTTCTGATGTGACAACAGTAAAGAATTTCATAAACAATTGTTTTCCTCAATGTTGAATATAAAATTCTAGAATGAATGCATGATTTATGCAAGATGTGTGCATTGGCACCTACCAGCAAATGCATCAGGTGCCATGTCATGGTTGTACTTGTTTTTATTTATGGATTATCTTTTTCCTTGTCTGTCATAAAACTGAGGGGGAAAATATGTCACAATTTTGCTGTCTAAAACAAACAGTAAACAAACATCTAAGATTCTAGGAGAATTACACAAAACAAAGCTTCTAAAATCCTCATGAACTTTCCATTCACAGTAAACATTCATTATACTAGAATTTGGCCTGAATCTAATTTTCCTCTGCTCCCCACAAGCCTATCCTCAGGAGCAGGGGAGTTCCTCCTGTCCTATCACTAGAGGAGAGGAGGAATGTGCCTACACAAGTCCTCTTCACCACCACATCAGCCTTATGGCTGCTTCATTCCCTACTGGTTGAGTGGCTTTACACAAAATAATAGCAGTTAGAAAGTATATATTCTTCACTGAAGAGATTACCTTTGTGTAAGAATTGCATGTGAACCACAGCTTTTTTTCTGTCAAGAGCTTTTTCATCAACACTGCTGATTTGTTTTTTTAGAAATCTGCTGACATGGGACAAAACTCACCTGACTTGATTTTTAATTAGTTACTGTTAAAAAAAGAAGTGCAAAGTGGGTTGGTTGGTTGGTTGGTGGGGTTTTTTTGGAACAGTTGTACCTCCTTCATGATAGTTATGAAAGACCAAATCTGGAAAAGCAGAATACCCTGTACTTTTCATTACAGAGATTTAGTTAGATTAAAAATGGAAGGGTGGTAGGTTTTGATAGTTGGTCTTCAATTTAATTTTTGTTTTCAACAGACTTCTGCCAATGAAACAATAAAAGTTAACAACAGAGCAGCACATACAGCAAATGCAAGAGTCCATCTGAATTACTGTTTATTTGTTGTTGATATAATTCATATCTCTTGAAAGATTCATGTCTCTTGAAAGAGGCAAATGTATTATTATTCTATAGCCTTAGAATTATTTTCTCAATCTTTTTCTTATTCTTTCAAATTAAGGTTGATTTCATTAGATGAGGAGAGCCATACCAAGGAATCAAACTATTCAGGTATTTTATTTCATGTTATCATAACTTCATAAGTGCCGTAATACATGTTTTTTATTTTTGTTTATTTCATATATGTTCAACTTCACCCAGCAAATCCCTACAAATGCATAAAACTTAAGCTAGGAAGAACTGTTAAACCTAATCTCTTATATATTATAACCCACCACATTTCATTCAGTTACTCTTAGAGAGGTCAAATAGCTTGTCTTCCAAAGCATAATTCTTACATTGGGCATGTCCTCAAGGAAAGGATCTACAGATGAGTAGGTGTTGAGACAAGGAAAGTATGCCACTTAGCTTGCTAGTTTATTCCAGTGATTAAACATGTACTCTGTTAAAAACTTGATGAATTCAGTGGAACTTCTGCCTAAAGGCTAGGCAAAGCAAAGTCATACTCAGCTGCTGCCCATGACCTGATGGGTGGTTATTAGCCAGTGACACAGCCAGGCTCCAATTGGAGGTGCACAGAGAAAGAATGGGAGGCAGTGGGCAGGAAGGGAAATTCTGATTACATACTAGGCAAGAAAGTGTTCATGGTGAGGATGGCGAAGTGCTGGAAAAAGTGCCCAGAGGGGCTGTGGAATCTTCATCCCTGGAGATCTTCAAGACTTGACAGGACACGTCCCTGGAAAACCTGATCTAACTTCATAGCTGGCTCTACTCTGGACAAGGGGCTTGGACAAGATAACCCCCAGAGCTCCTTCCAGTCTAAATAATGTCATGGCTTATAGTATACCTTTTTCTACTAAATCAATGGAGAATCTCTTTAATGTGTAGTCTTTTATCCTCCATGAAGGTACTTAAAAGGTACTACATTAAAATCAAGACACCTCTCACATCTTCATTTCGATAGACTAATGAGATTGATGTCTTGAAGACATCTTTGCTAGTCCTTCATTTTTTTTTAAGTTTTTGTTTCCATCCCACTTTCCAACATCCCTTTTAAAACGTGAAATATATATCTGGACAAGACATTTCTGATGTTGGTCTCTCCTGTCATGTTTCTAGAAGGTAAAATCACATTCCTGTTTCTAGATCCAAGAAGGATATCATTTAGCTGCAACATCAAGTTAGAAGCTCATATTTGAATTTGTTGATTATCAAGACTCAGTTCCTTTAGGTCACAGCTTTCCAGGACTCATTCTTCCTTTCTGCAGCATGGCTTATACTCCTTATTCCTAGAGATAAAACTTACAACTTAGTGGTATTAAATTCTCCCAGCTCTGACTGCAGAAACTGAAATGACTGGCCTGAATGACCACCTCTAATAGTCTGTTAGTTGTTTGCACATTTTTTTCAAGAGTGATTTTGTGTTTGCTTCCAGATGACTGCTAAAGCCATTAAATAGCAATGGATATAACACTAAACCTTGCAGATCTAAACTAGAAACACTTCTACTTTGCAATTATTTCTCCTAACAACTGGTTTTTGACATCTGTTAGCTGTCATGTTCCTAATCCATTCAATATGTTCATTATAGATATTATGCGGTGCTAACTTTTTAGCTGGAAGGCTATGCAGTGCAAAGTCAAGTTGTTTCTAAACAAATATCTTTACCAAAGAAAGCTCATAGTTTTATCAAAGACTGAAAATAGTTGGGATTTTTTAACTAGGTCTGCTTTCCATAAAAACACCTTGTATTATAGGAGCATTTATTATGCTCGATTTCTTTTGCTGAATCCCATACTGAATGGGATTCAGTTAATGTTTTGCCTAGGAGTAATGGTGAGCTACCAGCCCATGGTTACCTATAATTACTTGAGTCACCCTGTTAATTATTGTTGTTGTTTGGGTGTTTTTTGCAATAATGACACAATATGAGGACTTTTCCAGTGTTTTGAAGTTTCACCCATTTTGCAGTTAATTAGATCAGATATCTCTTTGACGAGATATTTTAATATTCTTGGATACAAAATCTGACTTATATTTTCTTAGCAGATGTTTTCTAGAATCTCAGTTACTTATGGGCTGTAAAATATTTCACCATCGTCCATAATATAAATACCTTGTTCTGTCTCTTTCTCCATCACCCCTAAAAGGAACTGAAGTATTTTGGAATACTTCTGCCTGCTCTGCTAAATTTTTCCATCTTCATACACTAGTGGGTCTGTGCCATTACTAAGATTTACTTTTTTTCCTTAAAGTACTCTGTATGTACTAAAGTAATACAGATGATGTGCTACTAGTAATGGAGCTGTGTTTCTTCTTAGTTTTCTTCATCAACAGCTTCTACTTCATAACTTCCAATTTTTTGTCATTTGCTCTGCATTTTCCCTTAATATACTATGGATGTGTTTAAGACTGGCTCCATCATGTTTACCACCGAACTAAGGCAGGCTTTCAGCAACAGTTGTACTTTTTTCGTTACAGAATTGTGGCCATCCATATCCCACCTCTCATGAACTTCTCTTTCTGATTTTTTTTCCCCCTCTGCCAGTCAGTTCAGGGTTGGGTTTTTCCCCTTTAGCTTTGTGCATTGTCCTTTTATGGAAGCATCATGTATATTTGTCCATGTGTGTTTATGCCTCTCCTATCTATATCTATATAGAGTGTAACCAGATGTGATCGTGGGTCCTTAAATGACCAGCTGACTCTAGTGCTGGTAGCACATTTCTGTCGTTGTCCTAGCAAAGCCTTGTTGAAATAATATGATTCAAACAGCAAGCTGTTCTGTTTCATTTAGTTCTGAACGAACCTTGAAGTTTCTCTTGAAAGAGTTTGGCATTCAATTATTATTCCTCTATAGAGAGAATGTTATTTCTCCTTTCCAGCCTCAAATTTGAGGCTTCCAGCAGATCTGCCTTCCAGTTCTGGCAATACTGTGACCAACCCCTTCATTTGCCTTTAGAGCTCCAGACTTACTTGTCTAGAAGCTAGATTTCCTCAACAGTTAATGGGGAGAGAAAGGCATGTTCAGCAGGTATCTCATCCCTCCTGTTTTGCTACATATCTTAAATGGTATTAATCACCTGAGGGAGGTGTCTTTCTCTTCACCGACAGACAGAATGCAGATGATTGTTTTGACGCCATGTCTGATCTAAGAAACTTGCTCAGAACTTAAGGTAGTTACAGCTGGGGCGCAGTGGTGTTTTTTCACCTCTGATAGCCTATAACCCTCAGCTATACATTTTCCCTCCTATTGGTCTTAGCCCATTTATTTTCCTGCAGGAGAAGAGGTGCTATTACTTATATCCTGACCTGGGGTGCTTTGGGGGAAGATTCCTTTTCCCCATTCCCAGAGGTGGCGTCATGAGGAAGAACATATTGTTAAGGAAGGCGATTTAGGGAGTGATGAGGTTCTGGGCACTTCTGTGCTCTCTCCTGGCCTGCCTAAGTACAAGCTTCTAAAAGAAGTCTCTCTGCTTCTGGAGGACAGCAGAGACCTGTCTGATTCTTGCAGTTGCCTCGGTTGGGTGCCCTCAGCCTGGAGATGGGCTAGTGTGGCAGGCAGTGATGCAAAGGAAGATCCCCCCCAGGTTATTATTCAGAAATTTTCCTCACTTAGAAATGCTTATAGCTTGGGACTTTCATGCATTGTGACCAGGTTAATTTTAAACATGAATACTAACAACCATTGCATGTTGATCTTATAGTGACATTGTTTATAAGCATGGTCTTGTGCCAAGTGCAGTTTGACATGTTTATGGATCTTGATTACAGCTGACAATGGCAAGGATGTCATATCCACGTTACAAGGAAATTGTAACCACAAGCAGAACTCAGGTGAAGAGACTTAAGAAAACTACCTTTAGATGTATACATACCGATTGTCAGTGTACTGCAGATCTTCCTTTGTTGCCTTTCTTTTTTCTTTTTTTCTTTTTTTTTCTTTTTTTTTCTCTTAGGTACCATAGATGACCTATTAGACCTGCAGCCTGAAGAAAATGGTATGAAACATTTGTGCATGCCTGTTTCATCTGCTTTTCAATTACAGGCACCAAGTGTAATTTTAATCTTAGATCTTAATTGTTTTCATAATCTGAAAGGTTGAATGAAATTATTCAGTTGCAGTATTTAAACAGTGTTAAAGGAAACTCAACTTCATATACACGCAGAGGCACTGTTCCTGATGTTATAATGTGAAGTAAACCTTACTGGGGATAAAATGCATTGTAACGGGTGATTCAAGGTTAGGTATACCGGACTATATCATATTTGCCCCACTGAAGTAGGTTCCACTGTAAACCTTACCCCTCCTATAACGTTTCACAAACTTTTATTTTTGGTTCTTTAGTTGTTGTATCACAACCCTTGGCAATAAACTAGTAACCACAAGATTTTATATCAGAAATGTACGTATCAGAAACAAATTATTTAGTCCTCTTAAAACCATATAAGAAGCGGTGATTTCTTTCAGCTAGATACTTAATTAAATCTGCTGTGCTGTTTTCATACACACAGGAGAAAGCACTCTTTCAGTCCAGGCTCTACTCCTATCCTTATGCTTTTGTTAGATCAGTGGCAGCTCAAGGGGATGTGTTATTTTTTTCCAAAGGGTACTGTTTTACCGTGTAACATATGAAAGATCTGGCTAGAATTTTTATACTGAGTTTTCGTATGCAAAAGGAGTATTGCCTATAATTTCTCATTTGCTTTTCACTCGTGTATCTCAGAAGAATAAGTAAAAAAAACTTCAACAACAACAAAAACAACTGTGGCAACTCAAAAAGCAAGTAAAGAAGCAAAGAAAAAAAAACCCTTTCTGCGGTTTAGTCAGTCAGACTGAGAGTGTAATTTGGGGTATTTAAGGCACTGCCATCATGGGAGGTAAGGAAGAGAGCATTTGCAAACACCTCGACTTTGGATTTGCCGTGGTCAGTTTCTTGCACTGTGGGGAAATTACCCATGTGGGGGATCACCCATGAAGGCAGAAAGAGGGAAAGTTCCTCAGCTGCCTGTGCAGAAGGCAGCCCTAATCTGTGGACAGATAAGGTAGCGATGACTTCTTTTCTGTGGTTAATAAAAAAGGTCAGTGCATGTCTGATAGCGGCCTTTTTTCTTCTGGTTTCCCCCTTACTCAGTTCCATTCCTTGTTGGACCTTCTTCGTGGAGATACAGATAATGCATGCAATTATTGGTCATACAAGTTTAGCTTTGGCAGTTAGATGGCTGGGTTTTTTTTTCTTTAGTCAAATAGATCAATACGAAAGCAGTTGTGGGGCGGCTACATCACATAAGGATGGTTACGTTCATGTTACAATATCAGTTATTTACCCTAATTTTACACACTGGCTAGCTTTAGGCTAATGAATATTGTATTATTTTAAGTGCAGCAGTATAGTTAGATGTACATTTTTGTGTGTGTTTCAGAAGGAAGTCTTTATCCTGTGTTTCCGAACATGTATCGCTGTAAATATTTTTAGTTTCTCTTTGCATTTAATTTTTTTAAATACCAGCAAAACAAGGCACGTTTGCAAAGAAATATGAGCATTGCTAGAGGCTTGTTCAAACAACCACAAAAAAGAATATAATGACATTGTTTTTTCAGTGTTTTATTGGGAGTTTTGGGGTTTTTTCCATGGACATTTATAAGGTTAGGGGCAGCATGTGCAGACAAAAAAAGGATTTTTGACTGTGAAAATGGGCAGTGAAAACAGAGAACCAGGAAAAGAAGTAATAGAAGATTTATGGGTGAGGTGAGAAAGTCCCTATCATTCTAGAAATCTAGCAGAGATACCACATGAGTAATATCTCGATGAGCAAGACTGGTTTCAAGATAATCTTACTGCAAACTGGAGTAGAACTTACTGGTGCTCACATGAGGCAGCCTGAGCGTAAGCACCACCCTATCCTCCCCTGCCCCGGGCGCGTTGTCCCTGCAGGAAGATCAGAAAGACTGCTGAGACAAGAAATGTGTCGCTCCTCTGGCGTCTGGTGGTCGTACGCACTACTGCAAGACCTAACTGCTCTTCAGATGTAAAGTTGTATGTTGTACTTTCTCCCCCAGTAAAAATGGGACTACTGCAGTGGGATACCCAGGTGAAGTAGAGCTTTGCTCTGAGCTGTGTTGCTGCAAAGCCTTTGTTCCATTATAGTAAATGTCATTTGTGGTTAGGTACAGTGTTGGCGGTATGCCTTAGCAGATCTGTTACTAACGATGCTCTCTTTGCATCTCCCCCTGTAAGCCTTCCAAGTTCATGCAGGGGCCTCCTGAAAGCAGCTTTGAGATGGTGATGCCCCGAAGAGATCAGAGTTCTTAAGTGCCTTTGAAATAGCAAGTGACTTTCCCCTAAGGAAGGATTTACCCCTCTGCCTCACCTGCTGAATAGCTTGGGGGAATTGTAGGTCCTTGGACAACGTTAACATTCTTTGCTGTTTATCTGAAGATAGGAAAGCAGCCTGAAAATTCATGAGAACAAATTGTTTTCTGTGGTATTTTAGTTATAGTCTAGTGGAACATCAGGAGAATTGACGTGTTTGTAATGTTTCTGTTTCTAATTTTTGGGCCCTGTCAGGGAGTACAGAGGTATATAAAAATGTGAATTAGAAAGGAGCTGAACCTCAGAGCTGACTTCAGTAATGAATAAAATCCTTATATTACACGTTGGTTTATTTGTTTCTTAGTACGTAGGTGTGTATGCTGACTCATCAGCCTATTTTAAAACACAGTTTTGCACTTTTTTTCCTCCTGTGACTCAACTTCAGCCATTTCATTATAAATTATTACAGCTATTAAAAAGGAACTTTCCTGAGAAGGCCGTTGCATTTAAATAAAATGGCCTGTTGCAACCGCTTTGCTACTATCAATCTTTTATCCCAACCCAAAAGGGTTAAAACCATCTTTTGCAAGTTGTATTCAACTCGCAGAGCTCAGCTGATCTATCCGAACTTTGGAAAACTGAAGTTGCTTCTGTGCCTTACCACAAGTTTGAAACAAACATAATTAAGATAAACTGATCTGGGTTTTGGTAACATAGCATTATCAACGTTGTTAACCACCATTTTTGTCCTCTGCATACTCCCGCAGTGGAGCTCTAAATGTTTCCAAGTAAAATAACATTTGGGGTTCCTTGACAGTTCTTTCACTCCAAATATTTTGTAAGCTAGAGAAAAGGATTATGTTTCTGGTTACAAGCTTCATGTATTTTACATAACTATTTAACATTTCTAAAATAGGAAAAATTGTTTTTAAGGAGTAATGGCTCGAGTGATCTAAGATCACTCTTAGATCACTCTGATCTACTACTTCACTGTAGTTCTGGTGCTAGAAAAACTAGCAAGGGGAATCAGAAGGAAAGTGGCCCCAATTATTTCACAGCAGCCTAAGAGAGGAAAAAAAAGTTACTACAGCATTGAACAGTGTAGAAATCTCTGTGTAGAGTAACCTGTTCTCTTGGGGAAATACCCCAATAATTCAAGCATTGGTCAGAGGTCATAAAGGTCATCTTAAGTATGTTCTCACAAAATTCTAGAATAATCCCCAGCTCTTACTTATTTTCAAGTTATACCAATCTGATTTTTTTTTGACAGTTTTATATAATGCTTCAAAAAGCAACATAAAAGTAGTCTTCTCCAATGTTTTAAATATTAGACTATGTAATGATTTTGGTGTGGTGTTTAATAGATTTTTAAGCATACTTATTGTTTTTAATAAGAAATGAGTCTTAGCAGCAGTGAGGTTATCTAAGATAACCAAGGAATTACTTGTTGCATAAGCTATAAGCCCAGATGTCCAAGAGAATTGGGTCTAAAAGAGAAACAACAAATATTCACACAAAAAAATTCCATCTCACTTAACATACAAAACCTAGATTGGATGTTTTAAACAGGTTTCTTCTTTGTTTGTCTAAAAAAGGATTTATCCTGACTCTCTTGTTCTGAGACAGCTTCAAAGGATCAGTTTGTGAGGTCCTTGGAGTCAGAACCTGGTGATAAGGATGACATGGTATTACTGAATGAGATCCTCAACGCTTCCTCCCTGGACGAGGGGGAATTCAGCAAAGAGTGGACAGCTGTTTTTGGACAGGTTGCACTTGCTGATCTCACCACGAACTCTTCAGCTGGAGATGTGGAGAACACTTTATCATCTGTGGCACCAACACCATCAGGCTTCTTGCCCTCACAGCTGTTAGACCAAAACATGAATGACTTGCAGTCGTCTTTACATGGTGAGAGCTCATCTTGTCTGTTAGTATTTTGGTTTTAGATTTTAGAGTATGGTTTTCTGCTATGTAGAAGCGTGGTGACAGCTTATGTTGTGCCATAGCGGCAGAAACCCTGAAGTTAAAGCAGAGTGTGGCCTGGAGAAAAACATGAGTAGCATATTCATTTTTCTAGCCCTGCTCATTCAGTGTTTGTGAACAAAGTACCCTAAAACCTGAAGTCAAAATTACTGTTTTGAATATTTTCATTGAGCTTCCTGAAATGTTTGTAGGCCTTTGAGATTTTTTTTTTTTTTTCTGTAACAGAAAATCTGTTTGAGTGGGTTTTACTGTTTAAATTACAACTGCTGTCTCTGTTAAGGGGCCAAATAACCAAAAATGATTACTGTCTTTTGTCTGGGAATACTATTTTTAAACAACTTAGTAAAAATTGATTGCATTCATTCATTTTCTTGGTTTTTTCAGTGATCCCACACTGTTGCGTGTGGGTAAGGTAGAAGGGGTTGTCTCATCCTAGCAACAGTACAGGTGGATTCCTCTTGTAGGCAGGTTATCTACTGATGCAACTCTTTCTCTCCCCTTTCTTCTGTGCAGTTCATTTTCTTGGGTTTTCCAAGCTGCTCCTGGGGGGAGAGGAAAGGAAAGAGGGGAACTAGGGCAGAGCTTTCCTGCTGCCGCTTTGGCCTTGAGGAAGGGAGGGAGGGAGGCAGGCTGGTGATAACCAGCCAACAGCAGCTACCTTCGTCCTCCCCGCAGTCTGGCTAGATTTCTCCTATGGCTTTGCAAGCTGGAGGAGGAGCTTGCCTTTTTGGGCTCTGTCCCAAGTCATTTAAATCTCATTTGGGGAAGAGTGATGTAGGAAAGACTAGCAGGCTGATTCCATCCTGAAGACTACTCCTTGGAACTCATGCAACTGGTACAATCATACATGATGCAACACGACCTGTGGCATTTTGGCAAGAATAAGAAATTCAAACTTACAATTAATACAGTTACCACCACCACCCCTAAAGCAAGATATTTGGGTTCACTGACTTCAACACTTAGATGAAAACTGGGGGAGTGATATTTGCGATGATGCACAGTTCTAGATGTATTTTTATGATAAGGTACATGCATATATGAGTATGATTGATAGAGTGAAGAGGGACTGGAAGAGTGTAGGATTTGACCTCATAAAATATGAGCTAAAAAATCATGAGGTTTAGTCATTGCGTTGGCAAATTAAACAGTTTGTGACCAGAAGCAGACATGGTATCTATTAAAAGGGGAAAAAGGAACAATGAAAAACACCTTTCTCGATACAGAGACTTAAACAGATTTTAAGCAAATTACTGAAAATAGCAACAGAAATATTATGGGATTGATTTTTTTTCAGAGTTTTTACATGTTTTTAAATGTAAACATGTTTTTGAAGGAAAAATATTTTTGAGGTGTAAATGGCAAACAGGGCTGGGTATCCTTTTTGAGGCTGTTGTTATCGCTCTCATTTGCACAAGACACTGGCATTGGCTGCGCTGTTAACACTTCAAAATCAGAACTCAGGTATGTTGCATTCAAGGAACGCTAGAAATGGAAAATCCATTCCAGTCAACATGGTATCCCAAAATCTTTTTGAATAAGAAAAAGAATAAATATGTATTGAAAGAATAAAATATGTTAATGTTTTCAAATGGATTTCCAAGGCTTTGGCAGAAGATCATAGTAATTGATCTACTGGCTTTTGAAAAGTCACAGCTAATCAGCTGAATAATCAGCATGTTCCCAGCTGACTCGAGTTGCCAGGTAAAATGCATTATTTAAACTAACTTTCATAGGCTATTTTCTTTTTAAGTTTTTTGTTTCTTATTTTATAACAGGAGGTGAAATTCTGTCCATTTTATATCTTGTGAAATCTCAACTTTAATCTTAAACTGCATTTCATTTCACAGCACTTCTTTCATGATTTGACCTTGTCAATGAATTTGGAAACAAAGACTTTTTTTTTTTTTTAACAAAATACTAACTGCAGTATAAACATATCTAAAAATCCAAGTTGAAAATATTAGAATATATGAATTATGGATATTTTTACTGAGGAGTTGTGATACATATCCTACACTTTTTTTCCCCCCTAATTGGTAGGATTGCTTAATAATTACTCAGTGTGAGGTGCTAAACTGGAGCCTCGACGTTGCATACTTCCTGTGTGAATTTGGCCTTAAGACCATAAAGATTCTTAAAACTCACATGCTTAACTTTAAGCACATTAACTTTTCTATTAACTTCAGTGGGATTACTTACTTATTTTACGTTAAGCACACTCATAAATCTTTGGGGCTTTGTTTTCTCTCTGCCTCAGATCTTAATCTGTAAAACAGGCACAATGCTATGCAGGTTATAAACTGTTACGGTCAGGAATTCCCAGCTCGGAGTTTTCTCTGGCTGTATTTATAGGCAGGATCTAGCACAATGAGACTTTGAATTGCTATAGGACTACCAGGTGCTGGTTTAAAATATATATAAATGCCTGTATATATATACACATATATATTTTAGAAACAAAGCACGCTCCCAACAAATCTTTTAGATTCCCCTCCAGATACAGCTTTGTAGTTTGGTTGCCTTTCCACTTTTTCACAGAGAGCATTGGCTTTCTCTTTCGTGATGTTTATGGCCTCATTTACTTACTTATTCATACCACTAAGGCTTCCTCTTTATCTTACCTACATGTGCATATATTCTAGTTGGTAAGAAAATGTGCAGCTCACCATTTCCATTTCTAAATTTAATTGTGGTAACGTTTGTGAAAACGCTAGGTGAAAAGTAAGCTGTTTGGTTTCCTTGCTGTCTCGGTGATAATCTTTTTGTCTAGTCACGTAATGAAGCCATCCTGTGAACAGGCAAACCAGAACAGGCCAACAACTGCTTTCAAATTGATAGGCTGCAGTTTGTTTTAGAAAGGCATCTCTGTAGCTCACTGTGAGTGGACACTAAAAACCTAATTCATGAAAGTAATAAAAATTCTGTGTCAGCCTTGCCCAATACCTTCATAGATGCGTAAGTTCATTATGAAAGCATCACACATTTTGTGGAGCGTTTTTGGTTAGATGTTTTTGTGGCTGTTGTTAGGTTCTTTTTGTTTTCTAAGTGGTACTTGAGCTACCTGCGTTTCAGTGAACAGAGAACCAGACCACAGCATCTCTCACGGACGTGCTACTCGCCCAGCCTTAGTCCAGGGACTCAAAAGGAGGGCTCCAAAAGAGTTAACTGGTCTGCGGTGTTTCGCTCTGTGGTCTGCCAGTCACATCAGTGTAAACGAACATCAGTGAGGTCTTGGGGAGCCAACTCCTGATCTCACTGAAGTCAGTGGGACTTGCACAGAAAGTTTCCGGGCAGCACTCCCATTCATTTCTATGAAATTAGGATTTGGCCCCATTCACTTAAGCTGCTCAGTTTCTCCATTGCCATCCACTGACATATTAAAACACTTTCTCGCAATACATCTCCAAACAAACGAAAGCATTACAGTTTCCTGTAGTTGTGTGTAATGTCCTCTGCCATTCTCCTTTTTTGTAACGCAAGCAGAGAAAATGCCTGGTGAAGTATGTCATTCTGAAGTGTTAATGCCATACTTTTCATTATTTATGATTCAAATTGGCTTATTTGAAAGATTAAACTCTAAAACCTCATTTTCAGGAGGCACAGTCTAGCTCCTAAGCCTTTATCACCTTTGCCTAAAACAAATGTACGTCAGCATTCTGCATCCAGATTTTGAAGAAGTTTTTGGTTTGTTTCCTTAGAGATACAGAGGATGTTTGTGGCTTTAAATTTCCTTCCTAATTCATGTGATTTTATAGAAACACTCTTCTTGCCTCCTTTTAATAACACAGCTTGGGCTTCAGACCTGTTATAGTCAAGGTAAGATCAGAGAGTGATGAGAATAACCTATTAGAGAGAGGAAGGGTTTATGGGACTTACGTGGCTGTTACAGTAACTGTCAGGAGTCTCAGAAGAGGAGAACGTAAGGAGAGGAAGGACAAAGAGAGTAGAAAAGGATGTGAGAGCATGAACTTGTAGAAAAAAGAGACTGGGTAAGGAAATGCTGGCTGTGTGCACAGAGGAATGTCCTGTTTGTGGTACTGCAGATCAGTATTGTGATATACTAGATCCCCGAGATGGATGGATAATTGATCAGGCCACACTTAAAGGAGATAATACTGAAATTGGAAATACGGCCTCCAGTCCTCTAAATGTGATAGAGCGTAAGAATTTAAATAGCTTCAGCCAGGGACAAAAATGCTCCGTTTTTTCCTAATACGTTTCCGTGGTACGCCCCCCCTAGTTCATTTTGCCAGCCTAGCTCATCTGGCCTCATTAACTGTATTTATCATTACTATTTTGTGGTTATGGAATATGCATGTAAGAACAAAAAATTGTGAACACCCAGTTTCACTTTTTCCTGCATAGTTACTCTCCCTGCTGAGAAGATCCTTTCAAATTAAGAACAAAAAAATACTCCATTAAAACCTAGTTTTAAGTTAACTCAAAGTAGTGCATCTTGAATTTAATTCTTCAAAGTGTTTTGCAAGAAATTATTTTTTTCAGAATTAATCATTTCAAAATTAACTAAAAAATCTAGGGTCTCTAAATATGTTTTTTCTGGAATAGATGAAATGAAAGTCTTTGGAACTGTGAAAGTAAAGAAAGGTGGAAAAAATGTTTAGTATGTGTGATATTTTTGCCCAAATGTAAGTGATATTCTTCTCCCTACAGCTATACTTGACTTGATTGCTGTACTGGCCTTTCCGTGAACAAGTATTAACTGTGATTGGATAAAAGAAATAAGAAAAAAAAAACTTTTTTAGCCAGGTTAAAGGTTTGAAAAGAATACAGTTGCCTGAATCTGGAGGTGATGCAACTGATCCACAGATATTCTCTTCTCAAGGATGTTGCTTGTCTGCAGCATCTGACTGCTGATTTCTTGTGTACGAGGAAAGATACAAATGGCCATAACCATAACCATAATATTCTGCTCCATCATCTGATGTGTGCATTGTGCTGCCAGGCAGTGGGGTGTCGGAGTTAACAAAGTAATGCTTCACGCTAATGCTGCTGTATTATTGAATTTTAGGATGGGCAGCTAACAGCGTGAGCCCGCCGTCTATACCACAGCCAGCACAGAAACCAAACAGCCTGAATGTGAATGCTAACAAGACGCCCGTGAAAGGTGATACAGTCATGTATTTTTTCAGTTACTTTGCTTTTCCTTTTTAGCTGCGACTCTTGTATCTTTCCAGTCTTCTCAGTTACTCTATCATGATAAAGCCTATTTTTGTAGTAGTTACATGTCAAGAATCTTGTGCTTACTAATGAATTACTGTTTCAGCATTGATTATGTGCGTGATATGTATGTGTATGTGTATTTTTTTGGTAGGCTTCAGTGCTAGTAGTATGTCAAAAGAGTAATTTACTATAAAATGAGGGAGCTGAAACTACAGTTACTTTTGCTACTTTAATTTTGAGTCACACAGAATAGCATCCGCATGCACTTTGTCTAAGCTAAACAGTGTTTTGAAGCTCTAGGAGGACATTGTGGCTAAAATACAGGCTACTGATAAGGCAGAAGAGCCCTAATTGCAAATTTAGTTGATAACATACATCATATCAGTAATCATCTGTTTGAAACTTAATTCACTTCTTGCAACTGAGCCAAGAGTGCGTAGTCCTGCCATCTACTGAGACAGAGCCCTGCTGATTTTGAGTAGGGTTTTCTGGATAAATGAATCAGAAATATGTTGAATCCTTATTGCCAGTTTGTAGCCTATTCTGTGCATTCACATTTGATCAGAAGCTACGTCAAAGATGTTCAGTGCAGAAGAAAGGAGTGACGTGTATTCCTTCCCCTGCCTCCCGGCATTAAAAGACTGACTTTTTTTAGCTCAGCAGAAAAAAAGAGGGTTAAGGTGTTTTGGAAACTGTTTTGGAAATGAGTGTGATACACAGCCGCAGTACCTTCACCAGAAGAAGGAACAGTCTTCATCTACTCTGAAATCTGTGTTTATGAAAGTGGCAGGTACTCCAGCCTTGCAGACACCAAGGTGAAAGTCATGCCAGGAGGAGCCTATTTTGTCCGTAAATTCCTTGCGTCACAAAGAATGCTTTCATGCAACATTATCTCTCTGAGTGAAAGAGCGCATCTTATTTCACTATCAATATAGTACATGTTAAGCATAGGATCACAAAAAAAAAGCAAGCGGTGATGTACCTTCTTTATAGCAGCCAAAGTTGTCATCGCTTTACCCTGAACGTCTGCCCTGTTGGAATAAGAGAAGGTAGGAGACCTCTGTGAAATCTGTACGTCAATATAGACACATAGATGCAATAGTCCAGCTGCTGTTGGAACGTATTCCTGGTTCACATTTTTTTACATCCATCAACAAGTACACCCTAATACTAGAAGCTGTACTTGGAACTGGCTACGAAATGTACCCCCTCTCTCTCCAGCCAATACCTTCCCATTAAAACATTCCAGTAATGAATGAGTAATGACCTTGTGTGGTCGTATACAGGGGGGACAGAACAGTCACATGAACTGGATTTAGGCGAAGGAATTTAGTCCTGTAAGAGAGGTTGAAAGTAAAATCACTTTCCTTTTACTTTTTTGCAGGCACGCAGGTGCACACACAAATAAAATGCCTTTCATGAAACAAAGCTAGACAGAGCGAGATTGTTTCGATTTTTAATTGAAGTGTTCCTGTACCTATCACGGTAGGAGCCATATAAAATACACAGGCAGACAGATGTAAAACATTCATTCTTACTAAAGTTCCATATTCTGTTAAAGGTAGTGTTTTAAAATGCCATCACTCGTTCCGATTTTCTCATCAGAAGTGCCCTTAGTAATAAATTAAACAATAGCATGGCGTTTGTTTGACCTCAGTCAAACATTGAGTCAGTTTTGTTTTAAAATAGCTGACAAGGCTGTACTTTTCTTTTTTTCTTTTTTCCAGATCCTACAAAGAATCCTAAAGACTTGACTGCCTGGTTCAGTCTCTTTGCTGACCTTGACCCGTTATCCAATCCTGATGCTGTTGGGAAAACTGATAAAGAACATGAATTGCTTAATGCATGAGTCAGCTGCCTATGGTAACTCACATTCTTCCATTCATCAACACTATTTTGGGGTTTAAAAAAACTAAACGAAAATTAGTATGCTGTTGTGAAGCTATAAAGTATGTGCCATGATAATAAAACTAAAGGGAATGATTCCCCTTTTATATAGGTGCAGTTATTTGCTCTTGTTTTGTATAAAGAGTTCGCATTTATTTTCTACGTGGATTTACAAAAATGAGGTTAAGAATTAGGGCAGATTTCTTGCCAAATTAGATTATCTGCTGAAACACTGTCTTTGCCTGAGGTGATGCGGAGCTAACACTGGAGTGAAATACAAATTGCAAACCTATTTTTTTATAATGTTTCTTGAGTAAATAAATTAAAAAAAAAATGTAACTGAGGAGGCAGCATGAGTCAAACATCTATCACGTATATAATATATATATTACTGCTATGTTAAGATGTCAACTAAATTTGTTTTGTTAGTACTCACAGTGAAAAATCTGTGCTGGGGCTAATTATTGAAGAAATACATTTGGGTCTGTGCAGCCATGGAAATTGTGCCCTTTCTGATTTAACTTATTAGGCAAACTGCACTACATAAACAGAAGTCATGCCCAGCAGGCTTCTTTTCTGAGGTTTTTCTCCATTGCACCAACAGAATTTGCACCTGTTTGCAGAAGTTTCTTGCAACTGATGCTTTACCATGCCTTCAAAGCATTCATATTTCTGTTCGGAGTATTTTTCATCCAGTTTATTTCTGAAGCATGTGTTATTTTGAGCTTGTTGTGACATTAACTCTTTAATAAAATGATTTTGACAAAAAAGGCCTTTTATTCCCACTGGAATGCTGGTGTGCTGTTGAATTGGTACGTAACAAGCGTCTGAAGACAAAAGATATGACCCGTTTTTAGGCAGTACCTAATAATTCATATCATTACCTCACGCTGTTTCTGAATAGTAATCCAGTAGGACAGTAAGAAAATTTGAACTCGCTCGGTGTCCCTTTGCTTCCCCATCCGCCTTTTACAGCAAAGGAAGGTAAAAAGGATGTGTCAGCAGCCGCTTAAGATCATAAGTTCTGCATATTTGCTCTATGTACTGATAAGACCTCCTTTGCCATTTATTGTATTTGGCCTTTTTTAATTCAGTTACTTTTCCTTTTACGTTGGTGAGGTTTTTCACTCCCAGTTAGTTAATCCTTGCCTCGTGGTCTATTAGCTAACTAAGTACCTGCACTGGAAACCTGAAAATAACTATATAAATATAGAAGTTAACCAAACTGACCTGCTGCTTCTCAAATGCAACAGAACATCATTTGATGGCCGCGCTGAGCAGCATTAATGCGCATTTGATACCTCCTAGCTAAAAAGCTATGTGCTATCAGTGGATGGGGGGCTTGGACTGACTAGAGTTCAGCTGACTGAATCCTCAGCAAGTTTTAAATACCTCTGTACAAAACTGTAGTGTTCAAAGTCCCACCCCATATCCTGGAAGTCTCAAGGTACTTCAGCATTTGCCAGAGTTCTTCAGATGTTTAGCAGTATATTTTCACGTAAAACGGGTCTTCTCTTTGCACAGTACCCAGCCCACCCAGGTCCCCGGCACTGGGGCTGGTAATTAAGACATGGAAGCTGACGTAGATGCCTAACTGTTTGTTTCTAAAGATAAAACTTGATTCCCTCCACAGTATTTCCTACTGTTTGGTACTGGCAGTTCCTTGCTCCATAAGCCGTCTTTTCAGAGATGGATATCTTTCTTGAGCATTAGGGGGGAGCCTGAACTCCTGACTTTGGGCTGCAGGCTCTGGCAGTGAATAAGGCATCTACAAAGTAGATTAACTGGGAAATACCTAAGGTTTATGCTGAGGTCCACCTACACTTACGAGTGCTAGTTTGCATTCATAACACAGGATGTTTGCCTGAAATCCTCTTCATCTCAAACTGTAATTATCTGCAATGCCAAAAACATTAGGAGCTCAAGGGATAGACAGGCTGCTTTTCAACCCAACGTGGTTACCACTGAAATCATTAAACAGATTCTTGCAACTTTAAGTAAGTCTGTGGTTGCTAAACTTGCTCTGGATTATGTTTGTCTTGATGGTTGCTAAAACACTTGTGGACAATCCACTCTAGCATTTTTAGTAGCTGAAACAGTTAGGCTAAAAGCAAAGATGAGGCTGTATTGACTTCAAAACAGCTAATTAACTGTTCTTTAAGACTCAGAAAAATGTTTGGTTTTTAGGTCACAGATTCTAGACTTCCAGGATTTAAAAAAAAAAAACAAAACCTCCTGTCTTGATTGGGACAATTAATGGCATTGCACAAGTTCAGCTAAACATGTTCTGAATCCTTATCATGTTTTTAGGGAGAAAAATCACCTGAATGATCATCCCTTTTACACAAGAGAAACCATGACTGCAGGGGTTTTTTCCTGCCCACCCCCACCCCCCACTGCAATACCAATTAGTTCATATTATGCATTAATTTCTTGTAATATGTAATTTTTTAAATTAACATTAGCTTTGAATTTTTAGTCTTAAGCCTATGCAATTTTTTCACACTTTCAAATGAAAAAAGGAGCCAGAGGTATTTAAAATATAATTAATTTTGCTTAAAGAAAAGCAATTGAAATCCCTATGTACAATGCATTATTATAATGACATTTATTGAAGTTGAAAACTAGACCAAGAAAGCTAACCTCCTGCAAACAGGCATTTTTCAGGCAAAAATCTTAATTACAGAGTTACAAACAATACTTCCCTACTACTAATGAAGTGTATGGCATGCACTTCTCGGCAGCCTGGGCTGCGGTGTGACTCCAAGCCCCAGTGCCATTGTGAGAGGATTTTCTGTGGTGTGCGTAGAGGCTCAGCAGTAGTTGGGACAACAGGGTAGTTCATCATCCTGGTACAATCACAGATTGATTGTTCTACACACACACCGTTCATCTTGATTTAATAAGCTTCATTCCGGTTGCATATTCTGGTTTAGTAGTGGATTGTTTTAAAATAAAAACAGCTGCAGAACCCCTATGGCAGATGAAAACAGTGGTAATTGATTAACTGTCTTTTATCGGGAAGTTTATTAAAGTTGATGTAATTGATTTTGGTGAGTCGAGGTTTCTACAAATCTAAGAACAGCTGCTTCAGGGGAATTGGAGTGTGCGCCTTGGGAATTGAACAGCTCATAGAGAAAACTAACAAGTAACTAACTTTTCTGGCCGCCTTAAATGATCAGAATTTACTTCCAATATAGTAGAATATGACTTACCTTGTGCCCCTCTGCTGATTCCATATCCAGCGTTGCATGGGCATGACATTGATGTACTTTGAAGCAGGACCGTTTGGCCGCAAGCAGCCACCTGCCTTCCCCTAACACCCTTTTTTTAAATGGGTGCCCTTCAAACATTAGGGGCTGCACATGCTAGAAAAACGGGACCACCTAAGCAACGCGGTGACTGTGAGTGGAGAAGCACCAGCAGCAGCTTTGCTCCAAGTGGGAATAGCAGCAGGCCTATAAGCCCTGACCGCTCCAGAATCTGATCCTAGAAAGGCTCAGGAGAGCAGGAGGTTGGTGTTGTGCATCATGCTGAGTTTTCCTGGTGTCTCTGCCACTACCATTTGCCATCTACCATCATGTCCCACTGCAGGTGCCAGGAGATACCGGATGGGCACCACTGAGGAATGAATGGTGGTTGTACTGTCCATGCTTGCTGCTGAGAGCATGTGGGGTGAAAGAACCCCAGGGCAAAGGAAGAAGAGCAGGAAGGTCCTCTCTTCTCTCAGTGCAGTTCCCAAACACGATTACTGAGAGTAGCAGCAAGACATTGACATGGTGAAGGTGCAGCTGCCAGTGTTGGGGCCCTCCTCACTTTTTCAAGCTCCCTTCCTCTTCTGCCCAGCATGCAGTTGCTGCTTCCTCCCACTCAGTCCAGTACCCATCTGCTTTCTCCTCCCTGGTAGAGAGGCACTGGGGCAGGCTGGCAAGGGCAAGCTGGGCAGCGTAGGGAGGCCATGCCGCGAGCATGTACTCTCACTCACCTTATCAGTGAGGAATAGTTGCAAGGGTTGGATTTCTGCCACAGTAAGCCATGGCCAGCCAGGGACCCAGCGTATTCCTAGGTTTTTACCACTATGGGTGTGTAAGTAACCTGAAGTTGAGCCCTCACTGCAACCTAGGCACACTACCCAATTTAGTGTTTACTGTAAATCCCCCTCTCAGTAGCCTACTTTACAATTGTAAATGTCTTATTTTTTACCAAGCCACCATATGGGAAGGCAGGAAGCAGAGCAACAACTAGGCTTGCCAACAGCCAAGCAGCAGAGGGTTTGCCTCAGCTGAGAAGCAGAAACGCTGAGACAGTCTAGCACCACATTGGCAAACTAGGTACAAACGAGCTGCTTCCCACTGTGGGGGCTGCCGTCCTCGCTCAGCATGTGCTTAGCGCGCCCAGCCTGGCTGCGATGCCGCATAGCGAGTGAGCCCGATACCGTGCATGTGCACGCAGAGACTCTACAGCGACAGTAAACAAGGGTGCCGTGGCCAAACAGGCCCTGCAGGTTCAGCAAGTTTTGCCTTGGGCAACCATCTGGCCTCCAGCTCCAAGGCGGGCTGGCTTTGCAGTGAATCAGACCATTACCCAGATGTTCATTAACAGTGCTCTCCTAAGCATAAAATTGACTTTTCCCCTCATTGACTAATTAGAAACCAGTATAATCTTCCCTTTAAGTAACTCAAGGTATTTGCCTGCACCAGAGCCCACCATGTTAGACCTGCTGGAGCGGGTCCAGCGGAGGGCCATGAAAATGATCAGAGGGATGGAACACCTCTCCTGTGAAGAAAGGCTGAGAGAGTTGGGGTCGTTCAGCCTGGAGAAGAGAAGGCTCTGGGGAGACCTTATTGCAGCCTTTCAATATACAGGTGTATAAGAAAGACAGACTTTTTACCAGGGCCTGAGGACAAGGGGCAACAGTTTTGAACTGAAAGAGGGTAGTAGGATTTAGATTGGATATAAGGAAGACATTTTTTATGATGAGGGTGATGAGACCCTGGAACTGGTCACCCAGGGAAGTTGTGGATGCCCCATCCTTGGAAGTGGTCAAGGCCAGGTTAGATGGGGCTTTGAGCAACCTGGTCTAGTGAAAGATGTCCATGGCAGGGGGTTGGACTAGATCTTTAAACCAGTCTGTGAGTATGTTGAAGTGAGGAGGCTACCACTCGCCAGGGAGCAGTGTACAACTCCCATCAACTCTTAATTCTGTTCTACCATAGCGAAAGCTTGACGTGCCCAACCTTGTAATTAATCCATAGTGGAAGAGTGTGAAGTTTTGGCTGCTTTCAAAAAATTACAAGATATAAATTAAAAAGAGAGAAGTGTGCTGTAGCTCGGAGGTGAAGGTCTGGCTCATTCTACCTGCCAGCTATTTACACTGGTTGCTGTTGGAATCTTTATGGGGTAATGAATACCAAAAAAAAGGAGGGAAAAAAGTAGATAAGGGATTTTAGAAGTGACTGCAGACCTACCTAAGCTGTTAAAGAAGTTACAGCTAGCCTTCTCTTTAAACAGAAGTCTTTCATCTAGCCCAGAAACCTACTCTGTAGGGTGTTTCTCTTATTTTGAACTTCCATAGCTATTATGGCAGTAGGAAAGGCCCCGGGACAGGTGCTGGGAGCTATATGCTTCATCAACAGGCTGGAGAGAGGGAAAAAAATTTAAAAGTGCTACACAATGAAATCATCCACCCTGTCTCCACCTAGGTGGGTGGGTAACAGCTGGCTGCAGGAAACAAGCATGCTGAATGTAACAGGAGCAGGATCTGACAAGGAAAAAAACCAAACCCTTACTATTATTCCAAGTGCAGCCCTCAGAATAAACCCTTGACACATAAAATACAGAAATTAAAATCATGGGCCACTGAAGTAACAGCTTTGCTGTTACAGCTGCATATTTTCCTGGACTGTTTAGGCAGTCCGTGTGGTCTTCCATGATCATCTCTGCCTTGAACTTGAGTACCAAAGCTTCAGAACACCAAAGTCTGACAACAGAGAGCGATCCTCACCATGGCAGGGCGATAGTTTGATTTGATTTTTAGAAGACAACAGAAATTCTGAAGAATGAGACAAGCCCTGACGGGATTTTTCAGATCTACGGTTCAGCTGGGTCTTGGGCCGATCTAACCTTTCTGCGAGGTTGTCCCTGGATTTGGTGACAACAGCCAGGGCTGCAAAGGAGCCAGAGGCACATGAGCGATTCAAGGCTTTTCCCCCAAAATGCCAGCCTATGCTGTTAAGTCACAGAAGCCTGCTCAGGGCTCAGGTCCGTGAGCATCCCAAACTCATCTAACTGTGGGCCACCGCCCCATGGTGTCCTAGCAGGCCCTTTCCAACTGAAAGAAGAGCCTGTAATGGCACTGATCTGTCTGAAAACTTGGCAAAAAAAAAAAAAAAGGAAAGGGGAAAAAGAAAAGTTTGAGGCAGCAGAGGTCACACAGGCACGCGAGCCTGCACAGCAGGGAGATGCCGGCAGCAGCAGCAGCGCTACCAGAGCCCTTGGGCAAGGCCTGTGGTCACCTCTACTTGTCACCAAACCACAGCCAAGCTTACCTGCAAGATATACACAGCTGTTACTGCTCTTCATGTAGGGAAATAATAATTACAAAAAGCCTTAATCAAACAAAATCTCCCTTTTGTCCACCCTTAACCCTCCCTCCCCCTCCCACACTGAGCACTTTGCAGCTTTTGCTTTCATTTTTAAGGGAAGTGATCCAGGTCTCCTTGGAGGTAGGAGAGCTCTTGGCTTCACCCGCCTTTGCCACATATATTAGTTATTATTGCTGTGCTTCAAAGGCTGGATGGACCTCAGAGAGCGCAGGTCCATCTCACAGCTCGCAGTGTAAGCCATGGGACCATTGCCAAAACAAAGTATAAAGGGAAACAAGATTAAAAAGCAAACAAACAGAGGCATTCAGGAAGAAAGCCTGCACTGACACTGCTTCAAGCCCCCACCCATTTTAACAGCCCATCCTGTTAGCAAACATTAAATGCAATCAGAAAACACTAAAAATCCATAATGGGTCATCTTCCTACTTGAAATTTGCAGGAGCAGATTGAACTGTCTGTCCTGGGGTGGTTTTTAATAAACAGTACAGCTTGCCTGTTAAGTGGTTTGGGTTCCCTCTCCGTTCCCCATAAACATGTGAAGTATCTAATGGAGGGGCTTAATTGAGGTTGAGGTACGTAACGTTGTTTTCTTTGATGGTTGTTATCCAAGTGAAAGAAGGAAAGTGTTTTAAGATACAGGAAAATGCTTTTATGGCCCCAGAATAAGTCCTCCTGTTGTGTAGCATCGCTGAAACAAAACAGGTTCCTTTCTGCAGGGAGGACTGCCAAAATGAAGCAAGTGCCTCTCTGTGGGGAAGACTTAATCCAACGTACACAGCATCAGCATCGACAAAATCTCTATCAAGGTGCTTAAATTTCTGCACCAGGCCATATGGAAAACCTGACCCACAACAGTGTCAAGTAGCTTGGGGCCAGTCTTACCGTGACTCATAGGCTCATGATGGTTCCTGTCCCCAGGCTGCTGCCGGAGCCTGAAACACCACCGTGATGCTGCCTGCCTTAAGTCCCGAAGGCTGCAGGAGACCAGGACATGTCCTTGTGGTTTGCAATGAGAAGGAGGAAACCTCTCCCGGCTGTCAGAGACAGCGGAAGGGAGACTGCCATGCAGGAGGGACAGGCAGAGGGTTGGGAAATAGAGACTCCTGCCATGGCAAAGGCTGGGAGCTGGTGACTTCTGGCACCAGGAGGACAGCTCCTGCTCCATCTGCAGATCTGCATCTACAGAACAGGGCCAGTGCCCTGGTAGCAGGCGGGGGCTGGGAGCTGTGTCCCATGAAGCCCCTGCACCTGCCAAGCCTGAGCCATGCAGCCCTGCTAGGAGGCAGCAGCAACTGACAGCAGTGGGCAACTCCCTGCTGCCAACCTGACCGGTCATCTAGGGAGGTTTGCAGCTTGCCGGGGACTTGGATCTGGGATGTTGTGGAGAGACTGCCAAGGCCTCTCCAGCCCACAGACCCATCATCAAGTGACAAAGGTTTGGCAAAAAAAGGGTGCAGGGTGATGTGGTCAACATAGACCTCAGAGATCAACAAAACAGGGGCTCACCCCAGGTGAGCCCAAATAAGCAAAGTGCCCAGACAACAGCACTGTGGGGCGCTCCCCTAGCGCTTCTGGGAGATCAGGGTGGCTCCCTGAAGGGGCTGTAAGCCAATGCATGCAGCCTGGGGAGCAAACGGGAGGAATTCGAGGCCTGCATGCAGTTGCAGGGCTATGATCTCACTGGGATCACAGAATTGTGGTGGGACAGCTCACACAACTGGAGCGCTGCCATGGCTGGATAGGGGCTTTTTAGGTAGGACTGGCCAGGATGATGAGGAGGGGTAGCTTTATGTGGGAGAGTACTGGGAAAACATGGATACCTTGGGATGACCTTGGGATCTGTGGTGACCCAGCTGAGAGCTCATGGGTCCGGATTAGAGGGCAGACCAACATGGGCAACATTGTGATGAGCGTCTGCTACAGACCACCTGATCACAAGGGAGGATGAGGCCTTCTTCAGACAACTGGAAGACGCCTCACATTCACAGGCCCTGTTCCCTGGGGACCTTGAACCACCCTGAGGTCTGCTGGAGGGACAACACAGCAGGAGACAAGCAATCCAGGAGGTTTCTGCAGTACCCCAATAACTTCCTGACAGAGTCAAGGAGCTGGTGAGGGGAGATGCTCAGCTAGATCTCATACCTACAAAGAACAACTGGTCAGGAACATGAAAGTTGCGGGCAGCCTTGGCCAAAGTTACCACAAGACAGTGAAGTTTAGGATCCGGAGAGGAAGGGAGAAAAGCAAAAAGCAGGATCACAACCGTGGACTTCAGGAGAGCGGACTTTGGCCCCTTCAGGGACCTGCTTGGAAAAACCCCATGGGATACAGCCCTGGAAAGGAGTCCAAGAGACCTGGCTGATTTTCAAGGGTCACCTGCTCCAAGCTCAATCCTTCCTCTCTACTCAGCACTGTAGAAGGCTCAGGGGGGAAATCTTATCCACGTGGATCAATATCTGAAATGGGAGGAGGGGGATTGGTGTCAGAAAAGATGGAGCCAGACTTTTCTCAGTGGTGCCCAGAGACAATGGGCACAAACTGAAATTCCATTTAAACGTACCAAATTACTTTTTTGACTGCGAGTGTGGTCAAACACTGGACCAGGTTGCCCAGGGAGGTCATGGAGTCTCTGTCCCTGGAGATAATATGCCAAACCTGACTGGACACTGCCTGAGCAACCTGCTCCAGCTGACATTTATGACAGTTACGTCATTTTTGATCAAAAGGGCTATATCCACAAATTGACTTTCCACATCCAGAATATTCTTACAACTCTATTCAACTGTCCCTAATCCTGAAGGCACATAAATCTTTAGACGTTTAGTTTCCCTCAGTGCATTTCCACAGGCACCACAGGGCGCCTACGCAAGCGCCAAAGACCCCAGGCTGCTGGAATGCCTCACGCTGAAGTACTCACAGGATTCCCAAACAAGTTCCCCCCCCCCCCCCCCCCAAATGTCTAGTTTGCTGTCCAGTCTAGTAGATACATTTTCTCACTTACTGGATATAAAAACAAATCATGCTACAGTGCTGCATTCAACAGCCTTTCAGTTAGGATGCCACCAGAGAGACAGATTGCGATCTATAGATGGCCTGATTTGGAGAATGAATGACATTTATCCAGGCTAATGCTCCTCTGGAGTATTAAGGCATCCACTGTCTTCCTAACCCAAAGAACATCCTGTACATACAAATATGCACATACAAGGTTACCCTTCAAATCAGGTACAGGTGCCTTTGCTTTCCCATTGCTTAGAAAGTGAAAGACCTACTACCAACATCTTCATCTCCCCCCCGCCCCCAAGGGCTTAGTATTCCCCTCCAGAGGAGGGTCAGAACAGAAAGTCCTCCCTAGAGGGAAGCAGGTTTCTTAGGTACTGAATTCAGAAAGTGTCTAAATTGTCTCCTTGGCATTCCTCACTAGAACAGAAAACACGTCCACCATTGTACCCAACCTCATTTCATGAACAAGAGCCCCTGAATGAGGTGGCAATCCTTAAAATACACACACATGCCCCATCCAAAATAAAACCATGCAGTGAAAGCCTGTAGTATGGTACCATCTCTGTACTGTCATAGAGATGTAAGGCTACACCTGAAACTTCTTATTTTTTCAGTGACTGACACCGAAATGCTGGATTTTTTTTCAGCATTCTCAGGAGGTACAACGAATTAGAATCCAAAGTAATCACAAAAGCAGAGTCAAGCAATTATTTTTTCTTATTTCCTGAAAACAATGTTTTTCCAAAGGCAACACCCTTACTTTTTTAATTTTTCACAAGAATGAGTTCTTCCTTCCCTATGTAACAAGCCCAAAGATAGATACCACCAATCTTATGGAAAGGTTACTCCCTGAAAAACCTCTGTATCAGAGATAGGGCAGGACTAGAAATTCTTATCTGAATAGAAATCAGAAAGGAGTAATTGCATCACCCAGCCTTTCGGCACCAAACCTTAACAGGGAGTCTAGTTTCTTTTAGCTTTCTCCTCCTTGGAGAAAGAACCTCCTTCCACAAAAATCTCAAGAACTCTCAGATCTCATCTCCTCCTGCAGTAAGCAGTTCGACACCCAGAATTAGTTAACATGACTGCTACGCCTAGCAGTCTGGATTTAGATAACGCTATTTACTTACAGTTTATTTGGAGAAGTAAAAACAAGGGTACAAGAAATAGATGACCATGGGTATTACTAAACATACATTGCCCTGAGCAAACCCTATGTCTCAACCAACAGCTGTACAAATCACTGCAAAGTTTAACCACACACTTCACTATGCACATACACACACACACAAAAAATTAAAACCCCCAGAACTTATTTTTCTACAGGCGCAGTTACTAGCTTAATTGTGCTTCGTTGACAAGCTCAGTCTCTAATTCAAGGGGGGAAAAAAAAAAAAAAGAAAAAAGATTACACAACTTCCCCTTCTCCCAGGCTTCCAGCTCCTCTGCATCTGAGCTTCCAGGCTACAGCTCAAGGCAGCCAATTTAACATCAGAACTTGTTACAACCTGAGATGAAATTTCAAGCTCTTCTCAAAAAAGGGGTCATCTCTCTATCCAGCTTCACCTGACTGCTATTCTTTCTTGTTGTCAATTGAATTAGCAGTTTAACTGGCATGTTCACTCACTTCCAATGTGGTCTTTACCGAGGGAACACCACCTTCTCAATCAGCATTTTCCTATCAGCCCCAGTTGAGTGACACAGTTATTTCTGTGACCTGTTGCACTCCAAAAAGATACCACCTACTCTCCAGTTTCTTGCCATCTCTCCAAAATTACGGTGCTATTGAGGAGGTGACAGAAATCAAAACAACTACAAAGTTACTCAACCACTTCTGCTTTACTGGAGACTTCATTCATATGTGACACAAACCAAAAATTTTCAGAAGCCAGAAATTATCCTTCCAAGAACTATTCCAGACAGTTTGAAGAAAAAAAAAAGTGTTAATTCCCTAGTTAAAAATATTGCAGCAGGCTACTTTTTTAGTGAGGCAAGAATGCTTAAGGTAGTTAAAAAACACCTACCTTTTTAAAGTCAACTGAAATGTAAAAAGCCCCAAATAATCATGAGTTAGTAAGGCTTATAAAAATATCATCTTTGAGCACATCCTTTGTAAAATCATCTCATTTTAAACATATCAGTACTTGAAAAAATCCACCTTTGCAAGTTGGCCCAGTACCTAATTACCCTTAGTGCTAAAATAAATCCACATTTCTAGTGTGAATTCATCTAGCTTCATTTTCTTACTGCTTAATATTCCATGTCTGTTAAATTTAAGTAGCTCGTTACTAAGTATTTCCTATGTAGGTATTTACTAACTGGAATTAAGTCACTCCTCAACTGTTAAGTTAAACATGTCGAGCTCCTACAAAACCTTGCTGTGTTTTTTCCAGTACCTCACTCATTCCTATAGCTCTTCCCTGTGCCTTCTCCAGCCTTTTGTAGTCTTTCCCGAACTAGACAGTTTTCCAGGATAGGTTACACTAATGCAAACAGAGACAAGACATACGTATTTTAACTGCATGACAATCTTTGATCAAACAACCTCCTTTAGCCAAGCACCAACTGTGAATGGCTGTACGTGTACATCCCAGTAAGGGATGTACTTTCCCAGCTTTCACTCACTTTTTCCTTGCATTTAAGTTCTGGAAACACATTGCAGGAACTATGGTTATTTCCTCCCAATTGTGTAGCTTCAGATTTGTGTTTGCATGGCTATATTTTGCAAAGCAAGCCAGGCTTTTACAACAGTAATTGATTTATACTTCTACTAGTCATCTGTCATCTTCAAGCTGCTCGGATTTTACCTCAAGTGACAGATGAAGGTATCAATCCTTTACCATGGAGTAAGGCCAGGAGCTAGTTTGCTAAGCCTCAGTGGTCTTCATTTGCAACTGCAATGTCAGCCAACATCTCTAATCCATTCAATTTCTTGTGTTTACTTTGTATTACTCCAGGGTTATGTTTAAATACTGTGAAGATACCGAGGCTCTACCCTTGGGCCAGTATCTGGCCCTTCCCAAGAGCCAATTCCTCAGGAAGCCATAAATCATTTCCCTGACAGCACTCCGCTTCCTAAAACAAGCAGGTCACTATGTGTTGCCCCCTACCCCCAGCGTATGTAGCCACGGGCTCCCCTTACACAGCCCTCCAGGCTGAAGAGTCCATTTCTAGAACCATGAATTGCTAGAAAATGTAAAATTCAAGTTGAGGAAGATCTTTTAGTCACAAAGCAGGGACACAAGGCACAATTATTTCATTAGCTCTCTACTCTCAGCACTTTTCGGACTGCTTGCCTTGGCTTTGAGGAAGACATGCAGCGAACTACACAAAGCACACAACTTCGAAGTGTGGTTTATGTGGAAGCAGCACGTTACCGCAACCGTAACTAACCAGGCAAGGCCTAGGTTCACAGGGATGGTGAAAAAGCTACCTGTGGTACAAGTTGCATCACATCTTTTCAGGGTGAGTTACACACTTTTGTCAAAGTAACTCTTGAGAAGAGAATGCCCTCCCACACAAGGGCAGCCCGAAACTGCTGCAGCCAAGTCCATTTACAGGACAAGGCAGTCACAAAGCTTTTCCTAGCAAGCCCTACAAGCTGATGATGAAATGGCTGAATGCAAGCCGTTTCTGACGGAAGGACATCACGCGTTTTCATAGCAGGGTGGGATACTACATCCTTTGAGGCTCCAGACTTTCAGCACTTTCAGTTAACTTTCAGTTAATGTTTTTAATGTAGTCACATCAAAACATTGTCATCTTTGGGATGCTGAAAACTTGAATTTCCACTTACTGATAATAAGCATTAACCCATTCTTGCTGGTTATTGCCATAGTGCTCTTCAGTAAACACTGACTTTGGAGGGTTTACATGTATTTAAATATTATTCTTCTTTCTTCCTCCCTCCCCCTCACACCCCATCTGGAAAGAATTATTCTGCAAGTCAAATGACAATCATTTGACTCACACAAAACAATATGAAACCAAGACTGTCAGTAGAATTATACCACATCCTTTAGGGGTTTAGTTTAGTTTCACATAGTGAAACATCTAATGGCTTTCATAATTTTCAACAGATAACTTGAAATTACCCATACCACAAACACAGCAGTGGATACACAGTTTCCAATAACGCTTAACTGATTTTTTTTTCCTATGCTTCGAAGAGAGAAAAACCTCATCATATGCAGAAATAAAATACGCTTTTTTTAAAGCATATTTAAGCATTCAGCTATTTTTAGATTTTTTTTCCTCCCTAGAACAGCGTTATGCAAAAATCAATAGATAAGAGATTATCTTATTCTTGAGGACATAGCACACTAGTCATAAAGATACATGGTTGACATTATTCTAGATGTAAATCTGGAACAATATTAAACTTTAATCTCATTCTATGGTGTTTCATACACAGTTTCCAAAACAAATAAGCGAACCACTGCTTTTGTGCCCCCCCCCCCCCCTTTTTAACTATAATTTTTATTTAAATAAGACACGAGAACTTCTATACCAAAAAAATACAAAACAAAAGCCACACATTTCCTTGTGTAAAGCAATATTATGTGATAACTTGAATACTGTTCAGCACAGTGGCTAGAAATAACAGTACACCTATGTACAAAACTTTAAACAATATTTGACAAATTTCTACAGCTGGATGTAGAATACAATTGAGATAAACAACTGCTGGGAAATTTACATGACAAAGCATTAGCTTTAACACATTTGGTTCAAAATCTTTAAATCTGCTAAGAACAAATGTGCAATTTAATTAATATTTAGTTTCTCGTGGAAAAAATAAAAAGAACATGTAATGGCATTGCGAATATTGTACAGAGTTCATCACAGATCTAAAAACCACTCATCATATCCCCTGGTAACCTAACACCAATAACAAACTACGATTTCTTCTCTGGACATAACCAGAGCATAAAAAGGTCATCATACTGCAATGTTAATCTAGAAAGAAAAATATTAAAAGGAATTGATACTTACATCACTAGTATTTTCTCCCCTTTATCTTCAGTCTATAAAATATATAGTGTTTTCACCTAGGCCTGAGATTAGTAGGGTTAAAGATGGCTGTTGTGTTTCAGGAAGGTCTTTCACATGAAAATGGTTAGAGACCGATCTCTCTCTCCTATATTTTCTGCAAGGGGACTCAAAAAACAGTGACTGTTTTATAGGCTGCAAATTCCACCTTGTAACATAGTATTAACAAAACCTCGGTAATAAAAAGGAAACGATGCTGTATCTCCAAAGAAAGCACATATTTAGCGAGTAGTTATTGGTGGTTCACTCTCACCCCCCTCCAATCTCATCTTCAAAAGAGGAAAAAAACATAATGGAGCAAGTTTAAATGCTCAGTAGCTGCAGGCTACTAATCTCTTCAATTCCTGGAAAAGGTGAACCTTACTCTCTTAGGAGCAGACAGCATAAATGTAGTTCCACTGAGCTGAAAGCAACGGAGCAAGAACATCAAGTTTATTTTGCCTTTGGGGTCCTCTGTATCACAGGAAATTATCTCTGAAAGCAATGCTCCTCTTGTTCCAGTACAACAGAAGAGCACCACTAACCCATTCTTGCCGTGTACTATTTTGAGAAAGTGTCCAGCCTGCAAAACCAGGATTATTTTACAAGGATTTTTTTTATTCACACTTAAGGAGGGGGGGAAAACACACTTTTACACACACAACTTAAGTAACTGAAAGTTATGGGAGAAGCTTTGATTAAGTAACATGAACTTAAACCTATTGTTTTCCCCACCCCTCTTAGAACACCCACTTGCTACTTTTGGACTTCAATCCAAACACAATTACTCACTACATAAATAAAATGCGGCTCATCTAACACTGCTTGACAAAATCTGAAAACCTATTTCCAACCAGCAAATGAATGAACATTTCCAAAAGAGAAACTAAACATTAATTTGACTTTTAGACGGTAACAGTAGCATTTCACATCCTTAACTGCCAACAAAAACATGAGAGGAAATCCCCGTCACCCCCTGTGAAACCTGAAAGAATTTCTGTCCTTGAACAAAAACATTCTCGTCTTTCAAAATCCTCTCAAACACAACGTGGAATGTTTCTCATGTACAGCCTAGTACTGAACACTTTATTTGCAACAGTTTAACAGTCATTAACTGAGCAACACCTGAAACCTTTAAATGCCACATTTTTACATATATTGAAATGACAGTAAATGCAACAGTTGTTTTGCTTGTAAGCACATGACAAAGTGATATACATCACAGATTTGCTGGTTCTCCTCATGTTCACCCATGTCCAGGGTCATCGTTCACCTGGATCTGAATGCACTTATTCCAAGAAAGTGGAATGTAATGAGGAAATATTAATGCATAAAATAAGGAAAGGCAAAAGAGTGATGTTCCCTCTTTAGCTTTGTAGCTGTAAAATATTTTATATCCCAATATGATATACATTCCAAGTTACCTGAGTTTACACTTCGAGAGAAGTACCTGAAGCTAGGCCATAGGGTGGGCACTGTGCAACTGTTGTGGCCATTTTTTTTTTTTTTTTTTTGCATTGTGTGTATTACAGAAGTTAGAAACATAAACACCTGGATCAATTGTAAACATAATCCTGAAGTACAGTATTTTCCATAGGACACAACACAGCAAGACATTTTCTATTCAGACAGGCAACTTTTTTTATATATATATATAGAGCTTATTTATACTGTAGAATTTGAAACAGAACACAGGACACAGTACTAATCTGGTCAAACATACTATGAAATGCATAGTCTCCACTTAAAACGCTTAATGTTACATGGATTCTGCAGGCATTACTGCTTTCTCACAAAAAATGCTGAATATGAATTCTGTCCCTGCCAAGAACAGCGTTGAGATATTTTTTCGAATGCTGCTAAGTATTCCGTGTTGTTCTCAAAGGTTGCCACCTCATGCAGATGTATCTGAACTAGTATCTCCTCAATCCTTGTTTCAGGGCAGAGGCCTGCTCCACCTTGGTCTAGATCAACACATAGCTCTGAGGAGAGGAATGGTCTTCAGTCTGAATTTCTTGCAAAAGCGGCTGCTGCTGTTGGGACGGTTGCTGTACCGGGACCTCTGTAGAGTCCATTGTGCTGGTGTCATCTGACAGAGACGAGAAAGAGACCCGAGAGGAAAGCTGCTCAACAGTCAGGGTGCTCAAAGCTGTGCTTTGACCAGAGTTTGGAGAGTTCTTCAGCGTCAGGTCTGAAGCGGGAAGGAGGGGGCCCAGAAGTTTTACAGGACAGAAAGCTGATCCGGTTGGGATGAAATTAACCTTGTTTTTGTCAGGACATGAAAAGAGAGGGGCTGAGACAGGCTGACGAGACCTACAACAAGAAAAAAGATTATATACCTGGCCAACCAAGATGTTTTATACATCATGAACTTTGTGGTTCTACACGTTGCTAAAATGTGAATGACAAGGAATGGGATTAATTGGACAGAGGGGCAAACATCTTCCATATTGGTAGTCAGCTAACTGATCCACAGCATTAAAAATAGTACCGTCACAAAAATGACTTGATAATTACTGGATAAACATGCAACTTCCAGCAAGAAAAATCTGCAGTACATATGCACGTGAAAAAATGCCGCGGTAATTTAGAATGGCACAAATTCTTCTTTAATAAAAACAATGCAGCAACAACACATTCAGCCATATTAAATCCTTTTGAGAACCTCCATGAAATAGACCTCTCCTTTCCCATATTCCGTAATTTGTCTGGAGGCTTCCTCCACAACCCAACATTGCTCCTTCACCATCCAGCAGGCAATGAATGCTGTTAGAGCAAGACACGTCCCCTCCTTAATTCTTTCATCCACAGGAGCTAAGCATGCAACCTTGACAGCATGTGCTCAAATACTGCTGGGTCTAGGGGAAAAAGACACGATGTCCAAGAGTTTAATTTCTGATTCCTTGCTCAGCGAAAATATTGAGCAAAGTCTATGCCATAAGTATACTACTGTCTACAAACACTTTACAGAGGTTTCATTCCATTTTATATGTTTTATACGTATCAAAACGTAACCTATGCTTGAAACTGATAAAGAATTATGACAAGGAAAGTTTTTGTTTTAAGCCACAAACATTTAAAAAGTTAGTAAAAAATATATGGAAAGAGGTTTATAAATGCTTAGGAAATTAAATGTACCTTATCTTTTCTGCTTGGATTTTTGTTGCCTTTTATAAATGCACAAAAAGAGTTCAAGCATAAAAGACTCCATTTCCTCTTCAAACCAACGTGAACACTTCAACTTCTCTTCTGTACAAACTCTAAGAATAGTTTGCTCCTGAAAAACTCATCAGCTGGAATAGTTTATTCATCTGCAGTTGAATAGGCTCAGTAAACAGGTTTACTGCTTTGCAGATACCAGCTGATATAAAAGGCATTACTTACGACATTTCCTCAAAGACCTTCACTCGCTCACATCCCTCTGGGGGCTCTCGTTTGAACATGTAGCTGTTGTTTGGTTTGGGAGATGAGGCATACTTGGGCAACGGTGAGCTACTCCCACTGTCTGAAAATTTAAAGCAGTTATATTACTAGAGATTGAGAGTGCTTTTTAATTAAATTTGATTTCCAAACAAGATGCCTTTTTTCACAATTTAGCCACTATGCCGGTTTGCTTCTACCACAATGCTTCCTTTATTGCAGGCTATTTCTAACACCCTTGTATAGCACATTTCTCCTGAATAAAAGCTTCAGTGCAGCAGTAATCTACCATATAACAACACATAACAGGAGGATATTTTTATCCAGAACACTGCAATCGGAACAAAGCAGAGCTGTGATCCTGGAAACAAATACGTTCTTTATTATGTATTTCAAAAAACATAAATGAACAAGGTAATATGCATAATACATGCAGAAGAATTATGAGTGGTAATGATAATACGCCTTCTCACCGTATAAACACAGTTATTGAAAATGTGTGTATACAGCATGTTTCTTATTTTAAAACATCATTCTTCACTGGAATATTGACCTCATTAGTCTCATGAATAGTTCAGAAGTTGCAAAGAAGCAAAGCATGTTTGTAGCACAGGTACTGATACCTCATCATTACAATGTCCTACCTTACTCGCTTCACAATTGTGAAGTTGTTTTAGTATCCAAAATAAAACTTCCACAATTCAATTCTCTCATTACTACTAACTATATGATACAGGTATTCTTCGTAACTCTAGCTGTCTGTGTATATTTTACTAGACACACTTAGAACTAAAGATGTGAAGATCTAGGACAAAAGGCAATAGGCAGATTTCTTTGTACTTCTCGGAAAATATAAGAGAGAAGGCTCAACTCTGGTAATGACAGAAGCACAGAAGTTTGAAAAATTAAGACTGTGAAAGGGCTCACTTTAAACACTCATCGTGACAACATGATATTCAATGCATTAAGGAAATAAAGTAGATACAAAAATAATTACAGAAAATTAGCTTTCTGCAGTGGCTTCTACCTTTTCAAAGAGCAACATCTATCTCAGGCTAGTATTAGTGGCTCCCTATTCTCTGCTTGGACTTAAAATTAAAAAAATGAAATGAAATGCCAAGGTTAAAGAGGATCTCCCAACTTACAAACACACCTTATTTGGAGAGAAGTAACTGCTCTTGCTTTAGCTCCTTTTGAGTCTTTCCACCGATGTGGGGTACCCTACCATTTTTAACTCAGATACCTTTGTTTATTCTGCTGTTGGTCATGTGTGCCTTTTCAGCAACAGTGGAAAACCAACCAAAGCTTTCAAGCACTATGATCTAGATTCACTGAAGCATATAAGGTTGTCTTTAACAGCTTGCAAACAGTAACTACATAAACTTTTGTATAACCGTGACTCAAATACAAAGGCTAATCATTAGAAGTTTTGAAACATCTCTGCTTCCTCTTAAAACAAGACACAAATCAACTCAAACATCACACTTCCCTTTGGAGATTTACTATGAAAGATATGAAAAAAGAAACATTGAAGTGAACCTCAGCTCTTTCCTGCTATAGAGTGAACACAGAACTTCTACTTACAGAATTTTAGGTGTTAACTGTACGAAGGCAGAAAAAGCTTAGAGACAATACAGATATTTGCCAAGCTGGGAGCATGATGGTCCTGTTGGCATCTTTCCACTGTTGGCCCACACAGCTCATTCCAAACACAGAAATCATTAACAGAACCCAGACAGTTTGTTTCCTCCTTCTAATATTTAAAATTGAAGATCCAAGTTTCTATTTAAAAAATTTGAGACATAAAATGTGCTACTGTTCATTCCACTAAATAGTGGAAAACGGTGGAAGTACATCCAAGGAAAGAATCGAACTGAATTCAAAGTCAAGTCAGTTCTTGGAAGATTTAGAGTCTTGTCTAGCCAGTTCAGTTTTCAATCAAGTTTTCGGTTTATTTAGCCCTGTTTGGCTGAAACTTTCTATATAAGACAGCTGTTAAACAACCAAAAAAAAAAAAATTATATTGCATAATTTAACCATTCTGTTTCTCTCTTTACCCTTCCAGCTTTTAAAGCTTACAAAGATGTTATCTTTTCATTTTGACCAAACACATACCACACTACTATTTGAAAAATACGTGTGGTTATTAGGAGGCTCACATGTACAAGCTTGGTGTTGGTTCTACACGTACAGCAGCAGTACGAGAACAGAAGGGTACTGGGAAAACAGGCCACGAGTTAAAGTGGTAAGAGGTGGAATTTACAGCTTAAACCAATCTCCACTTGTGTATCCTGTAAGCTCTTAAGTGGTAAACTGTCACATTATTAATCCTGAATGACACTGCAAATGTGTATTCTCCAACTGTGCTATTTACACATTCTTTTACTGTCTCAGGGGCTGCAATGCATGAGCCTCCATGTCAGAGTACGTGTCTGCATCTCCCACTCTTCCACCAGTAGGGTGTGCTCTGCTGGCGTATTTCAGCCAACTAATCAAATTTCGTTAAGGTGACAATGACTGAAGATTAATAGATGTAACCTTTAAAGTAAGTTTTGTTACCATAACCACATAGCAGACAATATGGAGTCTTATTACACAGAATTGCTAAACATAAATATTCAAAATGGATATATTCTGTTATCTAGAAAATGTTTCAGATTGTAATTAAACACTAAAAATACTATTTTAATCAGAAGACTTAATACCACAAATTTTAGCTTGCATATATTACAGCAACAAAGGAGGCAAGCTAAAAAAAAGAATCTGTAAAACAATTTTTTGAGTGACAAAACTTAAAGGAAACAAGAAACTTTGCCAGTGAGCCTTGGGATTTGTTTTGATAGGTTCAAAAATACCTCTGTTTCTTAAGACTATCCAAAAACTTCACATACAATTTTCATTTTAAAAACTATGAATCAGAAGCTCAGAAGTTGAAAAGTATCTTCAGATCATCTTCATGAATGTGTTGCTTGTAACAGCCTGCTAGCAACAGTGGGAATACACAATGCTACACAAAAGCACCTAAATCAAAATCCCTGAAAAACAGGTTATACTATCTATTTTGTACAAAAAACGCCAAATTTCATCTGCTTATACCTTGGGACGCCTTTGAACTTTACCTCTGTCATAGCTGCTAAGTATGCTATGTAGCACTCTGAATTATAGTCTCATGGACTAGAGTATCATAAAACGTATCTAGTGAAACCGGTAGCTTTAATGCAGCAAGGCAGTCACTTGCCTTGCAATAGGCTGACATTTGAAAACAAAATCATAAAGCCAGGTGCCATTAAAATACCTTCTCTCCCACCCTTCCCTCTCTGCTCCAATCAATACCATTTAGTATTACTGCTCCATTTGGAGCACTATTGTGGGCCTTTTCTGAAATTTAGCTTTCACTTTCTTTTGAAAAATTCAATAGATTTAGCAGCTTCTTGCAGAAATGTAAACCAAACAGCTGATACCGTCCAAAGAGCAGCTGTGAGGGCCTCAGGCCAAAGCACAGCTTTGCACAAGAAATAAAAGATGCTTTAGAAATGTAAAGCAGTGCTGTGTCTGTACAGAGTGCTGGCTCCTCTCACTGCTCATGTCTCTCAGACAAACTACTAACCTTCCTTTCCGATTCAGCAACACACTCGGGAACATTCATAAAGCTGATAATTTTAATGGTAAAGCCAACTTATTCCCATAGAGAGGAAAATAAAACCTCAACTTGAGGAAAGTAACAGAAAAATATCTTGGGTTTAAAATGTCTACATTTGGTTATACAATGCATTTTTCAAAATTTAACAGGCCTCACAGCAAACTCAAGACAGTTTTATTCTAGCATCACAAAAACCTTTAAAATGAAGGTGCGAAAAACTTTGTGAGTTTTGTTGTATAAAGCAGTTAACATCCACAACAGATGTTAATAAACTGTCTCTCAAAACTTGCTATTCCCTTATAATTTCTACCTATATCTCTCATTTATCTGTAATTTAACTATTTTGAAGATAACATTCTTATTCAGAACAACTGGCCTGTGGGATCTTAATGATCTGAGAGTAAAAGGCGCCTTTCTGACTATACTTTTATAACCTCTGAACAAATTACTTTCTCTTGGATGACCGCTACGCATTTTTCTAGTTTCTATCTTGTCCTTGAAGAACAAAGTTGTGATGAGCAGTTCAAGCTTTTATCTTTCATAAGCACAGTATTAAGTACCTTACTTAAACCAATTTAAAAATGCAATTATATTAACTTTACAAAGCTGGCTGTTTATCACCTGCTACTACTAAAGCAGACTTTTGATACAAACCTAGCATTAAAGCCAGTCTTGAAACCAAAATCCACAAGTAAGTATCTACTCATTGTGAAGTTCAGCAATAAATTTTACTCCAATTAGCTGTTCAAAAAATCCAAGACAGGAGATAAAAACCCTTGAAAAGCATTAAGAAGGTTAGATGCACTATTTCAAACCATCTTCACTCGCTACTGCCAATGAAGTACCACTGAAAATTCCAATTATTGTGACAACTGAGTACTAACTGCAAAAGGAATGATTCTTTTCATTTCCTTGCTTTTTAACTTATATTTGTTATCAGCACATATATGAACAAATTTACCTGTCAAGACATTTCTTTGTGTGCTAATACTTTAGTGGATGTCTCTATAGTGATTCATCTTGACAATACATTACAATTCACATGCATACTATAAGAAAGAGAAGCAGGGTGGGGGGGAGCTAATATCTTTGTTATTTTTGGAGCATGGCCAACTATCATGTTGAGCTAAGACTTTTACTTTGATGTGGTTAACTTACATGCGTGCACACACCCACCCCCAATTCAGGATTTGGGCAGGTGGATTTGTTTTCCACTACTTCCTTTTAAATCCAAGATGGTAAAGCAATACTTTTCAGAAACCAAGAAAAGCTAGTATTTCTCCCGCTGCCCTCCCCAATCTTATTCCTAAATTACTTTAAGAATTATTAAAGAGAATATTTACAGAAAAAGCTTAACCTTACTTATAACCTCAAAATAGCTTATTAATAAATCTACGTTAAATCTTAAAAGTTTTCATTTCCTCTGTGAAACTTACTACTCTTAGCTTGCATGTTTCAACCAAACCCTGCATCCCTCCAAACTGAAGTCCATGTTTCTGACTAGCTGACAAGAAGCCCAAGAATAATTTCATTAGTGAACAGTTGTCCAAAAAAATCCGTCTTTTTACACTGGTGCCTGTATTTTCATACTACATGTTCTGTCAGTAACTCTTTATTACTGAAACTCCAGTTTAGTCCCTCTACAAAACCAAATGACATTTTACAGACTTTGAAAAAAATGCAGGATATTGACATATAAACACATAAATTATTCAGAAATTTTGGGTTGTTATGCAACATACACAGACAAGTAATTACTCTCCATCAGATTGTTCAAACTCGTATCTGAGCTCCTCACTAAATAGCTTCAAGTGGAATGTAAGAGTTCAGATGCAGAGTACTTTTAAAAGCAGTCCAAAACTTCATCATCACCATTTTGATCAGCAAGTAACTCACCCATGATGAATATATAGTCTGCCACAAACCTTCTTGAAACCTTTTTTAAACATAAACATGTTACAGTCTGAATTCTTCACATTAGAATCTTCATAAATAGTTAAGACTGTTTGCTGTGCTCCTCTGACGTATTTATGGAAGATGTTTGTGAAGTTTCACAGACAAGAGGGAAAAAGATATGTAAACAAACAAAACCAATTTTAAGATAAATCCTCAATCCCTCCACAACCATTAAACAAAAACAAAAACTGATGTAATGAGTAAAATGAAGGTAGTTGTAAAAGCAGGACACCACATGCCTTCCATAGGTAAAGGCGGGCCATTCTACTCTCACCTTTATCACGGTCATAGAGTAAATCTTCTGTTGAGCAAGGACTCCCATCCTGAGATTCAGGAGGGCAAAAGGGAGAGACACATGGTGAATGACTGCTGCAGCTGCTGCTGCGCTCCTGGACAGACGGAGTCTGAGTGTCAATGCTTCGTGTACTACTACTACGATAGTGAGCAGGTAATGGGGCCCTTCGACCATCAGGGATATCCAAAGGCTGCAAGAGAAACAAGCAATTCAGGTTACAGAGAAAAGATCACACTCCTAAGCAATGTCAACTCAAACTGAAGTAACGAGGCAAGGCCTTAAGAATAGCAAACAAGCCATTTTTGAAAGAACAACTTTTACACAAAAAAATAATGCAGCATACAATGGACACAACATACATTAATTACGCTGAATGCTGCAACAATGTGCAGATGTTCCAAGCCAACTATATCCTCTTAATGCAAAGTTAACACCAAAATGTACTTCAACACATGCTAGTATTATGGTTTTGTACTTTTTTATGATAGTTTAAAAAGGCAAATCTCCCCAACAAATAGATCTCTAATTATACTTAGTAATACAATTTTCAATAAAGGTCACTGTTATTATGGAAGAAAAACAAGTACCCTGACAGACATCACATTTGGATAAAAGGGAAAGTAGAAAATGTCAAATACAACAGCATACTATTGCCGTAACAACCAACTGAATTACAATTATAAATGAAACCATCCAAGTTTTGCTAGTGAGTCATGATTCTCTAGCACACCTCTACATTCTATCCTTCACTTCTGTAGGTGACCGCTGACAAAATGGCAACTAAGTAGATGATGCACAGGCTTACAGAAGGTTCACAAGCTTTGTCTTGAACCAAAGCTAGTAAGCACTGCCTGCTCATATCAGCCTAGTTGGCACTGGCCAGAGTGATCTCGCATCCCATTCTGCAATACACTGCGTAGACATGTTCACAGTAGCAGACTGGCACGCTCTACTTACCTGTCCTTCCCAGTGGAAAATTAGTTTTGCCATAAAGACAGCACTGCTTTAATTGTAAGAAATCAAATGGGAATTACGGTTTTGCTTATTACAGTTTTGCTTAAAAGTGAAGGGGAAAAAATGCCTGCAAAATTTAAGTATCATTTTTATCCTCACTTCAGTGAGGATTGTATTCAAGCCATAGAGAACAGCTTTAATGTTCTAGCTACAAAAAATTGATGTCTTTTTCCTTCTCACTTCGAGTGAACATTTTTATTTTATTGCTTTCCTCTTCCCCATATATTCCAAAACTATTAACAGCTTGTTCCAGAGCCTAAAATTCAACCCAACGCTTCTGCTAGCAATGAGGACATGAAACCTATTGGCCGAGTATCGCATTCTCCCCTTTTCAGCAATAGTCTATCCAGAAAACCACCACATATTATACAAAGAGGCAGACACAGCAGAGCAGGAAGATCCTTTTCTTCTTATGAGCCTTCCAGTTAATACCATTTCACATTTCAATTAAGAGCAAAGAAACACACTATGAAGAGAACATTACAGTTGCTACATCAAATGCTGAAAAGTTTGGACACAGCTATGTGGTCTGTTCCAACAGCTCAGTTCACATTGCATATGTGTTACAACATGACTACATGTTGCTATTCCCATCACCCCCAACAGGCCATGACTCATTCAATGCACAAGATACACCTGAAGCATTATATCATTTGTTACACAGACAGAAGAGAGGTAGAAAACAAGACTGAAGCTGTAGAAGGAAAACAGTCTCATAATTAACGTAACCAAAAAAATAAAAATGCTGTTCTGCATGGCAGTTATTTCCGTCTCTGCCACAAAAATGCTATGAGATGTCAGGAAATCATCTGAACCAATCTCTCTCTTTTATGGCATCTTTTTTGGATGCCCAGTCTATGCAGGACTGATTTGCAAAAGTCTTCAACATTCACAGATGCAGAAGGAGACTATGGGAGCTACGCTTTAAAATCCTAAAATGGCATGCAGTACCCTGAGTTACCTGAAGAATCACATTATAGAAGCCTGATGGACTTGTGTTTCTCCATCCATAAAGTGTAGATAATATAATATTTCTTCTCACACAGGCGTGATAAAAAGAACAAAATTTCAGACACTCTCCTATTATATCGAAGCAAAAACCCAGGAAGAAATTCAGATTTCTGACTTCAGAGCAACAGTTAATAGTGAGCATTAGGACACATATCTAATGAGGAGAAAACAAAAACACCAAACAGCTGCTCATTAAGTGCATATACTATGCTCTACATAACAGGTAAAGCAAGGATTCCAGGGAGGGGAAAAAACCAGTAAGTGATCACATAATTAAAGACTTCAGGATAACACAGATGTTCTTCCACACCTGGAGGAACAACATAGTCTTATGTAGTCAGGAAGTATATCCCAAATCACATATTTCAACCAACCTCCACTGAATTAAAATTTGAGGTACAAAAAGTTATCTGTATTTTTAGACATGCCTCTAAATATACACACAAGTAGAAAAAACTAAAAATATTTATCACTCTTTCCAAGTAAAACAACTTTTAAGGCATAGAAAATGCCAGCAAATATTTCAGATTACTGTGCTTCTGTATTTATCTTTCCCTTAATATTGAATCCAAGTTTTGACAAGTGCAAAAAACTTCATGAAAATATCAACTAAAAGTATTCCACTTTTTAAAAACTTTATGTATTAAACCTGATCAACATAAAAAAAAAATGCTTTAGAAGTCACTTTCCGTGAGTCATGCCTAAACTATTCTAAAAACTGAAGTCCTCACAACCTTCGAACATAAGAAACAGGGTAACTAATTTGGTACAGCTGCTATTAGTTTTCATAACACTCAATGCATGGAAAATGACTAGAAATTACCGCACTCTGTATACCCTTTTTTTTTTTTTTTTGCAAGTGTCCAGTCATGTACTAACCTTATGCCAAATGCATTCTGACAGGACACCCGCCAACCCCTATGGGACAGTGTGTTCTTGGACATAGTTACATACTGCCCTCATCTTCCTGCAAAGGTATGGAAACGCTCAATTTGACAACAGCATGCATTTCTCAATACACTGTTAAAATTCACCACCTTGTTTTCAGTATCAATCTTTTTGCTGGAAAAAAACAAGAACACGCTATTTATTAGCATCAGGAATGCTACTATGATATAATATACCAATGTGAGCCTTAAAAATAATCTGTTCTTCACAAGCTTTACATCTATTTAGGAGGCAACTTCTTGAGAGTAAAGCATTCAATGCTTTTGATTTAAAAACTGTACTCTAGACTGGAACACAAAGGCAGACATAGGAAAGTGCTTCTTCCTTCTAGCATCAATGAAGTCATCGATGCATTAGATAAGGTGCAAGTGCAAAAAACCATAATGTATCCTGGGAAGGAGCACTTGGAAAAAAACCAGACTTTTCAGATGAAGGATATGAAGATTTAAGTAAGGATCCTCTGAATCTGTGCAAATTAGAAAAAGTCCTTTTATTACAGGATTAAGTTTTCCAAGAGGTGCATAAAACCATCTTGCTATCTATTCCCAGAAGCATTAGAAATCAAACAACACATTAATCATTTTACTTCTATTGTGTGATAGTCCATCAATATTGCTTCATTTCTAATTACTTCTGTATACTTGAAAGATGGTTCCAGTAATATTTTTTTTCTAATAGGAGACCCATGAACATGTCCATGTCCTCCTACAGGGCACTTTTAATTATTTTCACAATGTACTATGTAAGAGGGAACACCTCTTACCCCCTACAATAAGTCCATCATCTTACTGTACCAAAGCCTCCAACGTTTGTGTTGTGGAGTTACAACGGGACAAAGAACAAAAGCCTGTCACAACTTCACAAAAAGCTGATTCCCTCTTACAAGTTATGGTGGGATCAGAGACACACCATCACAGTTTCCTGGAAAGCTAGTCAGCAAGTTATAAAACAGGAAGGAAAATATATTCAGGATCTTTGAATAAATGCATTAGAAAATTAATTAAAGTTTATTAATAAATCTGAGAAGAAATAGGCGATTAAGAAGTGACTTAAAAAAAGCCAACTTTAACTTAGTTTTATGAAAGAAAAAAGAGAACACTCACTAACTAAGCAAGATGAATGATCTGAAAAAGTATACACATATATGGCTAAACTGAAAAGAATGAAATATTTGGAATGTTTTGACCACTTACAATGCAATCCCTCTAAACTTTATGGTCAGTTAGATTATTAAAACGTGATGACATAATGACATTACTGTTAACAACTATGTTTGTGAAACAAAAATAACAAGACTAACTGTACTTTTATAAGTACAATTTCTATTATCATTAAAATATTATTAAAAAAAAAGCAAAGAGCATTTCAAAGAACTAACAGAACTAAGTCAGCATGAGAGAAGACAGAAGACATATTCCAAATCAATTTATATATTTTTTAAGAAGTAGGATTACAAAAATTCAAGTCAGCAAAAGGCAAAACAGAAAGCATGTAACACCATATCCTACAAAACCAAAAAACAAGTCTAAAAACTAAATTAAATTGATTCGTGTATCTGAAGACTAAGCAAGGAAGTATGAAGCTGGGAGGAAAGTTTCACCAGTTACCCATTTTAACTGGGAGCTAAATTAAAAAAGTAATTCAAGTAATCTCCATAAAACTATCCGTAAAACTGCTTTAACCTTAAGCTTATTTTTGTCCCATATATCACCTAGTCTGATTTCAATATATGAACTAAGAAACAGTTTGTTAAAAAAAAAAAAATTACAAGTTTATACTGAAGAGATGAGAGACTAATAGAAAAAAATTCAAGAACACTAGACTAAAATTTTAAAAGTTAACAGAACTAAAATGCATTTTATTTTACTTGGGACAGCCCAAACGTGGTTATCGAAATGAAAAGGAAGAAATCGGAAAGCTACTAATGTAGTACCTAAATTTGGAAAAAAAAAACAAACCAAAACAAAACCTAAAAAAATTAGGTAGTGAGCTGCACCTAAAATAAAGGTAATATTCCTTCTCAGTGTTTTAGCAGGTTGTACGTTATTCCCCAAATCCTTCCTGGCAAATGAATACAGATTCACAGTAGGGCACAAAGTGTTTTATGCAGCTGGATAGATCGATTCATATGAAAATTAAGGTTTGAACATGCACTGTTAAAACTGTGAAGCAAACGTGGAAACAGGGTAAAAGAAACCAGCTGAAAATCCAGTCGCACACCAATCTTACAAGCGACTCTACAGAATAATTTATCCTTCACACATCACCCAAAGCAACCAACTACCTTTGATTGCTACTTTAAAATACTTTCTAAAAATACAGGATGTTACAGCAAGAAAGAATGGCAGAAAATTGAAAACAACCCAAATTGTTTCACTAGCAGTGAAACTAATGAAGTTTGGTTTCCTACGGTTTATCTTTTGTTCAGTAATTCCTAACCTTTAACCTAGCTGCCTCAACTCCCCTAGGCTAAAAAGAAGCTAAATTGTTGTTATTAGGAGAAAGTTCACCAGCAGTAAGATTGAGTAAATTACTCTTGTTATGATCTTCCAGAAGTAAGCTATGAGATCTAGTAAGCTCAAAGACAGTGCTAGGAGTCCCACTTTAGGTCCCACTAGACCAGATTTCACAGAAATTAACAGTTACATAGCAGGAAACACCCCTCTGCCCACAAAGATGGACTTGACTTCACGGGCAATGTCTAATTTATGACTTACTTTTGTGTCTGAAGACTCTCCCCAGCTAGATGTTTGGAGGAAGGGTTCATGATTGCCTTGGTTGCGTAAACTGCTGAGCACCTCTGGCCCCCATCCAACAATGCACTTAAGTATGTGCTTAACTGTTTTGCTGGATCAGAGCCAGTACATTCAGTAACTTAGGAGACTGAGTTCTGCATCCCAAGTAATAAGCTGTTAAAGCCCAAGGACAACATTTACGAAGATGATTTGTCTGATAAATAAATGAAATGTCCTCCAACCACAGGAATTTACAACCCTAGCCATAGCAACATCAACGGTGGCACTGTAATACATACCTTTTTATACTCTCTTTGGAGATGGTGCAACAAGGTTTATTGATTGGTGCTTTCTGTTTCAGTTTGTGTGTTTGTTTTTTTCCTTATTCCGCTGTTACAACACACACCCCTTTCTAAAGGGATGAGACAGCCTTAGGAAAGCAAACTTAGCATAAAACAGACTACTACAGTATTTCATTCTTAAGACTGCTTAGTCCACACAACTAAGCGTCTGGAGAAGCCAAGACTATGCCAAAACTTCCTAAGTTTACTGCCAAAATTAAGAACTACAAATATCAGATTTTGGAATCTTAAACCTCTGATTAAAGTTTTACAACTTGACTTGTACATTGAATTGCTATTACATGACCATTCACAAGAAAAGAACCTACATCTTAGAGAAGGTAAGAAAAAACAGTAGAGTAGTTTATTCCACAGCAGAAAGTTTTCATTGGCTATTTAGGAAACAGTGGCTGTAAACCAAGTATTTCACGTTTTAAGTGTCATCTAAGCACTCCAGTGCTCCTCAATCACAATTCCAATGCTCCAGTTGTCCCACGTAAGTAAAGCTGCCCTGTTTGTCAGTATTTCCCATACGGAGATCTCCCATGACAGATCACAGTGGTTTCATGAAAGTAAAACAGTCCACATTCAGTTTATGGAAGAAAAGCTTTAAAACCAAAAAGCAGAGCATAGCACAGGAAACTTAAGTCTTGCCTAAGAAAAAGAATGCGAAATGAAGCAAATAAATTAACCTCCTGGTCTCTAATTACTTACTACTGTAGCATGAAGTACCTAAATTTTCAAGCACTTGCGTTTCGCACAGAACTTTCAAGTTCTCTACAGAAAGGGCATTCTGAACAAAGTATGTTTGGCCAGAAGCCCTGTAAAAAAACCCCAAACACCACCCTAAAACACTGAAACAAAATTTTCAAACAAACAGTTCTTTGAAGAAAACTGTTTGTAATTTCAGCCACAAGGAAGGTTTCTCACGAGGAAGGTTTCCCATGTGTTTATAGATTATGAAGAAAAAACAACTGTAACCACGCTAATATAAGCTTACCTTGGATACTTCTTCTTTTCCACTGTTTTCCTTAATGAATACTTTTTCCAGTTCGGGGCTTATTCCTTCTACATTACACGGCACACGTGAAACAGTTGATTTTGGCACCGAAATGTTTGACAGTGGCATAGGGACTGATCTGGAAATAGAAGCCTAGAAGGTAGAGAGCAACATGATTTGAAGGTGGAAAATGGAACGAAGACAGAAGTCTGAGACCAGTACTAAAAAAACCTAAAAAGTAAGGAGTGATGTATTAATTTTGCCATCTAGAAGACCACCTTTACTAGGCAAATTTAAATAAAAAGAAATGCTTGCATAAATCAAAAGCCACTAAAAAAACCTCTACTTAACTCAAGTAAGTCTTCTATAACAAAAGCATTCTACTACTTCACTTATCAGTAAGTAGGCAGGTATATGTACTTTCCAGATGTATAGACTACAGAATACGCAGTCGGGGAATGGGGAGTACACGGGGTGCTGATGCTGATGGTTTAACTGGGATCCAAAAGGCATTTCGTAACATTCCTAAGGCTTAACCACTCAGCTGAAATATTAATTTAATGCACTTTTATTCTCTTTTGGTTGGTTTTAGTGAATGAGAAATAAAGCATTCATTCTGAACCTTTAATTTGATTAGCTTATAGCTTTTCAGAACTTTATGTCAAAGGTCTTAAAAGAAAACATTTCGAGTTTAAGAATCAAGCATGTAAATAAATACAAGTACGGTTTTCAGAAAAACCTGTTGGATTGGAACTCTGTTACCAACAGGAACCATTCACAAGAGTGCACATGCATCTTGTGCAGTCAACCTCAAAAGCTTTACCTTGGCAGCAGCTACATAGCATAGAAGCACCTACGCTGACAGCCATGAACAGTGTTCACTTCCCAATATATGTTCTCCTCTTGTTCACAGGATGCTTAAGACAAAATGTAAAAATCTTGAGTTCTTGCCAAATGAACCCTGCACAATGTGCAGCACCAAAGGTGCATGTCACTTGTGCGGAGGCATTCTCTGACTCTGACAAAACACACTGCCTGTGGGATGGCTTCCCACAATGGTGCCAGAACTGAAAACTTCACCAGCCTCGTCAGAGAACACCTTCTTGAGAAACCAAAACGTTGCATGAGCCATGACAAAGTGAGCTCCAAGTACTAAAGAATGTTCCTTCAAAGCGTATGTCCTAAGTGGATTTCAGTCTGTGTCAAAGACTGTTTTTACTGTGACTACAAATAGTGGCACAGGTACCTGCAACAGCTTACTTTGAGATGGAAAGCAAAACCTTTTTCTATACAAAATGTAGTGGGATCCTTTGTTATAGAGGCATAAAAGTTTCAGGAAGAATATCAATTTCCTATATGTCTGCATCACAAGATTAGGTTTTAACCATGAGATTTTATCCAAACAGAAGAAGGAACATGAAGGATCAGCCATGACAGCTCAACCTCTTCTTTCTACAACACTAGCTATTTAAAAAGGCAGTCAGGAAATACAATGACAGAACCAACATTTCAGGAGTTCAAATAGTGGCCTGTTAGTAACATGGGGTCCAAGCTAAGGATCCACTATGGGTGAAATTTAATCAGGACTCAAGTGTCTGCACTGTCAAATGAGACATGATTAACTGCTTCCTACAAGTGGCTTAAGGTTCACAAAGTCATTGACTGAACCTTGTCTGAGCTTTAGAACTCGTAACTGGGTTTCAGTTTCGCTGGCAGTTTGTAATGGCTAGAGCAGACACTGCACAGGGCATCCTCCATTGCACCCTGCTGAGAATCTGGTTCATGGTCAGGTAATTTGGCCAGGTAGTTTGTCCAAAGCTATTCTTCGTATGTGTCAGCATCTTTATAATAGGAGAAATACAGATATACTCAGAGCACAGGCAAATTTTTATAACTTTGTGAAACATGAAAATGACCTGAAAACAAAAATTGTCTTAGCCAGGCTAGTGTTAAAATGATCAGCTATATTAAAATTTGCCTAAACTCACACATCACTTTGAAAAATAGGTAAGTAATAAGACAACAGAAAACAGAAGCTGTCAGATTAGGAGCCTGAGCTTAACCTCTCAGAGAAGAGGCTATCAAATCCATAGACTGATGGCTGGAGAGAAGTCCTGTCATCACAGTGCCCATTGGTATAGAACATGAGAATGGTCATCAACATAATCTGGACATAATATTTTGCATCCTAAAGATTATGCCTGATTGAGGTTTTACAGTAAGTCACAGTGTCTGGAACAAGAACAGGCTGGTGATTATGGCAATTCTTCCATTTAATATGATGGAAACTCTTAAAATGTACCGTAACAACCACACTGTAACATAGCCACCACAACCACAAACTCTCATGCTAGAAGACAGAATCCTGTATTGACAATGATTCTGGACTACTGTAACAACCAAGAGGTATGTCCTAGACAAAACTATGAAGAATAAGACTTTTATCCTGTAGTGTGACAGATCCTCTAGTCACCAGGGATGGGGAACTGTGGCAAGCATCATCTTGATTTCAGTTGAGTTTAAAATCAAGGTGAGTTATCACTTTCTTTTTAGAAAGTGAACACCACAATATTGTCTTCCTTGATGAAAATTGCCTCTCTGGCCAGGAATTGACCAATAAGCAAAGTATCAGAAAGATTCTTAAAATTGGACAAGGAAACGAGATATTCCCTCAAATCTCTGGTGATACAGCGTTGCTGTCTTTTACTGATGAATACATGGTAAGATGAATTACAAGTCTGTTCGTAACAAGCCAGTTAGTGTTCTGCTTGCTGCTCAAAGACTGATCAATTGTTGGGCCACCAATCCAGACTGCTTACGCTTGGTACTTTCTTTTCTTTATTTTCTATTTTTTTTAACCAGCTTAGATGAAATTGGGTTGCGAAACTGATAAGCAAATACCTTCCAGAAGAGCAGAGACTTTTGAAAGTGTACCACAAAAATTAGTTTTGGAAGCAAGTATGTATTCCTGGAAACGCAGTCTTATCTGGCCATGCTCAGAATTTTTACAGCATCTTAATATATTTTAGTTGCTATCCTGCTGCAACCCTTCTTTCTTTTATTACATGACAACTATCAGATAAATTTCAGTGAAGATGCAATGGTATCAGGTTGTTAAGCATTTCAGTGTACCACATAAAAAAACAAACAGAAGAAAGACAGGAAGAAACAGCAGGCTATTCACCCAACCCTGATAACGTAGGAGGCTGTTAATATAAGCAACTATCAGACTTACCTGAGTCTGACTGATTGCTATATGGTTGCCATGGAGAGGTGACTGACGTTCTTTCTCTTTACTGTGACGACTACTCTGCTTACTGCGCTGAAGCTGCTGCCTCAGTTTGGCAATCTGCTGGAAAGAAGTTCAGGTGAAGTGATAATGAGTTATCGAATAGATAACTGCTCAAATCTTCACGTATAAAGTGAATCAGACATTTTAAGTCCTCTTTAGAGGATTTTACAAGCGTATGGGATTGCCTTCCCTTGAAGCATGAGCATTAAAGCTTCTTTCTGCTTGTTAGATACTTTCTCTGAAGTATCTGTCCCATCCGCCAACCTGAGTGACAGCAGGCTTAGTTTGATAACTAAACTTCCTCATTTACAAACAAGCACTGTAATAACTGATGCAAACAAAAGTAGTCAGAATGACAATTTGTAGCAATTTCTGGCCTATAACTGGTTTAAACTGGGGACTATGAAGCCTACAGTTTAATTTATTTGATCTTAAACCAAACCAAAGTTTTCCAATGATAATTCATCATAAAAGCAAAGAGCCTTCACAAACAACTGGCAATCAATATGCATTGCTCATCTTGGAGAACTTATTTAATAGCATTTCCCTGCAGGCTAAATTATCACAGATTCCTTCAGGCAGACGGAATTATCTTTTCTGCTGTCTGCTGCAAAGATGTCTAATCAAAAGTTACGTATTTTAAAGGTCAAATGCAACTAAAGTCATTATCCATTTGACCTGCTCCTTACAAGAAACGAAAGAATTTCATTTGGGGATTCCTCCACTTATTTATTCCTCCTGGATAATTTCTACATGAAACTATAAGCATTGTCTCAGAAGTTTAGACTATTCACACAACAGGTACAGACACCTCCTTAAGACTGGATAATTTTTTCCTTTGGCCTCAAGTCCCACTCTTCCTCATGCTCAGTACACTGGCATAATAAGACAAAGCACACACAGCCCCATTTCATTTTTAACTCAGCTAGATACAATTTTTAAAAACCTGAAGGGCAAGTAAGGAGAAGTGAATGCACATGGAATTCATATTTCAAAGAACTTAATCAGCTGGAAAGTAACCTCTCTTTCTGAGTGACAGCTTACAAGTACACACACTCTGCGGTTAACTCCAAGTAGTTAAATATATTACTAGTGCTCTTGCAAAGCAACTCTGTGGTAGAGAATCACTTCGCATCACTCTTCACAGTGTCAGAGATGACAGTGCTTGGTGATGAGGTTTGGATGGAGCTTTGCTCCAGGCTGTGGACTTTTCTTTGTGATGTTTCTGGTATCACTCACAAAAGAAGGATCCTCCTTTAAGGCTTCATATCAAGTCTTGCCACAGCTCGTTACCCATATTCAGAGAACTGCTACTCAGAAATGGCTGAATACTTTGATCTTTCAACAACAGACAAACAGTTCAGACTTCCAAAAGAGTCTGTGTGTAGAATACACCAAGAAAGACAGAGCCCTAATATGACTGAGTTTCTAACACAGATGAGCTAGATTTAGAGAACTGGGAGACCGATCTCTTGATGAAAGGTGCAACTCAGGCACCATGTCAGCAGAAACTTTGAAGGAGTCTGAAGAGATACTTCATCTCTAAAAAAAAAAAAAAAAAAAAAAAAATTGTCCAGAACTTCCCCATTCTCCCTGTAGAAGTAATGGCAATTAGGAAACCCAGCTCCATAGAGAGATGAAAAAGCAAGCAGGTAACCAGTCTGGTAAGTATACATACATCTACAAAGATTTATGTCTTACATCAGAATGTTGGAGAATGGGGAGAACAGGGAAATAACCTTCATCTTGCCCTTTAAAAACTTAAAAACAGAAGAGAAAAACAACACCCAGATCAGAAGACAGCTGTGGACTGAGACGGCTGGCTACAAGAATAATCAGAAAGCAGGGAGAGTGCTGTATATAAATCTTTCATTTCTGCTGCCTCTCCTTGATGCTGTGCGCTTCTTCCTAGTTAAAAAGTTAAATACACTGGTTTTTTTATTTAAATGAAATCTGGCTTTCTGAGCTTTCCTCATAGGTATGCTATTAAAAAAAAGATCTATACAATTCCACCTCAGAGATCTGGCTGACCGATTTCTGTCGCAAACAGCTTGCAAATCTTTGAGAACATAGCCTCTCACTGTAAAATCTGGACAGTGAAAGCATTAAACAGGAGAGCGTTGATAGGCTGGTATGTCTCTAGGCTGACCAAAACCTTGAAGCTCTGATATCCTGAAAGGAATCATGGACCCCTGGAATCTGAGGTTCTCTCAGCCACCTCAAGAGTATGTATATTTTGGCAGTCAGTAGGTTCTTGACAGTAACAGAAAGAAAAGGCTTCTTGGGTCACTGGGGAGAAAAAGAAAGATGAAAACTTGAAGAATCTGACTGTGTATCTGGAGCTGATATGACCACTTAAGCCAAACATGCAACGCAGTGAAGAAATAGATATGCCTTCTCAGATCATCTGTCCTTAACCCTGAATTTGAAGAACCCTAGCTTTCCATGATGTGGTAGTTACCATCAGACAAAAAAAAAAAAAAAAAGAGAAAGTAAGGATGGACATGTAAAAAGGAATCTGCCATTTCTTATTCATCCTCCAGACCCGGGAGACAGAGGCTCGCCAGCACAGACAATCCAGCTTCAGAGCAGCCACACTAAGCAGGCAGTGGCACCAAACTACATGGACAGAAGAATCCTCCAAACTAAACGATGCTCCATCTCTTCACCACGGGGAGTCCACAGTGAATCTATCACTTGCTAAAGCTAATCCTGAAATCCCAATAGTTTTTTTCTCCTAGAAGATTATCTTTTTATTGCCAATTATTTTCCATCTCAAACTCAAATAAAGCCACTACTACTAACAGGAAGAGGTAGCTGTGCTAGCTTCCTAGTTTATCTTCACCTTCTTCCTAAGCAGCAGAGAAGCACAATCAGAGCATCAAACATAACCAAAATGAGCTGCAGATAGGTATGAGATACACTAATCCTAGGAAAGCAGATATAATTTGTGTAGTGAGGAAGGAGTCTGAAACACATGCCTTGATGGCACCTGTTTTACCAAGTATCTCAAAGAAGCAGCAGATCCTGTCTCTTGGGCACTCGACTGGTGCAATTAATATGAGCTAGGGAATTTGCTGGTGCCAAGTGATTGGTATCAGGAAAACATGTACTTGAAGATCCAGCCAATACACTGGTGTAAATGCACTCTGACATTGAACTCCATTCAGGTTAGCAATATAGATATTTCAGTTAGGAAGATGAGGCAGAAAAGGAATAATGTGCTATGCTGGGGGAAAAAAGTGCAGTAACAAAACACTCCATTTTAACAGGGCACCTAGAAAGAACAGAAAGGGTTTGGGACACCATTTCCCTCACATGCCCAAGTACTGAGCCTGAAGGTGACTGGGGCATACACAATCATATTAAGGAACACATGTAAATCATCACAAAAAGATCTAATGTGTATCCTTTAAAGCATCCAGTTGCTGAAGACATTAAAGCCTTAACCTTGCACATACGTGCACTTCGATCCATAAAATGTGACAGTGATTTCAGTATACCAATTCAAATGCTCTCCCTGTCTACGTAGCTTGAAGATGGGCAGAAAGTTCTCATGATACAATACAGGTATTTTCTTAGAGGATTCAGCCAGGGGAAAAAAAAAAAAGAAGAAAAAAAAAAATCAAGGAATTCCTCAAGGAATAAACGCAATTTGAACCCTACTTCCAATGTTCAGATACAATTATTTAAAATTATTTTGCTACTTTACAAGTTGTAAACATATATGATAGTAAATTTCAAATTATATTTTTAGTTCACATTTGGCAAGTACTCTCATGTGACTGGGGGGGGGGGGAGGGGGGCACAAAGCATACGTCTGCACATTTCAAAAAAATTAAGAAAGTTTTCAGCCCTTCCTCTTCCCGTGACTGTTCCCTGCAATATTGTTGATGTATCAGAAAGACTCTTTTCTTGACGTACTTTACAGTTACTTATAAAAAAAAACCACCAACAAAACCCCCAAGAAAACGCAAAGATCAGTGCATCATAACAGTAATAAACCTACATCAGGTCATTCAGGACCCAAACTTGCAGTTCGGCCTTGATGGTTTACTGTAATGCAGCCAACTATAAGATGATGATCAAGATTATTAAACAAACAAGAAGTTAGGAAAAAACCCTGTATTTTTTGCTTGCTGAATTTTTTTACAGCTAGAAGTGTACTTGAAAAAAATATGAATCTTATCTATACCACTTGTAATATGCATGCCTAATGGCACAAACCTGAGAAATAAGCAAATTAGGTTGGTTCTTTGCAACACTGGAATAATCTGAGTATCCTGGTAATTCTTCATTTGAAGAGACCTAGATGCAGACTACTAATATGAAGGAACATGTCATGTCTCACCATTCCTGTCCAAATGCTCATTAATATTTACCAGTTAATAGGCTGTATTTCTACAAATCAGACTACACAACATAGTAACTTCCTATTGCTGAACAAGCCACAAACTCCTTATTAATGAGAGTGAGCTCTAACTCATTTCATGAACCATTTGTTAGTAAACAAGTTAACCAGTAGGTCAAAGAGTAAAACAATTAGAATTAGAAATTCTCCCTAAACCTTTGAATAGCATCTTTCGATCGGTATATGAAAGCACATAAAAAGTGCAAGCTCTCATATTCGATTCTCTTTTATTCCAAAGTCCTTTTCAAGTACTCTGTTAGAGCAAAAGGGACCTTCCAACGGGGGGTTGCTGGTGTCAGTGTAACAGATACAGCATACAGAGGTGCTTAAGGGAAGCAAAAAATCAGCTGTCTGAAATACGTCTTTAAAAAAAAATACACAAACGGAAAACTATTTGTTTTAAATTCCAGGTTTTTCCAGTTCTGGGTAAATTCCAGTTCAGGGTAAGCTATAACTAAAATTGTCCCTATTCAACTTCAACAGAATTTCAAACTAACTATTCAGGGTGAAAGGGGAAAAAATACCAGTGGTTCAAACCACTACTTGGTTTGTGTCCAGTACAAAGACTCTGATAGCAACCTTCATCTCCCAGTCAAGACATGTATCTATTAAAATAATGTTAAAGCAGTCTGGCATTATCTTACAACAAGTTATATTCAAGACTTCGTAAAAACAAGCAGTAGATCCCTTCAGAATAAAAAAAAAAGTCAATCTTGTTAGGAGGTGATAAAAAAAGATACACTCTATCATTACAAAGTTCATATTGAGAGCTGGGGAGCTGTAAATTTTTTAATAGACCACTAGAAGAAAGCAAGTGCCTATTTCACTGCTAGACAGATTCAATCCTGACACCCACCTATTTCAATTCAAGGGCAAAATAATTTTCAACTACCCAAAGCGAAAATTTTTTTATGTGGTAATACAGAATTCATTTGCTTGCTTGGGATCTTAAGTCTATACGCTCTTTTTGAGGTTTTTTAAATGTAAATCCTTTAAAAAGAGCTCCCAGTTGTGTTAAATAAATGCATTTAATTGTAATAGCTCTCAAACTAACCAAGGAAAAAACATTTTTTTTTTAAACTTAAAAGCACATTCAATCTTCTGTTATCAAAACCAATTAAAACTATGCATACAAGCATTTGGCTAGTTTACAGTATCAACATAATAAAAAATACATGCTAGAAATCATTCCATTAATTGTTGGAACAAGAAAACATGAATCCAAACTGCTAAGACAAGCCAAGGAAACTGTAAACAGCTATCTACTTGTTCACTGTCAAACGCTATGGGAAACAATTCAAAATGCTGAGCAGAACTGCTGCTACCTATTGCTGTGGTTTAACCCAGCAGGCAGCTAAACACCACACAGTGGTTCGCTCACTCCCCCGTCCCCAGCAGGATGGGGGAGAGAAGGGGGGGGGGGGGGAAGTAAAATTCATGGGTTGAGATAAAGACAGTTTAATAGGACAGAAAAGGAAGGGAAAATACTACTACTAACAATAATGATGATAAATGAATATACAAAGCAAGTGATGCACAACACAATTGCTCACCACCTGCCGACCGATGCCCAGCCAGTTCCCAAGCAGCAGTTGCCACCCCCCGGCCAACTCCCCTCAGTTTGTGTACTGAGCATGACGTCACATGGTATGGAATACCCCTTGGGCCAGTTTGGGTCAGCTGTCCTGGCTGTGCCCCCTTCCCAGCTTCTCGCTGGCAGGGCATGGGAAGCTGAAAAGTCCTTGACTAGTGTAAGCACTACTTAGCAACAACTAAAACATCAGTGTGTTATCAACATTATTCTCATCCTAAATCCAAAACACAGCGCTGTACCAGCTACTAGGAAGAAAACTAACTCTATCCCAGCTGAAACCAGGACACTTATACACCCATAACAAGTGCAGTTGCCCAGGAGAGGTGATACTTGTATTTCCATTACTTAAGCTCTTGCTTTCAGCTGCCTATAGCTTTGTCAGATTTTCTGTGAAGTCTACCATGCAACATTCAGCTCTCCTATCCCCTTCCCATCAGAGATTTCAGTACAGGTATACATGTTTTAAGAATGAGATTAAAATGAAAGGGGGGTAGAAATCATTTTACCATTTTATGTGCTAAAACACATCATCATAGCTTTTTACCTGGGAAGCTCTGTTGTCCAATACTTCGAAAGAAAAGGCCAAACATTTGTCTGGGGGTCCTTTACGCTGGGAATGTGCTCCTCTATTCCCTTGGAAAAAACTTTACATTTGGCAAAGCCTTACCAAAAATTTCAGTTTGCACATGTTCAAGAAAGATGTTTGGAACTGGCAGCTACATTTGCTAGTAATTCTGTCTCTACTGGGCTTTACAGTTTGAACAGAACAGCCCCAGAGAATTTCTCCTTCCATAAACTGCCTATTACTGTGGCACAAATGCTGAGCGCACAGATACTGTTGGTATTGAACAAACTCTTAACACCCACCACACAGGCATTAAGTAGCCAGACAGAGAAGCTGGAACCAGGACTTACAGGTGAGGGACAGGAAAAAGAAAGGGATAAACAGAAGCCAAATGATGGAGAGACAGAACAAGACAAGGAACTGGAAGGTAACCGAGCAAGAGCTCAAGTAAAGGAAGATAGGCGAGAATTGGCTGGATAAAGCACACAGAATGACACTGGGACTATGAACCCAGGGAACTAGAAAAGGCAAGAAAACTGGTTTGAGAAGCTGGAGAAAGGAAAACAGAGGAAGTGAAAGAACTACAAGCTGAAGACGACAAGGGCAGGTTTTGGGGTGAACAACCATTGCAAAATTTGGATAGAAACAATTCATTTCCACACACCCCATTTTTTCCATTACTGTGTTCTATCAGAAAGGAACCATGAAACCCATCGGCCACATATTTCTTATCTTTCTCTTGTGGTCAGTCCATAAAGAGGATGGCAACCTAGCACAATGGATCACTGTTATCAAATGGCAGAGACTTGCTTACATGCTGAAGGTTTCACTATCACTGACAGTCACAGCCCTCTGGTGAAGAAAAGCTGCTTGTTGCAGAACTTGATAAGGAACCGCCAGAAGATGAAGGATGGTCTCTCAGTAAAAGCAAGCAAGCGTTACCCTGGAAATACAGATGCTGTTCCTGCCCCTGCTACAATTCCTTTGTGCTGGTAGGTAATGTTTAAGCCAAAACTTTTCAGACACAAAACTCCTTCTGCACTAATTTCTGGGCACTTAATCTGTGATTCTGAGTGATTCCTCATAGCTGCAAACGAAGTCACCCAGGCAACTGAAGGCCCATGTACTAATAAATCAGCTATGATGGGTTTCATAACAGGTACTCAATGAGATGGGAATTCAAACCCTCTTTGGATTGACCTCTCTTTGGCCCAGGTCATCGTCTTTAAAAATGAGGCTATTGCCACCACTGGAATGCAAGATTATTCCGTATTTGTCAAATCTGATTTTAAAATTCAAGTAATCAAACTTACACCACTCCTTTTGACAACTATTATTCCTATCAATGGCTGTCCGGAAGAGGACTATAAATTGCCAGTAACATCATCTCCTCAGACAACCTATACATTTCTTCTCATTTTTGAAAGTCTTATTAAACAGGGAGCCAGGAGAGAAGATGCAAAAAGCCCAGAGTATCAGGGAAAAGTCCCACCCCATGAGACCATGCTGCAAGATACATTTCTTAAAAAGAAAGGTGTAGCTCTTAAAGAGGCATGAGCCTGACTGCAGGCCAGTTATTAGGTACTGGACAGAGCTAGAGTTACATGAACTCTGGACAGAATGGAGTTTACTGGGACAAAAACTGAAATAGTCATTTCAGCTGAGCTGGAGATCATTTTACTGTACCTACTTTCTCATGATGCAAATCCACTTCACTTTTGGTGGGTTCTTTCTAGTTGCAATTGTAGTCTACAGCAAAATACATATGATTAAAGAGCATTTCAAGTAATCATACCATTACTGTATCAACACTTACCCTCTTTTTTCATTTGTGAAAGTGGTGTCCTATCTCCACCCTTAAACTTGAACGAAAGTTCTAAACGAGAATATGCTAACATACTGACTTACACTTTTCCTCTTTCAGGAGAGCAGCATTAAAGAACAGAAAGCTAGCTAAGGTAACTCTGAACAGAAAAATTAGTAAGTAACAACAAGGTGGTTCCTCAGCACTCAACTCTGGCCACTCCTTCACAGCCAACACTGTGTAGTAGGAAGGGAGGAAATCCAACAGGCATAAAATAACAACCACTCTTGAAACAACTCTTACGTTGGAGGTAAAACCCGTTTCAAAAGCAACAGAGGGGAGGAAAAGGGTGCAGTTTCCTGGACTCCAGATAGGGATTAAAAATGTCTTGGGCATATCAAAACTTGAAAGGCTCCACTGTGCAAAACTTCTCACCTCTTTTAGTTGATCAGCACTTCCCCACGATGCTGAGCGCTGATGTGATCTCTTTTCTGCTCCTTCTTCAGCCCAACAGCTAGGTGTCTAGAGAGGGGGGAAAAAAAAGAAAATATACTCTACTGAATTCTCCAGGTAAAAAAAACTTTTGGCACAAATTATTGCTTTATTCTTTCCGCAGTGTCAGAGTTCAGGCATTATACATGAAAAATAAATTTCAGAATCTGATATGCAGCAGTAATAGTCTCAATACATAAAAAAAAACATGTAGGAAACTAAGGCTTTGTAAACTTGCATTTACAAAGGATAAGGGCAATGCACTTTACTGCAGAAGGAATCAGAGGCCTCACAATCACAAAAAAACCCTACCTGGCTACTCTCATCTGCGCTTTGTCATCCATTTCTAGTTTTCACTCAGCAGACAGTTTAGAAAACCACAAGATTAAAAAAAAATATACAAACTCAGAGACTAAAAGCCAGGATTCACTTCTCCCACCTGTCTTCCTTAATCACTGGGCCACATAATCAATTCCTTCTTGCTAACTCTGACTCAATACAGAGTTTGATACACCTTGTATTATTTTTGGCACCAACCTACATGAGCAGAACAGTGAAGAGCAGGCCTTTTCCATCCTTGTCGGCAAGCCCAGAAGTTTGGGGACTGTCCTTGGATGTAGGAGCTATAAAGTTAAACCTCAAAGATTGAGAAGGGTCTGGAAGCCAGATCTCCCAACTCCTGTGCTTATTCACCACAAGGCTATTATGAAAATTGAGGGTATCCACCAGCATTTCTGAACACGAGAGTCACCAGCTGCCAGAGGAGCAATGAGGACATCTAAAATCCAGGGAGAGTTTGGGGTATGAACCATATAAAACTCAGTGCTATAGGCACATATATAAATATGTGAAAAGGAAAACAAAAAAAAGGTGGGTTTTTTTTTTCAACAATTCCTACTAATATTAGCTGAATCTTTCACAATAATGCCGCAAGAAATAAAACTATACCACTGAAAACGATGAGAATTCGGCAGTGAGGTTCTTCAGGAAAGGGACCACTGCTAATACTTCTCCAAGGGAGACAGGACCCCAACCCAGAAGGACAGGTAGGATCTGGGATCCACCTTCCTGCGGGACTTCCTTCTCATGCACGGAAACCCTGTTCCTCCACAGCTTTCCTTACTCTTGCTTCCTCTCTAGGGTCTAGAAACGTCTGTAGTACCCACACACATAGCGGGCACTGTTCTGCTCAGGAAGGAGGCTGGGCATCGCCTTGGAGAACACCACAAAAACAATGTCTGCCGCTTCTCACCTTCGCTGCCCTGGGAAGGGAAGTGGAAGCGGCACTCCCGGGGCCAGGCCACTCAAGCCAAGCATGCCAGGCCAGGCCTGGTACCATTAAGCACTGAAATGTAGTTTCAGAGCACAGGCTATACCTTTATAACCACTGCACTGCCACAGTATTATATGGCCTACAGCCCAGCACCTAACTCATAAGCGCTAATATTTAATGTGCTAAGTCACTTTGTGTGCACAGGCCTACGTATCCCACTTGTGTTTTCTGCCAGCCCTGCACTTTCCATGTTTTTGGTGGGGTTTTTGGCCATTATTTTTACACCACCAGGAATACTTCCACCAAAGGCCCAGCAAGCTGTGTGGGCGATTAGAAAGCAAAATGGAAAAAATCAGTAATGAAGTTTTTGCTGCATGTTCTCAGGAAAGAAAAAACAAGCCTTTATGAAAGTTAGCGTTCTGTGTATTTATTATATGACTCCCTTTGTGTGGATCTGGGGAAGAAGCCAGAAGATAATGTGGTTATGAAAAAAAATAAAGTTAACAAGAGTGAAGAGTTAAAACAGCTATTTAAAACTATGAGGGAAACATGGGAGTCCCTTAGCCAGGCAACCCATGACTCGTCACCCAAAGCAGAGCCTCTGCCACATGCGCGCTACCTGTGTGTGCATTCGCTCACTCTGCATTTTAGCAGAGCCATGTTCTAAATAATTACTTGTTCTTGCAGATTGGGTACTTACCACCTCCCTGAAATTTGTGTGAAAGACACTGTATTGCTTTTAATTTTTTTTTAAACGCTGAAGCGGCTTGCAGATTTCTAAAGAACTAGAGAAAACAGGGGGAAAATTTGCTCCTCTTTCAAAATCATGGGCTTTCACAATCTATTATAATTTACTTTCCAACTTAAATTACTCTTTTCTTAAAGTATTTTACTATATCCCAAGTACAGCTGGAACCATACCCTCATAAAAAAAAAAAAAACAAACAGAAAAACATCAATGCAAAGGGAATTCTTTGAAAATTTATCTTCCAAAGAGTGTATTCTGAATACAACACTGCTCCATAGTTTGGGGAACAACTCCAGGACGAAGTAGAAACAGGCATTTCAGGTGCTTAAATATTTTCCTGTAGTGCAGGAGGATGTACCAGGGATCACTACAAGCTCGTAGCCTTTCAACTACAGCTTAATAAACAGAACAGAAAAGACATGGAGTATCTAAAAAGCCAAAGTGAGTTTCAACAAAGAGAAGTAAACTGTTAAAAAACAAAACAAAAAAAACCCATTATGTAGAAAGCAAGAGCTTGCCTGTATTTTTTAATAAGCACAGATATTGATCCAGGTAGCAAGAATAAAAACAAGCTAATAGCAACGCCCTGAAGAACTTCATCAACAACACTGGTGACTGTTAGTAGAGAGAGGTGAGAATCCCTATATTGCAGTTGATTTAATCAGAAATCAAAAATAACAACTATAAAACATCCATTCACTTAATACTAAATTTTGTACTTTCTCAAATATGCTTTGACACTCTCTTCCACTATCTCCCTTGAGACAGGATTACACAGTTGCTTTCCATCTCTGGTAAATTGAGTCAAGTCACAACCTTTCAAAATACATACAAGTATCAGTATACAGGGGGCAGACTATTTGTGTCCCTCAATTTTATTTGCAGTATTAGATAACAAATACTATATGATGTTCCTAGCACTGTACTGAAGTCAGGCAATGTTATATTAATATGCTATTTATATTCAGATGGAAAAAAGAAAGAAGGTTAAAAAATAACACAACATAAGCAGTTACTAGAGTATTACAGCAAGCCAGTCTTCTTCAAACCCTAGAAACTGCTGCTTATAAAATATTGTAACCCGCATTATATGAAGATAAGTTTTGGGCTTGTAACCCAAAGTCCTTATATTCAAGCAACAGCTTTAAAAAAAACCAACCAAACAAAAAAATAAAACAAACCCACACCAAAAACCCCACCCTCCAAACAGAAATTCTGCTTTTGTAAGTTTAGCTCATGTATGAGCACCTCACACCTCACCTGAATGTTGTAATTCACATCACAAATAAGATGGGGGTGTACAGCACCCTTGATATGCCACATTTCATGAAAATTGTTTTCCCATCTTTATTTACAACTTCTGCAAAACAGGCTTATTCATGGAAGCCTTCATTTGAAGCTGCAAGTATACTTCCCATGTGTTAAACACATTAAAACAATAATGAAAGTAAAAAACTCACTCAAAACTGTATTTGAAGAAAAATTTCTGAATCACAATAAACAAAACCAAAGTTGCTGCACCTCAAGTCAGAAACATAGTAGGAGAGGTCATAGGCACTATCTGTGAAACCAGTAATATTTCAGAGCTGAAACAAATTTACAGCATCACTTAAGTATGAACTGAACTTCATGAAACTGAAGGATTATTCCTGCAAGTCTATATTCAGAAACTAAAATTTAAAACATTTTAGGAGGAGAACCTTGAAAACATTAAGTAACACATGCTGCACCTTCAAGAGGAGGATTGCTGATATTTTAAAATGTGAAGGTTTGTGGTCCCAGTTTCAGTTGACACAATGCTTAAAGCGTGGGCATGGGATAGGACATGGTGAGAACACCACATCTGGTTGCTGTCTTCAGTCTTAATGTAAATCACAGTTACCATTGTTCTAACTCACCCAACCTTGTAGAGATTAGCATTTCTTCCAATGCGTTTGGTAATTCTGCCTTGCTTTGCCACCCATGTCAGGGATATACACCTACAGTCTTTCCACTTCATTTAGATCAGAATGACTGGATGGAGTACCAACCTACCTAAACCTAAAATAAGACTGAATTACTCTAAATATCTCACATTTTATTGCCAGCCCTTCGCTCTAATTACTATATCTAGCCTGCATTCCAGATTAACTACATTGGGGGATGGGAGCAAAGATTAAAAACACGAGTCTAGGTTTTACAGGGGAAGCAATAATGTTTTTTAAGAACTTCCATATTCAAAAGAAATGCAACAACAGCACTAGAAGATAAAGTCTGATGAGTCTTCAGATGTTTCTAAAGCATTCAAAGGCCCTCTAGAAATTTTACAGAAAGAAACGGCCTAAAGAGTTAGAAGTTAATTTGACTATAGGTGACGACTCCTCTTAAACATCAGACAGGTTAAGAAAAATTAGAATGATAAATTCATAGTTATATGACACATTATCTCTTCCTCCTTGTCCCTTCCCCCCAAAGTACGTCATTAAAATATCCCATGAAAGCAATGATAACTAATACACCAATAAAAAAGCTTCATGTAATTGAGCCTCCCGGTTTATTATGTTAATTTTTAAGTAACAAAATTTCTATCCAAAAGAAAACAAAACATTACTCAGGTGACTAATGAGAGGTAACTACATTAAAGCCTTGACCCACACACAAAGAACAAAAAAAACATATTTTAGCCAAGCATTCCAGTTTAATAACTCTGCATTATATTCTTTAGATTAGAGAGAAGTAAAAATTCTGAAAGGCATTTTGCAAGGTTTCTTCATCTCCGTTTGTGTAATACGTAATTGCCATATACAATGAAAAAGGCATATCCAGGCATCTTGGAAGCCAGTTTAAGAAGTCAGTTGCGGGGGGGGTGCAGGAAATCACTGAATCATATTCCACTTGGTCATTTGTTCTTTTCTTTGTATTATTTAGATTGAGGAAGACTACATAGACGAACTTTAACTGGCAATATCTTTATTATGACATCAACATCACATGTTTATCCCTAATCTCTCCTTTTTAATTTTATAAAAATCTTTTAAATGATTTAGCTACTGCCAAATAATTATATTAATAAACTATGACGATTATCCAAATGTTTCTGAAGATTCTGAGGTTAGGCATAGCCATTTCAACATTGAATTATTCTTTACACTAGAAAGGGGGAAATACACGTATAGCATGAAGGAGAAGTATATAAAATTGCTCCATCAGTGCTCCCAACAGAGATGGAAAAAAACGGGGAAGGAAGCTACACTGAATTTTAAATGGCCTTAATGAAAAGTTCAAATTTCACTGAAAAGGAGAGGGACGTAGGACAGTGGAGGAACTTGGGAAGGGGATCACAAAGTATATCAACACATATAATAACTTCCTATAATAGTAGGAATTCCCTGCACTTCTGGAATACTTAAAACTACTAACTAAAATGGCGTACCTCTGATTATCCAAAACTTGCTGCTCCTTAAAGATCAGCTAGTTGTATGCACATGCACGCACACGAGCATAAATGCATGGAGAATTCTTAGGAATCTGGAATTGTGTAAATGTCACAATGCATAGTGTCATAGTAGATTTTTCCAAAAGCAAACATAACAACCTCACTTCTCAGTGTTTTCAGTCAAAACACTTGAGGTGGGTAAGAGACACTGAAATATGAACTACAATTACTATTCTCCAACAGAAACTAAAACAAGCAAAATTCTGTTTCCTCTGTTTAAATAACAAGATATTATTGAATTCTTTTTTAAAAATCCTGGTTTAATTTTAGAGAAAGAAGAAACATTTTATTCACGAGCACTAAACAGGTTCAAAGAACTTAACTGGGAAACAAGGACTTGGAATAAAACTCATTAAAGGTTCATCTGATCACGGTGAAGACCAGAATCTGACTCTTTTTTTTAAATACAAGAATTCTAAGAAACTTGGAGCAGCCATAATCACCACCTTCACGACTGTACAAAATTTGGATTTTAAATTAATGTTTAATTAGGGACAAAAAGTACCCTTGAAAAAGAAATAATTATTCCACCTACAATGTAAGTTATACTGACAGTATTGTTCATGAGTTTAGAAGTAAAACAAGAGATAATTTTTCTCCAATGAAACATGCTCATACAAAGAAACTGGTTTATTGATTTTCATTATCTTTTTTTTAATTTATTTTGTTACCATCTTCCACTCTGCTAAACTACCAAGTGTTATTATTTTTAGCTACTGTAAACTATATGAACTCCCATGAGCTAAACTGTTACTTAGCCAACAAACATGAAGTAGTGGAAGTACTTGTGCTGGTACTCAGGCAAAGAGCAAGGTTTTAATTTAATTTAACTTAATTTGCCATGCATGCATCCTATCAATGACTTGGAACTCATCCTTAGTTCTTGAAATTAGATATACTTCAAACTACACAGAGCTCAAACAACAAAAAACCCCACACAACCAGAACGTAACTCAAGTCAATATTTTATGATCAAGTTCATCTACAAGCCTCCCTAGTGAACATTTTATTTCAAACACCTGGAATTTGCTGTGCCAATCACTATGCTTGTTACATTTTACATATTCATATAGTCCTGAGTAGTCAAGACACGTTTTTCAACTCAACTTAAACACTATGCAAAACCCAAGCATTTAGCAATTTGAATAAAAAGACAGCTAATATAATTCCTTGTTAGAAGACATCCACACAAATCCAAACCATGAAACTTCCCTGCCCTTACTCCTTTGAAGTAATAGTTCACCTTGTAATGACAACAGTACTGCCTTTCCCCTCTGTTACATTTGACTATGCTGAAAATGTAAAACTTCCTTTTTATTTTTTTTTTCCTCCCTGAGCTTTGTTTCTGAATGAGGCAAAGGGTGGCAGCCAACAGGTCAAATAACCTAAACACTTACTTGAGCTCACTAGGAAAGCAATTTTACTGCCAAATGCCTGGAGCTCAAATATTTATAGAACAAGTTTGTTTCTCTTTTCTGTAACTAGTGAAAAGGTTTGTTTGTGAATGTTTAAATATTCTAAACTTTCTATTCATAAGGGTATTTGTGAAGTTTGATATGGATATATGTTTTATGAGAGAGGGGTTAAGAAATACAGTAACTACAAAGCATGCTACTGAAAATCTCCTGAATGGAAATTATGGTTTCAAAACAGAAAGACTTTCAAGGCACAGTATTGTGAAGGGAAGGCACCTTGGAAGTAAATCCAGGATTAAGAGCTTTTTAGGTAGATTTTTCATGACAGTAAAGATGACTGCTTGTTCTTCTTTTTTGCTTAAACTGGCTGGCTGGTTTCAAAATGAGTGAGTAGGACGTGAAGACAGCGTTTTCTTAAAGGGTCCCACCACAGTTTCTAGAAGTTTCCTTGAACAATTTTAATCATCAGATTCCCAAATTCATTAAATAGGATTTCTGGATCAGACAGACAGATCTTTTTTTCTTTTCTAAGCATCCTACCCTTACCCTTCCCCCATCAGAGGGCTTCCTGCATCGCATTACAGTAGATTTTAAAGAGATGTGGAAAATTATTTATACATTCTAACTTGTCCTGAGAAATTCAGTATTACACAAAAGACTGAAACCTAGAATCAATTCAAAGAGCTGCTGCATTTGCTCTGAGCAATGGTGGCAGAATGGGTGACAAGTATGTTGCAAGTCAGTGGAAACTAACCAAAACCTATACACCTACAAATGAAGTTATGACAGAAAAACCCTTGATATTTTAAAGGTATCATATGCATTGTGACAACATAAGCTTCCATTAAAAACACTTCTTAATGGCACAAGAGTTATAAGCAAAAGGTAGGATGGCAGAAGTATCTTTTTTTTTTTGCAGGACACCCATGATAACAATGGGTCAGAATCATGGCACAAGACATAGAAAACTGATTTAACAACCATCCCTACATGGCCTGTAGGTTGAAAATACAACCAAAGATAGACAGTTTTTTCTAGTTTCCAATTTAGTTTAGAACACAAACTCAAATTACTTACTCCATACCTTAATAACAACACTACTGAAAAAACAAGAATGCAACTGCTTTGCTAATAATTTGGTTTTTTTAGAATTACGTATTTTTTACCTGTTTGATAGTGAACAACTTTGTGGGCAACAAGCTCCAGCACAAGGAGGAATCAGACAAGAAATGATGTTCAGCTTTCTAGCCAAAGAGCACTGGAGCAGTATGAATGCCACAGCAGCCTACCTGCCAGAGGTTCCTGCTAAGGATAGAGCCCTGAGGAGGATCCAAGGTATCACAAGGGTATCAGGCCATAAATCATCTCAGTAGCCTTCCCTTCGTAGCTGGTGGTAAGGCTCTCATTCTAATGTCTGGCTTCAAGAGGCAACTCTTCCACAGAGCATTTTTGTCTGTCTTTCTTGCTACTAAGCAGCAGAAGGAACATCTCAAGACCACATTACATGCTCATTCCCAGCTTCCTCTTCTTGATTTCCTCTCTAGTGACAAACTGATCAATTCTTCTTAACTGTAACCTCTCTCCTTCCCCTCCCCCGCACGCACAAAATACACTTTTTGAGACCCACAGATTTATTACCACGATTCAGTAGAAGTTTTAGTTTGTCAGCCACTGCTATTATGGAATCTTTTTTTTTTTTTTAAATAACACTCAGCACAATTTTGCATATAGCAGCTTCAAAATAAACCAGATACAAGGCTGAGATTGAAATCTGCTTATTTAGCCTCAACAGATCTGCCCACATACAGAAAATTATTTTTAACAACTGTTTTCTAAAAGCATAAAAATATTATCTGTTGCATACCATGTTACTGAGTTGACACTGATTAAAAAACACTACTGTACCCTATTTTTAGGGCTTTATATTTATAATAAAATTAAGTGAACCCACATTTCTTCAGAATTAAGTTGAGCTAAGATTCCAGATCAGGTGATAAAAGTATTATCAGGAAGACATCCATTATACAAAACATCTCTGTCGTCTTGCTTTACAGCTTTTTACCTGAGTAGATTTATCTTTCATACATGAAGGGTAGTGTACGTGGGGATCACGTGGCCACTGTCCTGTGAGGTAAGGTCCTGTTATTGTGTCCAAAGAAGAAGTTCGCCTTATGGTACCAGAAGTTCTGATTTGCTGGGATTTTGGCCTGTCCACTGTAGAAAACCAGAACAAAGTCAACAAAAAAGTCAGGCTAAATTTGATATTAAATGTTAAAAGCTAGCTATGACACACAATGGCAAGAACACATCAGAAACCTTTGTCTAAATGCCAAGCTGAAAAGAATGCCATCACATCAAAGCAAATAACATCAGACAAAGGAGAAAAAATACAAAAGGGAAAACTTAACAGTTACAAAAAACAACAACGCTTCAAGTGTTCATATCTGCAAAGAACCAGGCTACTCATGCAATATATTTTCATCAACAAAAAACATCAAGCAAATTTAAATACAGTGATGATGCAACTCAGGAAAGCCAGACATACAGAAATAGAAAATACAACATAGTATCAGTATTGGGTTACTTTTTTTTTTTTAAGTCAGCTTGCTTAGCTTTCTAAATACTAAAACACAAATCATGACAAAATTTATGATTCTTAAGAAGATGCATATCCGACTTCCTGCTCTCATGTACGTCATACCATATTATTTACAAGATCCCAATACAGGCCTTAGCAAGCTGAAAGCATGTGACTATTTCCCTCTGACTCAGGTCAAGGCAGCTACCATGTTTGTCTTCACTCATCACAGCGCCTGCGATCTTTGACTCCTCCCTGTACTTCTGTCCCCATACACCTAGATCACAGAACACTTTTTCCTGCATTTCATTTGGAAAGCAGAGAGTAGGGTGATTCATGAGATTGTTCTTTCCCGCATCAGAGTTTTACAGCATGCTCTCTGGATCATCTCACTTTGTCCTTTAGGCAAAATTACTTCATATACTCGTTTTCTAGACTTTACATGAGCCAACCTAAGCCCTACATTAGAGCTACTGTCTGTCTTGCTAACCCCTACTAAAAGAAGTTTGCAAGTGAGATTACTTTCAAGTTAGTCACGTGCTATGCACTGATCCGACCCAGCAAAACCCTACCCACTGCTCAGAACTTGAGAGGAGACCTGCTGGCACACTTCTGAGACCAAACACAGGCACTGACCTCCACATGCATTTTCTCTTTGTATATCATCTAGAATTGCTGGATCTCAAAAGGCAGACACCATCATCAGTGTTTTATATAGCCTTCAGCACAATGATTAAGGTACAGCTTGCACTAATACAGCATGCTTATAGTATAATATATGAACATGATAATGTTAAAACAGACCATTTTAGAGAATAGTCTGTGCTGAAACACTTAATTAACAACTAATTTTAGGTGAAGAGTTCTAAATAATGCTGTGAATTGGAAGCATGATAGTATATCATACTGCCTTTGTATAATTGTTTTGATTGCAATGTTATCTATAAACCAAATCCCTACAATTTCAAACACATCTATCCTCATAGGATTCCAATTGTGACAAATTTGCATTTTAAGAAAGATTTTTGAACTATTAAATGTAAGAAATCCTGAAATCCAAAATAAAGGTGACAAATTTTAAACATGAAAACAGTATTTACATTTGCGCTGAAACACAAAAGTACCTAAAGGGTGCATACCTACAAAGCATTCTTCCAACTGTCACTGCCATGCTATGGCACTACACTACTTTCACAGGTAGCCTGAGTTTTGAAAATTCCTCCAAAAGCTCTGTTCATTAGAAATACGTTACATGCAAAAAATCTATCAGGAATTTGTTAAATACATAAGTAGTTACGTATGTTCTAAAAAAAAAAAACTTTTAAAACAAGGTAGAGACGATGCAGAGACAAAAATGGCAAGACAATGTCTGAAGATGGAGAAATAAGGACCAAGCAAAGTTTACCTTTGCAAACTTTACATTTTAAAAGTCTTGCTGAAGGAAAAAAAAAAACCACACCACAAAAACATAAGTCCAAAACACACAAATAAAATATATACAACCAGAGAACAATCCAAGGTCTGTGTCTTGTTCTACACCCAGAGGAAAGGCAACAGCAATCCCAGCATGAATAACTCACATGATTGCACTACAACGGCGACAGACACAAACACCACCAGAAGTTACAACATTTATAATTTCCCATGGTAATCTTGGAAGCGGACTGCAGGACACTGTCAAACCCTGAAGCCAGGAGAAGGAAAGTTAAAGACACAGTCTCCTAAGTCCCTACTACTCGTCACCATTTTTTTGAATCACAGGAAACAAACCAAGGACACCACTTCTCAACTGCACAAACCAATCAAAGTTAGCACATGCCAACCCTATTCCATTGCTGTCTGCGCTCCTTCCATCTACTTTGAAATGGCACACACAGATGTATGAACCCACCCAGTAAGGTGATTCACTGAGTTAAACAAAGAAAACTAAAACCTACCCGAAAAAAGTATAAACACACGGTTTTCCCCATTACAGGCAGGTTGGCATAATATACCAGGCAGAAACAACCACAGGAGAGCCAGGAGGAACAACAGGGCTGCAGCAGCGCTGAGGTCTGTTCAATAACACTTTCGGCTCTCACCCCTTTATGATATGTATCATTAGACCATAAAAAAATAAAGAAGGGATCTCCAAGCATGAAATTTGAAGGAACTTCTACAAATTAGCATTAGACAAACTGTCTTGTACAGTAATGAAATTAGAGATGACTGGATGCCACGGAGAGCAGAGTTGAACTGGATCGCAACAGTGGGGGCTCAGATCAGCTTAAATTGTTTTCTAAATATTAAAACTGCTCTCAGGATTTACTTCTCAATTTTGCTTTTCTCACCTCATTATAAGTCTGGCTTCTTGCTACTCTAGGAGCTACTACAGAACTTTCACTTCTCCCCAAACTTTCATTACCAATGAGATTCTGATGCTCCTATCATGCATATCCTTCTCCAGTCCCAATCACTTTGTCCAGGTGGAAACCTCATGCTCTGTTTTCTCACAGAAGCAAAAAAAAAAAAAGTGCAGCAAGTGCCATCCGATATCTGAAGCACTTCAACAGCTCCTGAAGTTAGCCAACCGACTTCAGCATTCAGAAAGGCTTCAATGTTCAGAAATTTCTACAATTACAGAATGATTTTACCCAAGTTTCAGACTATACCACATCTGACAGTATTTGAGCGTATGAGTGGATTTTACTGCAGTGCTAAGTCAGAACAATTCTGTTCTTTCAGTGATGTGCGACGTATCTCACAAGGAGCTCAGCTCTACCTCCAGAGTAAGTAAACTTTGGAACATAGTACTTAAGAAGCATAACGTTACCTGAAAAAGTTAGCTAGAAATTACAAAAGCAAGAGGCATGCTCACAGGAAAGCAAAATACCCCATGTGTTATTTAAAATATGCCACAAGTTTTAGTAGTATGTATTTAGGGTCTATTGCTACACATTTCTAGTTATAAATGATTTTATGTAAAAGGACACAAGGGTCCACCTGAATACTACAGCTGGTGAAATTCAGTGTGATCCGACCTCCCAGCAGGAATCAACTAAAATAAACTGCATGAAATCATGAAATTATGGTTCTGCATGCTGCATTGACAGCCAAAAGAATTCTAGTTATACCACCAAGACTGACTGAAAAAAGGTTTCCATTTCTCTGCCAGCAGAATGTAATTTAGTAAGAGACTAACACATGACAGCTCTTTTGAAGAGGACACAGGGCTCAAATAAAACCATCTGCTACAGCTCTAAAATGAAGAGATTGCCTTCCAATCCAACATAGAGGCAGCTAACCTGCACATAATCTCAACACCATGTTCGCAGTCCATTTTAGCTTAAATAATGCTTTCTGCCATGCGTGCAATGAGGAAAATCACCTGCAGCAGCAGAGCAAGATTGACAGCTAGCACTGGTACCATTATAAAAACTGCTTCAGCTAAATCCACAAGAGCTCAGCTGTCAGCATCTTTCCTTCCCATCTCTCTTTCAGCAGTTAGCAGATGCAGTTCAAATTTGGCCAAAACTTTTCCACTCACATCCTTGCATGGATATATCCAGCTTAAAATGACTAAAATTATCCTAAGAACTTCTCAGATGACACAGATTCCTCTCAAGTTGAGTGAAAAACATGAAACAAAATAAAATTCATTCTTCCCTAAAATTAGGAGTATTAATATTGTCATCTCATTATCAACGTCAGCTGTGACACTCTCCTGCCAAAAGGCTTGCAGTAACAACATTCTTGCAGTAATATCTTGATTTTTTTCTTGAAAGTTCATCTATAACTTAAACTATTTAACCAAGACAGCCAAGTCATGACACCATGAAATACCAGTACTAAATTCCACAATAAAGTTTCATGAGATGTTGTTTCTCTTCAGTTCAGTTGATAACACTCTGCAGAACCTTCTGGTTCACCTTCAGAGCTACTAGTGAAATGAGTCCCAAGCTTAGGTCTCATCCGTTCCTAAAGAATTTCAGATTTTACCTAGGAAATGATTACTAATGTCGAAAGAATCTTCTCCAAAAATTCTTAACACTCATGGAAGGACTCACTTTGATGGATATCCTAGTCTGCTTAAGACTCTTTTCAAGAGCCCCAAAGCCAGAGTTCAAGTAGTCTGGCTCAAAGGAGATGCAGAGACTAGATACCACATTACGAAGGAGTATCAGATATTTCGAGGACATTCCTACTAGAGATGACAACAAATTTACAACTGTCTACAAAACCAATGATTCAGAAGTGCCTGTGTGAATACCTCTTAAATAAGAAAGTACGTGGGAACACAGCATGGGAAATCATAAACTAGAAATGGAAAGCTGAGTATTAAGGAATGGTGACCCACAGCGACTACTAAGAATGATGGCCCAACACTTAGGTCATGGTTACTACAGCAGCGGCTGCTGCTGACTGCCCCACGCAGGTCTAGTCAAAAGTCCCCTCATCTGTTACACCTTCTACAGGCATGAAAAGAGATACCTCTGCTCTTGCTTGCTTCGGACAAGGATTCCTTGAGTACTACAAAAGTAGACTTTCAGATACAAGAGGAGGAACATTCTCTGAAGAGTCTGGTCAAGAGTTTTTTTGCCTTTTTGTTTGTTTTTTAAGCAAGCATATAGTGGTACTGTACTGATTCCTGAATGTATATTTGATTCGTCTTTCCTGCTCCAATTATGTACATAGGTGGACAAACCGGTGCACGTTTCTTTGCAGAATTTGTCTCTATGACATTACGAGGAAAAAGATTGAATAATAGGGATTTAGAGGCCACTCAAAAAAAACCCCTTCAATCTTCATTCTCAAGAAGGCTTTTCTCTTGTAACTGGAGCCAGAATCTCTCAAGAAAAGGATTAACGAGGGATTTGGGGTCCCTAGAAGTTTTACTCCACAGGATAAATCTATTGGCTCAAAAGACATTTCCCAGTTGCCAGTGACTGACGGACTTGTTTCTGACCCAATCTGCAAACTGGCTGAATGACTGCATTAACGATTCAGAGTCGTGCAGAACAACAAAGAGCATACTGTTTGCCACGTACTGTTCATACAAAATAACAAAAAATAGGATTTTAAATAGCAACTTAAAAAATACAACACCCTAATATGTAATTGAACAGAAAAAATATGAAGTTATTGCAGTCCTCCTTCTATAATTTCAAGTTAAACAGCTTAACCTCTTTAATAGCTTAAAACAAAGCAAAATACTAGCTTTTTCAAACACTTAAAATGCAGTACAGTGTTTTGCTACCAAAAGGATATTTCTAAGAGGACATAACAAGAGATGGTCATTTTAAATTGCCTTCTGATATATCTCTAAAAACACTGTACATTCAGCTCCATAAAACATCTGCCTTCATTATGTGCACCACATTGGTTTTGATTCAGTTGTATCAACTTCAGAAATTATTCCCAAATTTCTATTTTCAGAAACTGAGACAGAGGATGACTAAAAATGAAGGGGGATGACATTCTGAGGTAACTACTCTGAACAGACTGACATAATCCACTCCAATTTCTTCTCATTATCCATAACATTGAACTGACCAAAAAAAAGGCACAGAACAGCACCATAATCTAACCAAGGCTCCAACAACCAAACTGAACAAGCAGAAAGCAGTCCACTTCATGAGATCTGAGATCTTTTCACAGATCCACGTCCGTGAACGATGTGCCTTCTACAGCCAAGATTCTTCAGGGAAGGAAGGAAGGGGAAGAAAAAAAAAAAAGAGTGGAACCAGTCGTCCACATAGGCCATTTTACTGTTTGGTAGTCAGGGCAAATTCGGTTTTGTACCTGACGAGGCTTATGAGAATTCAAACTGAACTGCATGAAACAGTAAGTCTATCAATACAAAAGGTAGCCTATCCTGGGAAAACAAAACAAAACCAAACCAGTTTGATCTTTCAAAGGAAAATTGTAGACAAAGACCCACAGTAAGGGTTTGGGGAATCAACCATATTGAGTTATCTTTTATAGCCATGACTAAGCCACCTAGAAAGGGAAGAGGTCTTCTGATTAGTCACTGAATCCAACAGGTAGATCAAGGCACTTCCTTCCATCAAGGAGGTTTTATGCATGACTCTTCAAGGACGTACAGCTCTACTCACCTAACTGCACAGGAAGGCACGGTGCTCAGAGCTAGGCTATGGATACCCACAGGAAGAGGGACAGATGGATGAATCTGTGGGCATACGAATGTCATTGGACCTACAGCTGACTCTCAAAATCTTGGTTGCTACGCATACATGTTGAAACAGTCTCTGCCTCACGTCCCTATTCCACCCAACTACATGTCAAGTAAAATGTGACTACGCATATCTTTCAGAAGTCAGATTTTGCTCACAGCAAAACTCCCCTGTTTAAAATCAACATTATCCTTGGAGATCAAGCATAGAAAGAACGCTCTAATCTCAGTAAGAAAAGTAAACAAACTATAAGGAAGAAAGTTTCAGCCCTCTAAAGCTAAGTTATTCTTCTAACAAAGATTACTGCTGGCATGTATATGACCTGTATACAAAAGACTAAGCATTTAATATCACAAAAGCCCGCTTTGTTCAACAGATGTAACCTACACATTCTCACTCTAACAGGACACCAGAGAGGTAAAACACTAATTCCAAGCCTTTCAGATTTTTATGTATTTCACATTTTTAGAATATATTTTTCTTTCTCAGGTTATCACTTCAAACTTAAACACTATGCAAATACCTAAACTTAGTATCATTTAATAAAGTATCTCGAAAATGTTTCTGGTTTAAAAAGTTAAAACAAAACTGATTGGAGCTCAGCAGCTAAGTACTTGGGAAAAAGAGCACACTGAAACACACAACCAACCATTAACTGTTGTGCACTTCTTCAGGTACAGAGAATTGTCTTCATTTTAGTTCATTAATTTAGATCTGTTGAATGATAAATTTATCCAATATTGAGAAATGAACTGGGAACCAAAAAGAGCACTGTTTTTTTTTTTCTTCCAGTGTATTAATAATTAAAATCTTGAAGGAAATTATAAACACATGCAATTAATTCAGTAACTAAAGATAATAACACCTTTGTTGAATAAACTTGATGACTCTGAAGGGACTTTTTTTTGTTATAACGATAATACAGTTTAACAAAATGTTGTAGAAAAGTGTGGGGTTTGTACACCTTTAATCTAATTCCACTTCCCATCAAAATGCAGCTGGACATAATTGTGAATAAAAAGACCTTAAAAAAATCAGAAGGCATGATTCACCATTTTCACAATCAAAATACACAAAGAACTGTAATCAATGCACGGTAGGCTATACAATGCCATCATAATGATCACCAATGATTAAGGACAGAAAGCATTCTCCTAGCTACAGCTAATTATACTAAACAAGAATAGTATTTTTTCTGAAAAAAATACTGAAAAATAGAAACGTAAAACCAGATTAAAACTGATTGCTTAAATCAGGCTGCCCAACTTTGCTGATTAAATAAATTACCTTTTCATTATCAGTTTAGTCATAGAAACAAAGGACTAGAAACAACTTCCTAAATCAGGAGCCCAGTTCTCAACTATGACTGACAAAACACATAATCACTTAAAAACAGATTACAAACTCAGTCTTGCAGCACGTCAGTATTTTGCCCCCACGATCCCTACTGGAAGAATGTTCCAGGAAGATGTATTTTTTTTTCCTGATGCGTTTCAGGCCTTCTTATAGTTTTCCACATAAACATTTGCATTGTCAAACCAATCCACCTGTTCATGTCCTAGCACTAACTTACCATTCTTCCTTCCCAACTCTCCATCCCCTTCCCTGCTCACTTAGATTCAGAGAAAGCAATTGTCTTTTTATTCAGAGTAGATTTTTTTTATCATCGTCTGGTAAAACCCCTAACCTAGTAGTCCTTCTCTGAGTCTACTCCAGTTTGCTTTTACCCTTCTTAAATTGCGGAGCACCAAAACCACATGCAGTACCCCAGACGATGTCTCAGCAGGCCCCTATGCAGCAGGTTGCTCATTTCTGCAAGACCTGACCTGTGCCCAGTACTTTGTCAGTCACTGCATGTTGGCAGTTTAGAGATCCCACCATCACCCAACTCCACCCTCCAGCATTTTCAAATTACATGTTCCCACTTAGAGGAAAAGATATTCTGCTCAAGTACAACCTCACATAGATAAACCTCCAATTTTTACTTTTAAATCTCACTTTCAAAAATTATTATTTCAATTCCCAAGGTCCTTCAACTTTTGTTGTATAATCTTCCTTTGTACTAATTAAACCTCCAAAAATTCATCAACTGTTTCATTACCCTAATTTTAAAATTTGCCTAAGCAGATAAGATCTACTTCCCGTCTAGAAAAATCAGTTCTCTTATCAAAACCACCAGGTTAGCATGACACAATTTGGAAAGCTCATTTTGCACTTTAACATTTCTCACTGTTTTCCACCATCCCTTAGAATTTCTTCTGAAGTTTCACCTATAGCTGAAGTTAGACCAACGGATCTCTACATTTTAGAACTGGACTCAAAATTTTTCACATTTTAAAACCATCAGCATTGTCTCTGCTGTACTCTGGTATCTATTCTCAAACAGTGTTACCTCCTATTCAGAAGATTGCCTTAGAAAGTTGAAGGTAAGTGTGAACTTCTGAGCGGGCTTTTCTAGAATCCTGCAATACAGATCACTGAATTGACTTCATTAAAATCTGCAATCTGTATTTATCATAGCCTTGGTAATTCCTAATTCCAAATTACCCTCCCCCTTAAAATTTCATTTTTTTGTATCTTCCTGGGCTAAAAATCACTGTCCTTATTGAAAGTTGATTACTTATACTTCATCCTGGTGAGCACAAAGCATTGCATAAGTATTTGTGCTATTTCGTCCACGATTTTTGCTACTTCTCCTTGGAGTCGATTTTGAAACCATACATTCCAGCAAATCAATCTCAGATCATCCTTAATCTCTTTTTTCTTGGTACTGAACAGCTGCAACTACTTTTTCCTTATTTTTCTATTTGCATGTTTCTATTGTCTGTCTTAAAGCATGCAAAGTCCAAGTCTGTTCGGGTTTTAACAATTCTCAGTTAAGATTAACTTTTTGATTGATAATGTGACATTCTTTTCTCAGTTCTTCCTGCTGTTTCTTGCAGGCTCTCTGCTTATTCCTAGTGGCCTTTTTGAGGTAAGTATCCATGCAATCCGATCACATCCTTGAGTTTTTCTGATGTTTGAAAGATTCCAATAGTGTTAGCGTTTTTTAAAACAGATTCTCTCCATATTCAAGTCAGAGCAACCCTGTTTAGCCAAATTTTCAAACTATTTCCTTCTGAAATCTGAAACTTTACTCCAGATTTATGAATTTTCAGACATACCTCTATGTAGGATTTTTTGTTTTGCTGTATATGCCTGTGAATTTGCATGATTAAAAAAGGCCTAGCTGTAGAAAACATCTAACACTTATTGTATATACAGTGCCAGCACACCCATTTCTTCCGCCTCTCCCAGAATTTGAGTTGTCAGACTTGGTAATTCCTATCTTCAATGCGGACAAACTGAGTTTCTGCTATAATTCTTGCAATCCAAAGATCTCCCTGCATCCTCCAACTTTGTATTAAAGCTACACACACCACTAAAAATCATGAGTCTCCAATAATCTTAATAGGCTAGTTCCTTCTTTGGAAGAAATTAAGGTAGATGTATACAACAGTTTCTCAAGATTAGTATTTTAAACAATATATGGGCTGCATACTTCAATACACAACTTGGTTTGAAAGCATGAGTCTCTGTTTCTACAGTAATGCCCAAAGGTTATCTGGATCTTCAGTGTGGACAACTTCCCAAGTTGAGTATGTGTCTCCAGTCATTTCTTGCATGGACGTTTCTCAAATACACGTTACTTTTGAACATGCATGAGTTAATTATGTTTTTTGCCCATGAGAAATTTTTCTCTATCAGATTAGGACTTTTTCTTGTTCCCCTTGAAAAGAACATCAAGTATTTCAAATGTATTTTATGGTTTCTTTGTGGGGGAAGAAAACACTGCAAAGATGATTATTCAGGGCAGGGTATCAGGTACAACAAAGGAACCACTGAAGGTTAAATACCAGAGAAATCAGAGTATGAGAGAAAGGATGTGCAAGGCTATTCCACTATCAATTGCCACAATTAAGTAAACACAGCTATCGGTTAAGAATGAAAATTTGAAGACCTTAACTGAAATTTACTTCTGCGAAGACAGCTTCTCCTTTAACCTGGCAGCTTCCCAGCTACTGTGTAAACCCAAGTCTTATTCTGCATTCTTCAGCAGTTAGCTGATATTTTTAGAGTCACACTGTTCAAAGTCTGTTCCGGGACACTCAGCATAAATCTGGGTTTAATTTTTAGTGAGTGAGTCAACTCTCCATTACTTTGAATAACAGAAAATTAAGATATCATGTATAACAAAGATTTTGAATTATACATGACATACTAGATATGGAGGTGTAACACCTAACAGCACAGAGTCAACACTGCAAAGCCACTTGGGTTTTGCAATGTACTTTCCAGCGCTCCAGACTCCAGTAAGACTGATTAGCTGACATGTGGCGCTGAACTTAAGCTGACTCTGTGAGAACTGCACTCACCAAACCCTTCCAGAGCACAGACCGCACCACACCGATACCTGCTATAATCATCAGCATCTTCTAGTCCTACTGGCCTAGTAACCTCTGCCGTGATGTGTGGAAGGAGCGGTAGCGAGACCATGTTAAATACCTACAGAGACCCACGCGTCTTGTAGAGCTGCTCCCTGGCTCCTCCACAGTGTGTGTCAGTGGCCCAAGTTCTGGGAACACAGTGCAAAATTTTCAAGGTTTATCCAGCAACATCTCTGATCCAGCATGTGTACAATGCTTCATCTAATGAACGCAACTGTACCGTTATCCTTGGAAGCCGTATGTTCACAGGCCTAGGCATTTATATCTGCACTTAGGTAATCTGCTCCCAAATAGCCAGTGGCTGACTGCATGCCATACTTTGAAGAAGTGGGCTTTGTATTCATGGGCTAATTTTTGCAGACTAGGATTAATACAATTAGCTAGTGATCGAGTATTGAGTAACCAGAATTTGTTTTCTGGTAAGAATGCATTATTTCCAAATCACAGTTTGGTTTCCAAATGCTGACAGATGCTAACAAATTATTAGAGTTTTGATTTTTTTTTTTTAGTACTGCAGCCTAAGCACCTATATTAAAATGTTTAGGTTTTTCTAACCATGAAGCCTTTTTAAAAAACGTAGATATACAGGTAATCCAGCCAGCCAACCTTCACAAAGTATTTCTATCAGAACTCCAGAATAGACACTGTACACCAAAACACCAGAGATTAAAAGGCTCACGGTTTAACAATACCTATTTTGCCATACATTTCATCGGTTCACAACCGAGTGGTTACAGTTACTAAAACAATATTAAAATTAATATAGCTACAGAAATTAGTTTCAAGTTTGTAGTATGAACGCCAGTGATCTTGCAATAACCAGTCAAGCCAGTTAAATATGGGTGTTAATTCCTGAAATTCAGAAGTGTGTCTACAGCTAATCTCCTTGCTTAATGCCTGGTGGTGAGAGCATAAGAAAGGAGGATGAAGCTAACCTTGTTCAAACAGGTGACTTCGCACTGTTCAAGGAATGGGACACAAATTATTATTCCAGTTCACTCTCAAGGCAGAGTGAGAAGAAAATATTCTACAGTGGATTTTAGATTATTCAAGAACCATGACAGACTGCTATTGTACTGTTTTTAGTCACCACTCTTAAGAGCAACATACGAGACACATTCTTCCTAAAGAGGAAACAAAATGTGTAGTTTGGGTAAAACTAGTTTCAGGTTGTGCAAAACAAGTGGCATATAAGAACCAGTGTTGTTAATCACTCATTTGTATTTGATTCAGAGAATATCCATTGCAAACAGCTACTCAATTTAAGACTAGCAGCAGTGAAAGTTAAATCCTTATAAACACCAACATCTGTGTCATCGTTTATTGTTAGGACACATGCAACACTAAATAGGAAGGTCTAACCAATACAGTATCTTGCATTAAGGTTTCAAAACCCAAGCTCGTAACATTTTATGACCTACTGGGAAGTATGTATTATCTCCAAAGCAGCAATATCTGATATGGAAAGCTAATTAAGAGATCTACTACTACAAAAAATGAAAACTTTCCATCAAAACCATCTTCCATTGTCCCAGTGCCAACTGGTGAGGTTATCCCTATTTACAAATTGTTTGTGCAGAGAACAGCTATTGCTTGAGTGTAGACACACACCCCTTCTGTTTCTGCCACCCACCCCCCCACTCCCCACCCCTGTCAGAGAAAGCTAATCTGTTTTTAACAGGGTGGTGGTCAATAGTTTGGTAGGATACAGCAGCAGCTAATAAGAAGTGGTGCAGATACCAAAGGAGCAGGGAAGCTGCAGAGGCAGTATTACAAGGCCAGAGACAGCAAGCTGAGGGCACTCCCCAGCATGGCCCCACTGGGCCTGGCTGGGTTTCCTTCCCCAATATAAGCTTCCAGTAGCTACATGCCCTCTTCTGCCTTACTAGCAGCAGAAGACGTAGTCTGAGCAGAGTCATCACCAGACAATCCAAGGGGACCATGTAAGGGAACAGCTCTGGTCCTAAGTCCATATTCACACAGCTGAGAGAGCAGGAAAGGGTTCCCGAGAGAGCATGTATTTCAGTTTCAACCACGGGTGTTTCCATGGATGAGATCCTAGCTTTGGAAAAATAAGAGTTGGACAGACTGACTCACCATTCAAAAGGATTGATATTACACACTGTATAATGATACTCTGTGTGGTATCCATACTGCAGAAGTCTCAAATTGCGACCCCTTTCAATACCCATCAGCTATTTCCAAGCTTTAGGATTTAATTTCTGGTTCAAAAAAAGTCATAATACAAATTAGTGGGGGTGAACTTGAGAGTCAAATCAGGAGGGGAAAAATTAAAGCATAACTGAAGAACAAGCTAATTTTTGGGAAGAAGTAAATACACATTCAAAATGTAAGAATTAGATTATTAAGTACAAACACCCATTTTCCTTCACTCTAATCTCCAATTCTCTTCATTTTGCAATTGCCCACACCTTAAAAATAGTGACACGAAGGAAAAGGGGATAATCTCAGGCTGACAAGTTGCTGTGGATGTATCCCTTCTAATGAAGAGACATAAATATTTTACTTGCCTGAAAATGCCTTAAGCCACTGTTTAGGCACTACAGGTTTACATGGGAGGCAGCACTGAACGAGAGCGAGCTCAATGCATTTAAATACTAACATTAAAGCAAGATGATCATTAATGCAGTTCACTATCTCAAGTCTTAAGCCAAATTTTCCAGTTATGTATCTTTACTACAGGGTCCTTTTTTTCCATCAATAACTGATACTTACCAAAAAATGCTAGTGGATGTTTAAACCCCACTATATTAACAACTTTTCGTGAACATATGCATGGAGAACTAACCATTGTGTCAAGTGTTGGCAATGCTTTTCTCTACTGACGATATTGCCAACCGATTGAAACAGAACTTTCATTTTTCACTGTGGAAAAAACCTATTACCTTCTTCAGATGAAGATAATTACTCAACTGATGAAGTCCCATAAAGGAAGTATTTCAAATATTAACTTAAACTGAAACACTGAGGAGCATATACTTTATTTCCAATAGGTTTTGCATTATTACAACTATTGCTTTCAAGTCTAGGTCAAACCGACATTTCAGAATTATTGCATCAGTTATCTTTTTTTCTTCATGATGATATCTAGAGTAGTAGCATAAACCCCATTTTAAAAATAACTAGCTTTCCACTGCGAATTTTAGCAATACAGCAAAGCTCAACAACTCATTATGTGTCAGCCTATACTTGGCAAACACTGACTTTTTTGTAAGATTCTAAGATACAGTCCTTTGATCTACCCTCCCTGCATTTTAAGATACATTCTAAGAACCTCCATTCACCCCACCACCATGGGAAAGAAAAGGACAAAAAACAGGAACCGTGAATTTCAGAAAACAAATTTTACTATTAGCCACTGTTTTACTATGCATGGATGTTGGCAAGAAACTTCAGTTTGGCCATATGTAACACACTAATGCTTACATCCAAAGAGTAAAAATTAAAGGTCAGGTAGTCATTTAAAATAGATATATACTTTATAAGTTATTTTTTCCATGGGGCAGGGGTGTGCTTTCTTAATAGCTAATGCCTTGCTACAATATCACTCAAGTTCAATGGAGAAAATACCTTTCTATTTTTCTTTCCTGCAGTTGTTTTAACACCTGAAAGAAGCTAAATTAATTTGTCTTATGAAACTTATTTATTACGGACATCTAATATACTATTCTCATTTAAAGTTATAATGTTAAAACATGTAACTAAAAAGCCTTTGAGTTCAAGACAACTGGTTCAGATTTAGCCAGTGTCTTTTATTTCACCATATTATACTCCAATGAAAGCTATTTTGGGAAGAGAGAGGGACAAAGCTGGAGCAAAACTGTTTTTGCCATACAATTATGGGAATACTGCTATTATTCAGGCATCAGGAAATAGGAAGCGTCACAAAAATTACTTCCTTACCTACATTTGTTAGAAATAAAGGAAAGATCTTCTTGATCTCTGGTATAAATGCTTATGATGCCAAAATATTGGATGGCTTGAATCCAGGATATTAAAATAGTTCTGCCTTTTGAAGTCTGAATTTTGTTTTTTTAAATACTGATATTCCTTACAAGTCTAGAGATCGGCAATACTGTCTCTCTTACTCCACTCCTCACTACACTAGGCTTTTATCTACTAGCATAACAGCAGATATACATACTTATTACTCAGAACTGGGTTATGCAGTTGTTTTGCATCTTTTTAAATTCCTTTCTCTTACTAATGTTGGCGACACTTCAGGAGTTATTTTGGGAAGTAAAAGATATTGGGAACCCTTAACAACCAAATTGATGACAGTATTTTTCAGATGTCCTTAAAACTAATCTTTGTCTCCAAAATTTGATATGGAAAAAAGTTTATAATATAAACTATGTAAGTGAAAGTTAGAAAAATATGAAGCATATTATTACAGTACCACCAGAGTCAACACTAAACAAATCAAAGCATTTGATGAAAGCGATATTGAGCTTGAATCATACAGAAGTCATTTACACCCTCCTTGTATACAAAACATCACACACCATGTGAAAAAACAAACTGAACAGGAAACCCACTCTCTTATATTTATACAAGCTACTTTACATAATAACAGAAACTACTGATTTTATCCAGGTAAGGCAAGAAAGAAAACAACTTGCTTTTTTTCCGTAAGACATAAGTGTTCACAAGCAAGTAATACATTTTGTTTGACCAGTTCAAGGGATTTTTTTGCATTATTATTGAAATGTCCTTTGTCATAAACCACACAGCCTCACATTCTGTTGGCGTTAAATTTATGCGATCAGAGATGTGTCAGATATATTCCCTCTAAGAAAACTATGTGTTGTTACATTCAGCCAGACACTTTTTACATTGCCAACTCTCTAGAACGTGAATACAGGCTATAAAAATGTATCTACTAGTAAGGAATAAACATGTTTAAGAAAAGGGGAAAGGAGTAGACTCATACATTGCAGGTTTATCCTACAATATCAGAGTTTTTCCCCCCCCCCTTTTTCCTTTTTTAGCACCTTGAAATTAGTACATAGCATTCATGATTTCTCATCCATTCAGTATCAATACTAACCAAATATAAACACTGGCATCAATGCTTTCCTAAGAACTACAAATCCCCAAATTTGCTTAAATAAAATATCAAATTCTTAAAGTTTCAGTTCTAAACACACATGGTTTTGCTGCAGAACAAAAACATTTACAGCATCCTAGAAAGAAGGGAAAGAAAAGATGATGATGGGAGAAGAAACAGAGCATGCTGCTTTCATTCATGTAGTAGTGATGTCAATGCCTGCAATGGTAGTTGCTCTGACCTGTAGAGGCTCAAAGCCAGAGTGTTTTCACAGAAATCTCCTTTAAAAAAAGAACCTCTGGCAAATCACTAAAATATCCACAACAAAATAGCTTAGTAGGATAGCCAATTCAAGGAATCTATACTGGAAAAGGCTGAAAGGAGGTGGGGAAGGGGCAGGTGTCTTAAGAAGAGAAAAACATCTATCCATCAGAATCGTAAGCAGTCTCCAGCACATTCATGAAACAATCCAAGTCAGACTGCAGAGCCAAAGACAAACACATCTCCTGCACTGGTGAGGAAAACAACAGGATTATACATAGAGCCTAAGCTCGCATTTTACAGCAGTGGGAAATGGTTTTGAAAAACTAACAAAAAAACTTAATCAAGTCGCTTCCCCAAGACTTGCATACTGATAACAACTATAAATAGCTGGAGTAGCACATTGTTTAACAAGCCGCAGCAAGATGGTCCATGTTTGAAAACAGAACATTTCCCCCCCCCCCCCCCCCCCAAGTCCTCCATTATTACTGCAGCAGTCCTCCGGTTCAGCAATCAATTTTCTATATAGTACTATCACCGTATAGACCACAAACATCGTTTTTAGCATCCATACATCATGTACTAAAATGCTGAGAACAAGCAGGGAAACAAAGACAAAATCCTGCCCCATGGCATGCAACTATATCCCAAATTGTGTGAAAGCAGCCCTAGGTTTTGGGGGGTTTTTTTGGTAACCTTTTTTCATTTGCAAGACTGAAGAAATAGGGTATCTTATTACCCTCGCCTGCTAGAAAATGGTGCCTGTATTTCGGTAAAATAAAGCTGTTGACGTGTGCAATTGTGGTCATTATTAGGGCGATCACGTTGTTTTCATTCATTCATTCAGGATTTGCTAGAGGATGTCAGCTTCTGCAGCAGCAGCTGGCTTGACCTGGAGGAGGGGGAACAAATTCCTTGCAGCGCATACAGATTACAGGGTGCATTTCTTGACGGACCATTTATGATTTTTATACATTGCACTCATTAAACCGAATCAAGCCACGTATGCTGCTAATGCGGTTCACTGTGAGGCAAGCTCAAACAAGTTTAATGACGGAAAAGTCATTCAGTACTAATTTATAGTCTGATTTATTAAGGCTAAAATAGCCCACAGATGAAGATGACTGAAACCACTTTCTAAAATTAAAATTTCCCCTCCAACAAAAAATTCATACATAATAATGAAATACTTCACAGCTTTGCAGTATTTTTCCTTGCTTGCAGGTACTGCCCACGTTCCTCCCTTTTCCATACACCTTAAGCACAGACCTTTATACACTGCACCACTACAATGTTTTCCTCCGGGCTCCCATAATTACATAATTTACAGTATTCATCATCAGCACCATCACTATTCATATGCACCGATTTTTTTTTGTTTTGCCTAGTTTCCCATAGCATTTTCCAAAGGTTAAAGAAGGAGGAAAAAATGAAGTCTACATTTAGTATTTCATACAGTGGGAAAAATATGATCTTTGAAATTTTAAATAGAGCTTGAATGAAGCAAAACCACTGAAGCCCAGTTCCATTTTCAAGCATGCAAAAACTTCTGCATAAATAGATGATCTTTTTGAGAAATAAGTTACGAAGTATCTCTGTTCAGATTGTAATACAACAAATTTGGTCATCTGCATAAGCACAAATAACGTGTAAGGTAAATTAACTCCATGTGTAACTGGCAGTGACATTTTGCTCATTTGCAAAATGCTGCCCAGGTCCTAGGACCGTTCTGATGACAGATTTGCCGAAGTTACAAATACTACAGATTGTAAGGTTTTACTACACATTAAAACTGAAAGGGGGGAGTGGGGAAGAAGGTAACAGATTCCACTGCTACAAAACACGTTGGCAACCAACACAGACCACAATTTGCCACAGAAATTAAACACGGTAAGACTTGAGGGACAGAACAAGCACGGGGTATTGAACCACATAAAACGTTCCCAGAAAGAGATGATGTGCGGTACCTGATAACTACAGCAGGATAACATAGAAAGTGCATTTAGTCCAATTCATTCAACTGCTAAAGTGATGGGGGGGGGGGGGGGGGGGGAGGGAGGGAGGTAAGATGGCCACTGCCACTTTAACACATTCAATAATTTAACAGACAACCTGACGCAGGTTAAGTTGGACTTGCTGGGAATCAATTTTACATTTTAAACTTTACAGGCCTATTTTGGCTACGTTGTGGGGTTTTTGGGTTTTTTTGTTTTTGGTTTGGTTTTTTTTTTACAGTCTCGATTCAATATTAAATATCACAAGGAGGCAGACTGTGTTACTTGTTTGTAAGCATCTCAATATGGGAATTTCCTTTCTGTTTTGGAGTTTGCGCTTGAAAACATTACATATTTCAAGCTAAGATGTTACAAAAATGCAAGCCTTTAAGAAACCGAGCTTGCAGAAAGGAAGGGCATTTGAGGCTTGGTTTTCACACACACTTAAGAACCGGGTTGTGACACCCCAGATATAAATCTAACCCATTAACAACCCGTACTAAATAATTACACCTGTAGACAGGGATGCGGGTTAATTTTAGACTCGTCCCTCTGCTGCACAAATCCACTTCCAGAGCCCGTGCGCACGGGCAGGCGGGAGCAGGAGCACTGCCGTCGGAGCCCCTGGCTGCTCCCCTCCGCAGAGGGGCCGGGCTGGGGCGGGGGGAGCCGCCGGCGGCCCCCGAGGGCGGCGGGGCTCGTCCCCGCTCCGCTCCGCCGGGGAGGCACTTCCTCCCGAGGCCGGCGCTGGCAGGCGGCGCGGGGGGAGGACGGGGGTGTTTTTCCCAAGCTGGATCTCCACCTCGCCCGAGGAGGAGGAGGAGGAGGATGACATTTAAGGGCTCACCCCCCTCCCCGGGGGGAGGCGGCGGGACGAGCTGCTTCCCGCTGCTCAACTGCTGTCCTGGCAAGGCAAACCCGGGCACGGCACCTGCCCCGCTCCCGGGGCGGGGTGTGTGTGTGTTTTAGGGCTCACCCTCGCTTCCCACCTCGCCCGCTCCCTGAGACTCCAGCGGGGCTGCTCCCGCCGGGCCGGGCCGGCAGTCCCCCGGACTCCCACCCCCGCTGGCCCCGGGGGAGGGCAGGACGCACCCCCCCACACCGGGGAGCTGGGGAGGGGGGAAGCGGGTGCGCCTAGAGGCAGGGCGGCCCCGGCCGGGCCAGCACCCCCAGGGTGGGGGTGGGAGTGGGGGGGGGGGCAGGGAAGCAGGACGCCGGCTTTGTCCCGGTGCTTTACCTCTGTACACCGGGGAGCTGGGGCTCCGTCTCTCAGGTGAGCTGCTCCTCCTGCTGCCGCCGCCGCTCTCCGGCGAGCGCCGCTGCCTGCCCTTCACCCTGCCCGGCTCCGCCGCGCCGCCTCCCGCCGCCAACGGCGGCGTCGCGCTGGGCGGCGGCGGGCTGCCTCCGCCGCGACCCCCGCCGCCGCCCCCCGGCCCGGTATTGCTGCCCACCGAGGCGGAGGGAGACCGGGTCGGGCTGTGCTGGTTGCCCCGCAGGAGCTGGTACGGGACGGTCGCTCGGATGGGCTGGAGCAGCCGGCTGGCCCCCGCCGCGCCTACCCCGGCGCCGTTACCGGGGCCCCCGGCCGTGCCGCTGCCGGCAGTGGGGGACCCAGCGGCGCCGCGCCTCATCCTCTGCGGCGGGGGCTGGTGGTGGGACGGGGGGGTCTGCGAGGAGCTGGACGAGGAGGACATGGCGGGGATGCGCAAGACCCGGCGGGTCACTCGCTCCGGCAGCTGCAGGGGGTCCGAGCTCGGCCCCCGGCGCCCCGCATGCACCGGCCCGGGGGGAGGGGGGGGGGAGAGGAAGGAGGGAGGGGGCGGGGCAGGACGGGACAAGCACTTCACGGCCCGAGGGAGTCTCCGCGCCGCCTGCCCAGCTGCCCCCGGCGCTTCCTATCGGCGACGGCGGCTGCTCCCACGCCAGGCTCTGGCCATCGCTGCCCGCCCGAGCGTCGTGGGCACCGGGGGCGCTGCCGAGCCCCGCGGCCGCTCACATCGTACAGCGCTGCCGGCTCAGGGCGGCGGGGCGCGACGAGGGCGCACGCAGCCGGAGGGGGTAGAACGGGGAGGGGGGAAGGCGCTCGCAGCCTGCTCCAGCTCCTGCTCCAGCTCCTGCCCCCGCCAGCGCCCGGGAGCCGCGGCCAGCACCACCCACTCCCCGCGCCGCCCTGCCTCCGAATGGCAACGCGCAGCCCCGACACCCGGCCGCGACGGGCAGGGGCGGCAGGCTCGCGCGCCTATTGGACGTCGCCGCCGCGCCAGCTCGGGTTTCATTGCCCAGCGGCGCCGTCGCTCTCGGTTCTCAACCAATGAGAGGGGGGCGGTGCGCCGGGGCGGGCCCGCCGGCGGGGGAGGCGGGCTGAGGGAAGTGGGATGTGGCAGCCGCGGGAGGGGCGGGGAGGCGGCCCGGGGCCCGCGGCGTGCTGCCCGCCGGGGGGTGGCGCGGGCGCTTCGGGGCGGTGGAGGCGGGCACGGCTGCCCCCGCGGGCGCGTGGCCCGGGCGTTGTCGGTCGGCGGCCGCCCTGCGGAGGCGGCGGGCCCGTGCGGGGGGAGAGGAGCCGTCCCGCGGCCCGGTCGTTGGCGTTCGGAGCCGTCGGAGGCGGCCTGGCCGGCCTGGGCCGCTGTGCTCATCAAGCTTTTCCCTCAGGGCAGCGGGCGATTTGTCCCCGCAAAGCTGCCTCCGCCCGGGCCGCCCAGCGCGGGGGTGCGCAAGCGGCCGGTAAAGATGGCCTCCTCCGCTGGTTCCGTGCCGCCTGCCGGCAAGGCCGGGCGCGGGGGGTGCCCGGCCGGGGGGGCTTCCAGGAGACGCTGCGGTGGGATGTCCGAGCCCGCGGGGCTGTGTAAATTGGGAGTGGCGGGCTGTATTGGCAATGGGTAGAAAGGAAGGACGGCAGCCCCCGGGGGGCCTGTTCAGTAAGGTACCGAGATGCACTCTTGAGTTTAAAGTTGACTTTGCAAAGATGCTGACTTAACACTAACTGAACAGAGCAGGTACTCTGACCCAAGCCTTGCACTACCCCTAATCCCAGAAGACTCTGCTTCCAACCCACTTCCTCCGCTCCCATGCAGGGAAGGCTCAGAAGCGGAGCCAAAACTACCTGCAACGAAGTTTATTCACATCCATCGTATGTGACTGTCAAGCCTTTACGGTAATTTTCCTTTTGCTAAAAGATCAAGATGTTCTTCTAATTAAGTGTAGTTTCATCATTTCATATATATGGAATTCATATGAATTTTTTCCTAATGTATGTCCAAAAGCACTTTTCAGAGAATGTCAAGAGGAAATTAAGTTTTACAGTGATAACTAAGAAAAGTGCTTTTGTTCTAGGAGAAAGAGCTCCCACTAGATGAATTGATAACATGAGACTGGGACAGAAGGAAAGTAAAGATTAAGATGAGTAGCTTAATAGCTAAGAAAATAAATGGCTATAAGATCAGAAAGATAAGTTGAGCTGAGTCCATCAAGAGAGCGGTGTTTATGTTGGATCTGATGTGAACAGGATGCTAATGGAAGTGAAAGAAAAATGCAGTGAGTCTTGCTTTGTGGAGGAAGCCAGCTCAGTGTGATGGCCTCTCAGATTCAAAGTGCAGGCTTTAAGAGAACAAAAAGGACAGAGAATATGGACAAAAGTAGAATGGTTGATGTTTAACAAGCTATATTCTGCTATATAAGATACTGCCTTCAAGTCAATCAGTAATCAAGCAAAAGTGTCACCAAATTAACTATATCCCTTGTACTGTTTTTGATGATACGATAAACACTTATAATTGTCTTGTAGCACTCTGCAGGTTTCTACACTTACTCTATACTTCCAACACTGTCCATGCCTATCCTTATCCCCTGGTAGCCCAGGAACCAGTCGATAGTCCCAATGAGAAACTGTATTCCAGGAAAATGCATCTATTCATGGGCTGTTAACGAGACTTTGTTTGCACTAGCACCATGTGATGCAGTCACCGCGGTTATGTTACAGAAAGGGTTGGAATAATACACCTCACATCCACATGAACATGTGCTCGGGCAACAAAGCCACTTGTATAAATTAATTTTAAGAAAAATCAGCAACCATGTATTTTTTCCATTAGTTCGGTCATTTTTTTTTCTGCTAGCATGAGCCAAATTTGTTTGTATAACTGTGGTGTAGAGACTTTTCCCCCAAGGATTTTGCACTGTGCTTAATCACAGCTTATGAAGTCTATCTAGTTTATTTTTTCTGCTTCACTGCACTGGGATCAAAATGGCTGGAAAGCATTCACCTGTAGAAGTAGACTGCCCACACTAATATCAGTAGTGTTTTAAATAGTAAGCACATTTTCCTATATCTGTAACTTTGTCAGATAACATTGCTGATACAGTAATGTCTTACAGACCAAAATCCTTTGGTGTCAGCTGAGAGAAAAGGTGCATCTTTGACTAGAACAATAGCTGATACATTGCAGCTATTGCCAGTGCTCAGGGTTACATCAGATTAAAATGAAGATGAACTAGTATAACTCTTGAATTCATCTGTTTAGACACTATTCTACAATCCCTGCAAATACTTCCATCACATTCTTCCCCATCAAAACAAGTGAGATATTTGAATAGGAAGAATAGATGCATAAAGACAAGGTAAACATGTGACACACGGAAAATCCCACAAGCGCCAAAACAAAAACAACCCCCCAGCCCATAGGACACGGCAGTGTACAATATCGGTAGCAAGTCTTCCTTTCCAAACAAACTGAGGACCGTGCCGTGACCTTACAGTCCGAACTGAACCGACACATCGCCTGCATAGCCTTCAAAGCAAGCAACGAAGAAAAGATCCGCTGGGGCCGCTTCCAGTCAAGCTGTTACCAGACACATAAACAGCTGTACAGGGGAGACTTCGCTCCCCAGAAGTTATTTCCATCTTCATCCCTTTCTTAACTAGAATTAGCATACATAACAACACGGCGCCATGTGCCCAGGAAACGGTGGTTTCAGAAGAGATGAAGAAAGTATTCTTCCTTATTTTAAAGTGGTATGCCAACTGCTGAATTTTTCATTCTGTTTTTGGTCTAGGTTTCAGAGTACTTCCCTCAGGGAATACCATTGCCCTGTAATATTCAGCAGAAGCTGTAACAGCAGAAGTGAAGCCTATCTTTCAAAAACCCATTGCCTTAAATACCTTGAGACAACTTTTCAAAAGCCACGTAAGAAGCGTTTCTTGCTTCTCATTTCCATTTTAAGAAACTACCTTGTCAGATGGCATGTGCTTAAGGCAGTTTACGCTGGAGGTAATGGGTATTTCTGAAACTTAAATCCTTTTTGAGACACGGGCGTCCTTAGCACAGCTTCTGGGAGAGGCACCCTGAAAGCAGTGGCAATTACACATCACAGCAAGAGCGTGGGAGCAAGGGACTGAACTCAAGGAGTGGGGCAATGACAGGCAAGTGTGGAGCAAAGCTACACACATCTCTCCTACTATTATCAATTACTAATGGGTTCATCTCTCAGGGGCAGAAACAGGTTTACTTGAGTGCCATGAGCCATGGAAACCGAGAAGGTTTAGGCAGTCACTAGACATGGTGCAATCCTAATCCTTAGTTTGTTCCTACTTGAAGATTTTAGAGAGGAAAAACTCTTCAAATCTGGACATATCTTTTGTTTCTAGGCACTTACCTGAGTGTAAGACCATCAATACTCTGCTCCCAGTGTATCTACCTGCTTGTTTCACTTTTTATTTCTCTCTTATCTCCTTCTGGCTATGTTTTCTTTGCTGCCCTTTGCCCATTCCACTTAGAAACCAGTCCTTTCTGACTGTCTCCGAGGTTTTCACACAGCACCTAACACAAAATGGTGATGAGAAAGGGTGCATTTACCTTTGTGTATCTTTGGATCCATTCCCTGTATTTCACTTGTTTGTAATGAATATACAACTCGGAATATTACATTTGGGAAGAGAGAAGTGACAAGATGAAGTACTTACATCCCAGCAATATTCTGGAAGAGACGACCGGAAAGCATTAGCTGCGGCCCAAGACTAGAACAACCCCAAACAACCCAAGGTGCAGCTCTCAAATGATAAAACTGGGTGTAAAATAAGCTTGCCACTGTGCACTTGCAGCACCCCTAGGCAGGGACGGAAGTGCCACCTGTAATTAGGGCCTCTGTGTGAAATGCTGCTTTCTGCCGCTGAGTAGCTCTGCTGAAGCAGGAGTTGCAAATTTTCCTAGAAAATGCCTATCTCAAGCTGTGGGGGTATTGGTTTAGTTTTTGGCCTGTTTTGCCTTTAAAAAAAGTTCTAGCTAGAACAAGTCAGCCATGGGAAAAAAAAAAATACATGGAATTTTTTACTACAAGGTTTTTTGACAGCTGGACACTGCCTTTGTCAAGCACGCTCCATCTTCTCACAGCTCCAAAATGTCCGATGGCACAGATATGATCGCCTCAGATCAGCTGAGCACTCTCTGTCCACAGGCTTCTTGGGACTTACCTTGCAATTGTGCCCTTGAATTCTCCAGGGCTGCTGATGCAAAGTCATTATCCCCACTGCTGGTTTTGTTGACACTCACCAAGGAGGAGGTTGGAGTTGAGAAGTCTGGGTGAAATGCAAAGGAGTGAGAAAAGGGACAAGACATTAAAAAAAAATCTAAAAAAGAAAGTAAGTATTTGGGAATGGGGTAGGAGGGCCATGGTTCAGGCACAGAGAATAAAGGAGAGCAGGAGCAAAATGGGGCAGGTAGAGGCAAGCAAAACTGTCTCCCCATTCAGTGCCACTTGCAGCACTTCCAACTCATGATGACTTTCAAGTCTCTACACGCTCAAGCTACCTTCCAACAACAAAAGGAAACCCACTACTGAGGACTTACCTTCACGTTGCTGATCATCCAGTTTAGGGCCAAACATGTGGTCAAGTGTTAGATTTCCTTTTCTCATGTCTTTGTTTTCCTGGAGTTGGGAAAAAGGCATTAAGTAAAGGAATGTTAGACCTATGGAGTCGAACAGTATTTATACTAGGTCAAATTAGGATTTGTGACTACTCACAAACTGGAAAATTTCAGAATGAAGTTTAGCATCAAATTTCAGCAGAAAGGTATTATAGTGCTGTCTTTTTAGTCAAATGCTACTTGTTACTATATTTCATTCAGTGCACAGGATTGTCGCTTTGAGTAAGGGCTGCATAATGAACAAGCCAGGAAACTACAGAATAAGAACCGTAAGATTTTCCCTTAAGAAAATTGAATAGCATTTTGGATAATTGTCTTTTTTTCCTGTCTGCCAGAAGCTTTTTTGTGATACTGAATAACTCACTTAAACCAGAACCTGCCCATTAACCATTACTTTTGTTATAACAAAATCTTATCTCATCTGGAATCAGACCTGCTGCTACATCCTCTTCTCTTCTTCAGGAAAATAGGCCAACCACTTGGGACTTTTGAATTATGTATTCCTTAGGCATTTGGTTTAACGTAAAGGCAAACATTCAACTCTCAGCTAAAATCACCAATCCTTCTTCTTTCCAGGCTCCTCATTCAGTCTGAAGGGTTTTTTTTCTATCCATTGGCACAGGTAATTCCATTCAACACTTTCCTTTAGCTAACAAGTCAACCGTGTCAGACCGTACCCTGTGAGAAGCTGAGTTTCTCCAGCCTCCAACCCTGCCCTACGTTACTGTTTCGACTTCAGTCACTTGACTTGATCACCATCTCCATCTCCATTCCCCAGTTCATCATCTGGGAAAAAAAATCCAATTGGCACAGCTGGGACTAAGCCCAAGTCCTTTCACAGGAGCAGCTGAGGGCTTTTGCAGGTTTGTTTTCCCTTTATTCCATTTCTAGGTGATCGGTATGAGGACACTTGAAGCCAAATTTGTGGGGTTGCTGAACACCAAAGTGAAGCTGATTGATACGGTGCATGAAATTAATGAAACAGTGTGAAATGCTAAGTATTGTGATAACCTGAGGTGTCAAAAAGTAATGGACTCTTCCAGCATTTTTACCTTAATTTCTCTTGCCAGTGTCTTATCTGTAAAATATCAATAATAATAGCTAAAAAATGCAACACTTCATTTTGCAAGGACATCATAAAAATAATTCTTTGTATTTATAAAACACCCTCATGCTACATCATAAAACCATTTGTGAGGAAACGTATTATGGTTTCAGGGTATCTTAGGTACTCTATGTTAAGTATGTACAGCAACAGTACCTTGAACGGAAACAGTAAGCAAATACCAGTAGCAGTTGGAATATATTTATATTGTTACATTTATTACTAGTCATACCAAATATAATAAATGAAAGGAAAGGCACCATTTCATGTGAGCAGTTACCTTGCTAAGGATATTAGGAAAGCACAAATGTGCTGTATAGTACTTTGATTTATATGGCATTTTACTTTTTAAATGAGCAGCGTCCCCTTAACGAGGTAGATTTAAAGCCATTATGATCCATTAAAACAGTTGTAAGTGTCTGATAGTAGAGTCCCTGACATCTTTCCATTAAGATTTCTTGATTTGGTCTATATCTGGTTTTTTTGTTGTTCTTTTTGAACTGCATTAACCGTGAATGCCCCTGCCAGTGCCTAGCTGGCGGGTTTGTGCTGGTGTTAACAAGGGTACATTTCGACAATACTGATTTAAAAGGCAAATCTGAGGGTTTGAACTCCAACCTCCGTTTCAGAGAGTTCTTCTCTGGATTTCTTCCACGTGTCTATCCATCCTACTTTACTTTTTCTCACAAATAAAGCCTTGTTCACCACCATCTTTCTTCCTAGGCACAACAAACAGCACCGAACTTTATTTGGAGCTTGTCACCACTATTCCTTTACCAGCCAAATGGGATGCTGTTGAGTGACACAGTGGACTCCACAACCACTACTGGGAAGTAAACACGCTGTCTCTACATCTTCAAAGCAGGAGAATATTCTCTTGTTAAATAGATTTTGCAGCCTGGTAAGAAGAATAAGAATAAAATGTATTAGAGAGCCACACTGTTTAAAGAATTTTAGGGTTTGCTACTCCATAAGCGACGTACTCTTAATAAGGATGTTCCATTTTGAGAGCTTCTGTGCATACAGCAGGTTATGGGGCCAGAGCAGAGTCACAGCACTGAGACGAAATGCTGGAAATTATTATTATTTCCAGGCAGGTAATATACTTGCCTGTAGAACAAATATTTACTGATAAATGTGGTTTGTTGGTGTGACAGCTATAAAACAGGCTTTAACAGTTAGCCTAATGCTAATTTGCATACAATAAAAGTGCATTTACATAACATTAAGGAACAAACCTGTAAAAGCAAGGAGGTGTGCAGTTAGCTTGAAAGTGTACCGTTCAGGTGGTACGGTATTTAAGTGAAATATATGATGCGTTTCTGTTTTAACTGCGTGTTTCCTTGGGTTTGTGGGTTCACGTCATGGCTTTAATTGCACTTAAAAGCAGGTTTGGGGATGTGAATTTCCTTTGTAGCTTTTACATCCCAAACTAAAATAGAAAGCAAAACTTAGACATCATTAAAAGAGAGACAAAGGAAAGGGAACTGCTAGTAGGTCTCAGCAGCTGGGATAATCTCCCATGGGGAGAGGTGGAAACCTTATTCCATGAGTCATTTAATACCAAATAAACAAAACGCTGGAGAATAAATTGTAAGGCATGATTTTTTTTGTTGTTGTTCACTGACAGAGGAAGGGCTACTTGACTTGATGGAGCTTTTCCTTTTTTAAGTTCTGTAGTAGTAGAAAGCATGGACAATGTTATGGATATAGTTTTTCTTTATTTCTCGTCGTCATTTTGGTTCTTGCTGTAATGGTAATATAGTAAAGGCATGAGTAACTTTAGCCCCTGCACTGTGAAGTAAAACTTTATTTGCAAGATTGAGCCTTCAAGAGTTGTTGAAATTCAGGATCTGCTTAGAAAGTGGCCATCACTGGTGTAGTTACATAGTGTTTTAATTACAGTTCCATAAAAGGTTTTGCCTGCCCGACTGTCACAGGTCCTGCTATTAAATGCTACGTTTTAGTGACAAAGCTCTGAGGAAGGCAGCTGAGTAAGCTGTGTATGTTGGCACAGCGTGCTCTTGGTCTCCAGTGGAATCCAGGAGACTGATAGAAGGCAACAAATAACCCCTTTGCATCGGTACAGTAGGAGCACGTCTGTAATCAAACATAATTATGGAATCACTACCAGTCAGAGCTGTTACAGTCTTGCTTGTAATCAAGAACAGCATTATTGCAACATTTATTACTCTCAAGAGTAATCTGAGATTTATGGGTCCTTGGAAAGAAAAGCGTTATTTGGCAAATCTATCTATATGTGTTATTTGCCCAGAAAGAGGTTCTTTCTTTGAGAGGTCAGGACAGTTCCAGTGAAGTACGTCTTCAGATTCTTCAAAAAGCCCACACATTACTTGAAGAAATTCTTCCCAAGTTTGTCATGTGCAAACTTGTACTAACCAGCCAGGTAGACGTGGGCACACGTAATTTCCCTGATGCTTGAGATGTTATGGAACCACTGCTGGTGGAGATATAACTACTACATTCAAATAAACAGCTGAAATCAGTGTCATCATGCAGAAATTGAACTCTTTGATGCAATTGTTCAGTTATGATAAGGCCAGGATGAAATGTTTCAAGGGGAAGACCTTCTCCTATAGTACTGAGTTACAGGTTTGGCTCTTCCAGCAGACAGTGTATCTCTGTTATGTGAGAGGGAATGTTAAACAGGAAGTGTATTTGGAAAAAGAATATGTGAGATAACTCATCATAAGAAGTATAGAGGAAAGGAGTAAGAAGTGCAGTTGATCATGCAAGGGTAGAAGCAGCTGTATTGCTTAATTTTGGAAAGGAGAAGAGGGAAAAAAGAAATTTTTTGTGACTTCTTAGCTCACAGGGGGACAGAAGACAGCTCTGAATTCAGAAGTAGATGTGGGTGGGAAAGCAATGGAAAAGAAAAAGCTTGTTACCTTAAAAATGTTACCTCAGAAGGTTTGGAAGCCAATTAATAAAACCACCTCAAAGCTCCCCAAGGAGATTGTGTGTTTTGTTCTACAGGCTACATAGGTGATCTGTAGAGTTGATCTGGAGGGCACAAGAGCTGACAGAGACTACTCCCCATACCAAGCCTCTGAGGTTAGGAGAGTCAGCTCCTCTGTTTGTGTATACAGCGACAGTTCTGCCAAATACTTCTCAGATACAGCAGCTTTATCAGTGAGAAGGATCTAGGCTGCCATGCAAAGATAATCCTCCCAGTGGTGTGTCAGGCTTGAGGAAGGGCGTGATTATCATTCCAGAGGAGTGTAATGTGAACCTGTGCCTCCCGTTCAGCCCAGCGGTGGCTAGCTCAAGGAGGCTTCTGCTCTTTCCTCACTCTTTCTTTTTTCTTCCTTTCTTTCAGCAAACAACTTATCTTCATACTAACTTCTTTTATCATGTACATTGAAGGTGTCCAAAGTGTGAACCAACACCCCAAGGCACAGTGGTCCTTGGAAATGGATCTCCATCTAGATCATCAGCAGAGTACTAGGTAGATGGGAGTTTCCCATCTTGGGGTGCCTGGATGGCTGCTGGCTCTGATTAGCATCTTACAATGGCAGGTTTTCTCTGAAAACAGTCTAGTGGAGTCTTCCACTGGACTGAATCAGCTCTGCTAAGCCTGGTGTTTCAAGACTTCTCTACCAGCCACAGCCCGAGACACACAAAGCTCCGGTCCCCACATGATGGTGACGTGGCTCTTCCACACCTTTGCTTGAATGGGTCTTAAAGATGGATGTTGCCTGTTCTGTCACTTCAAGGAAGCAAGCCCCATCTAATGAAATCAGGTGTCTGATCCCCCAGGTCTCCTGAACTCCTGCATCTCCTTTTTTTTCTTTTCACGGGAAGGACAAGCACATCAAACACCAGACGGGAGAATGGTGATGCTCTAACCACATCGGGCTGTGCTTATTTATGGGTCATAATCCAGAAACAAAATATTCATGTTTGTTTGGGGTTTTTTTCTGGTCTTGCAGGTCCAGTAGTAATAATGGAGTTGAGCCTAAAATTTAATACACACAAAAATACAGAAGAGTGAGGCCCACAAAACCCAAGATTAAACAAATAACTACTGCATGACAACAGCAAGTGAGCTAGATTTTTTTCAAACCAGACAAATTTCTGTACAGAAGCCCCTTTCCTCACTGCGGGCTGCATAAAGGAAGGAGCAGAGGCAGCTGCAACCACCTCAGCTTTGGAGATGGGGCTCCCAGTAGTCAGTCCTGCAAGAAAACATCTGGCCGGCCTTAACGAACATTATTTTCTAGAATGTTCCCTGAGCTCTGCTGGCAGGGAAATATGCCTGCCTTATAAGCAAGAACATAAAGAGACAGTTCTCAAACAGCACATGGTTTGACTTACAAAAGCTTTCCTTAAGGGCAGAATTAATTAAATATCATACAGATCTATTATATATTCCGTTTATACAATTATAAAGCATTATGGTTAATTAGTTGTGGTACAGACTCCTGAAGCAGAATCTGGTTAGAGAATAAACAAAACGCTCAGTCAGCTGCGACGGTGGTTAACAACTTGCACTTTCATATCACCTTTCACGCTCAACTCTCTTGAAGTGATTTATAAGTTATGCAATCCAGTGGGCTTGACTTTTATATTTTTGGGGGTTTTTTATCTTATATAAAATTAGAATATGCTGATCTGAAATGGCCTGGGATTCTCACACCTTTAAGAAGTTAAATTCAAAATATTCCTTAACCAACTTTAATTCAACTGTTTTTCCCATTTACTGTCTTAGCACCTGAGTGACCTAGTGGTTAATCGTGATCCTATTATGCCTGGCGTTGTATGTACATGGAATATAAGTACTTCTCCATCCCCTTTTCCTCTCCTGATATCTAGAGCTCTGACTGGCAGCAGTGGGAATCTCTATCTGCCTCACTATCCTAAAAATAGGGGTGAAATCCTGATTGTGAAAAGATTTTGATTGGACTGGTGTGCAATACTGCATAGGTTTGGTTTTCAAACTATATTTTTACATTATTTTAACACGATGAAATGGGCTGACATGCCACAATATCAATGCCTCAATCCGACTGATATCTTTGAACTGAATTACTTTTTTGCCATCACATTATTTAGCGCTGAGTCTTATTGTTGTGTATATGCTGCTGCAGGTGTCTGGGGAGAACAAGTGTTTTTGGAAATCTCACCAGTGTCACGTGAGTAGAGCTAAAAAAAAAAAAAATTAGTATTATTTGTTGTGTCATGGGGTATTGTACTGGTTACTGTGCACACCCAAAAAGGCAGTTCTTAAAGCAAAGGAGCTTGTAATATTTATAAGAGAAATTGAAGTAAAAAACAAGAATAAGGGAGCAAGAGTGAAGTTAGAGTATGTATTTAGTATAGACTAGATACCTATACTGCAAAATGTAGCACACAACATATTTACAAATCTACAAATAAATTAAAAAGAGCACTCCCCACTGAAAATGCCACAGACTGATACCAATTCTCAGTTTCCTGAATGCATCATGAAAGTAGTGGGATTTGAGATAACTTTGAAGGAAGGCTGCATAGGTTTTTTTACAGTCTATTTTGGGGATAGTTTTCTAGAAGAAAGCCTGAACGATGTGTATGAAAGAACTTCTGAGAGAAAGAGATGTATGGGCAACTGAAAATGGCATCGTCAGCTTGGAACAACGAACTGCACAGTACAATACAAGATAAGATATAGGTGAGTGCCCAATGGATGCCCCTAACTTCTATTCAAAATGGCAGTAAAGGCGAATGCCAGGAAAGGATACAAAGGCAGGCTGATAAAATCATAGAAAGAATTCAGGAAGGTCATCTTGACTTCAATGTTTTAGGCTCAAGGGGAAACCAGGTATGTGTAATGAAAAGTGGAGAACTTGCATTGTAGAGATGACAGTTGCATTGATGCAATCACAAGAAATCACCTAAGAAAACACACGAGTAGAATAATAAGAGGTAAAAACAGAGGCTGGTGAGGTATCTGTTGAAAGAGAAAGCTAGGATGGAGATCTCCCACAGCTAAAAGAAAGGTTAAGGAATTGGCAGTGATTTGGAAAAGAAAACAAGGAAAGACGGAGAATCAAGAGAGGACAAGATTTCAGAGTCACAGTATGATCAATAATGTCACAGGCTGTGGAGGCGGAAGGAGTCCTGAGGTTTGGTCACATCATTAATAGTGACCTCAGAAGAGCTGAGTGGAGTGTACACAGCCGAAACTAAAGACGATTTGGGAAAAGGTGAAGTTGGCAGAAAGCCAACCGAGGTAATTGTTTCAGGCAATGCATTATTTTATTTTAGAAGTTATGGACAGGAGGAAAACTCAGCAGAAATGCAAAAGCAAAATGAGGTCAAATGCAGGATTTTAAAAAACATGGATGAGACAGACATCCTTCTATGTATGTTGGGATGGCCATGAAGAGTTAAGAAAAACAAAGAACAAGGGAAAAAAAGCCAAACAAATAAAAAATTACAGGATTACTGGTAAAGGAGGAGGGGTAAAATGAAAATCTGCTTAGAATTGCCAGGAAAAGGGATTGGGAGAGAGAGGAAAAAGTGGGAGAGTGGATGAAAGGAGAAAGAAAGTGGATTTGTTGATTAGATCTTCTCTTGAAAAAGAACGAACTGATAACATGGATAAGAAGATGGCAGAGGTGTGTGAAGTTGATTTCAGGAGAGCATTATTTAAATTAAATGTTTGTATTTTACAAAGTGAATATATTTTTAGATTATAAGCATGGAGAAATCATTACTTAATTTGACTCAACGTGACAAATATGTAAAAAGTAAAAAACTTTTTCCAATCTCATGTCTGAAGTATAAATAATACTAAGATCCTCGGACGGTGACAAAAAGTTTAAATATTATCATGAATTTCTGTGGGAACTGAGTATTTTTCAAGCAACTATCAGAGAGCCAATTTTTGTCTTCTGCCACTCAGGAAATATGTGTCTGTGTAGATGAAAAAAAGATGACATTTTCAGAAATGTTACTCCCTAGTATATATTAACATTTGAGTTAACACAAAGAGATTTTTAAAAAAATTAGAAGTCCGATTCCTGTGTTTTATGCAAGTGGAAGTCCAGTTTTCCTATTAGCGTGTTGCCAGCTCCCAGGCATTTCCCTGCTTCCTCAATAGCCCTGTGATAAATAGCCCGTAACTGCTGCGTAAACATCATTTCTTGTATCTGCTTATTATTCCTACATACCTATAAATTAAGCTTCTTGCTGCTTAATTTTAGCGGTGACAGTGATCAGACACGTGAGGGTAGAAAAGATTTAGAAGCTCAGCTTGTCCATCCAATAGTCCAAAAAGCTGGAACATTCCATCCAGTGGAGGTTTAAGTTCCCAAGTAAAACAGCCTTTCTTCTTTCAAGTGGCAAACTTTCCAAAGAAGAGTTCTCATTTACAAATTCCCATTGAACAGTTTATTAAATTTAAATGTCGGTATTTTATTGCTGTTTTCCATATATACAAGTTAGCTATGCTAAATAACACTAAAAATATCTCACTTTATTATATGCAAGTGAAGAATTTTAATTGGTTAGTTTCGTAAAAACATTCAAGAACTTGAATAGCTGTACAAGAGTCTTACGTACAAGCCATTATGTAAAGAATAACTATAAAGTTTATGAGAACAAAGATCCCATTGATTTAGCTTTTGCAGTAGCATTTTAAGTAATGTATTTAGAAACTGTAATACATACACTAGCGTGATCGCTTTGATCCTTTGATCCAGGCATTGGGATGCATCGAGTGGACATCGCTGTGACATCTGAGCGCCGTGTTAATACACGCCTCTCACTTTTAAAAGTTTATAATAGGCAGGTAGGCCTTTTGTATTTGTGTATCGGCTTTGTCAGTGTGCCTGTAGTCCAAAACCATCTTTCTGAGGATGCCTTAGTGTTTGGGAAATCCCTGCTTGGCCCAGAGCTAGCACAGCCCTCGGCCGCCCAGCTGTATCCCTCAGCCAGCGTGGGCTCTTGGAGCCACTGGCAGCAATAACAGCTCCACAGCCACGGAAATAAAAAATAACTTTGCTTCCCTCCCACCACCTTTCTACTCCAGTGCAGAGGGAAGGAAAGGATATTTAGTGCTGAAACTAGAGAGAGTTCAGGTAATAACAGCATTTTAGAAATAACTTCTGAAGATACACGTATTTCAGGCAGTTCCCACCTGCCCCTAAATTATAGCTTGTAATGCATCACTCCCCACAGCAGCCTTACGTACTTGGTAGAAAAGTACTGGGCTGAGCCTACGTATAAACTCAAACTTAACATGTTCAAAAGTACCATAAATTAAAAGTACGGAACAAGCTGTTATAAGACATTTAGGTTTATCTTGAAACCACCATTTTCTTTCAAGATGTGCAGCATACTCGCGAGCACACAGCAGCAGCTCCAAAAAACATCGTCCTCCAACATTCCAGCTTTCATAGGCGTGCTTTAATTAAAAGGATTCTGCAGAACAAGGGAGCCTGAATCTTTAGAAAAACATTGATTATAAAAGTACACTATTCAGAGACAAAAGGGAGTGCTTATAGTAATTAAATGATAGAATTTTAAGAAAACCAAGGAAGTTATTCTGTTATATATCAGCAGTTTGGAAAAAGAAGCCTTGATTTTGATCTACTGTTACCAAAATAATAATGGTACATCGATAGAATAACAACGTAATAAGGGTGATCTGATACAGTCTGTAGCTTATTTAAGGAAGAAAGTTCTACAAGAAATTAATTGGAAGATAAGAGTCAGAATTACCAGTTAAGTTTTATATCCGCATATCTTATTTTCCTCCTGAGATACTGAGCGTATGATATACACAGAGAAATGAGTAGCTATTTGCACCAATAAAACATGTCAATGGATTTCCGATGAGATGCTTTTTCATGCTTTACCAAATCAATCCTAAATGGTTCTAATGATCTATGATTTCTTAGAACATGTCTTTGGTACTGGTTACGGCACATTTACTCTGGAAAGGCAAAGAACTCCTACCTAAGGTAATTCTGCCCTTTTGAAGTGTTTACTTGCGAGTAGCCTTATTGCTGGTATTACGTACTATGTAGTTGTCCTGTCGTAATTTTTTTGCAGAACGGATATTTCCTGTCTCTCAGTCTATACTGATATCATCTTTCATTTCTTGTGTGAGACTAATACTGCTCTCCACACAGTGGACTTGCATGGATTATCAATGGAAACACAATGTCTGCTGCACCTCGGAGTAAGTCGTGTCTCTCTTCATTGGTCTTTTTACAATCACATCCAGAAGATCAGGGAAAGCTTTATCACGGTCTCTTCCTCGCCTAGGAAAAAATCCTTCAGAGGTCCACCCTCCTGGCCTCACGCCTGTACTGCCTTTCCTGGAACAGTGTTCCAGTCTAGAAATAAAACACTTTACCACTACTTTTAGCTATGTTCATGTTTAATATTTTGAAGGGGTATAGTGATACACAAAAAATTGCAGAAGGATAGCACGTGTTTGGGCAGCCTCTTCTGTTTTTGCGTCATGTTGACTATTTTTGTAGTAGATTCCATGCTGCAAATTGTTTTATCAGCCCAGGGAATCCATAATACCACAGAATATTAATTTCTTAACTATTCAGGTTGACATGGGTGGTAAATGACATTATGCATGGAATTATTTGCTTAAAGCATACATGGCATATGTGGGTTGACACACTTGGATCCACAGCTGCAAGCTGAGATCAGCCCTCACTCCCTAGAAACTCTCAAGGTTGATTTCAAAGGACTGTGTAAGAGGTAAAAGCTTGGTTTTCTAATGTAGGAAAGTCAGAACAAAATTCATCTTTGCAATGGGGCATGCTCCGTAAATACTTTACCTAGCTTGATAAGATTGAGATGGCATTTTTCTAGTCTCTTTCTTTTTGAAGCTGTCTCTCCTTTTCACAACCAAAAGTCTCTCAAATAGGTTGGACAGATCATGAATACAGAATATATAAAATGTAGATGAAAAAATAATCTGTGACACTACCGTAATAACACAGTGGAACTGAAAGACTAAACTGATCCATGGTTTCTGGGAAATATGTCACTGCATGAAATTCAAGCACACCATGAGATCTTTGCATAGCACATAAGCACACGCACAGCCATGGTCCAGCTCATTACTCGGTTGCGGTGATGGATTCCTGGAGGACAAACGGGGAGCAAGTGCTTGGGCCCCTCTCTCTTCTTGCTGGAGGATGTGGGTTCCCCTCACCAAGCAAGGAACTGTCTGGGCCAGTATGTAAGGGCGCACCACAATGGAAAGGACCTCAAATACTGTGTTCAGTTTTGGGCCCCTCACTACAAGAAAGACATTGAGGTGCTGGAGCGCATCCAAAGAAGGGCAACAAAGCTGGTGAAGTGTCTAGAGAACAAGTCGTATGAGGAGCGGCTGAGGGAACTGGGGTTGTTTAGCCTGGAGAAAAGGAGGCTCAGGGGAGACCTCATCACGCTCTACGACTACCTTAAAGGGGGTTGTAGCGTGGTGGGTGTCGGTCTCTTCTCCCAAGTAACTAGCAATAGGACAAGAGGAAACGGCCTCAAGTTGCACCAGGGGAGGTTTAGATTGGACATGAGGAAAAATTTCTTCACTGAAAGGGTTGTCAAGCCTTGGAAGAGGCTGCCCAGGGAAGTGGTTGAGTCACCATCCCTGGAGGTATTTAAAAGACTTGTAGATGTGGTGCTTAGGGACATGGTTTAGTGGTGGACTTGGCAGTGCTAGGTTTATGGTTGGACTCGATGATCTTGAGGGTCTTTTCCAACCTAAATGATTCTACGGTTCTATGATTTCTGGAAAGAGTAGGGAGCCAGAAGGGATTCCTCCCAGTGGCACAGCTCATCCCGCAGTTCCTGCTGACGCAGCGCTGACCTGCCACCTTTTGCAATGGGAATGAACCCAACCAACAATTCTTTCCTTCCTCTCTGGCAGTAGCTTTTAGCCCGATAAGAGCAGCTGCATGTCACCTGTTATCAAGAGAGTGGTTGCTGGCCAAGAGACCTGTGTTACTCCCTTCTGTTTTTAAGTTTTAATTTTCACCTGCTGGGGAGAGATAAAATGAATTCCAGTTTAGCTTGACAATCCTGCCTGCACAGGTGTGCTGTAAGAATACCACTGTGGTGTTCAGCTGGCTGAATGTTTTAGATGACTACAGTAATTATCAAAAGTACTGGTTTTAGTTCCCCCCCCACTTTAATCTGGATCAGATTTGCCAAATAGTTTCAGCTGACTTTTTTCCCTAGATAAATAAAGCTGTAAGAGGAAAAGGAAAGGCCTGTGCCTCCTTTGATGCAATGCCTGGCACTTGAACAATGCAGAACATGGGTGCTGTATATTCAAGACCTTCCTCTTCATGAGGTTATTTATAGAATCATAGAATTGTTTAGGTTGGAAAAGACCTTTAAGATCATCAGGTCCAACCATTAGCCTAGCACTGCCAAGACCACCACTAAACCATGTCCCTAAGCACCACATCTACACGTCTTTTAAATACCTCCAGGGATGGTGACTCAACCACTTCCCTGGGCAGCCTGTTCTAAGGCTTGACAACCCTTCCAGGGAAGAAGTTTTTCCTCATGTCCAATCTAAACCTCCCCTGGTGCAACTTGAGGCCATTTCCTCTCAACCTATAGCTTGTTACTTGGGAAAAGAGACCGACACCCACCTCGCTACAACCTCCTTTCAGGGAGTTGTGGAGAGTGATAAGGTCTCCCTGAGCCTCCTTTTCTCCAGGCTAAACAACCCCAGTTCCCTCAGCCGCTCCTCATAAGACTTGTGCTCTATACCTTTCACTAGCTTCGTTGCCCACCTTTGGATGCGCTCCAGCACCTCAATGTCTTTCTTGTAGTGAGGGGCCCAAACCTGAACACAGGATTCGAGGTGCGGCCTCACCAGTGCCGAGTACAGGGGCACGATCACTTCCCTACTCCTGCTGGCCACACTATTGCTGATACAGGCCAGGATGCCATTGGCCTTCTTGGCCGCCTGGGCACACTGCCGGCTCATGTTCAGCTGGCTGTCAACCAGCACCCCCAGGTCCTTTTCCAACAGGCAGCTTTCCAGCCACTCTTCCCCAAGCCGTAGCGCTGCATGGGCTTGTTGTGACCCAAGTGCAGGACCCAGCACTTGGCCTTGTTGAACCTCATACAGTTGGCCTGGGCCCATCGATCCAGCCTGTCCAGGTCCCTCTGCAGAGCCTTCCTACCTTCGAGCAGATCAACACTCCCGCCCAACTTGGTGTCGTCTGCAAACTTACTGAGGGTGCACTCAATCCCCTCATCCAGATCATCGATAAAGATATTAAACAGAACTGGCCCCAGTACTGAGCCCTGGGGAACACCACTTGTGACCGGCAGCCAACGGGATTGAACTCCATTCACCACGACTCTCTGGGCCCAGCCATCCAGCCAGTTTTTTACCCAGCGAAGAGTATGCCCGTCCAAGCCATGAGCAGCCAGCTTCTCGAGGAGAATGCTGTGGGAAACAGTGTCAAAGGCTTTACTAAAGTCCAGGTAAACAACATCCACAGCCTTTCCCTCATCCACTAAGTGGGCCACCTTGTCATAGAAGGAGATCAGGTTAGTCAAGCAGGACCTGCCTTTCATAAACCCATGCTGACTGGGCCTGATCAGGGTTGTCCTGTACGTGCCGCATGATGGCACTCAAGATGATATGTTCCATAACCTTCCCCGGCACCGAGGTCAGACTGACAGGCCTGTAGTTCCCCGCATCCTCCTTCCGGCCCTTCTTGTAGATGGCCGTCACATTTGCTAACCTCCAGTCAACTGGGACCTCCCCGGTTAGCCAGGACTGCTGATAAAGGATTGAAAGTGGCTTGGTGAGCACTTCTGCCAGCTCTTCAGTACCCTTGGGTGGATCCCATCCGGCCCCACAGACTTGTGTGTGTCTAAGTGGTGTAGCAGGTCGCTAACCATTTCCCCTTGGATTATGGGGGCTTCATTCTGCTCCCCGTCCCTGTCTTCCAGCTCAGAGGCTGGGTACCCTGTTAACAACTGGTCTGACTGTTAAAGACTGAGGCAAAGAAGGCATTAAGTACCTCAGCCTTTTCCTCAGCCTTTGTCACTATGTTTCCCCCCATGTCCAATAAAGGATGGAGATTCTCCTTAGCCCTCCTTTTGTTGCTAATGTATTTACAGAAACATTTTTTATTGTCTTTTACAGCAGTAGCCAGATTAAGTTCTGGTTGGGCTTTGGCCCTTCTAATTTTCTCCCTGTATAACCTCACGACATCCTTGTAGTCCTCCTGAGTCACCTGCCCCTTCTTCCAAAGATCATAAACTCTCCTTTTTTTCCTGAGTACCAGGCAAAGCTCTCTGTTCAGCCAGGCCGGTCTTCTTTCCCGCTGGCTTGTCTTTCGGTACATGGGGACAGCCTACTCCTGTGCCTTTAAGATTTCCTTCTTGAAGAATGTCCAGCCTTCCTGGACTCCTTTGCCCTTCAGGACTGCCTCCCAAGGGACTCTCTCAACCAGTCTCCTGAACAGGCCAAGGTCTGCCCTCCGGAAGTCCAAGGTGGCAGTTCTGCTGACCCCCCTCCTTACTTCTCCAAGAATCAAAAACTCTATCATTTCGTGATCGCTATGACCAAGACGGCCTCCAACTGTCACATCACCCACAAGTCCTTCTCTGTTCACAAACAACAGGTCCAGTGGGGCGCCTTCCCTAGCTGGCTCACTCACCAGCTGTGTGAAGTTTTCTTCCACACACTCCAGGAACCTCCTAGACTGTTTCCTCTCTGCTGTATTGTATTTCCAGCAGACATCTGGTAAGCTGAAGTCCCCCATGAGAACAAGGGCTAGCGATTGTGAGACTTCTCCCAGCTGCTTAGAGAGTATTTCGCCTGCCTCTTCATCCTGGTTGGGTGGTCTATAACAGACTCCCACCACGATATTTGCCTTGTTGGCCTTCCCCCTGATTCTTACCCATAAACACTCAACCCTATCGTCACCATCATTAAGCTCTAGACAATCAAAACATTCCCTAATGTACAGGGCTACCCCACCACCTCTCCTTCCTTGCCTATCCCTTCTGAAGAGCTTATAGCCATCCATTGTAGCACTCCAGTTGTGCAAGTCATCCCACCATGTTTCCATGACGGCAACTATATCATAGTTTTCCTGCTGCACAATGGCTTCCAGCTCCTCCTGTTTGTTGCCCATGCTGCGTGCATTGGTGTAGGTACACTTCAGTTGGGCTATTGATCCTGCCTCCTTTTTGGGAGGAGAAACCCTAATTCCTACATGACCATTCTCAGGCACTCCCATGGTTTCTAATATATCCATAACCCTTGCGTCTTTGCTGCCGCATGGATCTCCATACCCTACCTCCACTGAGGCAGCAGACTGAAGGACCTTGTTAGCACACCGTCCCTCAAACACTGGCGTGCCACCCCCAGGCTTATCTCTAGCGAGCCTGGCTTTATCCCTTTCCCCCTTCAAATCTAATGTAAAGCTCTTTCAATGAGCCCTGCTCATTGAATTCAGATTTTTAATTTCCTATCTAAATTATGCCTCTGATTATCATGTTATTAGCTTTTCCTGGGTGGGGTTCTCAGACCCTGCTCCTGATACCGGTGTATTTTGTGTATGTAATTAAACATCCAGGGTGGAGCAGCGCCTCAGCAAGCAGGGCAGGGGGAAGGTTAGGAGAAGCTCCAGGTCATCACCCTGAAGGTGTCGAGCTGCAGGCTCTTCTGCCCTCCTCGGCTGGGGAACGGAGGCAAGAGCCAGTGCCTCCCCTTCTCTGCCATCCTTCTTTCCATCCCTTTGCTCCTTTGGCAGAGGAAAAGAAAATGTGAGGGCCACAAGTAAGGAGTTTGTGTCTTACAGGGATGGGCATGCTTTCTGACTGACCTAATATTTATTATGCATTTTATATAGAAGTAGGATGGAAGAGTTGCAGCAGGAGAGACTGAGGGAGATTCAGCTCCAAACATCCTGCCTCCCGAGGCTGGAGGATCCCTCCCAATTTAACCTGGGTTCTTGCATCTCACTGAGTGAAGCGGCATGACCACGCAGCTGTTCAGCAGGGGGAACCCCCAACTCCAAATTTCTGTGAATTGAGCCCTTTGATTCCTTTTGTTCTAGCTACCTCTAAATAAAATAGCTAACTTCCTTTCAAATGGAACAACTTACTCAAATTGGGACTTTTTCAGGTTTTGTTTTCATCAGGAAAAATGGAAAAAAATTATTTTGGGTCCGTCTAAACAAATTTTATTTAATTTTTCAGTTTGGCAACTGATCTGAAAAAATCATTTGCGCAGTTCTAGTTCCACTGTTATCACTCAACAGTTTCTATAAATATAGCAATTAATTTGCACTCTAAAAAGAGTTAGTACAGCAAAAAAACCCTAGGGTACAAAAGTACACCTAGATGATTTCTCTCTGTCTTAGTACCAGCTGTGTCAGTCAAATTAGGCCATCTGTAACATCCTTGTAATTGACAGTTTTTAAATTCCCATCCAGCTACACCTACACCACTCCTTTGTTTTCAGTGGCATTAGATAGGATTAACTGAAGAAGGAATCGAGTCTTCAAAGTTAATTAAAACATTGTTGACGATGAGCAGGAAGGCGTACTTAGAAGCTATAGGTAAAGAGATTTAAAAGCTCAACGTGGGGCAGTTGTGCCCAGGCTTTCAAGCTCGTGATCTATGGAAGAAAAATGCTCCTGGTTTCTCACGGCAGTGAACCTGCCAGCTAAACGCCAAGTGAAGTATGGCTGCTTCAGCTTCCCCCAGAGGCTCCCGTCTTCTCCTTCCTCTGGAGGCCCCGTCTTCTCAGTCTGGTGCTGCTACATCTTTAATAAGATCAATAATCTTCCTCGGGTTTAGCAGCTTCATGAATTCTGATTAAACTCCATGACAGTGAGTGTGTATTAAGAATAATAGGCAAGAAGAAGACTTTAGTGACTCAATCCACGAGGCATGATAGTTTCTTCTTTAGGCAAACTGTTATTGATTTGGTCTTGGGTTTTCTCAGCTTGGCCTCTGTAAATAAAGTGCTAGCACACAATACACTTACTGTGCGGCTCCTCTTCCCTGCAAGCCAATTCTTTCTGATGAAGACTCACTTTAATTGTTCCGTGACTGCTAATGTGTTTAATTAAGGCTCACGTGGCTCAGTCTTCACTAAGAAAATTTGACGTGCTTACAAGAATTAATACAGCAAGAAATCACAAAGGTACAATCGGGAGCAAAAATTCAGAGTGGTCTCTAGCACTGCCTTTCAACCAAACACCGGTGCGTGTTTCTGCACGACATTAAAATTCAATTAAGTATTTTGGGGAAAAAAGCCTGGCACTGACAGGATATATCATCTGACCACAGGAAGCTGTGCTACAAAAATTCATAAAGTGGAAATTGGAAACCCATACTCTGAAGCTTTCCTGTATTAACAGTTTAATGTCTAACTATGTAATATATAATTTATGAGAATTCTCTAATATGATCCAGCCTCGCATATTTTGCAGTTTGTTATTCTTATTTAGAAAGAAGTGAAGACCACACTACTCTCTCTGATTTCTGAAGCCATTTTAAATAATTTTTAATACATACATCTCATGGTAATTTTGCACAGACTCCACTTTGCAAACCCCTGTTTTCAGTCCTCACTAGTGGGCTCATTTGGGCTCACTTCTTGGCCACTGTTTTCCTTTTGAAGGCAGGGAAAAGTTTGGGGGAATTAGACATTTGTGTGGGGAGGATGTCACTGCTTTTTATGAAAGTGTCATCTAAATGCAGTTCTGGAAGGACTCCTATTGTCAGCTTTTGGGATTTGATCTAGCCAAAAACATCCACAAATCCTCTTTCCATATGCCGAACGTTTTGTTTTCTATAGTCTTGTATACGCTTTGTGCTATAAAAGTGGATTTCTTTGTTGCTTGTGGTCCTTCTGTGACTACAGTAGTACCTCTTTCTGGTTTTTGTGTATTTAACCCTTTCATTTCTGCTACTTTTTCTGAAATGGATTATGTGGAAGAACATTCTGTAAAACTTCTTTGTCAATCCCATTTTTGTTTTTAATATCTGATGCTAGTTGTGAGTACCCACTCCATTGGGAGCCCTCGAGAGATACGATAGATGCCAAAAGTACCATATTTGGGAGTGAACCTGCAGCGGAACAAGAAAAAAAAAATCATTAACGTGCTTTATTTGGGAAGGAATCTGCGGCCTTTAAGAAATAGAAAGGCAGGAGAGAGGCCGCAGAGTATGAAAATATTGGCAAGGCTAACAAGTCGTACCTTACTGTTTGAAAATATGCAGAAAAGCAAGGAGAAGGAGCAGTCAGTGAGCCCTTCGGTTGCTGCCACAGTAAAGGTGACCATGCCCTTTGGAGCAGTTACCTCTGCAGTTAGATTGGAAAGCAGATATCCACAACCTCGGGGAATAGCTTGCGGCAGGATAAATATGCCACAAAGATGAAGCTAGGGGAAATTGAATCCAGAAACAGGGAAACTAAAATTAAATGGAAAACAGTCTGATAAGGAAAAGTGAAAGAATAATCGGTGCATGGAGACTAAAAGAGAGATTTTTTTAAAGTTATTTCAAGATGCAAAAGCATCCTCCATGATTTCCTATTCACATTTTACAGTAGATTGGTATCTTGGACTCAGGGTATCTAGAAGAGGACTAACCTGCTTCAGGTCAGTTCAAAGGTGACATAGAAAAGTATTCAAAACATGTTTGTTAAAAAAGTAAACTTCGCTGAAGTTTACTTTAAACTTTCCCATACTGTTGCTCCAAGAACTGTCTAAGATTACTGTAACTGAAAAATACAGGGGGGGAGAAAGCTCAATTTTATGGTACTCAATATTGTATGTGTAGGTATATTCATGTTGCTTTTTTTTAAAATAATAACAACACTCCCCTTGATTGGGTCTGTCATACAGCAAGAAGGAAGAAAAAAATGTTTAAAAAATTAACTGTACAAGCCTGAGTACTCACCGCTACTTTATAATTACATTAGAACAGAATGACTCTCGAGCTGAGGGTATTCTTACAGACTGCAGTATGACAACGGGTGGAAAGTGCCAAAAAGGTCTATAACAAATCTATGGACAATGATCAGGACCTAAATCTGATCAGCACAGCATTAACTTCAGTGCACCCTCACTCGCAAGCACTCGGTTTCTGATGTTTCAGCACAGTGTTGCTTTTTCTTCACCAATTCCATACGTAGAGACAAAACAGTTATGCCATGGTGAAAAATAAAGGAGATTTCCTTCTTTGTCCTTTGTAACGATTCCTGTGTTTCTAGCCTAATCTAGCTTGCACTGCTGTACGTGTGCAACAAGGTTTAATTACATAGAAGCCAAGATGAAACTGGAGGAGCCCAGTAACCATGGAGATTAGTGATCAATAATATACTACTATTTGTTTATAAATTATCCATAGCCCATATATCCTTTTGTAAAAGGCAAATAGGCAAGTGAGATCCAGGCAGCGTGTTCAATTTATTAGTATTTTCTAAAATCAAATGTGATTATGCTTTCTGTGGATGTCTACTTTCCCAGTAATAATGTTGTTTTCAAATTGTCTGATACAGTATGGATTAGGGGAGATGACTGTGTTTGGGGGAGAAATATAAAGCTCCTCAATACGGGAGTCATATAAAGGAGTCATATAAATACAGGAGTCGTATAAAGCTACATCTGAAGGCTGTATAGTGAAAAGTGCTGCTTCTTTCCACCAAAACTCTTAGCAGGCACTACCAGGCCTTGTTACAGCTCATGGTGTGATTAGGAAGAAGTTACGAAAGCACGTGCACCACACACAAAACACAATTTACATTCCTATTTCTTTTTCCAGTTAAAAAATCCTCATCACGAAGCTCACTAATGGTGGCAATCATAATTTGAAGGCTATCTATCTCAGATAATGATTATGAAGAACCTGGAGGAGGTTTCAAAATTTTATAGTTGCTTTTGCTTTTGGACTGATTAAGACATTTTCTGGCTAAGCATTGTTTGTCTTCCTCCTTACTTTTAAAGAAGCAACTAATTAGTTTTACCGAAAATATTTTCCACTAGAAAGCCAATAGTCATAAAAATTTAAACTCTTCACATGCTTTACTATTCTGGCAACTTTCTACTTGGAAGGAAAAGAGGAATTTTTCATCAATATCTATTTCAATGTTTTGTTCTAGTTTGTTTTCAAAATTACTTTGCCAAAAATGAATATTAAAAGTGGAAAAGATTTTTTACATTATTTTACAGTTTTAAGTAACGCAAACCCAGAAGTGACCTGTTTTACGTTTCACTCCATGATGAGTTTGTTTTCTTTCAATTGGGAATAATCATTTAAAAAAAATCTTCCAAAAAATACAAAATCTGTCTCCCCAACAGTTACGTGTATAAAAGGCAAAGCATGGAGAATTAAGAGCCATTTCAGAATAATTTATTGTAGTGTTTTAGTGTATCCAGAGAGTTAATGGTTCTAGGAAACTGGATGATATTCTGGAAAAAAATATAGTTATCTGATCTGCATCAAGAGGATAAGAGGATAACTGATTTTATGACAGATCCCACTTTTGTAACAGTTACATAACAATTACATAATTGCCGTAGCAAATCCCTGTTTTGTGACTTCACAAGAACATTCAGCATCTCTTCAGCTCGAGTTTGTGCTCGCCGAGCTCTTGCAGTGAAGTCCTATTTAAATACAAGGGGTGCATATATGTTAGCATTTCAGTTTGGGAGTCCGTCTCCGGATCATCCCAACTTACCGTGTTTCCATTTGAATCACGGAGCCATCTCAGAGCAAGCTGGTGTCCTTCTGAATGGAACTAAACCAGAAGATGTGCTTTGGAGTCCAGGGGACATTCAGCCCACAGGACAAGAGCAACAGTAGTCTAAACTGGAAATGCTTGTCAGAGCGGGTATTAAACCCTCAGCCTTGGTCTTTTTTACTCTACGGATCCACTCCTCTTGGGCTGCACTACCTGCTGTAGTATGGACAAGGCTAAAGAAGTGTTACTACTCCGGGTACTAACAAAGCATAGTACCCAGAGTATCATCTTAAACCAATGTCTGTCTAAGAGGATGGATAGGGCTCCGGATTTTCTGAAAACCTCCTGTCCTGCACAGATGTGACCAGCCTGTATGCATTTCAAACCCAGCTATCCCATTACTCGCTGCTCCCACTGCATCCTCGCTCGGCAGGCTAAGAAACTGCGATTACACCGTGTCCGCCCTGAGACAGCTTACACGTTGCCCTAGTTAAGCGGCAGATTGATTTCAAGTTGGCGCCGCTGGCTTTCGAAGTGCCTAATGGAGTTGGTCCCAGCGGTATGGGAGTTTTTGCCCGAGCGCCTCCCGCCGAGGAGCGGTACTTCCACAGCGTGCAGGGGTCACGCTGGTCCGCTGAGGCACCGAGGGAGCGGCGGTTGCTGTGGTGAACCCAAGCGTGTAGAACTTGTTTGCCCATGACATCAGGCTTAGTTCACCCTTCACTCCGAGCAACACCTGGAAACATTTGTTTTCCAATGGTATTTTATTTTGACTATGAACAGACTGTACTTGAATGATCTTTCTCGGATTTTTTTTTTTCTCAAAACCTTCTGTTTGTTATACCTAGTCTCTAAAGGTAGAACACATACCCCTCTGCTTGAAACAGAGGAGGAAGGCAAGGATTTAACCCTGAGGGTCAAGATCCCCTCATGAAAGCCATCAGACTGCTGCGGAACGTGAACTTCGGGAAGGGATGCTCTGGGATGCGGGATGCTGTGTGCTGCAGGCCGGGATCTCTGATGGTCCAGATGGGATCTGCTGAAATGCACCACAGCTCCTCCTCTACCCACACACATTCTTTCCAAATGAAGGCAACGTGGGGAAAAAATAGCAGATGCCACAGCCTCGTCTTGATGTACACCCAGGATACAATTTGGGTGTGTATCTGAGGCAAGAAGTAAGTCCTTCTGACCCCTGAATTAGATGTATAATTACTAGCAACTGTGAAGTAGGAGTCCGTGTCCATGAGAAGCAGGGTTCAGATCCAGCAGGAGCTTGGAAATGGGAGCAACAACAAGTCACAGGAGCAAAATTTTGCCTTTGTAAGAAAAAAAAGCTCCTGGCTCCCAATTGATGTCCTTGCTTCCACTGAGATCAATGATCACACTGCCTCCAGGAACAGCAGGTGAACGCAGCGAGGGGCTGCAGGCTCCAATCTATGTCAGTGAGACAGGCAATTAGCTGAATGTGCTGTCCTACAAAGCACAGTTCCCACGACGGCCGCTTTTTAGGAACCCTGCGGTAACAGCCACTTTACTGAGCTTCTGGAAATACTCCAGACACAGACTGTTCCCCCCAAAGCAGCAGAATTCCCGTGCTTAGCTTTGCAATCTTAATGCTTTTTTAGATTAGAATTTATATGGCTGAAATTGTCTAGATTTAAAAAAGAAAAACAACCCCAGGACAAGGTCAACCCAGCTCTTGCCCCAAAACCCATCACGTTGGCTCGAACTGCCGCCCCACCTGGGCTATCAACAGCACTGGGGTTCAACTGTCTCACCAGAATGAGAGTTGAAACCATCACAGACGACTGTACGGGCAAATTTCTCAGATATTTGCTCAGAGCAGTGAAAAGGTGAGACAGAGTTGCCTAAAAATGGAGATGCGATGCAATTGCAGGGTGGGCGCTGTTGACTGGAACACACAAGATGCAGACAGGCTCCTTGGCAGGCATTGCACACACAAACAGCACGTTTTTAAAAAGCATGGAAGGCAGCCACATTTTAATAGACTTTCTCCCTGTCCTTTTTTTAATCTTACTTCAAAGAAGAGGTCACCACAATTCCTCTTCCCCGAGCCTCATTCTTGGAAATATCTAAGTCACTTAGATTAAAAAAGTAGGAAAATGTAGACTACAAAAAATGAGCTGGACGTGATCCCCTACCAAGAGGGATCACTGTTCTCGACCAGATTCTGCCAGCTCTTTCATTATGAGGATTTTCTCCACATTTGACACTAAAAATCAGTCACTGGGAGAGGGGTGGAGAAAGGCGGTGAAGGGAAGGCAGCAATCAAAATAATAAACAATTTGGTTACTGCTAGAGAATGTGACCTTCTTTAAATGACAAGAAAAAGATAATGTGTTTTCTTTTGTGCTCATGAAATCAAGTATTTTCACACTGTCAGTATTAATATTTTTAAAAAGCTTTAAAACATACAACCAGGTTTTGTAGTTAAGATGGGAAAACATTTTAAATTGGAAATGTGAATTTAATCCCCTCAATTAAATGTAAAATATTTAAATACTTAACCTGATTGCTGCCAACTGCAATTTCCTATAATAAGGAATTACGAGGATAGAGAGGAGTTCTTAAAGGCACATGGTTCACATGAAACCAGCAAAGATTCAGGTCTGGAAACTGCAACTTCATCTATATAGCCACTTCGCCCCTTCACACAAGGTACAACTGGGAAAATGTCAAGTACTACTTTTTACGGGGCATTAAAATAAAAAATAAATCTTTTTTTTTTCTTCATGTGGACTAGCTGGTAACTGCGTTGTTAACAGCAGATATGGCAAAACGACACAGGTTTCCAGCCAGCAAAGTCATGTGAAGCATCTGACGTCTGAATTAAAGGACATAAGAAAATTCTTCTGGAGAAACTGAAGACCAATCTCACACAATGCATCTCTTTGTGAATAATCATCTTGTATATCTATCTACCTATACCTACATATATACACACACACATAATATATATCTACATTCTCTCTATATGTACCTGAGTTTATGACACATTTCTGTTGCCCAAACTTTTTACATTAATTTTGCTATAACCTTTAGGACAAATCCTGTTCTTAGTTATGATGATGTAAATTGTAACAACTTTGCTGAAACCCAGGTTTGTGCAAAAATCTCTTCTTCCTTTCAGAACGGCTATCTTTGTGGGCGCGTATGATATCTCTGCGCTGAGGACAAGATGTAGGCACCAACTGGCAGCTGAGCTTCGTGAAAGTTTTGTGAACTCACAAGGCCATTTTCTCACACATTTGGAGAAAGCGGCAGATCGAAAAACGCTGGTTGCTGGCCTACAGCTAAGCAGTATACTCTGAATTACACTTAAATCCATTTTAGGAAGTGGTCATTATAAATTAACTTCCTCTACATCTCTCTACTTTGAACTGCTGTTCACTTAATAACTAAAACTGTATCTACAGAATGAAGTTTTATTTTTAACTGACTTTTTCCTTAAATGCTGCATATTCTAATTTCCTCCTCTTCCCTCCGTGGCTGGCAACAGACCAGCTCTTTCATTATATTTGGAGCAAAGAAACAGCCCAGTGAACCTTTCCCAGACCACATTGTCAGGACTTAAACACTTTGAACAAAGCAAAATACTTACTTAAAAGTAAATGAATTCCCATTTGTAATGCAGCTTTCCACTGCTAACGACGGGTCTGATCTCTGCAGAAATAATGCATTGGGGGAGAAGTAGGGAAGAAAGGCTGAGACAGATAAATTCATCCCGTTTCCAGGCACTTTGCTGGAGCCATCTCTGGCAGCAGCAGTCATGCTTGGCTCCCTGCGAAGACGGCCAAAGGAAGAGAGGACAAGCCAGTGGGTGATTCTCATCTTAACGTTGGCTGAAGAGCTCCCCTTTCCCTCCGCTCCTGCGAGCAGATGGAAGCCAGGGTGACTGGGATTGTATTTAAGCACATCAGCATGGAGGAAGCAGAGAACAGACTTCAATCTGAGAGATTCCCCGCTTAGACCTTCTGGCCCGGCCTGAGCCAGCACACCATTAGGCACTTACGAAAGGCACCTACAAATTCAGGTTGGATGTATCTGGGACAAAAGGTTCAAGGGAGGAAATTCTCAGATAAGAATTGTCCCTCTCCTCTGTTTACTCCAAATTTCATCATCTTAATAATGTAACAATCACTGTAGAAGAGGTCAGAGGAGTTTAAGATCAATAGATATATACAGGGGGAAAACGTAAACAGAGTAACCCAAGTGTTGCTGAGTTACCATGTTCTCAACATTTCTGTCAGCTATTACAAAGTAGATACTCAGTACTTTTAAGAGTATGAACAAAGTGCCAAGCTGCCACCTCTCTTTTTTCTTTTTCTTTTTTTTTTATTTTGATGAAAAGCATAGGATATTCTCATTTCTGATGCCACCAGTGCTCTACATTAAATCCCATTGTGGGGATGCCTTCTCTAGTCTTCTAATGCTCTGGCAGTGCCTACGCTGATCCAGTTTGCTGAGATGTTTTTTACACGGATTATCTGTTCAGATACTGGTTTCGGAATAAGTCCTAAAAGAGAGTGGACTATTGTCTTGGAGACTGACAAATTACTGGGTCATGATTTCCAGACTAAAGTGAAGTGAATGGTGTTTCCAAGGAGAAGTTTTTCAGCATTATCTTCATAGTTTGTTCCTTTGGGGAAGCAGAATACTAGTTTGTGTAGAAGCCAAAACAACTCTTTGAAGCAAGATGAGGCAGTAGGTGCCAGAAAGACCTTGTTCAGTTAATTGCAATTTATCTAAACCCACAATAATCTATTTGCAAATTTCCAAGTAAGATTTTATCCTTCACTTGAATTACCTCATCTGTTTAAGAAGGGTGTACTAGTTGGCTTTTATTCTTCCTAACAATTTTTTTTTTTTTTGAGAAAATAATCTTTGTACAGCAAGGTTGCTGTTGCAGTTGACACACTAGGAACACCTTTCCTACTCTGTGCCATGAAGACAAGGATATGCAAACCCATCTAATGATGATTTTTTAGTCACTGTGCACATATTCTTATAAATAGTCAGAGACTTCCACTGCTACAGGAGATCCTCGCAGAGCAAGTCTCACCTGACTTCTTTTTGATGTCTATGGTGAACAGATCAATCTTGGGATGACTTCCTCTTCGATGAGATAGCCCTTAACATCTTGGCCTAAATCTCCCCTTTTGGTCTAAGCAGGGTGAAATGGCTCAGGCAATCATCTGCTGAGATTGGGGGATCACCAGAAGATGATCTTGCTCAGTTCAAAGTTTTTAAAGGTAAGTTGTTTTCCAAGAAAACAGAGTAGGACTTGAGCACCACCTTGCATGCTTAGAACAATTGTGTCAGGTCTCTGTCATTGCGTGGCTAGTCATGTAGGAAACAGGAATGGAAGTCAGTCAAGTCTGCATTGCTTTTGCCCAAAGGGTATTGATGTGCAACATCCTTTTCTTTAAAGACTATCACCCTTGAGATGCCCGTCTACCAGGATATGCCCCATCCCAGAAGCAAAGCATCTGTCCAGACCCAACTGGATGGAGCACCGCATCCCGCAGGAAGCATTGGACTGATGTTTCTAAAATAGGGCGCAACTTTCTTCGGAAGGAGAGAAAGCCATTGGAGGTGGTGGGGAGAAGGGTTCGTTTGAGAAGACTTAGAGGTCTTAAATATGAAGGTGAACAGTTTCGGACAAAACCTATCATCCTGGAAAATGGCTTTATTCGTGGAGACTCTTAGATTTGTACAAATCAATAGCTAGAACAACAGTCTGCCATACAAAATTTTTGATGGAAGTAACTGCAACATGAATAGAGATAATTTCACTAGCTAGCCTCTTAAGTAAACAAAAATACATCAGCCATCTTTGTTCATTCCCTCTATTTTTTACAGCTGTCCTACGATTTAAAACTTGTCTTCAATTTATGATATTAAGACTCAAGATGAATCTTAATACTGATTCCTACTGTAAAGCATTTGAGAGATCTGCAGCAAAGCACTATGTTTTCATTTCTCAATCAACAGCCTCTTATTTGATGCCATTTAAAACCTGATGGCAACTTCTAGCTTTGAAGCAGTTATTTGAACTTTATCATTGAGTTGATGCATATACTGCACACTACATGCAGCAAACATATAAAAAGGAAGTATCAATTGCTAATATGACACCTTCCCACTTTGCCTACCCCCAAAACATGAGTTAAATTACAACATGAGTTGAACTGCATCACAAGATAGAGAAAATGTTAACCCTCTATGTCCAGTTTTAGCCATAATTATACTAAGATTGATATGTAATATCTGCAAGTACTGTAATACTACTTGAAACAAAATTTAGCAGTCCTTTCTGGGATAAATTTAATGCATATGTTCTATTCCACCTTATCAAGTAGAGGGAGTAGTGTAAATATTTTTATTTGAGAGACAACTGAAGGAGAACTAACCAAACTGCAAAAGACATAAAAGTCAAATAACAACAAAAAGATTCTTTGAGTCAATTGGTAAGATAAATACTAAGTCTTTGACAAAAGCCCCATCTAAACATATAACAGACAAAATCAGGGTTACAGGAATCTAAAAATGTCTTTAAGAGCAGAATAAGCTAAGCAGATGCACCAGTAGTTTCTAAAAACAGCTGAAAAAGGAAATTACTGTACAGTTTCCAAAACATCACACATTGCTTAGTTTTCTTAAGGAAAACGGACAAGTAGCAGATCTCTTCATGAAAAGGGTGACACAGTGGTCAGACTGAAGTCCCAAAGTCTTTTTCAGTTCTAACAAGTATCCGTTGCTTTAAATAAGTAATTCCCTTCTCACCGTGATGGTCCATTTCACCAGAGTCTTTGTTTTCTGAGCCCATCTGCTTCAGACTTCTTTTCCAGTGAGATTTAGATGGATGCCCAAAGCTGACCTCTGGGAACAGTTATATGAACATTTGGACGTGAGTGGCTACTCTAACCATAATGCTGATATCCACAAACAGTTGGATGGGGGATGTTTATAATTGAGGCTCATCTTTTTTTTTGTTTGCTTGTGAGCAGTTTCTTTTATGTTCTGTTATTGAAGTGCATGTGTCGACCGGCTTAAGAGGACAGCCTTGTAAATGAGATCTTTGATCTCAAGAGTTTATTTTATCTTTGCAGCAAGGAAAAGTGAATTGAACTGGCTGGCAGAACTAAGCCCTCTCTTTTCCCTGTTCTACAGCTGCTGCATCCTTCTGGGGTCATCATAACTTTCACTTCCACCGCTAGATACTCTCTTTTGCCACAGAATTAAAAAAAGCCTTCTCCAACATCTCATCATAACCTGCAGTACAACGCTGAAAGCTTTACAACTCCTGGTTTATTATATGAACCATGCAGCATGCTCAGACTGTTTTGCTTCTGTAGAAGGGATGTATTTGACAAACCACTGAGCTGTGATACAGCAAAGCTCTTCGAGCGACCCTGATACCTCATCAGAAAGCAAACTTTAATAGACTATTCACTGTCTTTTTCTGGTAAAACAGTCTAGAAAGACTACAGCATGGAAGGCTGCAGACTAAAAACAAATACCTGCTCTGAGATGTTGAAAGGAGTATGTGATCCATCATTACTCTCCCATTATTTATGTTAACATACAGAGGCATTAGCATTAGGGACCGTTGTGCTATCTACTACACGTACACAAAAAAAGAAACTATGGGGCACTGTACCAATTTACTTCTGATTCGGATCACCAGTATGATAGTGTCATCATATTCTTACCACCTGCACTTCATTTAGTTTCTGTATTTTCATTACAGCCAAAGTTAGCTACTACAGAAATAATGTTCAATGAAAACTGCTTTAAATGTCCTCCCCCCCCCCCTTAGTTTGATGTAATTTTACTACGTATTTTTCCTTCTATACAACTAAAGGAAATAATGAACATATGAGAACTCTTGCCATTTCATACTAGGTAGATATCTGTAAAAAACTAATAATTTTTAATGGCCTCAAAGTAATTGCGTGTAGAATAGCCAGATCTGTAGCACTCACCATGAAGGTGGAAAAGCTTTCCATTAGTATGTTTCAGAAAATAAAGTTTAAATTATTTTTGGGGAGTTCTACTGAATGCTTAAAACCATTCATACATGGAGGAAAAAAAAATTCTGCGCACAGAGTTGTCTTACTAGGGACTGCACCCACAGAAGTCAAAGTAGTGCTTTGGATCTTACTGCTTTTTAGATTGTACATCAGTATATGCAGGAGAATTAGAACAGTCTTACTCATTAGCATCATATAGTGCAAAGAAAAACTTCACATACCTGTACACAGAACCTAAAATTTGTGCTCCAGAACTAAACAGGCAGTAAGATGCCATGCCTAGAAGATCAACTTTCCTTCTTTAACTCCTGGCACCTAAAAATGGTGAAATTCTGAATTGACAAAAATCTCAGTTTCGTTCTATGGGCAGTAACGCTTCCCAGTTAACTGACTGTCAACACAACGGGAACAAGGTAGCGACTTTTCTCCCCTTCCAGTAAGCATGAATACTTACATCTCTTCTTGTGGATGGCTGTGATTCAGACAGAAGGAAGGCTAAGAAAGTGTCTATGGAAACAGATCCCTTTTGCAGAAAGAAGCCCAGGTCTCTTTTCAGAAAACAGTCTCATCTCTGTGGAAGATGTTGAAAAGAAAGAGGTAGTTCTCTAGGAGAATCAAAGGACGTAAGTATCTAACTGGTAAAGAAATAACATGGTCTCAATGGAGGGCACAGGGAGATCAATAATTTTCCTTAGTTTAAGGAATTTGACATATTGATGGGAAGAAATCAGGCCTAATGTACCTACTTCTGACTTTGCAAGCTCGTTACAGAATGTGAAGCTTAACGCTGATGAAGAGATGCAGCACAGCAGGTGGGCTGAACGTACCCAGCTTGGCTTATTAAACCACCTTCTTCCTACGGCACTAAACAGGAGCCTACCTTTGGATTTTAAGGAGGATTTTCTGCCTCTTGTTGCTGTAACAGACACACTCTGGCTTCGAAAGGAAATCTGGTTAATCTGGAATTGCCCTGTCATCAGTAGAAGAGTTCCAGTTACCCAAGAAGGGAAGGACTTACCCCTAGGAGTTGCACTTCTGGTTCCTCTCCATACTCACTAGGGCTGAGCAGAGAAAACCCAAAGCAAGATGAATTATTGTGTCATAACAAGAGGGTGGTGATGGGGAGGAGAGGAGAATGGTTTCTTAAGCGCAAGTTTTATGCTATTGTTCAGAACAACCCACTCATCTTGCCCAGGAGGCTGCTTTAGTGCTTTTGTGAACATAACAGGTTTTCCAGCTAAAAATGCAATAAACTCTGTGTTATTTTGAGATACTGTAATTACTGCACTGAATAAGCTCTTTGCCTTTTTCCTTTATTTGCTCTAGGGTCAAAACCTCTCATCTGTGACCACACAAGTATGCATTTGCCAGCTGCAGTACTGTAGTATCAGGGTTTGGATCATACTTTACAGAAAACATCAGAAACTGGATCTGTAACCACCTCCTTGACTGACCTGCCGGACACGGCATTGTCTGGTTCCACTTCTGAGTTTGTCACCAGGGAGTTGTCTGTAGGGACCAGCTCCCAATCAGCCTTCTGTCGGGCTGCTCTGGATGCAATTATTCTTTGATTTACCTTTGAGCATGTGGGCTTCACTCCCCTTTTTCTACATTTCAAATTAGACTTTTCCAGAGCCTGTATTTACAACTTTTCCAGAGGAAATAAGAAGTGTCTTGTTATGTTTGATTTATTAGAAAGTTCCATAAGGAAGCTATCACACAACGCAGAGTACCTCTCTTGCAAGGAAAACGTAGAGAACTGCAAACAAAACTCAGAATCTCCCACGAAACAAAGTAACTCTAAATAGACTATTAAATAAAGGAGTGCAGGCCTACTAATATGTCCACTAATGGCAGTGACAAAGCTCCCATTTACAGCACTTCACTGGCCCAGGATCACAGCTCAGCCTTTCATTATTAGTTCTGGAGTTGACAACCTGTCTTAATTCTGCTGTTAATGACATCAGCTATGAAATACCTTTCAGTTCTGTCTAAACAATTTACATCCATATGCATAACACAAAGCAAGCAGTTCTACTCATGTTCTCATTTTTAGATACAGAATAGAAAGAAAGGACAGCCAGGGCCGTTTACTATTTTGCTATAAATACTGATTATATTTTAATAGTTTATAATTTTTTTTAAATTAACTATATTCCTTCATCGGTGGTCAAATGTTTGAATGACAATATATAGAACCATCCAGTATTTGTTGACAATATATTCACATATATTCTATGCAATAATCACTTAGCATATGATGTAAACATACGCTAGCAATTACACTAGCAATTCACATTTTTATACGAGCTAAGACTCTTTGAAATCTTTAATTTTCTGGAGATTTTGTGCCATCTTCATGTTATTAGTGGGCAAATAGTAATATCCATAAATCTTACTGCTTTATAACAGTTTAAGTGTATTTTTTTTCTTATCCCAGTGGGAATAAATTCACTTTTGCTGTCTGGATACCATTAGGCTTCAATCCACTTTTTATGGATGATGTCAAGCAAGGGAGAGCTTTGAGCCCCAGCCCTTGCTAAAGAGAGGGCAGTCAGGAGACACATTCCCAGTGCTCATTACTGGTACTCTTGCTAGGTGTAAATTTTACCCTTTACGGAATATGGTTAAGGATGCAGTCAAATGTTTAACCTACCAACCGTATTTCTCATTATAGGTGAATACAACCTCCTCCCCACCCTGCTTTGCCTCTTCTTTTCTTTTGAAAGGACAGCGTATTGGCTTGTGAGTGTAACAGAGTGTGATTCTGACAAGATGTGATTATTTCAGATAAATAATCTATCTTTAAACAAAAAATGAATGCCAAAAATTATATGCTAAGTCAGCTAGCAAGGAAAGAACAAGTATAGTGAGTTTGTTGGCTCTTCAACAGTGTTTTGCAGTTCTGCTTCTAGACCAGCTGAGCTGCAGAAACATTTCAGATTCGAAATGGACAATTTGAATGGAAACATGCTATTTGCAGGATGGTTACTTTTTTAATGATTAAATATAAAACAATCATGAAAATTAAATTTAGTGCTTCAGGTATGCGTTAACTAGAAAACTCAACACACAAAACAGTTCTAAACAACTTGGTAAAATTAATTCTTCCTTCTAAGAGGTCCGAGTACTTCCCAGCTCACAGCCGTACTATCCTCAGAGCAGTGTCATGGATGCCACCTAAACCACTGCAAGTCACCAACACAGTATGCAGAATACAGCAGATGAAAGTGTGATATATTTGATTAGAAGGACCCCGATTTTTAAATGATACTGAAAAGATTTCCAAACTGAATTTCCACGTTCAAGCTCCCATGAAGTCTGAATGGTCACAGCTATAGTAAACAATAGAGGTGAAGCCGAGCGATTACTTTCACACAAAAAATAACTCACTATTATTTAGCATTTTTTTAATTGGAGTGCAGCACAGATACTTTCCCTGAAACAATAACTGCAAAACATTTATGAACATAGCTGTCAAAAATATTAAATACATACATTTAAAAAATACAAAACATGAATATTTAACAACCTAAGATGTATTCACAATGTAATTTCTCCATCATTTACAGTATTTATCTCAAATACTGTAAGAGGACGCAAGTCTGAAAATATATGTATTTTAAGCTAGCAGAACATAGAAAATATATGAAAATACCCACTAACATTTGGCACAATATAAATATTCTACCCCGAGAGAGAAAACAAGTGTAGTCTTTTGTGTGACACAGATCATTATTCATCACAAATCATGATGTTACCTCAGAGAGCTGTTGCTCATGCAACAGCAGCTCTGGTTTTAGTCGGGAAAAACATGCTCAAAGCTTGTGAGCAGGGGACACAGTGGTCTGTGAGAATGCATGTTTAGGTACTTAGCCATTTAATTTAGCTGCATAAGAAACAATGTAATGTTTTCCTGTTGTTAAACATTGCCATCTGTATCTCTGGCACACAAATTAAAAAAAGAAGGGTGTGACCATTAAAAGTACGTGTCCTGAGATTTCCTTCTTCAGGGGGCAAAGAGGTTAAAATGGAAAAGCTGATCTATGTATAAATCAGGAACACATGTGGTAATGAGAACAAACAGCAGCCAACAGGCAGGCAGGGAGGACTTCTCCAGGCACAAAATGAGATGGACAAAAATACCATCTACTGGAAAGGGAGCAGAGCAACCGATTCACTTTGAAATTGGTAAGTTTAACCAATTCTATTAAGTCTTCATAATTATTTAAGTACTCATAATTAACTCTGAGTTTTAAAACTTGGTTTAACTGGAAAGCTGTCTGCCCAGTAGTGCAAAGCAGCGTTGCTTTAGCGCTAATACTGCCTTCTATTGCAGAAGATCAGAGGTGATCTTAAAGAAGCACGTGTAACGGGATCTATGTATTTAGTATCTGAGTGAAGTAACAAAACAGTGCAGACGTGCGTAGACTTCATCTTAAAGTTATGAAATGTTTGTGTCTGCAGCCTGCCTACTGGAAGTAGATACCAACAGTCAGTCTCCTACTCAGGCTGAAATAATTTTGCTTGATTTCTTTGGAGATAAACAGAATATTTAACATAGTAAGTTACAGTTCACTTAAAGCTAAGAAATATAACACAGTTGTGAGTTGGATCCTTTTGATCCAATGCATCTGATATACCAGTGGCAGGCCCCCAAAATATTAAGCTGATTAAAATAAGTCTTTATCTTCACCTTAAGACTTGTTCCTTGACACAGAGAGAAAAAATAAAGAAAACATTACAAATCACAAAGCACTGAATTTTCAAGTGTAAAGTCATACCAAAATCTTGATAAATTATCATTGATGTCGTAGGTGAGCAATCGGTCAGGAACGTCATTATGGGTGCCCTGTACTGCTAACACATGTGGTGCTAGGGCAAAGGGTACGTCACTCAGAAGATCTGACATGAAAGGGCTGCTTTCCAAATTTTGACTCCTTTCATTTCCCACCTCTGCACTTGATACAGTCAACTGCGATCGGTGCCCTGTATTTATCTAAAGAGAACAGAAGAACAGAAATTTAGACACTACAAATCAGGCAGCTAAGGCTAGTTAGAACCATCATGACCTACTAAGAAATGAAAACAAAAAATAAAACAATAAATAAAATCAGTTTCAGAGTTTGGTTCAGGTAGATCTAAAATAGCAATTCTTAATAGATGTCAATATAATTCTTTGGGTCAGGTTGACTTGAATTAAGGCTAAAACAACAAGAGATTTTTTTGAATGATTAGTGGGATTTCTCCACCTAATGTTACTTTGCATTTATGAAACCCATAAGGCTGGTGGGACTTTTTGTCATTATGTCCAGGCTTGTTTAGGGGAAATTACTTCATATAATTCCTTTTATAAACTGATGAAACTCCATCTTTTGTTCCCCCTGTGCCTTTTCAGAAGTTGTCCAACAAAGGCATGACTTAGATGATTAAAAAACACTCCTATCCCAGTTATTTCAAAGTATTACTCATGTTGCTTTCCAATTTGAAATGGAATTGCATGACTGGCTGGTGAGGTCTATTATATATGGCAATATATGCATTGCCAAATAGTGCTTTATAGAAAAACACAGTTAACAAACCTTAAAAAACCCAACAAAACCCCCGAAGCAAAACCAACAACGAAATAAAAAAAACCTGCCCTACAGAAGAAGTCAATATAATTTACAGAAAATGCCAGCAGATAGGATGCTGGACCCAAAAGACTTGCAAGCTTTGATATTGGCCTACCAATATGACCTTATTAAGTGTCTATCCTAAAACTTCTACTGTTTTAAAAACAAAGAAAAGACTATTTATTCTGCCCTCTAGAAATCAAATCTAATTTGTTTTACTGTTTATAGCAATAAAATGCTATGCAAACTGATAGCTGTCACATCATCTCTAGGAGTAAGATGTTTGTTATATGGATTTCTATTTTGTATAAGCACACATACAGAAAAATTCAGTATTTTGTTCAAAAGTGCTTAACAAATCATGTCAGAGCCAAGAACATTAGACATGAATTTCTGATTGCAGTCCTGACGTCTTCCTTTCAACCCTCCATACTCAGCACACAGCCAGAAAAATCCAAAGCTTACACTGTTATTAGGGAAGGGAGAGCACTGGAAGCTTTAAATGCTAATTTGGTGTTCAACTGATCATAAGAGTTAAATGGAGCTAGCTGTATGGAGGTCGCTTTCATCCTAAATTATTCCATGATTTTTAGGGGAGTTGTGCTGCTCAAGATCTGACCTGTGCTGGAGTTGAATGTTGCAGATCATGGTTGTTACAGAGAACCTGAGGTTGTGGCTGTTTGACAGAAGGACAGTTTGGGTGGTGGGGTTGTTTGTTTTCTGGCCTGGGAGTATGTAAAACAGCTAAGCATTTAGCCAGGCAAAAGACACTCCATCTCCTTCTCAAAGGAAGGACTGGATTTGACTTGAACGCAACCTGAGCAGTAGTCATTCCTTACACAACCCAACATTTCATCTAGTAGGAAAGATAAACAAACATTAAACTGTCAACAATGAAATAGATAACCTTGCCAATCTAAGTCAGTTCAGAGTCAGTACTTGTTTTAGGTGATGGAGGAAGCTTGCTCCTCCATAAGCTACTGGGACAGAAGGGGTTAGTGGTGCTGCACACTTTGAAATGGACCCTCATTTGGAAGCTTTTGTTTATACTCACGATGACTAGAAACCTAAAGCTTAAGATAAACTTCTGTCCTGGTTTCAGCTGGGATAATTTTCCTCCTAGTAGCTGGTACAGTGCTGTGGTTTGGATTTAGGATGAGAATAATGTTGATAACACACTGATGTTTTAGCTGTTGCTAAGTAGTGCTCACACTAGTCAAGGACTTTTCAGCTTCTCATGCCCCGCCAGCGAGAAGCTGGGAGGGGGCACAGCCAGGACAGCTGACCCAAACTGGCCCAAGGGATATTCCATACCATATGACGTCATGCTCAGTACACAAACTGAGGGGAGTTGGCCAGGGGGCAATGACTGCTACTCGGGAACTGGCTGGGCATTGGTCTGCAGGTGGTGAGCAATTGCATTGTGCTTCACTTATTTTGTATATTCTTTTATCATTATTATTATTTTTTTTTCCCCTTCCTTTTTTGTCCTATTAAATTGTCTTTATCTCAACCCATGAGTTTTACCTTTTGTCCAATTCCCTCCCCCATCCTGCTGGGGACGGGGGAGTAAGCGAATGGCTGTGTGGTGTTTCGCTGCCTGCCGGGTTAAACCACAACAGTCCTTTTGGCGCCCAACGTGGGGCACGAAGGGTTTGAGATAATGACAGACCTGACCAGACCGTGTTAAGGCAAATTTGTTGTAAGCATTCATCATATTGGTTTAATTGTCGCTGGTCACAATGTTGACTAATTTACTCTCAAAGTTGTCATGCTTGCTTTCAAAGCTGTGTTATGTAACACCTTACTTGCTGTACATGTTCCCTGCTGTGCTGTCTATCACCTCTGGGAGCTGGATCAAGGGTATCATTTTGCTGCACTGTGTAACACTACTGGTTTATGATGTAATAAAATTTTTGGTCATGAGACTAATCTGGTATTTGTACTCAGCATTGCCGTCACCTCCGTACCTTGGGAGCCTCCTTTCGGAAACTATTAATAATTACACTCACTACCTTTTCTCCTTGGGGAACCAATGTATGAGGGAGATGTGGGGGACACTTTCCCCTGCTCCTTCACCTTCCCTTTCTCTTTCAGGCTAGTTACAACAGCTTTTGAGAATTCTGAATATCCTTGGGATGTTCAAACCAACATGTTCCTGCTGCTATGTCTCCTGAACATGGTTCAGGTCTTGTTTAAGAATAAACAACTATTTAAGAATACCATCCAGAGATCTACCCCCGCGATAGGCACTGCGGCTACCCCAACCCCCACAACAGGCACTGCGGCTACTCCAACCCCCGTGACAAGCACTGTAGCTACTCAAACCCCGGTGACAGGCACTGTGGCTGAACCAGAGAACCAACCCATGCCGGTATCAGTCACACCTATACACAAGAAGAAATACACAAGAAAATCAACTTGTTTAGTAAGAGATGAAGATGAACCAGGGCCATCACGAGAACAGGAGGAGGAAGAGGCAGAACCCGTAAACGAGATGGTAACCAACCGATCCCTATCCCTGAGTGAGCTGCAAGATATGCGAAAAGATTTCAGCCATCATCCAGGTGAGCACGTTGTCACCTGGCTGCTCCGATGCTGGGATAACGGGGCCAGTAGCCTGGAATTAGAGGGTAGGGAAGCCAAGCAGCTGGGATCCCTTTCCAGGGAAGGGGGCATTGACAAAGCGATTGGAAAAAGGGCACAAGCCCTCAGCCTCTGGAGGCGACTTCTGTCAGGCGTGAAGGAAAGGTATCCCTTCAAGGAAGATGTCATATGTCACCCAGGCAAGTGGACCACCATGGAGAGAGGTATCCAGTACCTGAGGGAACTAGCAATGCTGGAGGTGATTTATGATGACCTGAACAATGAGCAGTTATCCAAGGATCCAGATGAAGTCAAGTGCACACAACCCATGTGGTGGACGTTGTACGGAGCGCACCGTCATCATATGTCAACTCATTGGCAGTAATGACTTGGAAAGATGGAGAGGAACAAATGGTGGATGAATTGGCTGGTCAACTCCGGCAATACGAAGAAAGTCTCTCTTCCTCCCTACAGGCCTGCATCTCGGCTGTGGAAAAACTGTCCGAAAAACTGTCCCAGGAGTTCCAGCAATTCAAAGAGGATATGTCCTACTTCCCACCTGTACGGACCAGTATCTCAGCCATTATGAGCAAATGTCCCTCTGCTCAAGAGAGGATATAGTGGATACACACCACAGGCCACCTGTGGTTTTACCTGCGTGACCACAGAGAAGACATGAGGAAGTAGGATGGAAAATCTACCTCAACCCTAGAGGCACGGGTATGTGAGTTGCAAGGAAAATCACAAAAGGGGGTTCTTCCAGGAAAATTGCTGCTCCAGTTTCCAGCGGGCAGTTCCCCAGAGAGAGTAGAGGGGCTGATTTTACTTCTGATCTTAAGAAAGGGACTTTTGATTCGCATTTACAAGAAATGAGTAACACATACTGTGACTAGGACTAGAGGGGCCCTGCCTCCAGCCAGGTGGAGGAAAGGGACAACTGTGTGTGGACTGTGTGGATTCGATGGCCTGGCACATCAGACCCACAGGAGTATAAGGCTCTAGCAGACACCGGTGCACAGTGTACCCTAATGCCATCAAGCTATAAAGGGGCAGAACCATCTGTATTTCTGGAGGGACGGGGGGATCCCAACAGCTAACTGTATTGGAGGCTGAAGTGAACCAACCTGGGAATGAGTGGCAAAAGCACCCCACTGTGACTGGCCCAGAGGCTCTGTGCATCCTTGGCATAGACTACCTCAGGAGAGGGTATTTCAAGGACCCAAAAGGGTACTGGTGGGCTTTTGGTATGGCAGCCTTGGAGACAGAGGAAATTAAACAGCTGTCCACTTTACCCGGTCTCTCAGAGGACCCCTCTGTTGTGGGGTTGCTGGGGGTTGAAGAACAACAGGTGCCAATCACCACAACAGTGCACCGGCAGCAATGCTGCACCAACCGAGATTCCCTGATTCCCATCCATAAGCTGATTTGATGACTGGAATGCCAAGAGTGATCAGCAAGACTTGCTCACCCTTTAACAGTCCCATATGGCCAGTGCGAAACTCCAATGGAGAGTGGAGACTAACAGTAGACTATCGTGGCCTGAATGAAGTCATGCCGCCACTGAGTGCTGCTGTGCCGGACATGCTAGAACTTCAATACGAATTGGAGTCAAAGGCAGCCAAGTGGTATGCCACAGTTGATATTGCTAATGCATTTTTCTCAATCCCTTTGGCAGCAGAGTGCAGGCCACAGTTTGCTTTCACTTGGAGGGGCGTCCAGTACACCTGGAACCGACTGCCCCAGGGGTGGAAACACAGCCCCACCATTTGCCATGGACTGATGCAGACTGCATTGGAGCAGGGTGAGGCTCCAGAACACCTGCAATACATTGAAGGTTGTATGGGGCAACACAGCAGAAGAAAGTTTTGAGAAAGGGGAGAAAATAGTGCAAATCCTTCTGAAGGCTGGTTTTGCCATAAAATAAAGTAAGGTCAAGGGACCTGCACAGGAGATCCAGTTTTTAGGAATAAAATGGCAAGATGGATGTCATCAGATCCTGATGGATGTGATCAACAAAATAACAGCCATGTCTCCACCAACTAGCAAAAAGGAAACACAAGCTTTCTTAGGCGTTATGGGTTTTTGGAGAATGCATCCAAATTACAGTCTGACTGTAAGCCTTCTCTATCAAGTGACCCAGAAGAAGAACGATTTCAAATGGGGCCTTGAACAACGACAACAAGCCTTTGAACTAATTAAACAGGAGATAGTTCATGCAGTAGCCCTGGGGCCATTCCGGGCAGGGCAATATGTAAAAAATGTGCTCTGCACCACAGCCGGGGAGAATGGCCCTACCTGGAGCCTCTGGCAGAAAGCACCAGGGGAGACTCGAGGTCGACCCCTAGGGTTTTGGAGTCGGGGATACAGAGGATCCGAGGCCCGCTATACTCCAACTGAAAAAGAGATACTGGCAGCATATGAAGGGGTTCGAGCTGCTTTGGAAGTGATTGGTACTGAAGCACAGCTCCTCCTGGCACCCCGACTGCCGGTGCTGGGCTGGATGTTCAAAGGGAGGGTCCACTCTACACATCACGCAACTGATGCTACGTGGAGTAAGTGGGTCGCACTGATCACACAACGGGCTCGAATAGGAAACCCCAGTCGCCCAGGAATCCTGGAAGTGATCATGGATTGGCCAGAAGGCAAAGATTTTGGAATATCGCCAGAGGAGGAGGTGATGCGTGCTGAAGAGGCCCCACTGTATAATAAACTACCAGAAAATGAGAAGCAATATGCCCTGTTCACTGATGGGTCCTGTCGTATCGTAGGAAAGCATCGGAGGTGGAAGGCTGCTGTATGGAGTCCTATGCGACAAGTTGTAGAAACTGCTGAAGGAGAAGGTGAATCGAGCCAATTTGCAGAAGTAAAGGCCATCCAGCTGGCTTTAGATATTGCTGACCGAGAAAAGCGGCCAGTGCTCTGTCTCTACACTGACTCATGGATGGTGGCAAATGCCCTGTGGGGGTGGTTGCAGTAATGGAAGCAGAGCAACTGGCAGCGCAGAGCCAAACCCATCTGGGCTGCCGCACTGTGGCAAGATATTGCTGCCTGGGTAGAGAACCTGGTTGTGAAAGTCCATCACGTAGATGCTCATGTACTCAAGAGCTGGGCCACTGAAGAACATCAAAACAGCCATCAGGTGGATCAGGCTGCTCAGATTGAAGTGGCTCAGGTGGATCTGGACTGGCAACACAAGGGTGAATTATTTATAGGTCAATGGGCCCCTGACACCTCAGGCCATCAAGGAAGAGATGCAACATACAGATGGGCTCGTGATCAAGGGGTGGACTTGGCCATGGACACTATTGCACAGGTTATCCATGAATGTGAAACATGCGCTGCAATCAGCAAGCCAAGCAGTTAAAGCCTCTCTGGTATGGAGGATGATGGCTGAAATATAAATATGGGGAGGCCTGGCAGATAGATTGTATCACACTCCCACAAACCCACCAAGGCAAGCGCCATGAGCTTATAATTGTGGAAGCAACCACCGGATGGCTGGAAGCATATCCCATGCCCCATGCCACTGCCCAGAACACTATCCTGGGCCTTGAAAAACAGGTCTTACGGTGACATGGCACCCGAGAAAGAATTGAGTCAGACAACGGGACTCATTTTCAAAACAACCTCATAGACACCTGGGCCAAAGAGCACGGCATTGAGTGGGTATATCACATCCCCTATCATGCACCAGCCTCTGGGAAAATTGAACGATACAATGGACTGTTAAAGACTACGCTGAGAGCAATGGGTGGTGGGACGTTCAAACATTGGGACACACATTTAGCAAAGACCACCTGGTTAGTCAACACGAGGGGATCTGCCAATCAGGCTGGCCCGCCCAGTCAAAACTTTTACGTACTGTAGAAGGGGAAAAAGTCCCTGTAGTGCACATAAAAAATATGCTGGGGAAGACAGTCTGGGTTATTCCTGTCTCGGGCAAAGGCAAACCCATCCGTGGGATTGCTTTTGCTCAAGGACCTGGGTGCACTTGGTGGGTGATGCGGGAGGATGGGGAAGTCTGATGTGTACCTCAAGGGGATTTTATTTTGGGTGAGAATAGCCAATGAATTAAATTGTATGAAGTTAATTGCTGTATAATCTGTATATCATCACTTCTATGGTGGCTATATACCATATTAACAGTATTACAGTAAGAATCACCCAGATTAATGAAGAATGAACTTTGATGGAACCGAGCAAAGTGCAGTGATGATAGAACCAGACAAGCACAGCGATAATGGAACCAAAACTGGCTTCAGCATGCAATAATCCACCACCACACAGCATCTCTCCTGCCCTGAAGGACTGTTATGACAGACGGAGCCCAAAGTCATGGACTAAATGAACTTAATGGACATTTTATAGGGACGGCCCATAGACTAAGGGAATGATATCTGTGTGTATATATAAAAAGACAGGAAAAGTGGCGGTGATTAATTGGAATGTGTTGGAAAGTGTGGGGACCTGGGTATGACGTAGATGGTATAGAATAAGGGATGGATACTGTCCTGGTTTTGGCTGGGATAGAGTTAATTTTCTTCCTAGTAGCTGGTACAGTGCTGTGTTTTGGATTTAGTATGAGAATAATGTTGATAACGCACATGTTTTAGCTGTTGCTAAGTAGTGCTTACGCTAGTCAAGGACTTTTCAGCTTCTCATGCCCTGCCAGCGAGAAGCTGGGAGGGGGCACAGCCAGGACAGCTGACCCAAACTGGCTAAAGGGACATTCCATACCATGTGACGTCATGCTCAGTATATAAACTGAGGGGAGTTGGCCAGGGGTGGTGACCGCTGCTCAGGAACTGGCTGGGCATCGGTCGGCGGGTGGTGAGCAACTGCATTGTGCATCACTTGTTTTGTATATTCTTTTATCATTATTATTAGTAGTAGTATTTTCCCTTCCTTTTCTGTCCTATTAAACTGTCTTTATCTCAACCCACGAATTTTACTTTTTTTTCCTGATTCTCTCCCCCATCCCACTGTGGGGGGAGTGAGCGGATGGCTGCGTGGTGTTTAGCTGCCTGCTGGGTTAAACCACAACAACTTCCCAAGTTGCCTTACTATTATGTCACAGGATAATAATATAAAATTTCTTAAGGTTAAGAAGTTTTATTAAAAGGCTGCTAGATATAACTACTAACCTTACTGGCTATGATCTAATAGAAAAGAGGAGTGAATGAGCTCCAAAGGAGGCAAGTGAGGAAAGCACCTTCCTACTGAGCTGTTGGGATTCACTTCCCAGTACAAATCCTATTTGATATTTCCCCCTCTCTTTCAGATCACCTTCTGGCTAATTGCTATAAAACATTTTATTTTATAGGTATCAAAAAGGAAAGAGTAGGCCCATCTTTGTCTATTCTTCTAGGCCACTTCAGAGCCTTCTGGAGATAGGCAGGGTATGTCACTGGGTTTCTGCTGCTTTAACGATATTCTCTAAGCTGTTCTAATATTGACATATCTGTACTACATAATTCCTACAGCTACAGTTTACAGATGTTTCTTCTTGTTCTTTATTTTCCCTAGCTTTCCTTTTCTCAGTTCTCCATTCTTATGAGTAGCTAACAGCTCTTAAAAAAGCTACATGCAACAGCAGAGGCAAGAGTTGATAAAGAACATTTCTTTTGGCTTTCCTTACTGATGCTGGTATCTTGAGAGGGGCAGGGAAAATAGGAAAGCTAGCAGAGAAGTCAGGATGATAGCCTGCATAGTTCTCCTACTGCAGCTTTCCAAGCTCTGAGAAAAAAACCATGGGCAATAGCACTGTAAGTCTGTAAGTTCAGGAAAAACCCTAAAATCTCTTCTACTTGTCTGTTCTAATCAGCACAGTTATCTTCAAGTCGAAGATCGGCAGCTCTCACTTTAAAAGAGATCTTAGCTTCTGTAGCTGCTAATTGATAACACTTAGAGGGAAGTCTTCCTTCTTGTCATGGCCAAATAGGCTCAAGGTGTGCATCATAACAAAATTCATAAAAATTTTCTGCTATAGACATATTCTCTTGCTAAGAACACTGCCAAACCCACAGAACATTTATTTATCTTAATGATATTTATCTGACCCCCCAATACTTCAAATAAGTACTTAAATTTGTAGCTGCTATAAACTTAAAAACTTCCCTTAATTTCTACTCTGCACAAATTTGTTACATGCCCTCTTGAAAGAAATAACCTGTGGAGCATTTATTGGTATAATAAGTTGGTATTTGCTTGTATTACATCAGTCCCATATTCTGAAGGGGAGAGCGGAGCCAGAAAGCCCCAAATGAAAAACAGGAAAAGGTTACACATAGGAAACAATTAGACAAGATCTTCAAAGACCCTTCTGCCTCCCCCTACGCCCACATTCCAGGGAAAAATGATTCCCTCACTCACTGTCCCATTCCCATAGCTCAGATGATAATCAGAAATCCCTAGAATCTAATGTTTATTTCGTTTGGCAACTTACACTTTTATGAACACCTGTTTATATCTTAATTGTCCCACAAGCTGGATGAACTCAATTTACAATGCAAATTAGACTACCATGTGGCAAAACTAACTTCAAAGAGGGAAAAAAAAAATCGGAGAGACCACAAAGCATCTTGGATCTTCTTTTTTCCTCCAGAAACCTTACATTTGTTAGAAGGGTTTCTGAGCACTCTTGCAGTGATATTTAGATATTGGCCTTATGTGCAAGATCTTCTCAAGCTAGACGTATTTTTGTGCTTCCAAATCATAAAGATATCCTTTAAATGGGCTAAGACATATTTCACTCATATGCTGGAGAATCCACATCAGTGAAAAGACCTTGATGAAGCCAACCTGACCAGCAGGCTTTTATAGCGACTGTGGTAATGTAATGAAGAGCTGGACACTCTACTAGAGAACATCAATCACCCATCAGTGCTGAGATCGCCCAAGCTGGTTACAATGCAAACACCAGCACAAAGCTATGTGATGCAGTCAAAGTCAAGGTTATGAAATGGCTTATGTTTTCACGCATGCATTCTTCAAGCATATATAGAACTGCAAGTCCTAAAGAATTTGATATCCCACATTAGTCACACTGGTTTCTACTTAAATGCCTAACTTATTTATCCAGAATACAATCTATTCAGAGCATATTCTCTGGACATTAGCTAAACAAAGCACTGCCAAATGCTATGACACACTATCCTGCTATGAGAAATATTAATTGAATGCACTTAGAAGATCACCAAACAATTTACTTTTCACCAAACACCAGGGAGTCAAAAAATCAGTTAAAATTATAGAAGGTACGGTAATCAAATTTAATTCAAATAAGCAAGGTGTTTTTCTTCATTCTTGGTTTGCAATCCAAATGAACAGGAATAAAAGAAACAGTATGTAAACATATAGGGTAGCTGGCCACCAGATACTAATTGCGCTCTGACGGCAAGGGTGTTACATGTTATTTCAAAACCAACGAAGTATAAAATTATCCTCTAAAGTAAATTCTTCCTTTTTACTCTTTTTTTTTTAATGTTTCTCAGCTGCCTTTAAAAACATCTAATTTGCTGCATCTCTGTGTGCTAACCATAAAGTCTGCCAAGAGTCTCGTAAGGAAGAAAAAATGCATAGTTTACAATGTACTGAGAAGCTGGATTTACAGTGCTCTGAAGAAGAATCAAAGATCAGTGCTAGCATTGTTATCATCCAAACTATTGAACAAGGTTTTCTAACAAAAAGTGATTCATTTAAAGAAATTTGTACTTTCTGTAAAAAAAAAAAAAAAAGGCTTTTTTTCCAGAAGCAGACCCATTTTCCTTAAAAAGACAACCTTGAGAAACAAACAGTACGTTCAATCTTCCAGAATATTTAGTAAATATCCAGCAATATCGTAATTATGAGAGAGACCTACAACACTACTGGTGATATAGAAATACTATCTTTATTTCAGGCAATTTTGTGGTATTACAGCAAATAGTGTATCATAATGTATCTCAGAATTTATTTAGCATTATGCAGTTATTTCTGATGTGTCTATGAATGGAAATTGTCTTAGGGGATTGTTCTTCCAATTGTGTTTCAGTTGATGCTTTTTAGGGTATTCACTGGGCCTTTTTAGAAAATTTGTAGGAATTCCAGAGCGAGCATCTCCATTGATGACAACAATTCACTTTTCATATAAGAACAGTAATGGCAAAGAGGAACAGAGGGGAAAAGAAAAATTACTCACAAGGCGCTCTGAATGTTTAGCACTTTGTATTCCAAAATTTAAGCTAGGAGAAAAGGGTCAGTAAAACCTTGCTGGAGGAGGGAAAGTGTACATGACATGATAGTTTTTAAATGTCACAAAAAACCCAACCCAAAACATCAACAACAAAACACCCCCACACCCAAAACTCCAATAAGTATGTGACCTATATCCTTACAGAACTGTAAGAAGGGAAGAAACCCACCCAGATAAGCACAATACAGATGCCCTTGAGTGGTTCAGAAAACCTCACGTGAATCATGACAGCTGCTATTCTTTCGAGGCTCACTCAAAAGTTTAGTCAGCATCCCCTCCAGGGACTCAAGAAAAAGTTATTTCTATCTGGGAGAACAAAAGTAGGTGGAAGAAGTGCTGGAGACCTTGCAGTAGTTTGGTTGCCATACCCAAATGGCTTCTGGTTGCTTGCTTTCTTTCTTAACAGAAACACAGTGAATGGGATTGTAATACTAGCCTAAGATTAGTGTTGTCAGTGGTTGCAATAGGGCAGACTTCCACACTGAAAGCTTCAGGCTAAGATCGAGTCCTTGGAGAGGCTTTTAGAAGCAAGAATGGCTGTCAGTGGAAATCAGCTTTCCCATTTGCTTTGGGCTCTTGTTTCCCAGCTTCTTATGACTCTCATTCTGTAATACAGCAGTGATTTGTCTTTCTTAAAGAGCTCCTGCTACCTGTACAAATTTTGTGTGATTAGTAGGCAGCATGTTTTTTCTCCATTTATCAATATTGCTGTTCAGAGTAAAACAGAACCAGATTTTAAAATACGCATTTAAGAATATTTTTACTGATTTGTGACATACATTTTAGATATTTTTCTTTTTCCTCTTTAAAGCATGCTTTTCAGCTGTTTCTTAGACTAGAAGGGAATCAAGGTCAGGTTAATGTTGCTGAAATCTTAAAGAAAGAAATTCTAAAGAAACAGTGAAAAGTACCTCTGACATTCTACAGTTTTTCATTGTTATAGCAAAGCTCCCCACAGAGTATCCTGGCCTGCAAAGAATAGTAGGGGAATCTTTGCTAAACCACACTTTCAGTATCAATAATCATGTACATTTGTACATCCTTATTGGCATTAAAACAATTAGAAAAGTGTAATTATTCAGAACTAGTTTTTTCTCTAACGTAGGAACAATTCGGTATTTTAAATGCAGAATGAACTTTCTGTAATTAGTACATGCTCCTTGCTCTCTCCAACAGCTAAACTGTTAATCTCTGCAGAGGGGAAGAATTGCAAGGTTGCCGTTTGAACTCTGGATACTCCAAATGTTCCATGGTTAAAGTGTGTTAGTTTAATTATCCTAGTAAATACTAGAGATGCCTATGAGTTTTATTTATGAAACGCTTACAGAATGTAATTCTACCCTGAAAAGTATTCTTAAGTACCACAAAAGACTGCATATCTAGTGTCTAAACCAACTATCTCGTTTGTTCATCCTAAAAGCAAAAAAAATTGTTTTCTTCGTTAACAATTTCACAAACTCAAACCAGAACAAGATTAAGGTTCTGGGTTTTTTTCTCAATCCCCTATAATGACAATTGGGCACAGGAAATATTTGGAGACGGGTTGGTGATAACTTCAGCAAATATACTGAACTTAATATAACCAAAATTGTATAATGATATTTTTATTCCCAATTCCTACTTTTATTCCTTTATTCCTAATTCCTATTATTTAATTATTTCATTCAACAATTGTTTAAAGACAAAGAACCATAACATCTTAAATGTGGGCATCTATAATGAGAAACTATAAAATCGTGAACAAACAGGGATAAGATGCAACATGAAGAAAGACTGCAGAAATAAGAGAAAGAAGAAATAAGAAGGAAGCAGAACAGGATTCTAAATCTTTATTAAAAATGCTAAGTCTTAATTTCCCGCCATAACTAAAATAATTATACTCTTATCTTTCCTTCTATCCCAACCAATTTTAGCACTTTTGAATCTGATAACTGAAGAGCTCTATCAGCATTTATGCCCCCTCAGTAGCAGGGTTCCTGTTCTTGCTGCCTCCCTGTGCCTCTCTGGAGGCCCCTGAGCTTAGGGCACTGTCCTAACAGGTGAATTTTGGACAACATTCCCCTCTGCAACATGGAATATTGTGATAAGAATTATCTTAGAAGAGAGATGTGGGTTCGAGTAAGGAACAGTTTATCTAGTTCCTCTGTTCCTTCGAAGTACTCTGCAAGCTATTCATAGCAAAGATCTCATACATTATAATAAGCAACACGAACAATATTCAGCATGTTGTGCTTCTGCCAGTGCCAGGAAATGTTACTAACTAGGCCAGATCTTTTTTATGTCTTTTTTCTGTAGCATGTATGCTGAAAGATTAAAAAGTTCATGAAAATTACTATAGTAAGTAAACTGCAAGCCAGAAGAACTGTAATTGAAAACGCAGGCAGCTCTAGACATCCAGCAGTGCATTCCACAGCCACAAATCAGAAGTGAAGGACAAGTCAATATATTGCAAAAGGAATAGAAAAGTCCGATAAATGCTGATAATGGATCTGTTCTGTAACTTCAGTGTCATCCAAAAGCACAAAGTACTCACATTTATTTTGCTGCTACCTTCATTCCTGATGTAATACAAAACTCAGATATTAACTATTAAAATTCAGTTATCTATTGAAGCAACTTTGAACCATGAATGAGTTCTTTGTATGTGGGGCAATAATTTTTAAATAACTAGGATGCAAATATTACACACACACCTAGAAAATACTCTTTTAACAGAGCTGGAATCACGAGGAAAGGCTATATTTTAACTTTTCAATATAGCCAGAGAATATACTAAGAAATTAATTTTCTATAAAACTTTAATTGCATATTGAAATAAACAGTATTTAAATAATCCATTTTAATTTAGCAGCTATATTTGGTCGATGTAGTTAGTGACAACAAGATTTGAGTTTCTCTCTACTGCTCCAAGCAAAAAAATATCCTGAAGACTTTTTGGAAGCTGATGTCCTGAATAGGAGGAGCTTAGACAAACTGGGTGTCTGCCTCTATGTCTCTACCTCTTGTTCCCAACCTCTGCTATTGTAGAAACTCCAACATGGTAATCTGCTACGGCGGGAAAAAGATGACAGTTCCTCTGAGATGGTAGACGTCTGTGGAGCAGAACCTCTAAAAAAGAGGGATAATACTGCATTCTCTCATTATTCTCCTAAGTGTACGAAAATCTAAGGACTTGAATGGGAAAGGAAGCTGTCTACTTAAGAAAAGAACTTAGACAATCAAACATAAAAGACTAGTAAGAAAATACTTAGCAAATATCGTTTCACCAAAAAAGTCAATAAATTTTTCAGCAAATTGGAACAACTGGGAAAAGCTGCATACATCAGAAGTTATTGTTTCGAGAAGAAAAGGAAATCTCTCCTTGAGTAATTGAGGTAGTCAGCAACATCCGTGAAATGTCTCCCTAGAACGTTAATATCAGTGAGAGGAAAAAGACAGAGGGATAACAATTTCCATCTACAATAAGAGGAAAGGAAAAGGAAATGATCTTGGATTTGGTATTCAGAGAAAAGCTAATTAAGTAGAGTGAACAGAAAAGAATTACTAGTCTGAACCCAGGTGAAGCTTCCTCCAGTGATACCTGCGAACAACGTCCTCAGCCGTGCTTTCAGAAGCTTTGTTAGGTAACTCAACCCCTGGATCTTCCTAACGGTCTCTCTCCTCAGTCTTGAAAAACATAAATGGGTTCTCAGGCAGATGTGTGAATAAAAATTGCTGTACTAAGTGCTTTATTGTGAGGTTTTTATCGTGCTGCTTAAAATCCAAGCATATGGTAAGACTAGCAATATGTCCTATTTACAAATTTAAAATATTCTAACGCCGAAAAAGTGAATTAGGCAAGTGTCTCCTAACACAACTTTCCACCTGCTCTCTCCATAGAGATTCAAGCCAGTAAGAGAAAGGAAGGATGGATATTTGACTTTAAGTTCCTCCATACACAGTGTGTAGCTGGAGCACTTGTCAACAGCACCTTCAGCAAACAGCTTACCAGGAGCCAGAGCCTGTAAAGCTTCAATCTACTAACAGTAACAAGACTGAGTTGTCCTCAGCACCTACTGCTTAGGCTTTGGAGATGCAGGAATAAAAGCATGATGACTCTTAAAGCAGTAAAGGACCAAATAATTAATTAAATAAATAAGAGGAAACAAATATTGGTCATCTCGTTCAATCAAGGTGGCCTCTTTCAGCCCCCTGGTTCTCTATGGAAGGAAGATAATTAGACCATAATGAAAAGGAAGAAGGGCAATTTTCGGGCTTTTAAAATAGGTTTGTTTTTATCAAGCAGGTCTACTAATTGCATTACAACACTAGAAAAGAATTTTTAAAATTTGTAATACTGTGGAAGCAAAGAAAAGAAATTTGCAAACAAATAATTTCCATTTTATCTTGTATTTTTAAAAAATGCTTTAGAACAAAATTTGACTATGTGCTGACCAATGCACAATCTTTCACAAGTCTGATACGACTGAGGAGTAGTGAAGTTTTGGGGATTTTTTTAGGGCAGAAATTACAGCAGTAGCACATTATGGTAAAAGGATCAAACCACACTGATGGAAAGTACAGAAAAACATATTCCTGTCTTATCAATATTAGCACTTTGGACTGAAACGAGACAGTTTTCATGTCATATTTCCTTTCCATTAAAATGGACTGCCCACTGCTGTCTCTGTTTTTTGGGTTTTTTTCCCAAAAGTGGCAGTGAAACTAACCTAAAGACATTGTTATTTTCCTTACTTGGTGTTTAGAGTAAGTATTAATAAGCTGCCCTATACCAGTCTTTCAGCCACCATTTTACGCTAATGCATCATGTTGTAAATATCACTGTAGCATCAGGCTGTATTAGCACTCAGTCTCATCAAGTGATGTATGATCTACATTGCATTTTAGATCAATTTTAATATTTGGAAAGCTCAGAAGGGTTGCTCCCAGAGGCAGGATGACTGACCAATCAATTTGTTGACAGCAGCAAAGTGAACCAGCATTACTGGCTTTTAGTCCAACCACATGTGTTTGGGCAAGAGATATAGGATAATCAGTAGTTTTATCTGGGGATTAAGCTAGTCAGAAGATCCCAAAACTAGAGAAAGGCTAAAAAATGTGATGGGAACATCTGGGCACCCAATCTGAGCATCTCCTGCTACAAATAACCATCCAATGTAACTGAATAAGCATGCAATTAAGTCAAGCGTATAGCGAGTCTCTGCTCAAACTAAATAGGGAGGTATACAAATTGTGCTTCTGGATACATGTGCCTTGTCACTATTTGGAGTATACGTTCCTTTACTAAAGCCTCGCTCTCAAAATGAAGAGGCTGCCAATCAGGCCAATTTTACTATTTTATGAACTTTTTACATGCGGGTATGTACATTGCTATTTATAGGCACTAAACGATGAAAATATACCATGCTTGTGTGCTATAATTTCCCTACAGGAGGTGGTTTTGTCTTCTGTTGCTCAAACCTTGCCAATCATACAGACCGACCACAGCACTGACTCCGGATTCCACAGGCAGGGCTGTGGTAGGGACGGATGCTCCAATCCATTTGTTGTGTTTATGTGTATTTGCTGGCCAAACAGAACATTCAAGTCCCATCTTAAAAGACTGTAAGGCTTCCTCAGTTCTTGTTGTAATGAAATCTCAACTGAAGTTAAACAAAGCGTTTAACAGTATTTCACACTTGCAAAGTGCTATAGAAAAACGCTTTGTAAGAGAAAGCTGCATTACTTTTTTGAAAATGAACTGTTCTCTAAGTTCAGAGAGGAAGTTGGTAACAACCACGTTAATTCACATCTCTCAATTCCCACTCCAGTTCCCTATATCTAAAAATATAATACTTCCCTTTAAGAAAAACATAACATTCTTGATGTTACTATGATTACTAAGTATCTGAAATAACCCCAGCTGTGTATCATGTTACACAGCGAAAAAGTCTAACTATTCACTTTTAGAATTGAGAAAAACCCTACAAGGTGAGAGTCTTACAAGACACCCCCAGGTCTTACTGGTTGACCCTGGGTCAAAAGATGGCACAAATCAGAGTTTATGAAATGTTGTTTATGAGGCTATAGCAACTCATCCTTTGTGACATGCAGAAGCACATGTGTATGTATGTATACCTAATATATTTACATATGATATGTACATACACCCCCCCCCCCCCAAGTTGCCCAACTGTTGAGGGCAGACAGAAGTCCATTGGTCCATACGTTCTGGAGGTCTTCCTAATATGAAAAGGCCTCTTAAATATTTTGGTCAATTATCAAACAGATAGCAATATGAACGTTACAATATAATGAAGCTTTAGAAAGTAAATATGCTATTGTATAGTAATAGTTGCAATATGTAATAGTTGACTTTTTTAGCTGACTGGGCTATTTACCTTTGTTCTCAGTAAGATCACAGCCATATACTGTGCCCTTCTTACCATATGGCAGCTCTACTTCATACAGACTTTCGATCTGTGGCTGCACACGGATCCCCCAAAGAACTGCCCGCTATTTACTATACATGCAAAGGATGCAGGGAGCTAAGAAAGTTGATGTCCATTGCAGCCACCAACGCTGAAAACTAGTCATCCTTCTTTAAAGGTAATGTTAAAACATCACTTCCTATAGCTTATGATCATACACAATAGATCTTTCTTCTGATGGTACCAGCATTCAGTGAAAAGTACATGCTTGATGACCTGCTGCAGACTTATTCCAGTCCCCGCTAAGAGTGGATAATTTCATTAAGTGATTATTGCTTACATACCCAATTAAGAAGAGAGAAACTATGGACCAACATGCTTTAAGGGCTTTATAGGTGAAAAAGAAGATCTTGGAGTTAATATGACATACAACAAGCAATTAATCTAACCAGGCCATGACTAGAATTCTACCTTATGAGAGCTTAAAAAAAAAAGCCAATCTGAGCAACAACATTTTCTATAGACACTATATTTTGTCAAAATGAAGCAAACTAATCACAAACATTGGCCAGTAATTTTGAAATATAAACCACCTTCTCTAAAGCAAATGTAGGGTATTTAAAATGATGCAGTAAATCATCACCAGAACACCCTTCTCAAGATTTTAAATATGGGACCCTCTGAACCATAAATGAAGAGTTGGGTGACTGAACAGGGACACGACCAGTAATAGCTCCTTTTCCAGTAACTTGTAAAAATAATCCACACAGCCAAGCTTTAGTAAAAACTGGGCAACAATAGGTCTGGAAGAACCAATTAATTTTATTTATTTTTTTAAAAGAAACAAAAGAGAACATTAGCATTATTCATGCCCTGGAACTGTATCAGGTGATCTGCTCAAAAGGATGTCTTAAAAGTCTATCAACTTCAGCAATATTTGCTAATTTCTCTAGATGAGTAAAAAGAAAATTAAATTAATTTTTTCCCCTCCTCTGTGCACTCAGAACTCCCATTATCTCTCCCTTGATATTTCATATCTCATAGTATTTCTGTCTTTCCAATTGACTAATATGACCCCTAACCAGATACCTAGGAAACTGTTATTTACATCTGTTCAGAATCCTTACATAGCAGCTTTACAAAGGATCAATTTAATGAGGATATTATCTGCCAATTCAGATATTAAAATTTTTTTTCTAATTTATTTAGATACTTGCCCAAAACAGTACACACCAGTATCTATATGCAGAAAACCATAGAAAATGTTAAATTTACTTCAGGAAACATGGGCTTTCTATCTGCTACGTTCTCAGTTTATAGCAGCAAATTATGAAAAGAAAGGGCACAAGAGCCATAACAGAACTATTGCAATTCATGAAGAAAACTATGTCCTATGATGATAAGTATCACAGCAAGGTATATAATTAAGAGTGGCTATAATGACAACATATAAATTAGATAATTATGGCTTAAGCAATCCCTTGGGGGATTTTCTCTTGCCCTAGAAAAAATATAACAAGCTCCTTAGATAGAACGCAATAGCTATTAAGTATCTGAGGGAGAAACAGGACTATAAAGACAAAAAAAAAAAAAAGAGCACACAGCAAGAGAAAAATCTTAATTTACAATCTAAAGACAGCTCTCATTTTTGGTAGTTTATGTTAATACACTTACTGGTACAGTTTTCACCCATCAAATCTGCTGACAACTGTTGGCTAAAGAGCACATGTCAGATTATCAAGAAGTGCAATATCAAATAAACACGAGCTGCTTCTTAAGGTGACAGTAGGGAGATACAAAACACTGCAGCTATTACCAGAAATGTAATTTTTTGTTGATGTTGTTGTTTCTTACATCAATTTAATAATCCCAGGTGTCCTGGACACCAGACATACAATAATCTTCATAAATCCTAATTCTCAGCCATACCATCTGTCAAAAATATTTTTTATGTCTCCTAATAGATATGCTACATAATTGCTCTCACAGTAGGACAAAAATACATGGTTGCGCTAATTTGCTTTACCAATGGAATAGCTCATTATCAAAAATAACCCCACCACATTACTAGGCTTTCTAGCACTCTTCATATATCAACACTAGCCTTTCCATTCTGTTATTTTCTATAACCTTAAATTCCCAGTGAAAGCAGATAAAGATTGAATTATCTGGGAATTGTACTATAATAATGGAAAACTCGCAAGCATGAAAAAATAAAACCGTAATATCTCTTTCTGTTATGATGGTGTTGCAGTTAAAATTAGAAGCTTTGTATTTCACTGTCACAAAGAGACTAATTTAAGTTCTCAGCCCTGCAGCGTGCTAAGCATTTTGGCCCCAATCCAGAAAAGCACTTAAATGCGCGTATGACTTTTAGCTCATGAGCCTGAAGCGACTTCAGCAGGATTGTACATGCTCGATTAGGCCCAGAGCACTCACTACCCTGGTGGACAATGCATCTGACTCGGCATCGGGAGATGACCCTCCCAAACCTCCATCTGTACTTGCGGAGATGGAGAGGGTACTCCACATGGGACTGTTCAAAGTAGGAGCTTCTGTTCCCACTCCCGTGGGAACGTTTGGACTAAAGTTGGCCTTTGAGAACACCCTTCCTCAACAAGTTTCTAAATATCTGCAGTTCCTCTAACATGCATGTGGTATCAAAACCCCTTAAAATAACGCAGACTGCAGGTACTGCCGTTGTTATAAGAGGTTCTGTTACATGTTGCTAGTTGCAGCAAGATAATTTTGGTGTAAGCTTTTTTTCGTGCATTAGTTTAAATAAGTTGTGCAAGTTTATACAGAAATATGTACTTGATAATTCAGTAATTGTACAGAAAACAAATCCAACAGTACCTAAGTAAATGGGAAATTCCAAAGATCATGACAGTTACCAAAAAATACTCCAGAAGATACTTTCTTCAAAAAATCAAACTCAACCTCATTTCCTTTTTGAATAAGGAAGTGACCCAGCAACAAAGTATTACTTCCTTCTTCTTTAAATCACATTTCTAAAAGCACTTTCCATGTTCCACAAAGTCTACATCTATTAAATTGTAAAACAGATTCTATTTAAAAATAAAAGCAAGTTTCTAGCAATTGAAAGATGCAGTTGAAGAACTAAACATTCTTCTGTTCAACTCTGCATGACAAATATCTGATACTACTTTGCAGTCTAACAGATATGTTTTAACATACTGTACTATGTTTACGAAGTATTCTTGTTTTAATGCTAGCAAGCTTACTATTTCAGTTAATGTTCTGTTTCTCAGTGACATATTGAATACATAATACAATGCTTTTCCAATTTTGCTAAATTGGTAGATTTCTCCCACAAATTTATAAAAACATACTTACTACTGCAAATAGGAATATTGCTTCCCTAATGGCCAGAATTATCCATTTCATTTCCATGATCCTCAGTTACTCTATTTAATTTGAGAAATGGAGAACTCCTTCAAGTAAATGTGAAGTCCAAACACCCAAATCCAGAGACCGGAATTAATAACTTAGATACCACCAAATGCTGTATCTGCTGTATCTTAATTTAATTGATGTTGTCACAAGCCAGTTCATACAAGTATTTTTGTGACATACTAAGTCTTTTAATATACAGATTAAAATAAATCTTTGTTTTATTTGCACTGTAATATCTGCTATTTTATTTTGAAAACTTTACTTCTTTCCTCTGACTCATAAACACTTAAAATCTACACAAGTTCCTATTTACTGAAAATCCACAGAATTGAACAAACCACTGACACTACAATAACTGGCAGCTCACAATACCTAGCAAGAACATCACATTAAGGGAAACTGTGTCTGTGCAGTAGGTAACCACAACACCAATGCATTATACTGCCTCAGAATTGCAGGACTTCAGCTGCAAAACACCCTGGCTCAGATGTGCACAGATCCAGAAGTCAGACTAAAATTTTGCAATTAATTATAACTAATTCATACTGCCATGTTATCAGAAGGCAAACCACTCATTACTATGATGAATTAAAGATTTCTGTATCAGACACAGTTTTTAATTTGAAATTAAAAACGGAGACTACAGATCACACACACGTTGACCACTCTTAAAGATGCAACATTATCACACACACCTCTGATATACCAAGGGACTTAGCAATAATAAATATTAAAATGGCATTGAGAAGAGAGAGACAGACAGAGACACAGTTCCAAGGCTAGATATGAGAGAGAGAAATTTTAGGTTAAGCAAAAAAACCCCACCACAAACGCACCAAAAGTCCAAGCAAAATGTCTCACAGTTATCTTGTAAATATCTAAAATATTTATGTTCTATAGATGCAAAACAGGCTCATTGCAAAAACATTTTCAGAGGAGGTGGAGAAGAAAATAAGTGTACATCATATGCAGAAATATTCTGAAAAGCCCTCTTTGGTATACATGGATTAAATATTAAATAAACCAGATGAAGAAAAAGAAGTCCAAATTTACAGCCACACAGTACTGAAAGAGAAAGAAAACACACAATAAAGACAGTCTATTATACTCACACATTTACAACATGTTACTTATAATGGTAGCTGTGGAAATAAATGACATGTAAATGTTTGACATTTTCCATCACTACTCACCACGCTAATGCTTCTATGCAATTCATTAACATTCTAGCTACAGTTTCATGCTTGCATGTCTTAAGTATAAAAATAAGATACTCAGCAATACCACACAGCCCAGCCTTCTTACTATTTCTTTTTCAAATCAGTATCAGTGACCTTGATAATATCGCCATCTAATTACTAGCAATGCTTCTTTTATGATAGATGATGAGGAAGGCTGAGTAGGCACTCAGTCTAGGGAAGATGTGAATGTGTTGAAACCTTCTCCTGCAGGACATTCATGCTTCTTAAATGAGCTGCTATGGAAGCTTCATCATGTGTGCATAAGGAAATAGTCTCCTACCTGTGGAGGTTGGTTGTACATTGGTCTGGTCTCTGGAAATGAGGTTTTATCCTTTGACTCTCTACTTTGATCATCAATTGTGTCACCTAGCAAAGTAAAAAAAAAAACTATTATATCACTGAAATCCTTCATATTGTATATGGAATAAGAAAAACTCTTGAGTCTTCCTAAAATCCAATTATACAATTCCCTGGGAAAGGGAGAACTCTGCTGCCACATTTATATTTTACAATTTTGAACACAAGGAAAGAGAAAAGCATTTGAGAAGTGCTCTGCAAAAACCGGGAATAAATCTGTGTCAATTACTTAAAGGGAAAAATTCAGAGGAAAAAAAAGAAAGAAAAAAAGCAGGGCCCCTATTTTTGCACACTTTAGGACCATTAAGTTCTAATAATGACAAAGTGTGAAACAAAGGAAACATAGTACAAGTATCTGGTGCGAAAGAGATACCAGGTGCGCACATCCGTCACGTCCCAATCCCACATCAGGCTAGAGGACATGTGCGCCATTACTCTACCCTCATTCGTAACCTCGTTTCCATACAAAGGGTATCTGTGCATGAGTGCTGAAAGAGAGACACAACATACTGAGAGAAATTGCCTGGGTTTGACCGTACCAGGACAACGACCACTTGGCAGGCTGGGCACTAACCTCCTCCCATTGGATAGACGTGGCTACCTCTGACCAGGATTTTACTGAAAAGACATGGTTCAGTTTATCCCAAAAGCTGCAGCTGGTGCCACTCTAAGATGGGCAGACCACAGCAATAAACTAGAGACAGAGAATTTAAATTGATTTTAAAGACAGAAGGTACATTATTAATTTTATTAAAAAGGTAGAGGTAGTAAAACAAAAAAAGCAGCCTTTGTTTCTCAGATATTGTAGAAGAAATATCCACCTAGCCTATCTTCTCCAATCTTCTTTGTTGGTGGGAGGGTGTACAAGAAGTTGTAAAGATTTTGTGGGTCGTCTCCTTCTGCTGTTAGTGCTACTTGGCAAATAGTTTGTAAGAGGAGACAACTTAGAAAGATGAAAGATTTAGTCACATAATTCTGGTTTTATTTTTATTTGAACTGATATTGCTTTCTGTAATGGAGTATTTTGAAAGTCTGTATCCTTAAAGAGTCTTGCAGCAACAATTCTAAATTAAAGTGTTCAAGTTACTGTACTTTAACTCCTTTGCTAAGCCTGTGTTTTTGGCAGTCCTCTTCCATTTTCTCCAGAGGTTTAGTTAGAGCTGATGCACCTGGCAGAAGCCATCGGGAACAGCAGCCAGCTTTTGCCCATGCCCAGTTAGCCTGGAAGCTAATGACGCATGCTTGCTCCACGCTGTCATCAGCCCCTAAGGACTGACTAGTCAGGTCCCCCGGGTACAATGTAATATTTGGCAAAGTATCTTATGAAAACAAAGAAAAATAATTAGAGGTCTTGTAAACACCTTTTGTGTTCCCTTCTAGTCCTACATTCCATGAAGAATGCAGGAGGAAAGACTCCACAAGATACCCCTCCCTAAAATCAGGACTTGTCAAGGGAACTTATGCTGGCTGCACGGAGACTTGTGAAGATGCAAGTAGACTGCAGCAAGCTGGACAAAGACTTGTCGAGTGTGTAAGGAAGAGCTGCATAGCCAGTCAGTAGCAAAGGGACAGCTAATTGAAGTCAGTGAGATGATTCATATTGGGTAAAGTTGGGTGTATGCATACACATACTGAAAGAGAGTTACACAGGAGATTTAAGAAACACTGGAACCAACTTTTTACTCCTTGTTGTTACATACCGTTCCTGAGAAAGCACTCGGAAGTTTTTATATGCAAAAAACAGAAGACCAAATTCATGTGTGTTAATGCTATCCAGAATACACTTTTTTCCTGTGATTAGTTTTCCTTAAGATGAAAAGAAATCTTTGTTTGAAATCAGGACCAAAGGGTCAAAAATGTAAAAATGTTCACAGGAAAGGAAGAATAAGAACAGCTCATTTGGAGAGAAATGAAATTTTTTGACTTAGACTTTTGACATCCAACTCCCAGAGGTCATAAATTCTTAAGGAGGCCAAAATGTAGCAATATCTATAGTTTCACAAATCAAATTGACTTTGTAAACTGAACTTTAATGCAGAGCTCTTCTTTGATTAAAAAAAAAAAAAGGCAAATGGGAAAAATGGCAAAACCCCAACATCTTGCCAAATTTTCAGGCATATGGTTCTGCAAGAATAAGCCATGAATCTTTGTATAGACTGTTATTATTTGAGTTAATGGAGTTAAAACAGTTATAGGCAGCTGCATACCAAGCTGCCCAAGATATCCACTAGGATAGAATAGTTTTCCAGAGAAATCAGTATTCTCAGTGTACTTCTTTCACTGGTTCCTATCTCAAATATCCAAACAGATTAGTCATCCTCATTTCTAGTAGCCCAAATAATGAATTAACTCTCAATTACCTCCCCAGCTCCACCAGTTCCCAACCTTATCAAGCTTGCCATAGCTGACCCATCTTGTTTAGCCACCCCCAATTTTTTTTTGTTCAGCTTGCCTTGGTTTCCCATTGACCTCAATTCTAATCTCTTCCCTTAACTGGAAGTCACAGTTTCTCTTCCCTCTTCAGGCTCAGCCTTTCAAATGCTTCCCTCTGATCTGGCTTTTCCTCTTCTCCACTGCAACCCTGCGATCTCCTCTTCCCATCTCCCTACATGTTAGGAAGGTGGATGAAGGTAAACACCGAATAGACAGACATCCCACAACAGCACAGACCTTTGGGAGCAGCAACTAATGTGGGTTCTTTTAAGCCCTTCACACGTTCTGGTTGATAGTTTTTGACTGGGGAAAAAAAAAAACCAACCACCACCACCCTGCCAAAGACCCCAGAAAAAATCCCAAACCCAAACAATTCCCCTTACACAATCCTGATGTAAATAGGCATATAATTACAATTTTGCCAAACTAAGCAACTGAAATCTGGCTTTGAAAAAATCACAAACATATAACCTTAAGAGGCAGGGCTACCAATTCCCCACCACCACTCCCCAAAAAAGTCTTTCGTCAGAACTGAACTGCAAATACATTCACAGATAAGGCCAGAGGGACCACTGTAATCATCTAGCCTAACCTCCTGTATAAATATAGGCCATAAGATTTCTTGAATTAATTTGTTTGAACTATAGCAAGTTTAAAGCTGTATTTTAATTAAGAGATAACAGACAAAATTATTCATTTTACAAAACAATTAGATTCTGGCTCATATATCCCTTGGTTTAAAAGCATTATGCAAAGTTTTAGTCATAAAACTCCTATTAAAAGAAAAATCTAAGTCATGTATCTAAAAATGTCGTATACTATTTAGAGACTATAAGAATTAGAAATGAAGGGCGCTCCCTGCAGTGTAATATGGTTTAAACATCAGCAGCATAATCTGTGATATGCAGGACATCACTAGGAAAATTTATCAGGAAAGAAATAATCATGCTTATTGCTGTAAAATATTCCCTTACTTATCAATGGAAAAATATTTTCAAGTTTGAAAAGAGAGCAGTAGACATATTTATCCTACTGTCCAGATGAGCCCATATTTAAAATCCTCAGTCTTGGGAGGCTGTTTTTAAGTTATATTAAGCCTCTTCCAGGCCCCAACGAATGGCGATGCACTCCAAGGTCAGACATACATTTCTCCTTTCACTGAGCTGGTGCTGGAGTTACACCAACATTCTCTGAGTTCCACTGGTATCTTCTTTTTCCAAGAACTGCAGCCAGGTGTTGCACAGGAAAGAAATACCCAATCCAGTCTTCAGTATGTACTATGTATGTCCCCCCTCAAACCTCAGAATTTTTTGTTTCTTCAGAAATCTGCATTCAGCTGCCTATCTGGACCTCAGCGAACTCTTGTATAGAAAGGTTCAACCACAAGTTTGGCTTCTACTCAACAAGGAAGTGGGGTTTCTATTTATACTCTTTCCTCTTCCAGCATTTTGTTATCCTCAAGCTGTGTAGTCTCTTGATCAACAGACAGCATTTAAAAGCCTAACCCGCCCTCACTTTAAAAAGTTAAAACCAATTGTAAATATATTTTAGGTCTTCTGTAACTTAGATTGCCATTTGTCCTAGTCTGTGCAAGAACCCTGTGAGACAGTGAAGCATGTGCAACACAGCAAGCAGTAACTAGCTACCAAATACATGGATTTTCAAATGTCACCTTCAGCTTCAAAAGAAAGACAGCTATTTTCCATTATACTTTAGTTAGTTGCTTAACTATTTGTTGCCTGTCATTATCTTCTCTATCCTGCATAGAAATGGCAAGAACAAAGAGTATTCTGGCTTCTACTCGGAAGCAAAAAGACAAAAAGTTTTAAGAGAGGATTAGTAGGATCTAAAAACAGGAGAGGCTGACCCTGTGGAAGCATCAAGGTTTTACTGCAGTTTCTTGCCCCTCTTTCTTACTCATAAATCTTCCCCTCTCTCCCCGAGATAAGGAAGCAAGCCAGGCCAGACACACCAATTTTAAGTCACCCTGCTCCAGAATAAACTAACAGAACTTCAGGCTTCAGTCCATTGACAGTCGCAGCGCTTTCAATGTAGGGAGGTACTGAAGAAGTACTGTAATTCCCTCTCCCCTCTGAACATCTGAGTCTTGGTACTCCCTACAATCTCACTTCTGTGTAATGGGATAGTATCATTTTTCTGAGTCCTGCTCTTCTCTCAGCCTCTTTTAAATAGCCTCAAGCTCCCTTCAACAGGGAAGAAATGTGTTTCTGCTCAGTCTCTCCCCAGCCCTGCTTGTTTCTCCAGCACCCACTGCCAGGGTCTCACAGCTTCCATTTGCTTCCAGCACCACTGCAAGCTTATTAGTAAAAAGTTCCTTTCCTTTCTTTGTGCATACAGCAGACAGGCAATCAGCAATGGATGTCAAGTGTCTGCTGTTCTCCTCACTGCCGTTTCCATCCTCAAGCTTCATCTCAGCCGCCCTGGTTCCTTTCAGGAAGAGTCCACAGCTACATTTAGTACCAAAGAAGAGTGCTGAGCTGCCAATCCAGAATATCAGTCAAATATGTTCACCAGCCCCTTCCTGCCCAACGAGTGAGCTGGGGACTGCAGTGGGGCAGTACCAGGGAACACTGATGGCAGTATCCAAGACACAAAATTATGCTGGTTTTATGGGATCAGGACAACTAACAGAAGACAGAGGGAAGACCTTTACAAATCTTTGCTAATGAGCATAGAATCACAGAATGGTTTGGGTTGGAAAGGACCTTTAAAGATTATCTAGTCCAACCCCCCCAAATGTACTGTACACACTTATGGCAAAATATAATAAACTGTAAGTGGTTTGACACTTCCCATTGGTGATTAACAGACCACTGAATGATCCATCTGAATCAAATAAGGCACTGGCCAAGTGCTGTCCTCTTCAATGAGAGAGTTGGGACATTGATGGATAGGTGGTTCTTCTCTTTTCTTACAGTGGGACTACCATTCTGTCTAGCATTAGTGCTATAAAACCTACACATTAATCCTCATTAGCTTCCATGTGCACATGGCCAAGACATAATAGCCTTATAAGAATATGTATAGTTGGCAAAACAATGAAGTCATCCTAGTTTCAGGTCACCTCATCCTGGTTTCATATTAAAGCTTTTCTTATCAACAGCAGTTTCATTTCAACAAGCTAATAATACCCCCTAAAAATCCAATATATCAGCAAAAAGATTCTCCACAGCTGCAACTTTCAGCAAAACAAGAGTTTAAGAGTTTATGCTGCATAAGGGTGAGTGAGAAGGAAGTCTGTGTAAGCCCATGCTAAGGCAGAGGTCTGTGTTAGCCTAAGCAGGCACATGGTAAGTCTTTGGCAGCCTTATACTGAGTTTCAACAGTGTTTTTATAGCTGGGTATTAAGGTGTCCTACAAATAAATCTTTGACCAGGAGTAAAACTTACCAGTATCTTCTCTAATTATCCTGATGAATCATGAGAAAAATCTATACAAACCTTGCAGAATGAGAACTCTGAAAGACTGATTTCTTCAAACTTGTGAAAGGGAGGGGAGGAAACTGTAACAAGGTAAACATTATCCTGAATGTTTTTGCATTTACAGACATGAAACAATAAGGTACAGTCCTTTCCCAGTTAAGAGGAACAGCAAATCCAACTACAGCACATGCCACTGAAAATTATGGCAGTGGGACTCCAAATTGCTACCCAGTTTCATTTTGGTATCCCATCCTTCTGCAGGTGATCTGAATGTAGAGTCTCCATTTTTTCCTAAACAATTCTGTCAGGGTCTTCTCAACCCACATCCCACTATCAAGATCACAGCAAAAAAACCCACAGATTAAAAACTCCCCTACAGAAACTTTTTTTTCCCCAAATGAAAACTTTCAGGAAGATGGCAATAGAAAAACAGTATGAGAGGATTCGAGGCTCCTGTAGAGTTTCAGTATCTCAGATCTACATACTTTTAAGTTTACAAAAAGCTTTTTATTTCTGTGCTTTTTTGTATTTCCAACTTCTTAAAAGTTTGACTTCTTTCAAAGCTTTCCTGGATCCTAAAACAAAGAACCCTTAGAGTTTAAATCCAACTCCATCTCCAGCCACTTCACTGAGGCTAAATCATTCCCACTCCCTCAACCCCCATTTATATGGCTTTCTTTTAAGAGGTGGCCAGCTCTTTCAGAAAGCTGATGAATCAAAAGCCAAAGATTCATAGCAAAATTTTGGTTGGAAGGAATCCCTGAAGGTCACACTAGTCCAACCTCCAGTTCAGCACAGGGCTAACTTCAAAGTTAAACTATGTTCCCCAGGTGCTTGTCCAGCTGAATTCTGAAAGTCTCCAAAGATGGAGATTCCACAGCCTCTCTTGGTTCTCAGTTATATCTATCCCTCTACTATTTGTTACCTGCAGGTCCACAGTCATGTTTAAAGAAAGCTGTAGAATTCATTCATCCATGAGCCAGGATCTCCTATGATTAAATTTTATTTCACTTTGGTTTTAACTTACAATACTTCCTTGTCAAACATAAAGAAATGCTGAGGTTCAATCTCATTCTGTTTTACTGGTGTGATACATCCATGCAAGTACTTTCCCCTGCGTTATATGTGCATACCAGCCTTTCTAAGTAGCTCACAAAAACACTGAACCCCCTCACCACAGCATCTCTTTCAGTAGATCTCACTTTTCCATTTTGCTGTTTGGAAATGCCATTCTAGAGTTCATTACCCTAGATGCTGCCACACCTTTCTTATCTAGTTTTGCTATCGGAATGAGCAGGCGATATGACTTATCAGCTACTCAATACATCCTTAGTACTGAAGCAACCAATATAGTACAGATCCAAGTAAGGGCTTATGACATGTTCAATCATTTTATAAGAAAGAAGTTGAAAACAAAAGCTACACAAGAGAAGCGTATGTCCTATAAGACTTCTGACCCAGCAATCGTGCTTATCTGGGCATGTGTGCCCATGCTTCAGGGAGAACCTCAAAACTATTCACCACTCTTCCTTTGTTCAACTCATACTGTTCTGCGGAAAAGCCCCCAGCATATCTATTATATGTTAACATTTATCATGAACATTGTCCCTAAAAAGAAATCTGCAAAACTGCCTGGAAGGCATAGATTAGATGCCCCACAGAAAAATCTGTAAACCGATCACTCAGTCTACCCATATTAGGGCCACTTACATCTTTGTCCCACTAACTGCTGTGGTATGCGTGGTGATGAGCAGATGATCATATACAACCTCATCCCAATAACAAGCCTTCATATGTGGGCAGCTGCCTACAACATTCATGTTAGTTACTAAGAACTTTTTCTGTCACATCTTCTAGAAACTCTGAAAGTACCAGAAAGCTGAGTTAATACTTTGTGGGAGAAGAATTAATGCATAGGACAGAATGCTCATTTAAGGTAAGTTTTATGCGACATAATTGTAAGACATCTTCTCCAAAGTAACCATCATTTCCTACTTAACGGGCTACCATCCTCTCAGAGGCATGGAAGCCCCCACTCAATTCTGAAACAAAGTTAAGCAGAATTAATTTAGAACATAAACACCACACGCAAAGTTATATAGATACACTGATACACAGCTTATATGTGTCTGTGACATACAGGCACCAATACATGTGATGCAGGAAGTTAAATCATATCTAAGCTTCCATCAGACACACTTCAGACAAGGCTTATAAGTAGTCTGCTCCCCTCCCCGCATTTTTCTGAAGGTTTCCCTAGACAGCAGCCTGGCAATCTTATGTCACTCTGACAATCTATATAATGTCAATTCTGAGTGTAAAACCTTATGTTACATCCACTGCTGCTTTTGCATTTCTGTTACATGCTTGCAGAGTTTTTCTGAACACAGCATATCTTGTTTTCCTCTAAAAAGATGTATAAACTCTGTTTGCATTTTGTGTAGTAACAAGTTTATAAACATACCTAGAATTGTTACACAAAGGTTCTGAATATATATTTTTTTAAAAGGGAAAACTTAGATCCAAAAGCAATCTTAATAAATTATTCAATAAAACAAACAAAGTATCTCTGCCTCCATAACTCCTTGAAATATTACTTTTGGTTTACACTGTTAATTCCATTGTATTACTATCACGTTCTGATGTACCTCAGTCTTAGGAAGGGGATCTAAAACCAACAAACAAACAAACAAAACAGGTTAAGAAGTAGGCAGCCTCCTCACAAAAATAAAACATAAATCCATTTAACCTGTCCTCAGAAATGGCAAAAATCAGCACAGTAGCTAATCTTTGGATCAGATCTCTCTCATGAATAACCAGCTCCACACAGATGATTAAAGGACTACATAATTATATTTATTTATTTATTTTTTAGAGCACATAGGTCAAGAATGTGGATTAACTAGGATTAAAGTGTTATTTTCCGATTACTTTTGTGCTTTAAGCTGGTTTAGTATTTCTAGGAACTTTATTTTAAAGCCAGCTTTGTAGAAGAAACTACACTATGGAACTTCTTGTTTACTTTTGACTTGTGTGTAAACAACATGGAAATGTTCACTTCAACATGTTATCGCTAGATTGCTTGACTTTAAAGGCAATGAGATAAATAGCATAAAATATTCACACAGTCTTAGTATTTCTGGCTTTAGTACATTAAAACCTTTCCACCCATTGTTTGGACCTTCAATTGCATTTTCACATTACACAAACGCAGTAGTGGAGAACTGTTAGGAAAAAATTTGAAGTATCAGCACAGAAAAGCACCAGCAGAATTATTTAAAATCATCCAAAGAGGAGGGCAGAAGTTATTTTGGGGGGGTAAAGGGACGAATTAAAATTTCTGATCAGAGAAATCTAGTTCACAAAGTCTAAAAAAAATCCACCATGTTAAAATATCCATTTACAAAGATACAAGGGCAACAGATCAAAAACTCTAGTTGGTATGTTTTTGGTTGCATCTTTCAATGAAATCTCCAAACATTTGCATGTACACCAAAAAGTGACATTAACACTGCCCACAAAGCAAAGAGAGGAAAAAAAATAATTGTGCAGTACTTGAATAATTTGTTAAAAAACAAAAATATCTGCCAGGAATTCGTACTGTATTCTTATCATACATAGAGAAAATGAAGAAAGGTCACAGATGGTTGTAACTTTTATCATCAGCTGTTAATGGTGTGGAACTGTCTGAAGGCTACGATCATTTATGCCAAGTTATGCCTACACTGTACACCAGTCCCTTCCCTAAACTCTGCACAGAAATGGCATTTTCCAGCTGAAACCAAAACATTTCAATTTGTCAAAAAAACAACAACAAACATCCATGTAGGATCACAGCAGCTTCAAGAGCAAAAAGGCAGACAGGCAGTTTTCAAAAAAGAACATTTCTGGTCTCCTGAGATGGCAACCACCCACTTCCCCAGAGGCCTTGGGGAGCCGGCGGGGTGAGCTGCAGTGGGTTTCAAACTCTGCAGCCAGGGCTTCCAGTGAACTCCAGACTTATGGGCACTCAAGATCCATGATGATGTGTCACCTACGTTAACAGGGGCTACCAGATCTTCCAAGAAAGACTTCCTGATGATCAAAGATGAAGGACCACTCCCTGTCTCAGGCTTTCGAGCTTGCAAAGTTCAGCAGACCAGAGGCACAAAGGTTTCTGAATTCCCCAAAATCCAGTGGCAGATTGTCCCAGAAGCTGAAGTACAAAATTTTCCAGGTTCTGTGGCTCCTTACCCACCTGTTCAATGTAAAGTTCCCAGACAGGTCCACCCCACACATGTAATTTTTCTGCAGAACGTTTTCATGCAATAACACGATTAGAATAGACTTAACTATCTGTTTTGTAGAATCATAGAATCGTTTAGGTTGGAAAAGACCTTTAAGATCATCAAGTCCAACCATAAAACTAGCACTGCCAAGTCCACCACTAAACCATGTCCCTAAGCACCACATCTACACGTCTTTTAAATACCTCCAGGGATGGTAACTCAACCACTTCCCTGGGCAGCCTGTTCCAAGGCTTGACACTTTCGGCGAAGAAATTTTTCCTAATATCCAATCTAAACCTCCCCTGGTGCAACTTGAGGCCGTTTCCTCTCGTCCTATCGCTAGTTCCTTGGGAGAAGAGACCGACACCCACCTCGCTACAACCTCCTTTCAGGTAGTTGTGGAGAGCGATAAGGTCTCCCTTCAGCCTCCTCTTCTCCAGGCTAAACAACCCCAGTTCCCTCAGCCGCTCCTCATCAGGCTTGTTCTCCAGACCCTTCACCAGCTTTGTTGCCTATCTTTGGACATGTACACCCACTACACAAAGCTGAACTGCTGTGTTCAAGGAGCCATCTCTGGAAGCAAACAGCATTAGTCTGGATGACAGCTCTTTCAGGACTTTCATAAACTGGCCTTAAGAATTACTATGGGCAAAGTAATTTTATGAAAAATCTGAAATCTTACTTGGTCAATGCAAAGAATCCACTCAAGTATTTAATTTCTTATGGGTATAGCAGTAAAAAAGTAGGTAAGGTCATGCAATTTTTATAAATTCTGTTTAAGATGCTCTTACATGAACCCTGAACAGGAGAAATTTTGCGAAGATGATATTCTTTCCCATTTCTAGCCATACTCCTTACCACCTCCGTTTTGAGCTCAGTACTCAGAGAAAAGCACAGACCAACAGTGTCACCCTGCTGCCTCCCTATAAAACAAGCCAACGAACCAACCCATCCCATGCACAAAGGGCTGTGTTAACAGATACCTATTCAAGTGGTTGAAAATTGGCAGATGAAATTCTAGGTCACAAGGACCTGAACTCCTGTATCTGATAGGCAGCTGCTACAGTAGATTAATGATTTTCACAAAACAACAGAGAATTCAGTTTCCATGATGCAGTTACTGCTTTATGTGTGCTCTACTTGGGAATGTGTCCTATATTCAGAACCTGAAATCCTCACACTGTGATCTGCCCACAATCATTACACGGCCTGATGTGCAGAAAAACTAGAAGGAAAAAAAATCCAGGGCCATGAACACAAAATGACAGTCCTTTCTCCCCCAAAGACACTGCCTCTGTCTGGAAGACAACTGATTTTGTATCTCCTTTGAGAAGAGGTGAGGACCACAGGCTTAGTGCCTAGAGGTTTACACACACAAGCACTGCAGCAGGACAGATACCATATGTGGCTGCCATCAGACCAACTCAATGCTGCCAAAACGGGTGGACCCATCTTTCCTCTCCTCTCTGAGCTGTTTGCTCCTGCCATTCCCCTCATCCGTTCTGAGGCTAGACTGGCTCCTCAGGATGTCCACTCAGCTCTCTAATCCAGAAGAACTGTTTCAGCTGGCTGAATTTGCTTTCACCTTAGTAAGCAGACCTGGCTCCCTATCAGGTATCTGAATAGCACTGTGAGATGAGACACTAAGAGACAATCGAGCAGCTCACCAGTGTCCAAGAAAGCATTTCCATTCATACCTCCCATTTCTGTCTTCCCTCTTACCTTACCTGGCTTCATCACTCAACCCCTTCGAACAAATTCACCTTACTAGAACAGCAAAACACGAACCCAAAGAAAGTTCACAAAATTGCAGAAAATTAAATGGTAAGAGTGTAGAGTTTGAAGCGGGATAAAGGAACTGGTCCTCCTTCAGGGGGGCAAAAGATCAGCCCAGCTACATACGGAGCTAGCCTAAGACAGGGTGATTTTCTCAACAGAGCAACTATTTCTGCGTGCAATATGAATAATCGTCTTTAATTGTTGCCTGGTTAAAGGTGACATTGTGTGAGACCACGCAAGCTGATATAATCACTTACCACCACTAAGGAGGGGAATTCCTCTTCCCCTCACTCAAAGGCCCTGCCCTTGCACTGACTCTGACAAACATCAGACTTTCCGCTTATTAACCCATCTTTTTCTGGGTATTCTGCTGATTCACAAAGTCCAGCAAACACCAGAGCTGGGGCAAAGTAAGATTCACTGAAGTGGAGGAAAGTAGAACCTTTGCTTTTGGGTGGCAGCAAGCTGATAAAATCAGATTATCCTCTCTCGCAAAACCGCTACTGGCCAAAAAACTCTTAGACGAGTAAGATCAGACATAGGAGAAGACAGCATACAGGATTTTGCCTTTGAGATATCCCACACTACTTAACTTTAAAGCTTTTGTGGCTAGAAAAAATTCCTTTGCTTTACTGTCCTGCCCCAAAGGGATTAATTAGGAACAAAGGCCTCAAAACCAACCAGTCTCAAACTTTCTAAGCAACTTGGAGGTTAGAAGACTGTGCCTGTTGTGAGTTTGTTAAAATGTAGGTGTGGCGTACAAACACAGAGAATGTTTTGGGGCTAATTATTGGGAAAGGGGAACAGCTGCAACACAGACCCCTAAGTTAGGAGATCAGGCTCCCCACGCAGCTATTGCTAACAGGCTTCCCCAAAAGATGACCAGGAGGCACGGATGTTAAACACCTGCTCCGTATGCAGGGAAGCATCTTTCCATCCAGTGACTAAATTGGAAGAATTGCTCCCAAATGAAGACATCTGAAGTCAAACACTCCTGTAAGCGACCTAATCCATGATTTCTACACCATTCTCCAACATGAAGGGTAGACCAAACCTAGGCAGCTGTTCTGAAAGGTTGCGATCAGAAGAAAAGCTCTGCTACAGCGAAAAGAGTTTCAGATATGGGATGTGAGCGTGCCTCTAAGAGCATCCCAGCAACTGAAGAGATTTGGGGAGGAAGAAAATGCTCTGGCACAACAGACACTCCAACCCCCCTCTAGTTACCTGAGGTTCATCTCATACTGCAGCCACCCTGCACGTGTTTTCTTTTAGGCATCAGTGCAGGTGAAATGATGCCTGCAGTGAAGGAACGAGGTGGGAACAGCGGTCTCTGCCTTAATCATGGGAAGATCCAAGCTAGAAGCACCAGGGGACAGGAGCTGAAACTTCACCTGGAATTCAGTGTATATGTTGAATGAAGGTATAAGAGAGGGATTCTGAGTTTGCCTTGCTTGAATTTGTTTCTAAATTAATAAAAATTGTAAAAAGTAACTGGACTACAAGTGTGTTCTGAAGCATGATTTCCTTCTCCCCATCTGCTTCTTTAATCAATTTACAGTTATAGTTGCAATCAAAAGTAATGAAAATACATCTTAGAATTAGTGTCTCTTTATTACTGTCCCAGAATCCCAAATTAAAAGCTCAGGACAGACCACAGGAACATTACCGCTGTATTAATACCCAGTCAAACCTTTTCAAAAGTTTGTCACAAGAGGTCTCAGATTTAAGAAAGGGGCTCTCAGTTGCACACATGCAAATAATGACTTTCTTTCACCATCTTACTTCTAATGCGTGGGTGTCAGGTGAATATATCCAAAGCTCGAATCCCCAGCAGCACATCAGAGAATGGAGTTCAGAAAACAACCTGACCACCTTTTGATCTACCACGTGTGAACTTAAAATATCCCAACCCTAGCAACACTCTCAGTGTTTCCAGGGGTCCAGCAGGAAAACAGGATTATTTTCTTATCTCAACCAACATGGCATGGATTTATTTACCTGTATTAACCTGAGACCAGGCTGTTCTCATCCGAGGTTTGCATTACCTACCATCCTCCTAGCTTGCTTCACACAAAACTAAGTGTCATTTGTGCTAATCGGTGCTAAGTGAACCAGAAACAAGAGAATGGCAGGGATCCAGCTGACTCATTAATACCAGTGTAACGGATTAACCCTTTTACATTGTCTTCCCACCCCCCCCAATTAGTCAGCATCAAAGAGGTTTGAGACTGCACACATCGGAAACGTAAAATGGGACAAAGTGTTTGGAAACAAAGGAGAACATCTAGGAGCAACATCATATTCTGCCATAAGGACTGTTATCTTCATATAACTTGGGAATAGTATTTTTTTTAAAGTTAAGCTAAACTTTATGTAAAAGGCAGCAAGAGAGTGGAATAGCCTGTCTGGAGAGAGCGAAACATTCTGATCTGTATAATTAATCCGTAACAAACTTGTCATGTATATGAAGAATGTGTAGTTCAGCATGAAACATACAACTAGCCACTCCAAGTTCAAAATAGTTATTAATTGTGACTATAAAATTACTACAAAATGTTAAACCTCAACCTTTCTTTGTTTTTTTTTTTACCATATGGGCAGCACTTTCTGATTTGTGATGTGAAACAAGATATTTTTGGTTTAGTCAAACACTGCTATTTAGAAAAATCCCTTCTAAAACAAACTGTCAGTCTGAGGTTTTACATTATACGAGATGGAACACTTATTTCCCCAATACTTACCTGCTTTAAAAAGTTCTTCTAAATGTGTAACTGCCAGAACTGCCACCAAAGATTAATGACTGCTCTCGGTGCCTCCAGTAGCCTTCTATTCCATTTTATAAAATACAAGCGTCTTTATTTCTTATAATAAGCGTATGTATGAACATGTGACATCTATACCTACATTCAGCCAAACAACACATCTCAGACAATTTAAGAAAGAGACCTCAACTATATTTGTAATAATGTTTTTGGAAAAGTGGGGCATTTCTCATTATGCAGTTATGTACACACTTCACCAAAACCTGGATTATTGTACTGTATAATTTGAATGCTAACGCTGAAGACTTAAACCCTGTTTTATGCAATATATGTAAGAACATCTCTATACATAAAATGTTTCAATGTGTAGTAAATTCTTGCCTGTATAAATGCTTTTCATCCTTTTAAAAATTCAGTTACAGTTTAGTGAATATTCTGCTTTTAAGACATCCATCCAGCATTTATATTTGCTTCACATAGTCTGTCTCAATTATACTACAGCTGTCTCACAGGGCATAGCTGGCCATCTTCATCATGAACAACCACCACAGAATCTGAAGTTCTTGATTAAAAAGCAAACGGTTTTGTGAGCCAAGCTAAAACTACCGCAGCTGCTCCATTTCACAAACCAAGCGCCATTCAGCTGGGAAGAATGGCACCGACTCTGAATTGTTCTTCCTGAGAGTTTTCACAATAAAAACAAACCACACTACTTCCAAATTTTCAAAGACTTAAAAAAAAAAAAAAAGTCTTCGCTATTCTGGAAACAAGTGTTTTCTTTTTACTCCGAGCTTTTGATTTCTACATCAGTGTTCCCCTATGAATAAAAAAAAGCAAAACCAAAACCAACCCCTCCCCCAAGCATACCCACACCACACGGGTTCCTGTAGATACTTTTAATGACCATCTACAGCAAGTTTGCAGATGTATTAAATAGGAACTGCAATGCTTAACTTCAAAAAAACCCAACAAACCAAGATACTGCTAATCAGCTGATCACTACTGAATCTGTTAAATATCAAATTCAGTGACAGGGTAACTAACAGAAAAATAATAATACTAATTATTATTATTATTATTATTATTATTGATATACAGTAACACAATGATAAAAAATAGTAATTTCCTTCATCAAGACAAAATAGCAATCAACTCCTGATCACTTGCTCTACAACAACGTGCATTTCTCAATCTCATTACAGTGTAGGTGCAGCAAATTAAGTCATAATATGTAATTTGGATAAAAGTCATGTTTAGTACAACTTGCAATGCACAACTTTTGTATGTCGTCTCATTTTTTTTAGGTAGCCACAACAAAATGTAAGTGTTCATAATAATAAAAAACATAAGACACCCAAAACATACCCACAAAAATGCTGAAAGAGAATTTTTTTCTACTTTGTTGAAACTGATTTCATTAAAATATCAGAACCAAAACCATTACATAGGTTTCCTACAATATCCTAGTAACACTTTCTTGGTGGTCAGGCCAGCATGCGTCCAGGAAACACTTTATAGCTAAGTTAACTTTTATACTTCAAAAATAGCGAATAGTTAGTCAGACTTTTGTTTTTTAGTTATTTGGCTACATGAAATTTATTTGATGTCTTAGCCAGAAATAAATTGGATGTAGCTGAAAACACTTCCCATTTTATTCAAATGAAAATATTCAGGAGTTTTCCCTAAGCTAATGTTCCCTAAGCTAATGTTACAAAAATGAGAACCAACTCCTTCAAGGTGTTTAAATTCACTCATTTCCCAGTGATGAAAAAAAAAGCTAAGCTGCATTAAGGATTTTTCTTTAAAATACTGTCTGTAGCTTCATATGTAGCTACATATGAAATGTAGCCATTTCATTTATTTTGCCTTTATCCGTATTGTACTTGAGCCAGATTAGAAACACCAGGTTAAGTATAGACTAGACATTACACAAGGCTTCAGAATATTACAATTTTTAGCATATAAAAAGAGGAAAAACCAAAAACTTAGTCTATCTTACTTTTCATTCTACCTTTAGGAGTTGCAAAAGGTTTGATTTTGTGTTGCCAATTAATGAGGACTGGTTTTAGGCTACATGTACCACTGCAGCATTTTAGAATTATTACAAGCAAATTTTAGATATTTGTTGCTTTTTTAATGTAGTCTGAAAGTAATAACTCAGGTTAACAAACTAACAACACTGAATATCTTTTGAGTATTTCTTAAAAAAAAATAATCTCAGTATTTTAAAAACTGGGTGGTGGATTTGGCTTCATAAGTCAACACACTCCATATGAAAAGGTTAACAGATTTGTAAATTGTTTTTAAAGGTTTTTTTAGTCTGTTCTGTACACAAAAAAAGACACTGTGAAAGATGTGAAAGAAATTTTTTTCTTTTACTGATGAAAGAAAGTGAATGTTTATCTGCAAATGATAATTTCCAATTTCAATGGAAACACTACTTTCAGTTTGAAAACCTTATCCTTCATAGTACAAAACTGATTTGTTTGGGGCTTTTTTGTTTGTTTGTTTTTTGGTTTTTCTATAGACAAGTTCTGACCCTAAGGAAAATAAGGATTTATGATGGTCTTCCCACACTCCGTCACAAAGTTATTGTGCCACTTCCAGGCTTGTTTTGGTTTTTTAAAGTCCTTGAGGCAGTTAAATTCAGCACAACTTTTGAACTTCTTGAAGCAAAACTACTAGTTTCATTTTAGAAGTTACTCCTTAGTAACTGTCAAACTGTATGTTCCCTTTAGTAAGATTGCATATAAGATAGTGTAAGTATTGAAAATTCATACATCTAGGAGCAAAAGTTAATGATTTGAATCTACATTTGATTTTTACTCTAGTATACACATGTATCCAAAGGAAGAATCCTACCCTACTTCCGATTTTCAATTCTGTTACTTGAGAAGACAGGGAAGACGCAGGCTGTCTGGAAACCATGCAAAGTGGCAAGGAAAAGACTTCAATTTGCTACAACACCCGCCGAATCCAGGTCAATGGACCCAATGCGCTGGTGTTCTCCAGCCCTTCCTCTAATATGAAAATATTTCTGAAATTCAGGTATTTGGAGAATTATATGCACTTTTCTAAACACTGTAAGCCAGTCAAGAGACAGTGTTTAAAATTTTCCCCAAAGTACAGTTTCCAGCAATTTTCAGGACAGGTAAAGAATGAGAAAAGCAAACCGAACCATGTTCAACACAATGCATGCAACAGCCCCTCTTTCAGTCTGGTCTTCTTAGAGGAACAAGCAACTTATTTCAACCAAATGACACAAGGATAGAAGTCTCAAAAATTATTACATCTTCACAGATTTCATGAACAAGGCAGCTGTGCAGGCAGAAATTAAGCTTCAAACTGTAGAAAAACCTTCAGCCAGATTATGCAATAAATCACAAGAAGAATCCCTAGGAGTCAGGACTACAGTAATTCCAGTCCTCCCAGAAACAGCAGTGTAATTCTCACGCTCAATAACTTTTTTTTGGTGTGTTTTCAGGATAACTGACATAGAAGGAGCAGGGGGGGAAGAAGGAGGGAATACATATTGAGCCTATATTCACTTTTTTTTTTACTTTCTTCAGAAAGTCATTTCTCATTGTACTAGATCTCCTAATAATGCCTACTTGAAAAAGTTCTAGGATCCTTGTCTCCTCTAAGCCCCCCAGCGTTTTTATAGAGGCAAAGTTACTTATCTGCTGGCCTGGTGACATTCCTTAAGGGCTCAAAAGAAAGCTAGTAAGGAGCATGTAAACTAAGGTCAAAAATCAAAGTAAGACCTCAACGCTTTTTTGCAGCAACTTTTTCAAATATATATTCTTCATACATAGCTGCTTCAAAAGGAAGCTAAACTTAAAACATTTAGATATGTAAAATAAAAACTAACCAAATCAATATACTTTCATGAACACCAAAAGGCACTATGCATATACAGCAGTCATTGTGTTAGTCATTTAGTAGGTCTGGAAGTCTGTACTGGGTATCACAAGGCTATAAAGTACCTTTTCTGAAATCCCAACTATTTAAGATTGACAGGGATTTTGTGACAAAGTGCAAGGCACAACCTGCAAAGTCTAGATCAAAAATAAGATCAGAATCAGAAATAAGCAGACTTAACAGTATTTCAAGGGGCGAGAGGGAGTATTTGGATTTAATTCCCACTTTGATAAAATACCCTGGCAGTAATGGAATCAACTGGATACTATCATAACCTTTGTTAGGAAGTAAATCTTGATAAATGTTTTAAACAAGCTAGATAAATCGTCATTTACTATGAAAAGCAGTAAAATCCCAAGCATTTCCGTCCCACTTAGTATTACTATATTTTAAGATTGAGTTCTGACTGAAATAATCCAGGATTAAAACCATTTAAATCACATGAACCCTTTGTTCTCAATCATCTGCACTTCCATTAATTTGAAAGTGGCAGTCCTGATACTGATATTTGAAAGTGTGTAATACCACCAGATTCGAAAGCTACAACGTTTTCCATTACAAAAACCCCTTATAAAAGTCCTTCTCAGTGTGGACAACTGAAAGAAAGAGATACTTTCAAGAGGCAATAGATTAGCTTCAGTACTACCACACTAATATTATCAATAAATGGATATATATGGCAAAGCAACACCAGTTTCTTCTTACTGCAGTGGAACATTTTCCATATTGCATAATGTTTACCCTATCCTCTCCTTCCCTTATTACTGATCTCCTACCAGGGATTGCAACATTCAGGACATGGGGGAACAACTTACAGCAATGGCTGTGTAGAAAGTCAGGATGTGTTTTATAGCTTGCATTTTTTATTGATAATGGTAAGGTGATAAAGGGGGTTTTTTTTTCCACACAGCATTTACTGACACAAGTTTGTTCTGAAAAAGGTAAGTCTAGAAATAGGCACTGCGAGTGGCAAGCTAAAAAGCTAGAAGACAAGTCTGAGAGGCTGAACTCACTGACATATATGGCAGTAGAGGAAAGCAAAAGCACAGTGCCTTTGTAATACAGCTTGCGTGTGAAGACTTTGGTCTATGTTATGCGAGTCACCATCCTGGACAGGTTTCCACTTTCAAATTTGACAAAGACACTCATCACCCAGTTTGCACAGTGACCTCCTTTCTCCAGCATTAGATTGGTGGCCAAGTGGCTTCTGCACACTTTCGTTCATACTTTTCACTAAATCTGCACCGTTTCAGAGAACTGGCAAAGGCTGATTTTACCACTCGCACATTGTAGAGATTAGAGCAGTGAAGTAACTAGTACATAGAATCAGCAAAAGACTGTCTGCAAGCTCCCATTTAACTAATAAAACATTTGTTTAGTGATCAATTTAGGTTTTAAGTCTCTTCAGTCTAATAAAGCAATGCAAACATGAAGCTACTGGTTTTGAAAGGACTAAATGTTCGACAAAGTATTTATTTATTTATGGTACAGTACAAAAATGTATGCTATTGCTGCTTGGGCCTATGTAAAAGTTAAGGCAAATGGGAATCAACATTCGGGAAGACCATGTTCCTTTGGACTATCAGACAGTGCTTAAATTGGCTTCTCTTGATGGCGATATTTGTCTTTGAGGGCTATTGTTAGTAGAACAAAAAAAGCCACCCCTTTGTTCAATACCTTTTGTCTTATTTTGTTCTTAATGAAGCTCTTCTATGCATTTTTATCTCCCAGTTATGTCACTTCCTTTCTACACTCTCGTTACTACTGTCCATCTTTGCTCAAATATTTGTCATGTTTACTGCAACTTAAAACACATGACCTCTGAATGGTATCCCAAGCTGATTTTACAGAGTATTTACCCGATGTAACCTGATTCTGTTTCTTGTAAATTATGTACCATGCAGTCATTCCTACCCTGTCATTTTAAGACAGCTAAGCCAAGGTAAGACCTCACTAAAGGAGCTGGTCCTTCACAGTGTCTCTGCTGTTCATCTAACGCTTTGGCAAGACAGTTCAGTCTATTAAGCAGGCAGGAAACCCCAAAGCATGGGGGTGTGTGGGTGACTTGTTTTTCACCAGCTTAGTGAAATGAATCAAATCACCAAGAAATCAGACAAGTGGCTAGACTGACTCAGGTGCAGGGGAGAAGAAGCCAGCCCCTTTTGGTGACAGTGATCTGTTAAATGAACTCGTCAGTCCTGTCTGCACCTTAAGTGGAAGCCTCTTGGGCAAAGCCCCACGAGATTTATTCTCCCATTATTCGCAAGTTCTCTCTCCTCTTTTTTTAAACAGAAGGATTTATAAGAATGGCACTTGAAGCTAGTACTAGGCTGTGCCTCAGAAAGGGGGTGCGTGTGAACACTTACGGACATTTATGGCAGATCAACTAAAAATCAGCAATTCACTGAGCTCTAAAATTTCATCACTTATCACACATAATGCAACACTGTTTATTGCACAAAGTTTTAATATGCCACTATACCAATCAAAAAGCACCATGTCTTTGGCACTGGAAGTCAGCCATTTTATATTAAATATTTGTGATGGGTATCTCCAGGGGCGTATATGAAGGGTTGTTTTCAAATTCTTCCTCTTGCTTTGAAATTATCCCTAAGTATAATGTTTCTTTAAAATTCTTTGCAGCAGAAGCTGCGGGCATTTTAAAGTTGTAATGGCAGAGTAGTATCCCCACAGAGAAAAAAAAACGATTAGAGTTCTGCTGAAAATGATGTAGGGGAATTTTAAAAAAATCACTTTATGCATGTCCAATAGAACCCAAATTACTTTGTTAAATTGCAGCCTGGGATTTAGTAGGAAATGTCACATTGTGCATACCCTAAATTTAATTTGCATTTGACTCCATAATTCCTCAAGATATCAGTATATTTTCAGCCTCTCATTACAAAGTGTTTTGGGGCATTCACAATTTCCAAGATATTGCCACTGCTCCCCAGTATTACACTTAAAGTACTTCTACAGTGGACAAATGTCTTAAAACATTGCAGGAAAAAAAAAAAAACCCACAGCTGTAAACATGCAAACCAAAGGCAAACCAGTAAAGTTAAACATTAACTGTTGGACAAGGTTTGTATGCCCGTATCTGACTGCAGCACCACTACATCAAGCATATTACACTCTGTGTATGACTGCTGGACTAGATTGCCGTGACTAATGAATGCTGTGTTGCTGCATTGGCCCAGAAGCAGATATAAAAAAACATCGAAAAAACCCGCAACTCAGACATATTTATTTTACTTTTTTTGTGCTCTGAGAAGGATCACTTTACTTAATTTCCAGCAAGTCCATATTCTTGTTGGCAACATTCCTCTGTGGGTAAAAGAGGCGATGCAGAGTCAAGTTGTTCTCCCCCCTCTCCCTGTTCCCTCCTTATCCACTGTTTCTGGAATCGATTTACATTAGCCTTCATCTCTCTATTTTAAATGAGGCCCAATATTTTCTTTCTTTTTTTTTTTTTTTTGTTGGGTGGGGAAAGAGAAGAGGGAAGGATTTGTTTGGGGTTTTTTCCAAATAACCAGAGGAGGAATACCAAGTTACGTATGCTTTGTAACAGGACTTTCAAAACACTAAGTAAACAAGAGTAAAAAGCAGCACCATCAAAACCATGGTACCACTAGCCAACTTAGCACATCTATTAAAAATCTACTGAATATCTATCTGGCATCAACCTTTCTCAAAATAACCCCAATTCAAAAAATTGCTAAGCGGATCCCCACATACTCTGGGGAACTAAATGGAAAGTTGTACCTTTCCCAACAGCCCTGACGTGATGTTTGGAAAAGCTGCGGAGAAGCCAGAAATTCCAGATAACAGAACATTTCCAGATAATGTTATTTCTTCCCTTAATTGTGTTACCCTTAAAATATCCTTGTATCCTCTCATGGGGTTTGATCCTGGTCCTGTGAAAAGTAATTAACTTCAGTGATGCAAGATCAAGACTACTACAGGAGGAGAAAGGTTCTACTGTCTATATGCTGAAAATAAGTTTGTCACAGGTACCCACATGATCCAATACATGGAATTCAATGAAGGTACCTAAATTGGAGCCTAGTGAGTTTACATGGTCACCGAAGCTTTCTGGGGGCAATTCAAGGTATTTAAGTAAAAGTGCTAAATGTTTTATCATAAGATTTGACTTTATTACAAGAGCTTGAGGTCTTGATTTGTTTATAACTGCTTTCTCTCTGCATTTAACACAATGCTTCTTTGCCTCTCTGTTTATCCAACTTAGATCACTTCCATTATTCTGGTACTGAGGAAAAGGAAGGGAAGAAACATTAATCATATCCTTACTAGCTAACTTTGAACTGATAAACTGAGTTTTTTACAGTTAGTTTGAATAATGATGGCTATGCCTAGGTTATCAAGCCTACAATTACATTGTACATGTTATTTACCGCAACATACATAACTAGCTGTGCTTTGTGTATGTGCCTGTTTTATATAAAATAGCATCATTCATATACTATTTAAAAAAAATAAAATCTATCAATTATTAAAATGTACAGAGACAGATTTCTTTGTAAAGAAATATGAAGTCAGTCCCTTCTGGTCTTTTAATTAATGACTTATGATCTATTAATTGTCTCAGTTTTGTGATTCTTTGTATAGTCTTTATGCTGTAGAGACAGATGATGTTTCTTTGTTAAATGCTTTGCTGTTTCCCATTGTGAGAAATTAATTGACTGTTACTATTCAAGTCCTAACAAACAGCATTTCTACTGTCCTTTGCTAATTATGCCATGCCTGCGTTTTACATAGCATTTCACACTACATTTGTTTTTCTACTTTATATTTTAGGGCAGCTTATTTCTAAGAATGCGCATTTATGTTCATATTATCTTGACCTAACAGACCAGATCTGATTGCTTTTTAAACGTATGCGAATAATTGGCTTGGAAACAACACACAAATACAAATGCTGCATTTAGTGTGAATGCAAGAGAAGTTAAATTGGGCTGGCACTTTAAATAAGCTCAACTTGCCAGTTTAAATGCATGTTTTGCTTTGGGCCCAGTAACAATACAATGGACCTATCTTTGGGATAATAACAATTATGTCTACTTATCTCACTGAAAAACAAGCCTAACCTGCTGGAGAATCCAAATAGTAGATTGTATTAACTGTAAAATGGTGGTCAAGAAAGAGTAAAGGGGGAAATATCCAAGACAACCTCTTAATATTCCCACACATGCTCTCAGACAACTAGAAGAATAAAATAAATGTCTGCCAGTTAGAGTATGGACAAATAACAAGGGACTTTTAAAAATAACTGTAGTGGTGGTTTGTTGTAGTTGTAAAGGTCTAAGAACTCAGGCAGGACAAAGTCTATAAGCAAAGGTAATCTATCTTCTTAGATCAACTAGAGTAGACAGAAATATTAGGCTTTGGGTCACAGAAGTCCTTTAAGCCTAAAACCAGAAGCAATTAAGCTTTGAAAATGGAATACGAGTGCAAAATGACTGTCTAGAGTTGACTACAGGTTTGCACATAGTTTGTAAGTAGTATCTGTTATTTTCTCTGACTGACATTAAAAATCGTGGCCTCAAGAGCAAGCTTTGTTTTACAGCAATTCTAAATCCCCATCCCCTACTAACCTCTCCCTCCCACAAAAATCTAGGTCCCTATCACCTTTCCTCCCACCCCCACAAGCTCTTCCTCTCCTTTCAAAAGCATCAACTCCCTTTTCTTCCCAGGATGGTTTAGTTTACCTACATTTTGAGCAACTGCCTTGGATGCTATCTGGCTGAGGAGCAGCAGCAGCAGCTTTCATTTTCACACCTGAAGAAGGGCTGGTGTCTCCAAAAAGCTAGCCTAGTTTGTCTAACGATACTCATGGTTAATAGGAGACATTACCTCTGCCTATAAAAGTTGTCCTGCCTAAAGGCATTTTACCAAACAAACATACAAAGTATGTAAAATAAAACCTACATGAATCAAAAAATAATTCTGAAAGACAAACTCTATCCCAGTTACTGAGAGAGAGGTTACCTCAGAGTTACAATTGTTCAACATTTCCTTTGAGAAGCAGAGGAGAAATACAGAAGCTTTCAATATAACATGTAAGTATGTTCTCATACACTGTGGTTTAGGGAGAGAAAATCTGAAGTAAAAATTCAAAGACTAATCTGCTTTTGAAACACGAGGCAAATTCAATTAAATTTCTGCAATTTTAAGTTCAAAGACATTAGAGCAAAGAATCCATAACATAAGGCAAAGATCATTTTTAAGCACAGAAAGCAAAGTACAGTCACATCTTAAACATTTCTATTTTAAAATAGCCTGTTGTCATTAATTAGAGCCGTTAATATGATGTGTATGGATAAACAGTTAACACAGTGTAATCAAGCCTTAACTTCTGCATTTCCCGAGTTCGGTTCTCGGTTCCATAACTGACACCATCTGGCCAAAACCTCAAATACAGTCTCGCACGTTATCGCAGTAAGGATATCTGGCACCAGTTGGAGCAGCTTGAGCAGTTCCCATCCCCACAGCTGCTGGTCACCAACCCTGCTGTCGTGGTTTAACCTCAGTCGGCAACTGAGCACCACACAGCCACTCGCTCACTCCGCCCCCGCCATGGTGGGATGGGGGAGAGAATCGGAAGAGTAAAAGTGAGAAAACTCGTGGGTTGAGATAAAAACAGTTTAATAATTGAAATAAAATAAAATAATAATAATAATAATAATAATAATAATAATATACAAAGCAAGTGATGCACGATGCAATTGCTCACCACCCGCCAACCAATGCCCAGCCAGTCCCCGAGCAGCGCCCCCCCCCCCAGCCAGCTTTCCCCAGTTTATGTACTGAGCATGACGTCACATGGTATGGAATGTCCCTTTGGCCAGTTTGGGTCAGCTGTCCTGGCTGTGCCCCCTCCCAGCTTCTTGTGCACCTCCAGCCTTCTCAGTCGGTAGAGCATGGGAAACTGAAAAGTCCTTGACTGGTGTAAGCACTACTTAGCAACAACTAAAACATGGGTGTGTTATCAACATTATTCTCATCCTAAATCCAAAACACAGCACTGTACCAGCTACTAGGAAGGAAATTAACTCTATCCCAGCCGAAACCAGGACACCTGCAGACCAGCCAGGAGAAGAAACCATACTGATGTTCTTCACCTCTTTTCAAAGCAGAATGTTAGGTCCATTTGCCCTAGAAAATACTGAGACTATGACTTGGAGAAAAATTAGTAACAATTAGTGTAACTAATTGAGTTTCCTGTACATTAAAAGGTAGTAATGGCCTTAATATAATGGTGGATTAGAAAAAACCTTCACAGGTAACAATTCAGTCCGAAAAGCCAGTATTCAAAGCTCAAGCATATGCTAGTCTGGGGCATGATAATCCAAAGCCTGTGCAATGGACAGGTCTCAAACCTTCTGCTGAGGTGACAGTCAGGTTGAGAAAAATGGTTTTAAATCTGTGATGGCTGGCAACGCACCGCATCAGTTAATACAGTAACTCTGTAATTAAAAAGTCTCTATGTAATGCACAAAAATCTGTAGTCACCACTAGTTTCTACAAGTTGTCCCTACGCATGGCGCCCGCATCATTTCAGCTACAACCATGAAGATTTGCTCCAGATAACTCAATTACCAAATTATTGCTGATGCCAAAATCATTCTGAGCTCCTTTTCTGACTACACGTCACTGCCACCCTTTCCACATTAGCTCCTTACTCTGAATAAGCCTTCACCATTTGTACTGCTGCTATTTTTCTTTTCCAATGTACCCATGAAGATAACATCAGCTGGTTTCTCTGATGAACTCCCAGATGCCATCAGCCACGCATGGGAAAAATTACAAAACAAAATGCATAAGAGTTTTCAAGACAATTCCCAAATTCTTCTCCCTGGAACACGTACACCAGGTTGCAACAACCACCCCAAACTTTATTTTATTTTTAAAAAAGAAAAAACCCTCCACAATCTTTCATGTTTTTCTTGATTTGTGCAACTCTTATCTATCTTTCAGACGAAAAATTCTTGGGACAGGGACTTCTTGTGATATGCACACACTTTCCATAACACTGCATAATAAAGTTGGGTACTAGACTAAACAAAGTTATTACCAAACAGAAATTACTACTATGCAATGATTTTTTTTAAATCAGAGGTGAAATATAGCTTTTATTGCAAAGACTAAAGGGATGGGATGAAAAAGAGAATAAGCAACTGCAGCTGCAATTTTCTGAAAGCTATGTACAACTTTTTTAATTCCATCCCTAAAGTGAAAAATGTCTTGCTTTGGCCTTCAATATGTCCATGTCCAAAGGAGAAATTAAGCCAGTTTATTACCTTGTATTTCCCTCTAATGGACTGTTTCTTTTCAAGCTATAGTCCCTGTACTAACACAATAAAATCTGCAACCCCCCCAAAAAAAGTGTTTTGCTTCAGCAAGGACTTCAGAACTAGATGCTCAGAAAATAATCCAATGTCCCTTCCTCTAATGACTAGCCAGCAGGAGTGTTCAGACACAGTGTAATCACTCCTCCACTATACCCAGCACTATTGCATTAAACTATAATTTAGTTGATCTATTTCTTGGAGTCATTTATTACATTCTGAGTTCTGTGGGTAGTGATAGGGCCATAAATGAAGCTATAAAAAACAAACTCTTATCAGCTGGACATCTATTTCTATTACATGAAAGGTTGGTAAATATGAAGATTTATTACTTGAGCAATACTCTGAAAACAGTGTTTATACAGTAAAGTGGAGGTGATTTTTCTTTCATTCTGTAGGTTCCTTCATTTGCTACTTGCATACTGTTTGAAAGTTGAAATGGTTACAGATTTCTAATGTACATGTATTTCTCAAAGTAAGGTTTAATTCTTGACAAACTAATATAGTCTTTTAAAGCACGTCTGATCAAGATTGAAACTACGGTGTCAGTATCTGCATGGTTTGTTTAGGTTAGTGAGCAGTGACATAGATGAGAAATTCTATCTGCCATGCACCTAGTCCCATGCTCTGTGAACAGAGCTTTGTGAACGCTGGAATTTCATATATAGGACTAGATTGAAGCCCAAAGCTTTATATCGGTCAATTAAAACTGTACATTCTGTACGTGTCAGATATTAAAAAAACAAATCTGTTTTTTCAGTTTTAAGGAATAAATTATTTTTGCTCTGTGTTCAACAGAACTTTTCAGTAAAAAGAGATTTTTAAACAATGTCATTTAACAGGAAGTTGCAATCAACTAACTAGACAAATCAGACAATCTTTTTCTTTTTAAAAACTCCCAAAATATTGATTTTATATTCTTCAAAACATTCCTACTATCACTGTAAACCGAGGTATAATACCATGGGTAGGACAAGTGTATGAAAACATACATCTTCACTGACATTTAAGAATCATAGAAGATTATATTTAAGAATCTTCTTAATATATATAAGATTAATATTTAATTAATATATAATATTATATATATTAATTAATTATTAATATATAAGATTATATTTAAGAATCATAGAAGAACCTGCTCCATTTGTGTGATTTTAAGCAAAGCTGCAAAGTTTATATGGTTAAAAACTGTTTTGAAGAAACATGCACAAAGCTGATTCCATGCAGTAAGTTTTATAAGTAGAAAATTAAAATGGTAATGAAATAACTCCACTAGTACAACAGAGCAGCAACTCTCTTATAGCTGAGATGGGGAGGACCCTCCTATACATACATACATACATGTATATATGTATGTATATACATACATACATATGTATGTATGTATGTATACTTTAATCTTACATCTGCGCTAACTTTGGTTACCTTGAAATATGTTGTACAGCACTGAAGCATGTTGTAAGGAAGTAGTTAGTTTTACTACTGTTTTCCTACATATAGCTCCCTAATTTTGCGATACTTTCTATGAAGCAGTATGTCCTGGTTTTAAACCATTAAGTGTAACTGCTTGAAATCTTTACAGTAAACCAGCTTAGGAAAAAAAAGAGTTCTTAAGGTTAAGAATGTACCAATCTTTACCCAGTTTGGTGATACTCTATTGCAACAATAAAACAAGAAGGAAAAAAAAAAAAGATACTGCATGAAAAACACCATTATTTAGTCATACACAAATTGACAAAGTGAACCATAAAGGAATGACTCAGGACTTTTCAGGCTGTATGATTTTTTTAATGGAAGAAAATTTCTGGTTTCATACCAAGAATCTTGCAGCTATTTAAAAAATATTCCTTACTAAGAAACCAAGGCTCATATTTGCCTTAAACTGTGCCAGGCCAGAATTTTGCACCTACAGAAAATTCTGATCAAGCCTCCAATGGACTCAAAAACCCCTCAAAGATGTGCATACAGATGTATCATGGTCTCTACCTCCTCACTGATTTAACCTGATGGATCTAGCTGTGTAATACAAAAACAAGGAAACTGAGTAAGAGCAGCAAGCCAGACCATTAAGAGAGCTAACTACTGAATAACTATGTTAGTGGAATCAATACAGTCATGATACACTAACTTAGAAACTAATTTTTCATTTATGTTAAATATATTGTCCACTTAGAATTCTAAGATATATTTCTAATTACTTTTTTCTATGTTGAGTTTTAAAAGTGACCAGTTTTCAGAAAAAGAACTACAATTGAAAACAAGCCTCCCTTGCATTGCCTACACACATTTTCTGATTCACGCTTGTGAAAAACAGCAACAGTTACTATGAGAATGCAAGCAACTGTAATGATCATTTTATAAGAAGCACTAGATTTTCCTCGTTGCATGTTTGTTTACAAAAATGTAGTAAGTACACATATGCTCTACAGGTTTACCTTGAGGGCTGGTTTCACAATCAATTTAACCAACATTAAGTGCAAGCTGCAGCTGAAATCGGCTGCGCTGTCACCCCCTCTCTCTCCACCCGCATCCCCATCCCAGCCAGACCACATCATCGCCTTCAGGCCAGACTCTCAGCTTGTACCTGATTAGTTGATCGGTTCTCTGACCCAACTCGTGTGCAGCCACACTAGCAATGTGGGCACATGGAATGTATGTGGCTGCCACTTTTCAGGGGATACACATACAGGCGTGCAAAAAGCAACCATGGAATGATGGACTAACAAAAACTATCTGCCAGCTTATCCCAAAATAGCATGCAAGACGCCAAATGTTGTGGATAATAGTAAATGCTATATATAAATTTATATAAATTGCCATATATGCTATTTGGCAAATGATATATCGATTTTACCTAGCCTCTATATCAGCCCTACCATCCTTTTACAGAAAGTTTAACATTTCATGCACAAAAATCTTACTTAAAAAAAACCACAGGTCTTATGACAGGTCTCTCTCTTGTTTACTTCATTTGAAATTAATTAGCTGAAGTCTAGATTCTAGATGTCCTGTTCTCGTAGAGTACCAAAAGTGTCCTTAATTGGCACAGTTCAGTGAAAATTCCTGTCTAGTCTATTAGAGAGTCTGTACTGGCTCACTGAAACTATACATGTTATTGCTGATGTAAGTGTTGAGCCTTTACTGCAAAAAAAAAAAGCACGGTAGCTCAGTCCTGATATATTCAGAAAACAGATAGCTACTAAGTTTAATATTATACAGAGACTTAGACTTCAATAAATTGGTAAGACAGAAATCAGAATTTTCAACATTCAATTACTTGTTTTCAAGAGTACACCACATGGATGTATGATTAAAAGCCAAAATAGATCTTAATCATATAGCAACACACTACAATGACTCATTGAATACAAATGTCAACAAGAGATCTCAGTAAAGTTAGTTTATTTTTAGTATGTTATTCAGGAGCAGCTGAACACAAAAGTGAAAGAAAAAGATCAAGGATGAGGTTCTTTGCTAGCTAAATGTGCTTATCACAGGATGTAATAGAAAACTAACGTGGTTTACCATATAAATTTACAATAAAAAAACCAAAACATAAACCTCACTAATCAGGATAAAAGTCTAAGAGGGAAACAATTAATGGGAAGAGCCTGGATTCCCCCATACCTTCCAAGTTGATAAATGTGGTCCTTAATATCAAACAAACAGTAAAGAATCAGACAAGATCTTTAGCAAACACAGATTGAACTATTACAAATAATCTGTACAACCATTCACTAGAGCAGATTTGTGCTATTTGTCAAAGAACGTATCTCTTGAGCAAACAAAGAAAAAAAAAATTCAAACCCAAAAAAGAGTCTTTCAAAATATTCCACATCTGCAATTTTAGTGGCTCTCCTAAAATCAGCAGCTGGCTAGAAATACCATGGCAAAAATCAAATGTAAATATACCTGACAACTATTTACGACATGTTGTATACAACTTTAACTATTTTACCTTTAAAGTTGACATCTACAGGACTTTCCAGTTAATGGAAAACTTCTCACAAGACTTCTACATCAAGCCCTGCCAACCTGGCTAATTTTGCTATGTTATGTTAAACACAAGGGGGGAAAAAACACTGTCCTCCCTCCAACTTGAAATTTTTTTTTTGTCAGCTACTAATATGAAACATTTTTAGACCAAGATAAAATGGAAATGACTGTAGTCTTAATCTTAACACTGTTACAATCTCTTTTTCTGAAGAGTGGGCCAGAACTGTTGAAACCATTACTATAAAACCAGCAGATTTCAGGTAAGCAAATATGAAGAACAGGAAAAGATATACAGATACACTGCTGTGTAAGATACTATAGTGTGCCTGGATAATATGCAGGATCTACCATTAAAAATAGAGATCTAAAATGAGGTAAAATCTACATGTAAGTATTTTTTCCCATTTCTTCTGTTTACTAATGCATAGGAAAAGAAATGATATGTGCTAAAAATCAAATGATCTGTCTCTGATCACTTGATCAATGATAAGATGCAATATAAAACAAACCAAAAAACCCTCAAAAAGCACAACTCTGCTTTCAGTTTCTAAAGATGGGACACATAACTGAAGGTAGAAAGTTTATCACGACATATGCTCTTTAAAAATGATAAACTGTTAAAATTGTTTGAGTTAAATAGTTAAGCTTTAAGGAAAGCTCCCAATTTCAATTAAAATGCTTGACTAAAAATAGTCACTCCTGGGAAAATGATACCAGCTGACAAGAGATTTAAGTGAACTTATTATTAAACTAACAGGTTTGGAACAAGACTGATGCCCAAAAAAGGCATTTAATAGGACTTCCTTTTCTTGAACATGCTCAAAAGATTGTAAGACATATGACCTTTAGTTCAAATATAACCTCCCTGCGTTACATTTTACTGGACTGACACTGTAAAGAAAGTTACAGTATAAATTCAGTAGCAGCCACTAGTCATAAATTAAGTGGTTTTTTTAAGTTCTATTGGTCCCTTGAACCTAAAGAACCACCTCATCTCAATAGTCTTTTAAACCACGTGATTTCCAGACAGGAATGAATAACACACTTGCACTTGAGACTGAGGATATGCCTATATAGCTATATGCTGACAGACAAGCTCCTTTGCCAACCTTTCTACACTGGCAGAAGTCAAGGCAGCTCCAGCCTAGACCATGTAGCTCCACTACTGTGTCACTAGCGTCAAGGTAATCAAAGCTTTGCTCTCAGCAGGTCATCAACTCAGGCACAGTTCAACACCGTTGCATTTTAAAAAGTGCAGAAGTCCCATGTCCAGACAACCTGCCAAATTCAAGCAAAATGAACTGGAATCTGTCTGGACTCATACATACAGACAAACCCAGACACACTGAAGATATAACTTTAAGTTAAATCAATCGCAAAAGCCACAGGCCATCCAGGCACAAAGGTTTAAGAAAATCCACAGCAGTATCACTACCATTCTCTTTCCTACAAGGTTTTACTAGGGCAAAGGTATAGCAGCAAAAAGTTAAAAATACAATGATGGCCTTGCTCTTTGCTCAAGAGTAGAAGAAACAACCCACCACTCCACATCTTGATTCTGACACACAGGGGTGGCAACAAGGTATTGTACTTTCAGATGCAAAAAAGCTGGCCCTGCCAAACCCTTTGCTGGTATGCTCCTCTTCTTGCAAATTTTGGTGTTCATCTCCCCCTCGTGGACTATGAACGGAGGGGGGAAAACTTTGCTCCACCTAGAACAGCTCCATCTAGAAAGTCCCCCTCTAGAATCAACACGACTCCACTCGTCTTCCAGTTATTAGGAAATCCTCTCTTCAGATGCACCAACAGGCAAAACTAGCAAGACCATCTAGAGTAAGTGGATTCTGAGACACCAGTGTGGCCAGCATGTGGCCAAATGGGCAGGTGTAGCTCTCTTGCTCTGGAACCCACTGTACTGAACACTTAGAAAAAACAATTATGTTAACACATATACACAGATTTCTCTGCACTTACCTGCTGTGGCACTGCAAGACAGAAATAGAGTTTAGTTTGTACTTGGACAGGATTGAATGGAACAAGATGTGAAAGAATATCCATAACTAGTATAGACATATCATATGAAATCTGGATCAATAGCACATGACAGTATACAGACCCAGAATTCCTAACAAGCTTTCTTATATTCTTTGAAAGATGCCAAAATACCATACTACTACCATTGTCCAAATGCCCAGAACACGTCATTAACTGAAGTGCATGACAACAGTGAAAGACAAGTCAATCAACCTTTCTTGGCTGATACTAGTATTAAGCTTTGGTCAGCAGAGCCAACAGAAGTTCTTTATGCCAGACCTACACTCAACTTCTAGACCTACTCAACACAATCCATCTCATGAATTGTTGCAGCTCCCTCACTTTTATACTGAGAGTTTCTTTGTATTACTTTGCCTCCAAATTCTGTCCAAAGATTTCAGGAAATGTGCAACTGATGGGCATTTGTTCTGCCCTCACTCAGCTATTTCCAAAAATCTACTTTCAAAGTGTGGGTGGCACACTTCAGAGTAAGTCTCAACTACAGGTATATTTTAATTTACAACAGAAATAGCTACACGCTTCTATTCTGTATTTTCTAGGCCACCAAAATTTAGCAATATTTACACACTAGAAGGACATATAGCAATGCAGACAACGTAGATGGATGAACTCCTTCAATATCAAATGACATCTACCAACTACACTTTCATTCTCACAAGTCACAGTGGTGAACAGATAAATTAAAAGATATATCTCCTCCCTAGTCTGGTTAGTACAAGCTAAAACTTGGCACTGTAAACTTTCAGGGTGACAACTGCTCTGTTCAGCACTTGGCAATTCTTAAGTACTTACATTTTACTAAAAATAAACTTGAAGGTACTATCTATAGACAAAATTAAACACTTTATCTCAATGTGTCAAGTATACAAAACTTTAACTTTCTAAAAACTTCACTTAATCATATCAAGACTTTGCAATTCTTAGTGAAGGCTAACTTGGTCAACATGGAGGAAGGAGAAAAAAGAAAAGTCTGCATATAGAGCAGAAATACAGACTATGACTACTTTTTTTAGAGACTTAAAGGGTTTTTTGCAGCCTTATAAAATGTTCTAACTTTACCTGAGTCTGCTGATAATCAGCCATCTTTCATACTAGCACTGGAATAAGTTTTCCAACCTTCTTCAACCTGAATTCACTGTGGGACACAGCACATGTACTTAATTCAATGTGAAAAACCTGCTTTCACTCCACTTGTGAAAAAGTTCTGATTTAAAAAACATGTTTTCTTAAATGTATCATGGTACTGTAGTAAGTGCCTTAAACATACTAGTAGAACTACCTAAACTACAGTTGAAAACACCCTGGAATCCACCAGCTTAAACAACAAATTTGCGATGGCTATGCAGATGCATCTGTATACATACACGCATTATGTCACTATTTTCTCCAACAATGTCAATCAATTTAGGGATCTACTTTCTTTGGAAGATGCTTGGCTTTATTAGTTAGGTGGCTCTGAATCTATCAAAGCAATACCTCTGTAGACTTGACTCCTTCCTTCCACTACATACCACACTTCATCCATCTATTCCCAGTCACCTTCAGTGCAATTCCAGGTGGCAACTTGTGTTCTCAGGAACAAAGCAGTGGCATCCCACTCCCAATTTATGGGACTTCTAAAAACCCATGCTTTCCCTCCCCCCCCCCTTTTTTTTTTAATGTTTCTCTTGTATACTTGCCTTTCCTCCCTTTTAAAGGACTCAATTTGAGATATCAAATTATCCAGGTATCTAGCTAGCACAGAGATCTGCAAAAGCAAGCAACTTTCTTCTATGGAAAGATGCATCTGTGAAACATCATTGGCTTATCATACTCTTAAGTCAGCTTCTGGCATATGGTTGCTCTCAGACAGGTTGCCTATAGTTGTTGCTACCCAAATGAGCAAGCTCACCAGTGACAGGCTTTGAACTCACCTAATAAGATGCTTTTAGGGACAGCAAAGTTCATAGCTTTATTTCTGCAGAGAGTCACTCCAATCAATCTACATTCCACCACATTTATTTCATTGCATACTCCCTTGTTTTGTTGTTCTTGGTGTCTTGCACACTTTCTCACCTACTTTGAATTTGGGGATTGCAGCAAGTTTTGTAACAGGAAGGCACACCTCTTAACATCCAGCTTTTATATGCCTAGATGGCTTGTCATCTTCCCCTGGTATGGGCACAAATGATGGAAAACTTACTTGCCATATAGAACAGTGAGAATCAAGTCCCTGGGAACACTCAGTCCTAATGTTTTTCTCAACTGGAACATATCTTTTTGCAGCTCTCCTGAAAGTTGCTTTCTCAGTAAGGTAAGTCAAGTATAGACTTTCCTAGCTTTTAAAAAAAAAAAAAAAAAAAAACAAACCACAAAAAACCCAAATCAAAACCAACCAAACAACCAAACAAAAAAACAAAAAACCCAAACCCACCAAACTTAAATTTGGGGTAAAAACCATAGAATCATAGATAGAATCATAGAATCATTAAGGTTGGAAAAGACCTCTAAGATCATTGAGTCCAACTGTCGACCCAACACCACCATGCCCACTAAACCATGTCCCTAAGCGACTCATCTACACGTCTTTTAAATACTTCCAGGGATGGTGACTCAGCCACTTCCCTGGGCAGCCTCTTCCAATGTTTCACCACTCTTTCAGTAAAGAAATTTTTCCTTACATCCAATCTAAACCTCCCCTGGCGCAACTTGAGGCCATTTCCTCTCGTCCTATCGCTAGTTACTTGGGAGAAGAGACCGACACCCACCTCGCTACAACCTCCTTTCAGGGAGTTGTAGAGCATGATAAGGTCTCCCTTCAGCCTCCTCTTCTCCAGGCTAAACAACCCCAGTTCCCTCAGCCGCTCCTCATAAGATTTGTTCTCCAGACCCTTCACCAGCTTCATCGCCCTTCACTGCACACGCTCCAGCACCTCGACGTCCTTCTTGTAGTGAGGGGCCCAAACCTGAACACAGTATTCAAGGTGCAGCCTCACCAGTGCCGAGTACAGGGGCACGATCACTTCCCTGCTCCTGCTGGCCACACTATTGCTGATACAGGCCAGGATGCCATTGGCCTTCTTGGCCGCCTGGGCACACTGCCGGCTCATGTTCAGCCGGCTGTCAACCAGCACCCCCAGGTCCTTTTCCGCCAGGCAGCTTTCCAGCCACTCTTCCCCAAGCCTGTAAGTGCTGCATGGGGTTGTTGTGGCCGAAGTGCAGGACCAGGCACTTGGCCTTGTTGAACCTCATACAGTTGGCCTGGGCCCATCGATCCAGCCTGTCCAGGTCCCTCTGCAGAGCCTTCCTACCCTCGAGCAGATCAACACTCCCGCCCAACTTGGTGTCGTCTGCAAACTTACTGAGGGTGCACTCAATCCCCTCATCCAGATCATTGATAAAGATATTGAACAAGACCGGCCCCAGTACTGAGCTCTGGGGAACACCGCTCGTGACCGGCCACCAACTGGATTGAACTCCATTCACCACAACTCTCTGGGCCCGGCCGTCCAGCCAGTTTTTGACCCAGCGCAGAGTACACCTGTCTAAGCCGTGAGCCGCCAGCTTCTCTAGGAGAATGCTGTGGGAGATGGTGTCAAAGGCCTTACTGAAGTCCAGGTAGACCACATCCACAGCCTTTCCCTCATCCACTAGGCGGGTCACCTGGTCATAGAAGGAGTAAACCATCAGAGTTTAGGCAGTTATGTGAATAGAATTCTATTCTGCCTGATACAGAGAGTAGGGAATGGAAAGATAAGCGTTCTGCATACTGACAGACCACGCTGAGAAGTGCGCACTCCAATACTTTTCCTTCAAGGAATTTCTCAACTGTTTCCCACCCTACAGTGTGAAAGTACTAATCAAATTATTCCAAACAAAGGACAAAAATAGTATCAATCAAAAAAACAAAACAAAAGAATCAGTATCAATCCAGTGTCACAATACTTCAATTGTGTTTGTGGAACAAGCTAAGCTACAGCTACTTGAGTTTTTGCAAATGTAAAACTAATCTACCAAGTCTTGTATACATAAATGATACTGCTATACCAATAGAAGAATACATTGCTGAACCACCCAATTTTGAAAGCAAAATAACAGTGATTCAGCATGAAAATCTAAGACTTTTCCTACTTTTAATAAAGTTTTATGTAATGGTTACAACAAAGGAAAAGATTTAAAAAAGGTTGAAAAATTTTTCTAAAAGAAAAAGTTAGTTTAGAATAACAACGCATACCCTTTCACAAGTATGGGGTACAAAAAACCCTAGTGTTTTTAAAGCTTCAAGCAGCACACAGCTAAAATGTCTTTAAAAGAAAATGGCTTTTGCAGTTGGATGGCCTGTGTGTTTTCCTTTGTTATTCATTAATAACTTCTGTGATCATTGGCCTGTGTCAATTAAGCTTCAACCAAGTCCCTAAAATAGAGCTGCTAAACCAGATCAGCGCAACCAAGGGTTACATGGCTGCGAGCAGCCTCTCCAGTCAGTTGTTACCCACCAGCGGCCCAAAGCCAAGTGCTCCATTAGGCTTACCTGAGGGTGGCTACCATCCCGTGTGCTGGCTACATGACTTTGGACCAGCACGCCAGCTAGTCTCAGAAGTGCCATTTCCTTGCCGAGCCATTAAAGGAGAGATTTGTGGGGAGCAGGGATGGGACTAAAGGAGGATAAGGGAAGAGGGCTAAGGCTAGTGAGCAGTAAAGCCATAGGAGAGCAGGCTGTATGGGGGTTTGCTCGTAATGGAACGACGAGTTCTTTTGAAAAGTGCTTCGCCTTTCAGATGCGTTATGTATTGCGTATTATTGCAGCCTGCACTTATCTGACTCACTAAATGCATGATTTTCATACCTAGTTAGAAGCGGGCAAGTCATACTAGTTTAGCAGATGATGATACACTTAGACAGCGTAACTATCCTATTTAAAATTCCAACTTTTTCACCTATAAATGAAAATTCAGTTAGAAATACTGTAAAATTATTTTTATCTAATTCGTTTCCACTAGAAGAAAAAAAAAGACTGAAATCTATTTTTTTTCCTTTTAATGCAGAAATGTACTATTTAGTTCCCAAAATAACTTATGTTTTTAGCACAAGAATATATTGCATTCTTGCTTTCATCACTATTATCTGCAATAATTAAATTCTTTACCTCCCTAAAAAACGATGAGCAAAACACGCCCAAAATTTTTGGGTAAGATGGGCTCTTTTGTTGTTACTCTTCTCAAGTATGGGCACCACTCAGTGTCATAACTTTGGGTTTTTAAAATAAAAATATAACACTTAACTTGGATTACATCATACAGATTTTTGAAGAGTCGGTAAGGCATATGACAAAAATAGATGTGGAGAGGAAATGAAGGTATTTTCTAGAACTATTTATAGTAATCCAGTCATGCTGAACTGATTGTATTTCCTCCTATATTGAAAATGCACAGGCAGCTGCATACAAAATAGATGTCATCAACTTTCAACTTACATCCAATGCAAAAAATAACAAGTAAACATACTCATAAGTAGACTAACATTGCTTTCAGTTTACACAGGGAAAGAAAACTTCACTGTGGCCAAATCTTGAAACCAACAATTTGTATAGATAATCATATATCTCTCTGAAATATATTCACATATAAGAACTCCTAAAGATTAGGCTTATTTTCTTAAGAACTAAATTTTCACATTGGTACAGTATTTTAATGAAAACACTTAGACACAAGTAAATTGTTGGCAACATGAAGTTGTTTTTTATTTTTTTAATTAAAAGACGCTGTAAAGCGTAATTATAACCTAAAGTTTCCCCCAAGTGTCTGGAAACTGGCCAAGACCTCTTGGTTTCTGTAAGATATAAGTCTTATGAGCAACAGAAGCTGAATTCTGAACAGGGATAGCTAATACTTTGCATCATGTCTGTGATAAGTTATGCTTTTTCTATCTGTCTACCTCTTCACTTTAAAATTTGTTAGCTTTGGGGTCAAAAGGGCACTCTAATTTACATGGACAAATGAACCTACTGGACAGGCCACCTGAAATCAGTTAGTTCAAAGGTAAATTAAAGACATATTTGGTCCCTCTCACATTTCCTCTCATGTTCTAAGGCATTCACAGAGGATTTAGTTGCAGTGGTTCCATCATACGCAATGTTTAATGTCCTGAAATTCCCATTTGTCAGGAGGGCATGACCATGGAAGATACTAAAACACCTGAAGTGAAGAATAATATCAGGATACAAAAATTAAACGGTGTTATGAGACTGGCCCTTTTTCAGCCTTTTGCTACTCTGCCTACCTGTTATTTGGATGTTTGAGGAGCTCCGCTGGAAGATCTCACAGGAGCAAGGCAAGAACCATGGAGCTCTGCTTCACTCGATTAACTCCACATTTAGCTTTGAATCTTTTCAACTTTAATACTACAGTGAATTTATCTCCAGTGCACACACTTATTTTAATTGAGGCTACTCCTTCAATTCACTGTTCAGAAAATAATTCATTGGCAATAGAAAAGCATATACGTATGGCTTGCTAGAAATATTTTGTTCAGAAGCAGGTGGTGCACATGCAGCAAAATTTTAGCATGATCCTTTAGTTGATCCTTACCATAAGGATCAACTCCATAGTCTAGTATTTCCTCTACATTGTGTAAGCAGGGGGAAAAAGGCAACAATTGACTCTCCCACGCTAAAATAGGGACAGAACTTAAGGGGGAAAAAAGGTAACCAGACAGTTTACAATAAACTAAATATAACAAAGCCTCCCCCATCCGCAATGCTGTTTATTCAAACTGTATTTATTTGATCTATCTACATCAAAGTTTACATCAAGATGTAAAACATCCAAACACTTCCACCATGACTATAGCATGGATTATGCTCACTGGCAAGAGAACCTCAACAGTTTCACCAACAAAAATAATTGTACACGAATCCACCTTGGGAAATTAGGAAGGCCATAGACACGACCCCAAAGAAACACATCCCAAAGGTTTCAAAGGAATCTACAAACCATTCCTAAGCTTCTTCACCACATCTCCTAGAAGAGGCCATCATGCTTAGCTTCAGGGTGTATAATAATATGTACAAATAAAATGTTTATATTTAAGAAGAAAAATTACTTTGTATTAGTACCCACTAGAACGTCAGGAGTGTAAGAATATAGAAAGCTCTCTTCTTTTGGATATCTTTTTGTCGATCAAGTGTACAAGCCGAGACTCTTCTATCTGTCTTTGTTAATAAATACATCAGAAGCTAGGAATATCTAAAAGTAGACAGGATTTTAACAACTGGCAATAGTAAATCCACTTAAGGATATTTCTGCCTCTGCTCGACTAGCATTTCAGCACATTTTTAAAGTAGTGAGGGTCACATTACTTATCGTGATTACCTGCACATTGTACTTCACAACTAGGTTTCATACACATCATTCAATTTGTAATTCAGAATATGAGTTCCAAGTTAGAAGTAGTGTTGTTTGGAGGGAAGAAAGAAGGACAAGGACCATGTTACATTATGTTCTGACCTTCAGATGATTTCTGGAGGTGGTTTATAAGGCATTTATCTATTTAGTTATCTTAAAGAATACACTCAAAATCCCGACCTCTCAAAAACTGTCTGCTTTTTTCATTTCAACACCAGTTCTGTTCTTTTGGGTGGTTCGACAGTAATAAAAAGCATCCCAGACATACTCGCAGAGTAAAACTAAAAGCAAAAGTCAGACAACAACCCCATAGTATACCAGCTATCATCTGCTTGCAGCATGTCAGCATAGCACATGGTTCAATCCTCTCAAAAGGGGCAGAATACACTGGACTCCTGAAACATTACATCAATAGACTCGTCCTTAACACTCCAGGTATCACATCAGAGCACTTATGCTACTTTAAGTCACACAGACAGACAACAAAATTAATTGTTGGTTGCTCTCCAGTTGGCAAAGGTAACGGAGGGTATACATGAGGAAAGTCATCAGTAGTAGAATGGAAAGAGAAGTTTTAAAGCAAGAGCCTCTGAGAGTGTATTCATTTGCACCCCATGTTAAGCCTGATCTCCAAAGTCAAGAACAAAAGTGCCTAGACATGTTCTCACCAGAAATGTCTTAACTTCATAATTCATTCTCTGCACAAGAAGTTCATTGACTTTAGGTACAGAATGTAAGCAAACAGATGGCTTATGCTGCCAGGAATGTGCTGAAGACTTAAAGAAATATAAACCCAGAGGATTCAGAAGTTTCACTGGACCCAAGGGAGAGGGCAGAAAAAAGAGAGAAGGGAAGTAGCAGACAAGACCACTTACACATATCACACCTTCTGAAATAAGAACACAAAAGAGCAACACAGACATCCTTAGCTTTCCATCTGATTCATCAAACAGAGGTTAGAAAAGAAAGCATTTCTTGTTCAAGAGTAGCTGTTAAGAAGGTCAGTGTGTAAGACGTGCAACTGAAAGATACCTGCTGACATTAAGCAGGTATGAGCCTGTATTACTTAACCAGTAAAAGATACGAGAATATTGGGAGGTGGGTGTGTCTTTAAAAAAGAAAAAAAAATGCTTTGCCTTCTTGTTTTAAAACAGAAGACTGCAAAAAACCCCAAACACTGCGAGATACATTAGCTCAGGGTATAAGGATAAAGAGCGGCCAACACTATTGCACAATGTCCCTGATCAACTTTAAACCAACTTCCACGGCAGTACTGTGTGCTTCACGTTTAAAAAAGCAATATGGAAGCAAATAAAATTTATAAAACATTTTATAATCTGAAGTTCTCAATAACTTCTTATAATCAAACCTGGAATCTGAATGTGCCGGATAGCTTTTACGATTATTTTACATAGAAGAAGATCCCATTTCTTTTACCAGCTAGTGTTGTCAGCCCTAGCCCCCCGGGGGGGCCGGCAGCCTGTGCCCGCCGGATTGCTAAGCCAGCAGAAGGAGCACGCACAAACAAAACGCACCCTCTTCCGCCGAACAGCTGCGCCTGCAACACACCTCCCAGCAACAAAGTAGGGGTTTTTTTAATCAACTTTTCACGGATAATGAATGCATTCGCGGCTGTGACAAGTTGAATATCACCCAAAAGTATGATCCTCAATTATTTTTCTTAGAGTTCTCCCCCTTCTTTCAATAGTTTCTTAACACTCCTAAAAAGGTAATTTAGTCTAATAGCAAAGACTTGCAAGTATAGAATTTGACTGCTGTTTAATGCTATTTAAAATGAAAAGCATATTATAACAAACCACGACTCATTATCTTCACACAGTAGCATATTTTGCTATCAACAAGATTAGAATGGGTATGATGCCTGGAAAGGCATACTCGAAACAATAATTTAAAAAAGCAGCTGCCTCAGAAGCCACAAAATGCATTAGGGATCTAAATTCATTAGCTGTCGCTTCTGCACATGAACACAAGCGTCCTGGATCTGATCGGGAAGCAGCTTAACTCTTGCCTCCCCTTGCGCCCCCCACAACATGTTCCAGGCATAACGGGCACCTTTTCCCTGGAAATTAAAATGGGGGAAACGAGAGCAGATCCCGCTTTTCCCCTCACCCTCTAACTGGCCCACTCAAGAAGCAATGGACCTGAGATCTGGTCCCCGTAGCCTGAAGGTATTCAAGCTCCTGCCTCCCACCAGGAGCCCGCCTGGTCAGCTACACTTTCATTTGCTTGGGGCACCTTTCGCCCCTTCCTTTTGAAGCTGGACCTGGTTCACCCAAAAAGGAAAGGTTGCCTGGGACAGAGGTAAAACAAATCAGAAAGAGTCTGAGCCTCATGCCTAAGAGTTGGCAACACACTCTTGTCTCTTCACACTGTTTTTTGGGGAGGTCAGGGGTTTTTTTTTAACCTTTAGTCATTTCAGTTTAAGAAAAAAAAAGCGCAAACCCACAACACACACAGGCTAGGGAGTGGAGACCAGTATTGCAGTCTCCTTACTCCCAGGTCACTGCAGTTCAATGATTAATGCAGTATCAGAGAAGCTCCTACATCTTGCATTATTGAAGTAGAACCACTGTGCAGCCAATGTAAACAGTGGAGGTCCTCCCAACTGGACTATTTTAGACTTCGATGCTAGAAGATGTGCATCTGACTGCGCTAAGCCTATGCAGAACTAGATTTGAGGTCTCCCACTTCTCGGATGAATGCTTGAATAAGCACAAGTACACACCAAACATATTTCAAGAAGAACATGCTGTAACTTCAGCTTTTGGTTTTGAATCAAGTGGACAGATGTGCTTGATGTACGGCACCTTGATTCAGACACTTCAGCTCCAGAGCATACCAAGAATTCAAGCTTACTGCCGGTCTCTGCTTTTGCCAGTGGGTCATTTTAGGCAAATATGCTCAAAACACATTTTGTAAAACGGAATTTCAGAGATGTTTAATTCTACTTCTTCGTTCACTCTTTCCTATTTTTTTAAAACACAATGCACAAATTGGAAACTACTACTGGTTCTTTCCTGGGTCTCACCTCTGGTTCACTCAGTGGTAAAGTAAGAGTAAATTTTTGTAAGAGTTGGTATATCCAACTGAAGTTTATATTCAACTGGAGTCAGTATATTAAATTTGGTTTAAATCTAAGGAAAGCTTTTTGTGCATCTCTCTGTAACAGTGTTGACATAACTTGTGGGTTAGAAAAGAAAACAGTTCTAGCAAAAAAAAATCTCCCCTCTAATTCCCTCTCCTAATGAAGGGTGCATTGGTATGTGTATTTAATATCCATGTTTTAAAGATAATATTGGCTGCTTTCTGCTATAATAGCTTTGCTAATGCTTTTGTAAATCAAATCTTCCTTAGTCATAGCCTTCCCCTTCTGCAAGACCTAAGGATGAAATCATTCAGAAGAAACTACGTAGACAAGTTCCCACTGAACAAATAAAATGGCAAAGAAATAGCCATAAAGTCCCATTCCCTCCCTCTCAAAAAACTTAAGTTTCATACAAACTGAAACAAGGATAAAAATTAATCTTGTGGGTTTTCAGTTGTTCCTCTCCCTTATTCACCCTGGAATAGGAAAACTACGAGCTTAACCTCCTGAACAACTGCAGTATTTTGCTGGTCTAGACAGATCTCAGCAGAAAGAGATTTAGAATGATACGGTCTAACAGCAAAAATCTTTTTTTTTTTTTGTTGTTCCAGGAAAGGTCTGGGACTTTGGATCATTTTAAGGAAGCTTGCCCATTTTAACTGAAAAAAAAGAGTATATTGTACATGTTTAATGGCGGTCACATGCTCAAAGACCTCATCATTAATCTTGGGGGTAAATGAAAGAGGAAAAAAAAAAAACAACACAAAACCCCCCCACCAAAACAAATGAACCTCACCATTGACAACTTAATACTACCAACTTTGAGAGCTCTCTCTACAGTTTGTACTTGTATTCTTATAGACAAAATACAGAATCCATATTCACCTAATCCATATTCCCCTAACTTCACCTAGACACCCTGACAAAAACAAGAAGGAACTGAAGAGACTGTATACATCTGCTGAGTGATTTGAAGTCCCACATTTATCTCAACTGCTGGGAGGGGGAAAGACAGAGAAACACTCACACTGTATCAATATTCCTGAGTTAAACTCACTTAAGCTTTTGAATGATTTTCTGTCCATTATCATTTCTGCCCCATACACAGTTTTTGTAGCAAATAACCATGCATAAATTGAGGAAACAATATACAGAATTAAGACTGTGATTACATCCTGTGATGTACATGGTTAACTGTAATAACAGCAAAGCGTGTGCTAATTGTTAAAGAAACAAACTGCACAAACGAAGCAGCCCACTACTTCTAGGAGGTCTTTGCATTCCTCTTTATTTTTTACTGTGATGTAGAAGGACATCCCCATGACAATGGAAATAGCACTAGAATAATTTACTAAAAGATAAAAAAAGCACAAAGTGAAGTGATCATGGTCACAAAAAATTACCACTGTATCATTTCCCCAGCAAGCCATGGTCAATGCTGTGAGCAAATGCTTATTTTTGACTGAAGAAAGAATCATTTCAGAACTGACTCCACACAGCCCTCATTTGTGGGGGAAAAGCAGCATGAAAAAGCTGAAGATCATTCAGCTGTATGAGCAGAGATCAGAAAGCACATTACATTTTTGGCAACCACCAAAGATGTGTTATGGCAGAAGCAGATGAAATAGCACTGAAGTGCAAAACAATTGACTGGATAAATCATCTATATCCTTTAATTTCTTTGGCCCTTACTGAAGGGTACTTCACCTAGTATATCAAGAAAGAGGAGCTAAAGAAAAAGCACCTTTATGCACAAGGTGACAAGCCATCTTTCATTTAATGAAGAAAGGCGTTAGACTTATGTTACTATTTCATATTGAGGCCTATGACACGACTGACTTGAAACACTTGCGAAACACAGAACATAACCTTCTTGAGTTTCTTTGTACTACCTAATTAAAAATAAACAAGACAATGTATCTTTGGCAAAGTAATTCTTCTTCCACTGAAAATTATTTCCCAGAGATAGGGAGGGGTGTGTGTAAAATCAGCTCAACATAACATTTCCTTCAGAGAAAATTAACACTGATTAACATCTGTAGAAGTTTGAATGACTCCAACCTGACAGGCAGTGATTGCATGGGCTAATGACTAGGGCTCTCTTTGCAAAGAATGATCTTCTAACTATGCTGTAAATTGCTGAAAGAGGGACTTCAACCTGAATTTATCACTTGCCAGAATAGCAACTTGCACTCCTGCAACACATTTTCCACCTCTTGTTTTTCAGTTAGCCCTAGCTGTAAGTTCACCTTATATAAGAAAATCAGACTTGGGCCAAAAATATATTATATCTTGAACTATTTTCTTTGCATCATAAAGCAAAGAAGCTTTTCATTCTAGAAGAGATTTAATGACCAGCATATTCTGGGAAACAAAGTTTACAACCAGCACTTGAAAATCTGTACTTTTACACTACATTTTGCTATTTTTACTCTGTTTTACAAGAAGCAATCAGTATTTTCCTTTCTTATATTCCAACTGCAAATTGCTTTAAGAATGCTATATGGATCAATAGACTAAGGCACTACTACAAGAGAGTAAACTACTACGTATGGGAGTAAAATTGTCAGAACCCAGGTGTCAAAAGCCATCACCCTACTATAAGCAAAAGTTAAAGAATACTATGTCAACTATGTAAATATATCATTGCAGAATAGTCACGTCCAAGAAATGCCTTCATCTTTTCTGAGGATAAATTTCTAGCAAAAAAAGGATTTTCTTACTTCAGCATATTCTACTTCCATCACTATTTGCAAGAGTTAAAATCAGTAGGATCAAACCTCTCAGGAGCAGTTTGGAGACCTGGACATGTAGAAAGTGACTATTATACATCAAGTCAGAAGGCAGTTAATATGAAAAACAGGAACACAACTCCAACCAATATTTTCTTACAGGGCTGGCAGCAAACTGTCAAGATGCATGTGTGACCTCAAAACAACCTTTTGCCAGATGCCTCTTTAACCTCTTCCAATTACATCAACTTCTAAAAAGACTGGTACATTTTACCATTTTCCTCCTTTCGTTATGCAAATTAAGAAGATGTGCTTAAAAGACAGATTGAAAATATTTGGTTCTGTGCATTTTTGTCTGTCTTAAAGCCCCAAAACAAAGCGCTCTAATACAGCAGCACATACTTCTTTTTTCTCCCCAGAATTAAAACTGCTGTAGAAGTTAAACAAGAAGTCTTCATCTTCTTTCTTTTCTCCTCCCTTGAGGCAGTGTTCAAAGCCAGGTAACTTTCTGAGATAGCTGTGAGATAAGGGGCCAAGACAATATTCAGCCAAAGCAATCAATAAATCACCTGTAATACTATTTACCATTTTTAAGTTAATAACTTTTTTCTTCATAAAAAGTATGTTATACATCTTATGTTGCAATAAACAGAAGCCAACACAATGATTCACATTATTCAGATCAAAAATGGCCTGTATGCTAACATTTAAAGAAGGGCATTTCTGCAAATTTAAAAATAATCAAATTTATAGCATGGAAGCATTATGAACGTGTTTCACGGGCTCAAGCCTTAGAAGGCAAAAAAAAAAGACAAATGTTACGGAATGAAAAGTAAGTAGGTCATGTATACTAAAGTGCTAAAAATACTAACATCTGATTTGTGGCTGAGAACTATTTTTAAAATCTAGAGGTGTACAAGTAAATGAAGAATTGCACGGTCCTTTGTCAACAAAAACATGCTTTGATGAGGCATTAAAAAGAAGATTCCCTATGTGGTACAGAGTCCAAGAAAAAAAAAATTCCTTTAAGAAATATACCTCCTTAAACAGCAAAACAATGAATTTCAGTTGTTCTGTAGCCCAGTTCCTTTAATCTGCATAAGAGATGCTGACTGAGTTCACTCAACCAAATCACTGCTGGCTTTCAGAATACAATCAACACATGCTTTTCAACAGTATTAATATAGCATGAAGCTTGTGCTCCTAATTATTCATGTTTTTGCATTCTGTTTTTTCCCCCTGCTGTAAAATATGCAAATTTACTTCTTTGTGTTATTTAGGTCCCACATGGGCCTCAACAGATCTGTTTGGAAGGAATTACAAGCCAACATCTAGATACACGCTGTCAACATTTCAAGCTTCATTATTTTTATTAGGTTGGAATGCCATTACAGATTTGATATTAGGCTTTAAAAAGCTTTTTATAAATCTGTTGAAAACCTACAGTCTAATAAAATGGTGTACTGATAATTACTACTACTCCACTTTGTGTGTGTGTGTGCATGAAAGGGAGAGAGAAAAGCCCTACAACTCTTGAATACAAGAGAAATCCCCATCTAGCGGTACTATTGAAAAACGCAGTTTGTTTTTGTGCAAAATTAGTACCCAAGAGGATTAGTTTGACTTCATTACTGAATGAAGGGTAGCCATTACCTCCTTATGCAACTAAGGATCGGTAACAGGAGAGGACTGTTTCTCCTGAATTCCTCCTCCTCCCTTTTCAGTCAACTCTGAGTGTAAAATTCAATGCTCAAACTAGCTACTAAAGATTTTAAAGTATAAAACCCATAAAGCAGCACTTCAAGAAACAGGTCACTTAATACAGTAACTTCTTGGTGTGCATCAAAAGTGTTCACTTACAGTGGCATGTATAAAGTATTCTTTAGATAAAAATATTAAAAGATTTTCCCAAATCTCAGATTATTATAAAGTTAGTATTAAATATCTTTAAACTTAAACAACAAAATGAAATAGTAACTTGGTTATTTGAAAACTGCAAGGTTGGAAATAACTACACAAGCACTTACTGTTACATAAAAAAATACATAATATAAGCCCATTGATGCAGAAAGTGAAAGGACATTGAGACACTGCTTTTTTCCAACTGGCACAAAGCCTTGTGCATTTCTTTAATGTAATAGTATATTTTAAAACTGCAGCAACCCAGCCTTCCTTACTAGCACCACTAAAAGCTCCTTAAATATTAATGAAAAAACAATGTAGAGATTCACAGGCATCTACCACACATTACTACTGACTCCTAGAAAACAAACAGCAGCAGTAACACTAAGATGTTACAAATCTCTTGATGCATTTAATCTTTGAGGTGTGTAGTCAGAGGGGAGAAACCAAAAAACTATTTGAATTGCAGTAATAAACTAGTATGGGGGCAGTCCTTTGATTTGGGAGGATCAGTATATTAAATTTCCCTTTCATAACATACTCACTCCTGAAGATTTTAAAATTGCACATTTCTCTCAGAAGCAAACATTTAAGGAGTTCTTCAAAATATATGTAGACAACTGTATTACTAAGATCAATATGGAAACGATAAGGATCTTATTGTAAGACCTTTTTACATGTTGGGTGACAGTGGGGGTATCCCTTAATTCAAATACGCAATTTATCCAATTCTTCCTTCCACAATAAAAAGTACCCCAAAAACTATCTGCATGCAGAATAAATTCATGGCAGAAATGGGGAGTTGGAGGGGAACAAGTATATGTAAAATTGGTCTTCAGAAAAACAGTCAAGATTTCCAGAACTAAACACTGACTTGTGTTGATCATTTTACTTTTTTACATCTTCAGTACAGAAGACTTCCTGATTTGTTAAGGATCTTCTTTTGCAATATAACTGCAGTTAACAAAGCGAAACATTCAGTTGGCTGTAAATCATGCTTTTCACAGTCTCACAGCTGAGTGAGGATGCTCCTGCCTACAGATGAGGATGACCCCATATGAAGGGATTATAATACTGAATTAACTCAGTAATATATGTACTGAATACATCAGAAGGTTCAAGTACCTCATTTAAGATAAAGCCAAAGTTCGAATGCCTTGCAGAGATTAGCTTAAAAGAGTAAGTCATACCTGATCACCAAAATTTTGAGATAAGAATCTCTGCTATCATCCATCATAATTTATCAAACACATTGTGTACCCTTTTTGCATCCTGTTACGTTCCTGACTTTGTCACAGCATGTAGTAGTGATGAATCCTACAACACCTTGCTTCTCACAAAAAAATTCCTGAACTTTCCACCTTTCATCTAATACCAGTTCTCTTCTACTTTCTTAATAAGAAAGAAATATTTGCTTTATACTGTATTTCATCTCACAGGATGAAAAACAGTAGTTCCCACCTCCTTTTCTGTGAGGTTTTAGGTGATGGTACAAGCCCGACCACATTTGCTCTGTAGAGCTCCTTCTCTTCAGACATCAGGATTGAAACAGAAGGTACACGTTGGTTAATTCGACAGATCCAAGACTCACTTAAATACCACAAGTCCTTCTCCTGATTGGGAAGAGATTTCAAAACACTTAATTTCTTATGTTTATGACTATTTATGTTCTCTTGAGAGGAAACGTAACAGGCAAAAATCATGCTTGCTCCAATAGTGAGAAGCATAACAAATAGGTGTTAATCCAAAATTTGCTTAGTAGTTCTAGATGACCTCCAAGGATCTAGGAAAGCACAGTATGGAAAAGGGAGGTTTACAGAGCAGGAGTATGTATCTTCATTACAAAATTCCTGCCAACCCTTCTCACCGTGGCCACAGCCTTCCTGCGTCTGTGACAGTCACTCCACTTTGACGAGAATCCCGTGCCTGTCCATTTTTCCTTGGGTACTTACTCTTGAAACTTTGAAAAACTCTACAGCAAAATTGCTGAATCTCAGAAAACAACCTTCAGGTGACAGTTAAGTACTCCCTGTAAGTCAGTAACAATACACCGTACCACCTGTTAAGAGATCTGCACCTGAGACTGAGAGCAGAGCTCTGAAATAATAGCCGTTGGTCAGTATTGAAAATCCATGTTAATTTACATCTAAAAAAAATGAAACAGGAAGCTGTCCTAAGTTCAAGGAAGAAATAGAAGTTAAATATGTTTACAAATCAGTTTATCAGCACCAGCAACTGAGCTGCTTCTCCAAGCCATTTAATTTATGACATAAAAAGATCCTTGAGAGAAAACAAAACAAAACCCAACATGAAACAGATTGGTCTTTAAAACACAAGTTAAAAGTAAACAAAGCAGACTTGAACTCAGGCATGGTCAAAGGCTCAGATCAAGAGCTCCTCAGAGAACTGTGCTGCCTCCAGATGCTAGTGAGAGACAACACAACCATCCTGGCTGTTTGGCCCCGAGTGCGCCACCAGGCTCAGCAGCCCCTTCCCCAGCCCCAGGGGTTTGGCTGTCTGTGCCCATGGCCAGCACTGACACAGTGCAGCCTGAGCATGGCCATCAGGGTCCAGGCAAAGAGCTGCAGGAGAAACCTCATCTCAGGTTCTTGGTCCTTGCCGAAGCCACCCTGCAGGGATGCCTGCACCTGCCCGTGCACCTTGATGACCCCAACCCTCTGACCTGACTTCCCAGCCTGGCCTGAGATCTGCCTCGTCCCTGCAGACTTGTCTGGCAACCGCTGGACTCTCAGTTGACCCTGGTCACTGTCACCAGACCTGCTCTGTTGTCCTTGCTCGGGTAGTGTGGGACTGCACCCCTGGTCTCTGCCCAAGCCCCTGCCCTCTTGGTACACTCGCTTGGCTGCAGGCTCACCTGCCTGCTGGAGCCACAAGCACTTGCTGCTCCCTCACACTGGCTTACTTCAATTTTTTCTGGAAAAGTAACCAAGACCCTGCACATCAGCATCTTAAACTAAACCTGAAAACAAAATTAACATTTAGCAGTATTTTTTAAAGAGCACATACAGAACAATATTCTGTAATAAGTGATTTTTTTTTTTTTTTTTTTAATGATGAGGATGATGAGACACTGGAACAGGCTGCACAGAGTTGTGTTCAAAGTCAGGTTGGACAAGGCTTTGAGCAACATGATATAGTGAAAGATGTCCCTGCCCGTGGCAGGCAGGTTGGACTAGATGATCTTTAAAGGTCCCTTCCAACCCAAACCATTCTATGTTTCTATGATATTTCAGTTGTCTTCAAGCAAAAAGCACTCACCACCCACCCCAGTGGAACCATCAGCACCATGTGGATGTTTGCAGAGTTTCTGACCTTCTTGCCAAACACACATGGGAAGCAGCATTGCTGTCTCAGTTTTTCAATTCCTGATCTTAGACTGAGATTAGGACTACCAGTCGCATGCATCTTTGAGATCTGATGGGAGATTTTTAGCTGTGTGCCAAACCAAAATGCCAGCACTAGCCTGTCGTCTTCTCTGTGGCTAGCAACAGTAGGAATGGATGGTAGGCTGGAATTTGTATTACAAAAGCCACAAAACATGAGAAATTCCTTAAGGACTACTACTCTTCAAGATCCCCAAGCTAACTGAAAACTTACTTGTTTTCTGAATTCTGGCATTCAGAATGTTAACTTTAAAAACAATTTGCGATGACCAGGGAAACCCCTGAAAAATTTTTCATATTTCTGCAATTGATTCACTCATCAAAACCAATCACGTGTCGTGTGTATTTCATAAGCCTCTTTTCCCTTTTCAGAATAATATTGCTGCTTGTTACAGAACAAGCACCATTTTTACAGCTTCATGAACAGATGAGATGACCAGTATCTGGAAAATAAGTGAACTGGTAGTTAGACATAAAAATGCTTTAGTCCCTGGTAGAAAATTACATTTTCTATTTATTTTGTAGAGAGTGAATTACGAATTCTTTTTTCTTGACTCCGACAATGCAGTATTTGCCCCAAAAACTAAAATAGATAATTTCTTTCAGCTAGTATGCTGCAAAGTTGTTTTTGTTGCTTCTGGTGTTTTTATGAGTCATCTTTCTAGTCAAAGAATAGATATTAAGACATTGAAATTCCAAATGCATTCATATTCTACAAGCAAAGGTAGATTTAAAATATAGCCATATATAACAGGACTTGGAGGAGTTATGAAACAAATAGAAAACAAAAAAAAAAGATCCTCAAGATTTGACAGGGTGATAGCTCTGGTGGACCTTTCTCAATAAAGTGTTGAACCTTCCTCCCTCTTTTTCAAATATCAGATGATACAGAAAGAGATTAAAACAATTAAATATTGTTAGGAAAATTACACTTAATAATCTACATTTAATTGTGATGCTCAGTAATCTCACTACATTACTGAATAGATTTCTTTCATACTTTAATGGACATGGCATTTGATTCTTCCTTGAGAAGTCTCATTCAGACTTCCAGTAAGACTCCTGGCTGCCCTTACCAGTGGTGCATGGCGTGAACAATCTTGGAAGGGATTTGTGACAGACAAGCTCTCCTGACCACAACAGTGGAAATCAGGAACAAGCGTCCCCTGAGGATGTATTTTTCCTCTTGTTTCTCCAGGAAAGAAAAGCAAAGCGCTTCCTCCCATGTCCACAGAATATCAGCGAAGTAGGCTTTTTGTTCTTATATGCTTTGAATGAAAGACTGGGTTTAGGAACCAACCTAAAACATAAGAAATTAAATTCTCATTCCCTTCAAGAGTGTTCACTGCTTACAGCAGTATTCACACTAATGGTCCTATAAACCTACTGAGATTTGTTAAAGACATTTAGTGCTGGTATTCTAGAATATTTTACACCTAAGTTTAAAAAAGTAACTAGCAGAATAGCTAGGTGTTGTGGTTTGTTTTGTGGGGTTTTTTTTGAACTGCCACTATTTCTACACAAACAAAACTTCTAGATAAGTATCTACTTAAGTGCTGACCTATAATTCTGCAACTACATCCATCTAGCAAGACAGTGATATGCTCCACTGACAAGGTTGACAGCAATTCTGCCCAGTAAAAGTTAGTTAAGATGAAATTACAGTCCATTTTGTTGCAGTTTGCTAAGTTAACTTCTGTCTGAGCAAAAAATAATAATAAATAGAAATAAGATTCAGGTAAAATTGATAGTTCTTAAGTTTATATTTAACAGATGAATTTGATATGAATTTACACGAACAAAGTTTAAATAGTCACTGACAGCATTTCAGGAAAAAGGAATGAAGCTAAATTGAATGCAGAATCAGGACCAGCAATTGTGGGACATAAGCAATGTTTGGGGGCAGAACTCTCTGCCTGTTACAGAATTTGAAACTCTAAATGGTCTCCAGACTTTTTTGGGATGACAATGTGTCTCCTTTGACCCTTCCACAATGCAAGTGCTGGAGTGACTTGATGTAGCCATCAACACCAGTGCAGATGAACAAAATCTAGTGGAAGGCGACCATTAAACATGACAACACAGAGTCACAGATGTGAAACCAGATTTGTTTTAATGGAGAACTATTACAAAGAAGATAGTAAGTTCTCCTGAGAAAGAGTTCCAATAGTCTCTCATACTGTTAGGTTTTGATAATCTAGAGGCTTTCGTGACTTGAAAATGCTCAAGAAGAAGCAACACTTAAATACAGAAACACTGTAAGATTCCTGATAAGAACAAGTCAGTAAATCAGAGCAGCAGAAGCTGAATATTGATGATGACAGATTTACAAGGAGGAAAACACAAAATTTCAAGAGGAAAAAGAAAAGGATTAGTTACAGCATGACAGCAATAATTTCTTTATCTTCTGCACACTTGAGCCATCCTACAAGACTGCGAAAGAGCTTGATTAAAGCTGCAAATTTATCAGTTCACAGGTGAGTAAACTTCAGATTAGTTTTTGAATAACAAAAAGACTTCGAAAACCCTAAACTGCTTAATTTTCATCAAACTAAGCAAGAGTCAGATTCTGAGACAGAACATCTACATTCGCCATGTGACTAGACATACACAGACGCTTCTTGGCTTCTAATATAAAAAGACTTTGGGGGTAACACTAAAAGGAAGGAACCTGAAAAAAACCAGTCCTCTAACAACTGCAGTAAGATACGCTCTTCCCACAACTCTAACAACTTCCCACAACTTCTAATAAAGCTAGAAGCCTCAACTTTGAGCTTTCTTGTTTTGTAAGGACATAACTTCTCCTTCCTCACTATGAGAGGAAAACAAGAAACTACATTGTCAATGCTCTGGAATAAGAGTGCGTTCCTATGTAAATAAAACTTCAGCTATTTAGTCCAAATGAGACTAGGAATATGAACTCCTTCAAGAAAAGTAAGATTTCTGAACAATTTTAATCATGGCTTCTCTTAACATTTCATTCGGTCTAAGCATCTCAAAGAAAATTTTACATTTCAAAGATGATAAGAATCACTTTATACAGAAGCACCACTTACCCACAATAACAAATCCATCTGCTTCTCTCTCTGGCACTGTAACCTTCTTTGAATCTTGACTTTTTCGGAAGAAGCTGAACATAGTCTCTTTTTTTTTTTCTTCTAAGTCGTTATCTAAAATGAAGACAAAACATGTTAAATAAATATAAGAGAACAGAATTTACCGTAAGAAGTTCACACCATGCCAAAGGCCATATACATGATATTACAGCTTAATCTTTATTACCAGATTTAAAATATCAGGCATTTGTATTCCTGACAGATTACCTTGTTGATGTAGCAGTTGACTTCAATAGGCAAAAAAAGAGTGAAGTATAAAAGGCTTTTCTATAAAGTTATGAATGGCGTGGAATCATTAAAAAAAAACAACTTCAACCTTTCTAAAGGAAACTGAAAGAAGGAAACTCCCTTCAGCATTTATCCAGCGTGTTTCCATATTTTTCTGCTACTTCGAATTGTTGTTACACAAACTTTCTCATCAGAGTTAGTTCTAAAGCATCTAAACTTTGAAGCCCAGAACATGATCCTACAGAAAATGCAGCTTTATAATGCAGGAATATGTGAATGAAGCAAATTACACTAGAGATTTTCAGTCTTAAGTGTCTGTGCATCAATTAAAAAGACCAACCCACCCACCCCTACAATATTAGCATAGTATCTATTTTCATTTTTCCAGTTTGCAATCTTAGAGACAGCTTAACACTTGGGTGTAATTGGATTAACAGTTACCACTGATTCCCTTAAAAGAAACTGCAACAAAATAATACGTTGCAAATTTTTCATAACAATAATTCATTAAAAGAATCTTCCAAAGCAGCTAAGAACTCTGAGTTCACAACAGCTAGAACAAAACAAGGAAACCAGTGGGATAAAAACATTAACTGCAAAAGATTATGCTCAGTATCTCTTCTCTCTCAAGACTGGAAGATTACATAGAAGCAATTCTGAATAGCTTAAAAAGGACAAATTAATTAAAAACCCCATAAGCATTAGCCAAAAGATAGGCAGTTGAGCCAGATTTTACAAAATTAAGTCCCATGAACCACCCCATAAACACAGATACATCATGAAACATTCTTCTAAGCAAATTCTCTAATTATTCTGAACTGTAAGATGTAGACTCGAGTAAGTTTCTCTTCCAAGAAAAGTTATAAGAAAAGCTTTATAAGGAAGCATCACTCTTGTGAAGAACAACCAACAGAACTATACAAAGAACGTATTCACAGGTTCAGCTTATTGAGAGGACTACCAATGTACCACCACCTACTTTCTATTTTCTACCTAACTGGTACCACTGAATGCACCGAGAGTCTCCCCTGCCTCTTCCCGCAACAGCAGCTCCGTCTGTAGCCCTGGGCCAATGAGAAAAGGAAAAAGGCACTGCAGCAGCAGTCACCCCTTGAAGGTGCGCTCACCTCCAGTCCCCAAGGGCTGAACGCGGACCACTGGACAATGCTGACCTATGGAGCAGCCTGTGGTCTGGCTGAAACATGCTGTGTGCCAAACGCAGAGGGGAAGGTTTAAAGAAATGTACGTGAAGCTCTTCTCTTCTAAAATACCAATATAAAAGTGGGAAAAGTCGAATAATGTAATTTCAAGTTTGAAGTAGAGTTTGAGGAGCAGAATCCTGATTTACTTTGCAGACACCAACATTTAAAGGAGAAGGGACTGACAAACTGATAGCAACGTCTAATATACACCTCCAACAGAGGAAAGGAGTCCAGTCTAAAGAAAAGACGTGTACAGTGTCAAGTTTCAATAACATTATTTCACACTAAATTTAACAAAGACAGCTCTTTAGAAGGTGGGAAAGAGAGAATAGTGCTGCCATGTAGTGTTTGGATTTAAAAAAAAAAAGAAAGATAAAAATCCTGGATTAATTATTTGCCAGAATTCCTCACTTCCCACCCAAATATTCATGGTCCCATAAGCAAGACTTTTTTTGCCCTAGCCAGTGACCTGTAGCAATTAACTGCACAATCAGCACTGACTACTCACCAGAAAGAAACTGCCTCACACTCTGCTGTTAAAGCCATAGCAAACACTTCCATACTCCACATCAGAGAAGGTCTTATATGAAGTGTAAGCACTGGCTTTCAGGAACAGTATATAAATAGAACATGGCAAAAGCAGCAACGATTCAACTGTGGCCTGACACCTGAGACTTAAAGACTGAATACCCTGCAGGCTGGCCAGCTACCGCTTGCTTATGCTGATGCAGCGCAATTTCTAGCAACCAAATAAACTACATGGATGTACACAAGAACAGAACAAACCATCCAATCCCAGGTATGCAGTAATTAAAAAAAAACGTTACTTATCTGCACTTTATTCCTTTTTGCTTGTTTTCCTACCTTACCACGTGAAATACTGATATTTCCAGTTCCGTGGAGATTACACAGTAGAAACTCCTAATTATCTCATTTATTCCTTACCTTCCCCCACACCCAGGCTCAACACATGGCGCCAGCAGCATATTCCTTTTTCAGCCCTCAGGGAATAAGTCTTCTCCTGCTACCAATTAGGGTTGTCAGTCCCATAGCTCAAGTGGTAAAAACCTGTGCTGTAATGCTCAAGAGTCAGGTTTCTGCTCCGATGATGTATGAAGGAGAGGCAGTTGTGGAACAGTTTAAAATGCAATTTTACCTTCGTTCTAAGTGTGCAACAACAAGAAGCAAAATCAACTTGATGTGTAAAATCTTACAGATAGCTTTGGTAAAGGCTCAGATTCCAGTCAGCCACTTCAGGTGCCAGAGCTGCAGTTGCTCCAGTCACATTTTTTTCTCTTTGAGATCTGCATTATTGTACGGTTTTCAGCTCTATCACACAGTGTTCCCCTTCCCTTCTTTCTTGCACAAAGAAAAGCATCTTAATCAGTATATACGTGGCACAAAAGAGTTGTATAGGAAACCATGCATTTGTCATCTTTTAAATCCTGCATACTTAACATACCTAACTTCACTGCTTAAAGGACAACGGACATTTCAATTCAGAGTAAATTAACAACTAGTACAATTTGATCTAGCCAAATTAATGTAACAAGCACTTTCATATACTAGATTTTTTTCCTTTCATTGACAGAAGGCAGCCTAAGTATCCCAATTTTTTCTAAAACCCACAAAATTCACCTTATCTACATACATAAGGGTTGATCTTTACTTTGTAGTTTTCAGTTTCTGAAGTAGCTTTAACTTAATTCCACTGCCAGCAGTATTTCTTAAACAGAAAACAAAACAAAAAAACCCCACACATCCTTTTGCTTGAAGCAGAAAAACAAACAAAGCTAACAAAAGTACCCCCTAAGCTCAGGCCTCAAGTTCTTATGCTGTTAAAACCACTGGTCCAGCAGTAAGAAAACAGCATATGTTGTATTTTGTGACTGTGAATGTTGGGGAGGTGGTAAGGAATCCACATAATCCCACTAACGTGCGTAGTGAGGCTGTTTCCTTCTCTGGGTGTTCACCACTTAGAAACAAAACTTGTGCTTCTAGATCTCAAGTCTCTGTAACTGATGTGGAGGAAGGAGCTCGCCAGCTACTATCTGCAGTATTTCAGTACCTTTGCTGAACACAGCATTAAGTTTAAACCAAATAACAAAGAATGACTAACAAAACAGAAGGGGGGCACAGAAAAAGTAGAGCTGTATACAGTATGGCATAGGTAAAGGAAAAGCTGTAGACAGGCACTGCTGGGACATTTGTGATAGTTGCTCTCTTAAGAATTTTATCAACTGCGGTACTTCAAAAGTAAACATAAATCTCTCCAGCAACGGGAAATGCAACCACTAAATTTCTTGAATTACATGTTAAAAACAGAACAAAGCCCCTGTCCAACAAAGAAACACGAAGCTGAATGGAAACACTCGTGCTCTTGATGATAAGGACACAGTTTAAGCACTTGCAGAATCAGGCTGGAGTTTTACTACTTGTAGATAAGATGAAGTTTCAGTTAACGAAAGCTGAGAACAACCAGTTTCCGCACAAGTTTCATTTCAGAGTAAAAATTAAATTTGACGTTTGTGGACCTGGATGCATGGTCACACAGACTAGAGAAAAAAGCTCTCAGTTGTGGGGTTTTTTTTAAAAGCTGTCAGCACAAAATCACAGAAAATACACCCGCCACTCAGAGATAGTACCACGTCCCTGCAGTAATTTCTCCTATAGAGCGCAGGACTTTTCCCTTCCAGATGGGATTAATTTTATTTCTACAGGAGACCTGAAACTTAATTCACTGCCTAAAGATAAAAATCTCCCTTGGTAGGAATATACAATTCCCTTCTCCTCATGTTTCCCCCTCCCCAAAAAGTGAATGCAATTTTTTCTTTCTCCAATCTCAATTGCTGATAGTTAAGAATAATACTTTTGGCACAGCTTCAGTCATTAGCAAGTAATAAACTGTGAACCATAGCAATTCTGTGAGGCTGCAAAAAATATTTTGTCTTTCTGTGAGGCTCTGAGAACATATGTGGGATTGGACAAAGATGAGTTACAGAGCTGCACAAAGGAGTTAATTTATTCCTCCTGCATTTTGTCAGTCTCCTTTGACAAGAAGTATGGGTGACCTTTGAGACAAACCAATACGTTAAATCCAACAAAATTTTTCTATACAATGAAGATCCTAGCATATTTAGCATTACTTTTTAGTTTTTTCCTGCATGTTCACAAGTGACAGGAGGAGAAAGGTAATTTAGTATTAAAAACACCAAAGATGCAGACTAAGATAAACAGAGGATGCCCAGGAATACAGCAAAGCAGAATTGCAGTGGCACTGCCAGTAATTACATAAATGATGAAATGAGGTCAGAACAAGATACAAAACTGACCTTAAAGAAAGAACCAGAGTAATTTCACATCTAGCAGTTTAAGCTCTATAATCTATGGAAGGAGAAAACAGAGAGCATCAGAGCAATTCTCTTGTCCATATTAGCATCTGCTGTGATTCACCAATAAAGTAGCAATCGGAAAAAGAGAAAGATATTTACAGCCCTGTACAGCCCTGCTTATGACATGAAAACAACCAATTTAAGAGTCAAGAACATGCATGTCAAAAAGATTTCTCTGTGACACCAAAAGAACAGTTTAAAAGCTTTTGGCCTAGTGTAAGTTACTATGTGTAGAAAAAAAAATACGACATACCATTTATTTTATCTGGCATTAACATTAGTCATATTACTTCAGTTTGTGCTTCTTGAAAACAGAAGAAAGGAAAGTGTCAAGAGAAACACAAATACAAAAAAAAGGATATACATATAACAAAACACTAACAAAGACTTTTTTACTTACATAAAATGTGAATATTTATTTTTAAAGTTTTCATAAAATTTAAGGGAAGCAGAAATACCAAGAACTATGCAACCCAAATTACCATAGTATAAAAACACTCGAAGATGCTGAATCATCGACAATCAAGTCAGACAATAAAAGCATAGGTGACAAAGGCAAAGCCAGGAGTGAAATAACAGTACTCAAACCAATGTCAACATTCAGAACCCTGAAGAAGACAGAAAATGCTAAAATAGAAAGCTAGGTGTTTATTAGATACAATACTCAATAGGTTGAAACCTAGTTCTTTCCTTGTAAACAGTTTCCTTTTGGCTGCAGACCTTCAACAGCTGCTAAGCATGATACAGACACATATTTGTAAGAACTTCTACAATGTGTTTTTCTGACAGCTGACCCTTCAAACGTGGCAGACAAATAGCCTCAGAAGAGCCACTTTGCAGCAACCTGCTGCATCTTGCTCCAACTGTTACATTTATGAGGGCTCTCCTTTAAAATCTCTGAAGATAAAGTAAGGAGATGAGGATATTCTCTTGCAAATAAACTACTGAAAAGGTGAATGGCATAGTGACACTGAGGAGATGACAACCAGCTACACCCCATCGAAGATATAACCCCACAGCACTCCCCTTCCCGGCCACACGCTGGTTCTGCACAGCTTCTGGTGGTAGCTTGCTTCCTTGGCAAGCTGGTTCAGCTTGGCGAGCCATCACAACCCTAACCCAGCCAACTAACAAAACCCACTTTGTGCTGGCTAGCAAGCTGGACTAACCCGTGGCTGGTTAGAAGAGACAGCCAGCACATAGGCAGTGTTGGGATCGCCCTTTTAAGCCGGAACAGAGTTAGATTTTCTCAAGTATTTCCTGAAACACCGGTCCTGGAAACGCAAAGGAAATCACAGAACCACAGAATGGTTGAGGTTGGAAGCGACCTCCAGAGGTCATCTTGTCCAACGCCCTGCTTAAGCAGGGTCCCCTAGAGCTGGTTGCCCAGGACCATGTCCAGATGGCTTTTGAATATCTCCAAGGATGGAGACTCCACAACTTCTCTGGGCAACCTGTGCCAGTGCTTGGCCACTCTCACAGCGAAAAAAGTGCTTCCTGATGTTCAGAGGGAACCTCCTATGTCTCAGTTTGTGCCCCTTGCCTCTGGTCCTGTCACTTGGTACCAGTGAAAAGAGCCTGGCTCCATCCTCTTTGTGCCCTCCTTTCAGGTATTTATATGCATTAATAAGATTCCCCTGAGCCTTCTCTTCTCTAAGCTAAACAGTCCCAGCTCTCTCAGCCTTTCCTCATATGTAAGACACTCCAGACCCTTAATCATCGTTGTGGCCCTTCGCTGGACTCTCTCCAGTATGCCCATGTCTCTCTTGTACCCAGAACTTGGACCCCGTTCTCCAGGTGTGGCCTCACCAGTGCTGAGTAGAAGGGAAGGACCACCTCCCTCGACCCGCTGGCAATGCTACATCTAATGCAGCCCAGGATACCATTAGCTGCCTTTGCTGCAAGGGCAGTTGGGAGGAACCTCTCCATGCAAGACACAGTCAGGGAAAACACACGGAAAAAGGCAAGACGCATGGTGAGAGTGCCATGTCCAGATGCTCTGTCTTACATCCATCAGTTGCTCTAATCCTGGAGATCGAGCATAAGCTCTTTAATGGTGAAATGAAATGAAATGAATAGAACAGTTCAGTTGGAAGGGACCTACACAGATCATTTAGTCCAACTGCCTGACCACTTCAGGGCTGACCAAATTAAAGCATGTTATTAAGGGCACTGTCCAAGCGCCTCTTGAACAGTGACACACTTGGGCATCGACCTCCTCTCCAGGAAGCCTGTTCCAGTGTTTGACCACCCTCTCGGTAAAGAAATGCTTCCTAACGTCCAGTCTAAACCTCCTCTGGCGCAGCTTTGAACCATTCCCATGCGTCCTATCACTGGACAGCGGGGAGAAGAGATCAGCACCTCCCTCTCCACTTCCCCTCCTCAGGAAGCTGTAGAGAGCAATGAGGTTGCCCCTCAGCCTCCTTTCCTCCAAACCAGACAAGCCCAAAGTCCTTAGCTGCTCCTCACAGGACATGCCTTCCAGCCTTTTCACCAGCTTTAAGGCCCTCCTCTGGATGTAATTGCAGTGCACAGAACTGCATACAATACTCAAGGTGAGGCTGCACCAGTGCTGAACACAGCAGGATAATCACCTCTTTTGGCCGGCTGATTATACTGTGTTTGATGCACCCCAGGATGCGGTTTGCCCTCTTGGCTGCCAGGGCACACTGCTGACTCATACTGAGCCTGCTGTCGACCAGCACCCCCAGATCCCTTTCTGCAGGGCTGCTCTCCAGCCACTCCTCTCCCAGTTTATACTTGTGTCTGTGGAAATGCGTGGGTATCGCAGCCGTAACACGCAACGTTTCGAGTATCAACTACGGCCTGTAAAACAAGCAAGGGTTAACAGACCGGTGACTGGACTGCTTCGCTTAGGCAGCGGTGACCTGAGGGGAGCCAATATCTAAAGGGAGAGGGAAAACGGCCGTTAGGGGAGGGAAAATATGGGGTAACTTAAGAGAAAAGGATTAAATGACAGGATAGGGCTGGAAGGGGCCGGCCGGGCCGCGGCGGGGAGGCCGGCGGGGGGCCGAGCCCCGGGTAAGCCGGGTTCCCCGGGGCTCGGCCCCCCGCCGGCCTCCCCGCCGCGGCAGCGGCGACACCCGCCCCACCGTCACCCACCGGGCCGGCCGTCCGATGCCGCCGCCGCCACCTCTCACCAACCGCCGCCTCCGCTTCCGGATCGCGTCAGGCGAAGGGGAAGTCCCGCCCCGACGCTCCCCCCCACCCCCGTTGCCACGGGTAACGGCGCCCCTCCCCTCCGCAAAGGGCGGGAAGTCGCGCCGGGATGGGGGACGTCCATGAGCTGCCGCGGCCGCGCGTCGCCACCGGCCACCTGGCGGAGCGCATCGGACAGCCCGTCTGCTTCGTGGGCCGCGTCGAGAAGGTCCGTGATCTGCTCGGCGGTGGGCTACCGCCCTTTGCGCCGCGCCGCGGGGCCTCAGGGAGGGTGGCTGCCCTGTCGCCCTGGGTAGGGCCTTGCCCCGGGGTGCGCTCCGGGCTGGGGCTCTGCGTGTGGAGGGGCCTCTGTGTGGGGAGGCCGTCGCCTTGCCTGGCGCAGCTTGTCGCGGCCTGGCCTGAGGGAGGCCGGGGGCTACAGTCAGCCCGGGGGCCGGGCGGGAGGCGGCCGTAACGGTCGGATCCCGCGGAGAAAGGCCCGCTGCGCAGTTCCGGTTGAGGCGGCTAAACCTGTAACGCTTACAGCTGCCTTTTGAGCCCACAGGCTTAACGTCTTTCGTAGATTCATCCTACTGGGAAGTTTTTCGTGCTTTCGGATGGAGAAGGAAAACATACGACTGTGGAGCTGAGCGAACCTGTAAGTTAAGGAAGACTTTAGAAGTACTTGATGTTGCCTCTTGTGGATACCGGAGGTTTTGTCCCTTATGAAACCTGTGCATGCCTTGCATGTATTGAGTTTTCAGTCAGGAAAAAAAAAACAATCCCTTTCCACCTATGTTTCATTGCCTCTGTTTCTTACGTCTTCCAGCTAACTTGCAGTGTTTGTATTCATGAACTGCCTTGGTCTTCATCGATTTTCAGCAGGTATTAAGAGAGAGAACTCATTCCTTGTCAGACACATCCCTGTCTGGCTACTTTGTCTTACTCTGTTTGTTGTTTACAGTGTAATATATTCCACTACATGTATTAGCTTTATTTTAATTTCACTTTTCCCTCCGTTTTCTTATTGCCTTTATCTTTATATGCCTAACAGAATATTTTGTGAAGATAATCCAAAAAACCAAAGAATATGGTATTCTCAAGAGTTTTTTGAGTTGACATTTCTGTATCTTCTTAGGACGCTTGTCATAGCATTCCACTAAACTTCATAGTTAGCTTGAAGCATTCTTTCTTAAAAAAATAAAAAATCAAGCAATTAATACAATGGGTATAAGATATGCTTATAACTACCGCACGAAACTATTGCTTCCTTTGTTATCACATACCACTAAAGGAATAACACCCTGGCATTCTCTTCTGTCTTTAAGTATTCTTTTTTCCTCTAGCAAATGTTGTAATTAAAGGATTATTTTCGTTGTGATGGCAAATGCTCTAGCTTAACTGAGCATGTGTGTAGTCTTTACACCTTTTTCTCTGAATGAGTGGTTAAACGCTGAGAAATCTCGCCATTTGCATGTGTAATAATTGTACATGGTACTCTTCACGGTCAAGACAGGAGTCTCTCCTTGATGAAAAATGCAGTTTGATCTGGCAAAGAGTTTTGTCTTATAAGCGTGAAGCTTGCTGACTTCATCTTCAAACTGCAAGAAAATGTCTTTCCTACAAGTTCCGCCTGTCTTTTAACTCTTTCTTGAGTTCATGAAAAGGTTTCCTGCCTTGGGTTGTTAAAACTGACCAAGATTCCACAACTTCCCATAACAGAGTAAATGGTCGAATTTCAGAAATGCATAGCTGCAATGTCGGGCACTTCACAGTCTGTGTTCCACTGCTGTAGGAGAAACTGGTGCGTGCAGAAGAAACACGCCAGGTTTATCTCTCTGGTTTGCCTAATGACAATGGAGGAACTTCTAGATTTGTTAATCAAAATGCTTTCTAACTTTTTTCCCCTTTAATAGATTCCTTTGTGTGTGTGTAGTTCCTCCTTTCAACAGAGAAACTCCAAATTACGGGGAGGGGAGGGAATCTATTGCTGTGTTCCAGGAGACTTACTAGAAAGTTAAAAGTAAGAGTTAGATATTGGAAGAACATTACTGAAATAGCACCGCACTCTTAAAATTAGTATCTTAAAAAAGAAAGAAAACACGTTCAAGCTATATGATTTTGGAGTAAGATAAAATTTTTAGCTTTTTTTTTTCCCCCTTGTCCAACCAAAGGCTTGTTATTGTCAATGTCTTTGTATTCTGAACACTTACTGACAGATTACTTAAGAAATAATTATACCTCCTGAATCTGGAATACTGGAACTGCTCTTTGGCATGCGTGATACCTCCTTAGCTCTTACCAAGTTCTCCAGTTTACTCAGGTTTGAATGCAGTGCCTTAAAATCTGGATTCTTCTGCTCTCTGTGTCCTGGATTAGTCTCTGTTCAGTGATTAAATGACACAGTTTTCTATACTTATAAACTGGTATCTTCCCTCTGATGCTGCTTCGTATATTTTTTGTGTTGGTACTGAATTGGCTGTTACAAAAACTGTAAATCTGTAAGTGGCTCAAGGCTTTTGTGGGTTTTTTTTGGGAGGGGGACAGGGCTGTTCAGTAGTACTGTATTGTTTGACATGGAATGGAATCTGTCATGAACAAACTGTCAGTTGTGGAGAGTTCCTAGCTTAAGTGCTGTACAGTAGAGACAGCAGCTAATTTAGTGATACTAATTTCATTTTTGGTATGTTTTCTAGCTAGATGAAGAGATCTCAGGAGTTCTTGAGGTAGTGGGAAGAGTAACAAATCAGGCAACCATCATGTGCGTGTCATATGTCCAGTTCAGAGAAGATAAAAGTCCATTTGGTAAGTAAGAATACACATTATGACAAGTTCATTTTGAGTTCTGAATTCTTCTTCAACAAGTAAGAAGGGTGTCCTGGTTTCAGCTGGGATAGAGTTAATTTTCTTCCTAGTAGCTGGTACAGTGCTGTGTTTTGGATTTAGGATGAGAATAATGTTGATAACACACCCGTGTTTTAGTTGTTATGCTAGGTAATGCTTACACTAGCCAAGGACTTTTCAGCTTCCCATGCTCTACCGACTGAGAAGGCTGGAGGTGCACAAGAAGCTGGGAGGGGGCACAGCCAGGACAGCTGACCCCAACTGGCCAAAGGGATATTCCATACCCTGACGTCATGCTCAGTACATAAAGTGGGGGGAGTTGGCCGGGGGGCGGTGACTGCTGCTCGGGAACTGGCTGGGCATCGGTCGGTGGGTGGTGAGCAATTGCATTGTGCATCACTTGTTTTGTATATTCTTTTATCGTTATTATTTTTTCCCTTCCTTTTCTGTCCTATTAAGCTGTCTTTACCTCAACCCATGAATTTTACTTTTTTTCCCCAATTCTCTCCCCCATCCCACTGCAGGGGGAGTGAGTGGACAGCTGTGTGGTGTTTAGCTGCCTGCTGGGTTAAACCACAACAAAGGAAGAGCTTGATTATTTTTTCTTACAGACAAGGTCTTTCTTCAAGCTGCCAGATATGGAGTAGAATGTAGAAAAGGAGAGTGTCATGGGAAAAAATTTGTACAAAATACTCTGTTTTACTGTCAAACTGTAGGGACTGACTTAAAGCTGGAGCCAGTCTAGGTCATTGCCATGGTCTGATCATTCTCTCACTCCTGACTGCCTGGTTCTTGCCTTGCACTGGACCTTGTGTGAGTGTGCAGCTAGAAAGCCTAAGAATAACGCTCCAGAAAGTATGCAATGAGAGTGTGGCTGCCTTGGGAAAACTGGGGAGGGTGAGGGAGACTGGGAACGCTCAGCTATACTGCTTTAAACTAAGCAATGCCTTAATGCTGTCATTTGCTTGTGGGGAATTTAGCTTATGCATCATAACCATTTTCTTTGCCCTCTTTCAGATCTGGAGCTCTACAATGAAGCACTAAAAATTATTCATGAATTCTCTGAATACTTCCCATTCGGTACTGGGAGGAACAATTGATTTTCTTAGCGTATATTTAGAGCTTCAGAGGGGACAACAGTACCGTAGCTTTCTTGCCTGACAGCATGATAACAGTTGCATTTATTTCCAACAAATATACTGAAAAGATGCTGTTACATGTGCCATGTATTGCCAGTGAAGAATGTTTTCTTTGAAAATGTACTTATTCAGCAAGAAGAACACTTCTGTGGATATCTCACTGTCTGTATGTATTTAACCCTTTTGCATCCCTGAGGGGTGTTCTCTTGCAGGACTGGACTTGCTAGAAACTGAAGTTTTGTAGGCACCTTTCTGTTGTTGTTGGTAGAGGTTCTAGGATACTTTACAGGAAACTTGTATTGAAGACATTTGGTGGGGTTTTAATGTAAAGTTGTTTTTATTTCATTTGCTTTGATACAAATTTATGGAACATGGGCGGGTATTTTGCGTCTTGAAAATGGTCTCTTCTCCAATAAAAAAGATCCGACTACATTTAACTATTCGTGTCAGTATTACATGTTAGAGTGATGTATGGTGACTCCTGTTCTATTTTACCCGACACAGGTAATTTTAACAAAGTGGAGTACAAGGTACTTGCCTTTTGCACTGATGTTAAACGCTTGGAAGATGTCTAGTTAGGCTTGGGGACTTCAAGCACAATTGACTTCCCATCACAACCTTCATTCTTGGTGGGAGTCTAAGCAGAAGTACCAGATTGAGCCAGCTTGTCATGACTTCAACCATATAAACTTCCACACAGTGCCCAGTTTTGTTACCATCCAGGCTACTTACAGCATGTAGCAGAATTCTTACATCTCTTAAGGTTACACAATGAAAGTAAAATCTAACTAACTTTGGAAACATTCTCTGTGAATTAATAAATAAAATATTTCAAAGTATTTCAAATAAACCTTAGCCATGTTCATTAACCTTTCATACAAGCAGGTTTCAGGTTTAATAGCTAGCTTTGTGCTTATTTATAGGCATCTCCATTTTCAGTCAAGGAATTTATGTTTTACAGACTTCTTATTGATCAAAGTTACTACAAACTGGGTGGATGATCAAGTTAACAGGTGATCTATTTTTTCCCCTCTCTACTTAGAAGACAGACAATGACAAAGTTACTGTCACTGGGAAGGAGGAGGACTTTGAAGTAGGAGTCCGTCTCATGCAGCAAACAAGAACACGAGGTCCATGTGGCATGATACCATGCTCCATCCTGTAGTGCTATCACCGCTGTATTTTAGTGCTCAGTAGAATAAAATGTCATTCTTAATAACTGCATGCATGCTTTCCTAGCATTTTAAAGTCTTTTGTACTATTCTACTTCAGAAAATTGGTATTTTGTGCACGTACATATATTCTGTAAAATGTTAGGTAGTTAGTTACCAAGGCTATCCAGGCGTAATAAAATAGTCTACCGCTAGATGGCTGTAGCACTTTACCCCCATACAGAGACCAGCCTTGGGTCTGTGGTCTTGTGTGTAAATGTTTCAACACATCCCAATGGTAAATGCTACAGTTTCCCTTTGTCCGTCAAGACGACTCTAGTTCATCCGGCCCCGCAGCGATGATACCTGGCTAGGCAAGCAGTATACAACTACAACTTTCCACTACGTGCTTTTCATTCACCTGCTTCTCTATAGACTATCAAGGTTTGTGAATAAATGGCCTACCCCGGCTATGTGGCTATGCTGACAAGCAGCAATGCAGGGAACCGTAAAATATTCTTGGTATTAAAGTAATGCTCAGGTCATACATACATTTACCAGGACAGCAATGCGGGAAACTGCCAGCCATTTCAGATACCCAAGGGAAATGAATAACCATGGGGCCTGCTAACCGTCAGTTGGGACTGCACTAACAAGATGAAGGTGCGAGAAACTGCCAGAGCTTGTAGATAGTAACACAGGAAACAGCGGCTTCGTGGGTTGCTGGCTGAAGGGGAGTCACCGGGGCAACCGTATCATAAACAAACACCAAAGAGGGATGTCACCAAAACCAGGGCCAGTAATGGAAGGTGTGAATAGGAGCTGGTGGCTTCTTTGGGAGGACATGAGGGTGGTAAAGGGTGGGAACCTGGGAGAGGAAAGGGGGGTATGAAGTGAGTGACATAATCAGGGCTGGCGGGGAGAGGTTCCCGTCGTTTGCAGCAGGACAGCGAGCCTACTGCTCCCACCACACTTGTGACTGACTTCTGGGACCTGGCAACTTTTTCCCTGCCCTTGCTAAGGGAATGTTTGGAGCACCCTTCCTAACGCTGGCATGGGGGACACTGTCACGTTGCCTTCTCCTGCAACATCTGGCATAGTTGGCAGGATCCTGATCTCAGTAAGCGTAACTGGAAAAAACAAATCTGGTACAGAAGGCGTGTCTGCCAGAGGCATGGGGAAGCACAGATTGAGCAAGATAGCTGTTGGAAAGGTGGAGAGGGGATTGGGCAGGCCCCACACTGGCCTTGCTTGGCTGCAGTGGAGGTTAGGCTTTAGCAGAAGCTGGTTACTAAGCACTTCAAAACCGAGAGGCAGCTTAAGGCTAGCAGCCTGCCTTGTTGCAGGGGCTGCCAGGCAGTCCAGTCTTCATGAAATACTGTTTGGAAGTTGGAGAGCTGTTTTGAGAAACAATTCTTAAATTGTCAGTCTGTTTTAGCTGTCCAGCAGGCTAAACTGCAAATAAAAATTATAAAACAGACGTGATGAAGAGTCTTATTTAGGGAACCTACACACGGGATGAAGGAATCTCTGCACCTTGGGAGGGCAACAGCACAGCAGCAGCCCACCGGCCCTTGTGCGGAGTCACGAGAGATTGCCACTATAACAAGGGCCGTGCTGCAATCCAGGTGCCCCCACTTTCTTCAGCCAAACCTCTCCTTGGCGTGTCTGGTGGACATGGAAATCATCACGATGGTTGAGAGTCACTCCTGCTCGAAGCCCTGTGGCAGCGGGGCAGAAGGACTCCCAGGTAAGGAAGCTGGGAGCAGCCCTCCTCCTGGGCCAGCAAGCTACTGTGACTTCCCTCTCTGCTCTGACAGCCCAGAAGGGGAATGGTTTTATGTCCCAGTTGGTTAAGGTACAGAAAGCAGTCCGCGAGTCTGAAATGGAGGAACAGACTAAAATTTGGCAAATTCTCTTGGGGAAATTCAGTTCTAGTGGGGACCCCGAGGAAGGGCACCAGAACGGTGCTGTGCAGTGAAGTACCGTGCAGGAACCTAGGGCTGCACACAGGAGACGGGGAGAAGCCTTGTCGGGGGTGTCACCGCAGACTTGTCTGGCAGTCGCTGGACTCTCGGCTGACCCTGGTCACTGTCACCAGACCTGCTCTGCTGTCCTTGCTCGGGCATGGACACATGCACAACTCACGTTGTGCTCATGTGCAAGCAGAGAAAGTGCTTGGGCTTAATTAGGGAAGGGAGGCAAGGCTGGAGCATATAATGAAATGAAAATAATTAAATGTAATCAGTGTGAACCATAGGGTCAAAACATTGTAGCATGCAAGGCCACCTTCATCTAGTTAACTCTATCAGAGTTGAGCAGATCAGAAAACAGTAAACATAAAAGTACCTGCAGCTAATAAAATGTTTGTAGCTATACTTTGTTAGAAGACAACAAAACATCCCCAAAATCACAGCTTTATTAATTTAAAAGCAAAACAAGGAAAAAATCTCATCATTAAAAAACATAAACCTCTTGCTTTGTAAATTTTGCAAATAGTGTCATTACTGGCCTGAAAGCCTGATTACCAATTACAACAGCCAAAACTGATAGCTATACTGTGCCAGAATATGCACACGTTCATAATCCAAAACATTTCAAAGACATGCTGAGTATCAAAGTAAGCATCTAACTTAATGAAATGACAGAATTTGACACAAACAGGTATAGTCAAGTCAAAAATGTTATAAATGAGTTTTCTTTACATAAGAAAATGAGACATTGTAAGTTAGTAGTTGCATTCACCCAGACATGGAATTTATCGGGAAAATTTACTAAACATTGTTACTACAGAGGAATAAAAACATATTCTTGACACTTACAAATCCTCATTTCCATAAAGCAAAAGTTTTATTGCCTGTATTTATATAACTAGGGTATCATACATTAAACCCCAGCTTACAATTATAAATGGAGAACATTTTGAAGAGCTCTTCAACAGCAACATGAAGTGTGCAAAAATACTGGAAAGAGAAATAAATATTCTAACAAGAAAAAAAAGTAACTGCTCTCCCATGCCCGCAAATATCAAGTACCTCTTAGATTTTTAACTTAAAAAAAGATCCTTGTCAATTAGGCAAGAATTTTAGATCAGAATAAATGTAGCAGATGTATTACAACATTAATGCTACATCAGAAAATATAACCCAAAGTCCTGAATGTAATCATGTACATCTACAGAAAACGTCTCCACGTTCTATCTTGTTGCAACTACACTGGAGCACTTAGAACTAGTGGTATATTACAATATACTCTCTTTTAAAACACCAATTTTCACAGTCCTGGCAATATGGTACCAGTTTATTGCTAGCATTCCATTTAGTATTTCATAGCACGCAAGTGTTAAGTAACTCATATACTGTTTCTACTAGTAAATAAACACACACCAAGTAAACTGATGTTGTTATCACATACCTTAAAACAGGTTTTTTTTCCCTAATTTGTATGAATTTTGTTGCCTACAAAATCAAGGACAACAATACCGATTAGCTCCTAGCACAGTATTAGCAAAATACCGACTCTCTCTCAAGTTAATAAATAATCTGAATTCCAGCTGGTAACATATCCAGAGCTACTTCTGGTCAATGACCTAAAATCGTGCAGCCTTTTGGGAGCAGACTGGTGTCCGCCAGTGACCAGAAGCAGGATTTATATAGCTTGATTTCACACTTCCCAGCGTATTTCAGAAGTACAGGGAAATGCTGATTATCCAAAAGTCTTCAAATATTTTTGTAGTCAAAACTCAGCATGTAGTTTAAAACTTAAATATTTACAAGTCTCCAGTCCTTGAGATTTCAGATCTTCACAGTACTACGTTAAAAACTAATCAATCAAATGCAACCTCCTATAGTTTACCTGCACTCTGCACTGAAACAGACACATGACTTTTCAGGGAACTCTTCTGTAGGATATAGACATCGCTAGGAGGCACAACCCCCAAATTCTTTAGCATTAAAATTCACATCAGCTAGGTATGTAGGTAAATTAAATAAGAGCTTGAATTGCAAAGATATTGCTTTACTATTAACAAAACTTGAGAACAGAAAGAAATGGATTTGTCTTTAAAATAAAAATCTTTAGAATACAATTAACAGTGGCACTTTGAATGAACTTACAAGGAAATGATCATTTGCATACAAGAAAGTGTGATCAAACAATGAACAGAGGAATCCACAGCATCACTTTGCGATCTTCTGAAGAACACTCTTCAGGTGTTTATTTTGAAGGCCCACTTTCACAGCATATTTGCTGTGAACACTGCTTTGTTTGGAAAACAAATAAAAGGGCCGATCAGCATTACCCTGAAAACTTTATTAAAGTTCTTTGGATTTTAGCAAATCCAAAGAGTCTGCAATTCCAGGGGTGCTTTTGAACTGAACTGCTTCCATCCTCTGAACAAGGACCACACACTATATATACCCAGAGGCTCATTTCAGGAATACCTGTTTCTACCAAGCACAGTCACACACACATCATTTTACTAATCTGATAGCAATTTATTTTTTCACAGTCAGTAAGTCACAAATGACCTTTGTCTAAAATATATGCTTGGACTATGATGGACATCCATTAGAGAGCCCCACATTTTCAAACAATATTTATGCCTGGACAGTCTCTGCTGGAATGAGATTCCCTGTTGTATCCAGCTGCATACACTTACAAGAGCAGGCAGAAACCGGGCACTCAGTATGGTCCCTAGATAGCAACAGCAGAAAAAAACAGGTAAAATAAAACTAACAAGAATTTTGTAATCTATACATTTAAGTATGTGCAGGGACACAGTACCTCAGAAAAACTCAGCTTCATGGTTAAGTTTTGCATATGCTCTAAACCAACAAAACATTATAACGATAGATACAGCAAAGGAAGCATGTCCTACTGAGCGCAACATACACGTTAAATAAGAAAGATTTTAACATCAACTTACCTGAACCAGCTAAGCATATGCCCAGCATGTCCACCATGCCTACAGTTGTGACACCAAGTAAACCAGTTGTTGAACTGGGCTAACTTCTTGTCTTTGCTAAGATCCACTTTTTCATCTGACTTGGATCCTCCTGTGCAGAAGCAACCCCCCCCACAAATATGCTTGTAAATCATTATGCTTCATTTATATTTCAGTCCCAGTAACACTATTAGAATAAATTTGAAATTAGGAACATTATGTGAAGAAGTGGCCTGATTTTAAAAGAGAAGTCAGTAAAATTATTAAGAACTGGTGGAATGCCAAAATAAGAATTATATTCCTGAGCTGTTGTTTCACATCTTATGGACGTGCTAAACTTGCCTATTAAACAAACTTTACAGACAGAATCTCTTTCAACGGTGATTTGTGTTTCAGTGATTGATTTATGTTCCAGTGAATTATGGGCCTGTTCTACTGCACATGAAATATTCTGCTTTAGAAAAATCAACAAAATTAAGTTATGAATTGGAACAATTACAATATAGAAGTCGTAACAGATCAGTGAAAGAACGAGGAGATATATAAATAGATGACAACTGCACAGCTGCTTATGGCTCTAGAACAAGAGTGACCTAAAAATATGGACAAAATCAGTTTCATTTAGACCTTGTATAATGCTGAGCCCAAGACATTTAGAACCAAAAGATTCTAGTCATAATATTTCTTAGCTGTGACAGCATGACCCATACATTCTTTCATACTTAGTGACAGAAAGTATACCACGTTATTCTCTTCCTCTTCCAGCTAAAAATCAATTAATTTACATTCCAAGATTTCTGTAGCATCCCTACAATTCATCTCAAGAAAACACACTTACCATTTCTTACAGTTTTAAAGCTCACAATACTGACCACCACAATACTTGAATCTTTTCATTTGTCCAACCATGGAATTTCACTGACAACCTCAGTGGGAAAACTGTCAGAACCAAGTAATGTGCATACTGTCTGACACCAAAGAACTGAGACATAGGTTTCACCATAAAATCAGATAGGATGTAAACGAGTTTTCAATTACGGTCTTCCTCCCTCAAAATTACAAGTATGAATATTTACAGTATGAGTACAAATAGAAAGAAAAAGGTGCAACAGAAGATCTTCCAACAGGAACTGCTAATTAGGCCTCTAACTAGTACTCTAGCTGAATAACTAGAACCCATTGTGTCATACCTGGACAGCTGGAAACTGGTGTTCCCATATTTATCAAGCAAAGTGCACAGCGAGGAAGGGGTTTACGGCAACCAGGACAGCTTGTAACTTTCGACTTAGTTGGTGAACCACTAACTCCATATTGGCTAAAACCTCGCCCCTGATGAGGAATAGCTGAACAGCTGTAAGAGATTGATTTTCCACAGAAATTGCAACTCACAAACACCTAAAGAGAACAAAAGCCCATTAATTTTTTGGTTTGGTTCCATTTTTGCTACACCCATGAGTGAATTCGTTCAAGCTAGCAAACACTTATTTACCAGATATTCTAGAGCATGCCCTGGAAAGCCAAGGCTACTTGTGAAGGAGTTCCTAACATCTTGGCTTATAGATGTGGCACACAGTCCCAAGAAGTAGGCCTTAATGATGCTCACTTACCTCAAGAGCACATAAAAACATGCACAATTGCTAAAACTTGGAAAGGTATTATTTAAGATAATAAAAAGCTATATCTGCAGTAATGGAAGAAATTAAGTTTACTCTACTTACTGTATAATTAAACCTGGTCTCTCCCTCCTTATAGTCAGGTGACCCACTCTAGAGTTCCCAACATGAGGATTTTCCTAATAATCTTTATCTGCATACCTTATGCCACAAGTTGTGACTTCATACCAAGGAGCACATATTTTAAACTCTTTAAGGGCTCTTTATGTTGATCACATAAGGAAGAAGCAGTAAACTCAACTCCCTCCCACTCGGAGCAGTACGGATGCAGCTCTCCTTAAACAGCTGTGATGGATACATGAATTCAAAAATAGCCTCCTTAGAAACCCTTGGGCCCCAAGGCTTGTAACGCACATACCTCGCAGACATGAGAGAGTGGAAGGTGCTGTGGTTAAATCATGTTGGCGAAAAATGCCGCCAGATGTTAAGTAGACAGCATTTGGACAGGGTGTTAGTTTTTGGTTTAGCTTATGTTCAGAACTGATAATGAAAGTTGCTGCTGTCCACTTTTAGTTTAAGATTCAAAGGCTTCAAAATAGCTTCAAGGTTTGCTTCAATTAAAACCGAGCCAATTTGAACTGGTTCTTGGTTCAATTCCCTGGTTTCAGCCTCATCCTCACCCTGATGCTGAATTTAGCTGGATGGTACATCTCTGATTTTGTTTTTCAACATGGGAGGAAAAAAAACCCAGTTTCCCCAGAAAAAGTGTTGAAAAGTTACAGTTTCTGAAAGACAACCTGTTATTTGAAAGAAAAAGGTTTAAGAAAAGAAAAAAAAAGAACACAAATAAAATGGTAGGGAACTGATTTCCTAGATTAGATATGAAGAAATGTAGATTTATTTACCGTATTTCTGTACTCTCTATCAAAACAGTTATCAAGTCCTTTCTAAAAAAATATTTCAAAAAAACCACAGCTACTTTTTAGGGCAGCCTTAGCTGAAATCTTTCTTTTGCACATGGATCCCCATGAAAGCCAAGGTGCAGCCAGCAATTTTTTTCTACAGAAGTACCATGTGACCTTCCTTTCTGGACTGGTCATACTTCATACAAGAATTACATTTACCTGTGCTAAAGGTTTTGAACTGGGATCCAGCTTACTCCTATGGATATCAAATTCTGCACGTTTATGCCAAAATCTCCAAGCATCTAAAAGATTCCTGTAGTTCTCGATCCAGTACTGAACCCTCTCATCCTTAAGTACATCCGATGGAGAACCCTGAAGCAGGCAGGAAAAAATGTCAGACACACACTGAAGATACACAATACCTATTCTTCACTTTTTCAAAAGACTTTACAAAGCGTACCACAAGATACGAGAAATAATACAGTGTAATTCGCCTAGAAAAAGATTAATTTTCTGTTAAACTATAATGCAAGTTTGATAATCATTTTCTTCAGTCTGCCTCTCTGGTTGAAAATAGGAGGATATGGCAGCACAACTAAAAACTCCTGTCTGTCAGATGAAGGATTATAAAATTCTGTCACATATCACAGTCTATCTCATTGTTATGATTACATATGCAGTTAAACACAGTGCTGGCAATCGCTGCAACTGTGTGAGGGCCAAGACAAGTCCATCATAAAAAAAGCCAAACCCAATGCCTACAGACAAACAAAAAACCTCACCTCAGTTCTCTTATCAAAATCCCGGAAGCAAAAGAAAAAAATGACCTGTCACGAAACACACCAGCAATAAGCAGGGGAATGGATTCCCAGTTCAGCTCCTGAAAAGGACTATGTTTTCTTTCTGCCTCTTTCCCCTACTATCTCCTCAAGCTACCTCAACCAGAGAGAGTGAAGATACATGCTTATAGTTGACATCGAGTGTTTCTGATGATTCCGCAAAACAGGCATGATACATATCGTCCCAATTTATTATAGAAAATACTTTTTAGTTCACAAGATTCAGTACTATCTATACTGCTAAAGAAACTACGTGTAGTTCTTCCCTATAAAGATTTATTCTGGAGTGAAACACTAACCTGTAGCATGCAATAGCTTGCTGTCTGGACATCTCCAGTTCTGTCAACATAACTTTCCATCAAGTCAACTCCATCTTTTGTCAGCCCTGTTAAGAGTATTCCCTCCAAATTCCCAGCATCTTTCATTTCATTCGTCAGCTTTTCAATAAACCTGTTCAGCTATAAAAAGAAAATTTACTTAACTTTTGCCGTCTGTTCATCCCTTCCTAACTCATTTATGTTGGCATATGACAAGACTTTTCATGATTTGAATAGCTTTCTTTAAGAGTGTCTGCTGCTAACAGAATATGCTGCTCGCTGGATGTTACGCAGAAAAAGTTATATGGCTATAGCCACTATATTGCAAGAATTCAAGTATTTGTCAACAAACTTTAAGCCTCCTGATAGGGAGTGCAAAGAGGGAGGTTATGTATTCTTTAAATACTTCAGTGAACTTAAAAGAAAACATTCCTGCTGTAAAACCAAGCCTTAATTCGAGAGAACGTAAATAACTGGAAATAAATACTGAATAAATACAAATACTCTCCAGTAAAACACACATACAGATAATGCAATAGCATTTAACAAACTAGCATGTCATGAATACTAATAAAAAACCCAAACAAACAAACAAACAAAATAAAAATCAAGCTGAAGGTACAAACTGAAGACCAGACTATACCATACCTTATATCCTACTGTGATGAGAAAAACCAAATCACCCATGACTCATTGCTTCCACTGTCCACCCCTCCACCCCAGAGTTCCTTCCGCCTCTAAATAAAGCCCAGCTTAACAGTTTGCTTAAATGTGCAAAAACAAACTTACCTGAGCATCACTGAGGAACTTGCAAGCAAATGCCACTCTGTCTCGTACAGCTACGTTATTTTCATACTTTGGAGAGAAAAATGGGAATACTATCATCACATGCAAGTTTCCGCTTTTTCAATACATTGTTTGTAAAAGTCAGAACATTTGCACTATTGTATAACTAATACTATGAAATTGATTATGTACAAAGAAAACCACATCTGAAGAAAGCTAACGCTAAATATCAGATCAATCGTTTATACTCAGATACAGGTATCAGAGCAAGACTGCGGCTACTGGAACAATGTACTCAAATGGCAGGAAAGCCTGGTACAGCACATCCTACGTGGTTTACGAAACTCTGGAAAAAGAAACTTTGCAAGTCATGTAGAGCTGGGCTTAGTGCTTCTAGCACATATAGCCAGTCTCACCAAGTCACAGGGGGAAGAAAAACAAACCAACCTTCATTTACCATATTTACAAAATAACTAGCCTAACCACTCAATTCCTTCCTAAAATCACAACTAAAAGTTAATAACAAGACAAACAAAAAACCAACCAAAAACTAACTCCAAACACCCAGAAGATGGATTTCTCATAAGTATATTGGCACTCAAGGTGCAGGAATGCAATAATATTTACTTTCTGCTTTTTAGTCCTTTTACTAGATGCAACACTGAAGAAAAAAAATCTTTGACTAGATTAATTCCGGTACTTAGCTGTTCCCATATTTTTCCCTCCCGATATTCTCAGAATAGAAATTGTGATTGACATTGCCAAAACAAGGAGATGTGCTTGGCAAAATCTTTTTCATGCAAACTTCAACTGGTCTCACTGAAGTAAAAATTAATTAAAAAAAAAAAAACCCTTATGATCTGTCAATTTCCAATTCATCAATAAAAAACAACTATAAAATTATTACCTAACATCCAGAGAACAAGAATATTCTCTCTTGAAGAGAGAAAAAAAGATTCAGGTTTCTCTCCTCTGGGATTCTTACCTTTTTTTTTTTTTAAATACCCTAAAAGCATTGTATTATGACAACTCTGTTTTCAACAGGTTTAGGCCAATTACCCTGTTACATTACAGAGTCCTCCCTTGGGCTAAATAATTCCTACTGAATCAAGTATTTCTGTTGTTCTCTAACCAAGGATCAAGTATCTTACTCCTCCAAAGGCTCAAAGTATCTCATGTAATTAAACATTTAGTTTTCTCTTCACATGGCAATTTTATACCAATTTCAGAAGATGTGAAACTATTCTGTTTACTGTTTCAACACAGTGAAATTATTTTAACAAGTATTTTAACAAGGAAAAATAAAATACAATTCAATGCAAATATAGCTTGATGAAAGTTCTGCAAACTCCCCTGCACTTATTCTGCTTTGTGCATTTCCATTATTAACCTCTCTCCCCTTTTTCCCCCCCTGCTTAAATTATTTTGATGATGTATTTCTAGTGCTTTAATAACTCCATGCCAAAAAAAAATTCCTCTAAAAATGTGTGAACTAAATTGGATATTTTGGCTGCTTATGCATGTTTTGTTCACTAATGTAACATTCACTAATATGAGATGTCTGCCAGCATCAGGAGAAAATAATACATTCTAATCTGATTAATTCATGGAGTATATAGCACTTCCCCTACATATGTTTGTGTGTATACATATATGCCCCTATTACTTAAAGGAATTTTAACGTAACAGAAATTTACTCACCAAAACACCATCATATGAACCAGACTCACTTGTCAGGAAGGCAAACATAGCACACAAGTAGGGATTGTTCAGTTGCAGTCTTAGAGTACTGCACATTTCTCTCCAAAGTGAGTTCTTCTCATCTGTGTAGCCTGATAGAGCCATTGCTACTACATTAAGGTTCAGATCACCTGATGTATGAAAAACAATCAGTGAAACAATATTCAAGTTCAGGACTTAAAAAAAATCCAATTAAAACTCGAATTGAAAGCATCAGTTTGAAACAGAACGTTTTGTCAGGATGCAAGACAAAATGCAGTAGAATTAACACTAGCTAAAATAAGCGTGCATACACCAACATTTATTAGTTTCTGCTTTAAATGCCTCTGGTCAGGTAAGTTAGCTCTAAAAGTCACAAGCCCACATGCATGACAGCCTGAGTTATACTTTAAGCAACATCACACTCGTTCTGGTATTTTGAAATAGTTTTGAACTGCTAAATGTGTTCCTATCACTATCATAAAAGATTGTCATTACCATAATTCATACCCACAAGAAGTGAAAAGATAGGATTGTATATATAGCCATCACTTAATAGACCTAGCTGGAGGACGACAATTGCATATAGCAGCTTCAAGTTAACAAGTTTCCTAAAAACATTAAATCTATTTCATCTAAATGCTCATTCTGTCAGAAAGTTCAATTTTATTTTTTAATTTGAAGATAGCATGTCTCCGCTCTGAACCTTCCCTATGGAAAGCACACACACACTTCCCCCCACCAAAAAGGGGCAATATTAAAAATAAAAGAACCTTAACAGCTCCCTTCGTGTCTTACCTAGCCACTTTAGTGGCAAGACAGTCTCTTACATTTAATAAGAGAACACAGATGCAAATCGGAGTTGTAGGAGGAATGCTGGCAAGAAAACAGAAGAAAAATACCTCCATCTCCTGGCTCCAGTATCTTAACTTTTCCCTTATACGTTGCAACTCTTACCAAGCAAGTTATTCCAAAACAAATGTTTTCCGCAGACCCTGAATATTACATTTCAGTTATTCCACAGCCATCGCACTGGTGGAAAGCTGCATACAGCCCAATGGAAGCAGATATACATGACATCTAGCGAAGACACAATTCCATTAAAATAAAAGAATCCCACTAGTTCCGAGTGTAACACCTTCTGGGGTACCTATCAATAGGCAATTCTGAAACATACAATCTATTTTACCTAGACAGTAAGGCATATGATAGCCTGAGGAGTGAAAGATCAGGATTTGTCAGATTCTCAGGCTCCAATACAACCACTTCAAGCAACTTTTTTATAAGACAAAAAAGGCATCTTTTCCATACCATCTTCCACAATTCTGTTTACAGAAAAAAATCTACTAAGGCGATATAATGCCAAAATAAAAGATACTAAACACAATACGCACCTTTCCCCGAGGAAGCCCCTTTATTTAGAATTTGTATTGCTCGCCGTATGTCCAAGTTGAAAAGTGCTACAGCAGCAGCTCGCTCCCAGTCTCCTTCCTGTTCCAATGAATTTAAAAAAGGTTCCACATCTAAGTCTGTTCCCTTCTTTATCCACCCACAGAGCTGCAAAGCCAACGATCTCTCCTCACTCAGATACTGAATAATATCTGCCTGCCTATCAGATCCACTCCTGCTGTGCCTGAGGTTCTCTGTTGTTCCTAGAAATGGGAAATAAGTTAAATTATGCTTAGATCACAATTTAAATTGCAATCGCAATGCAACGCTTTGATTTCAATCATAAAGCAGAGTACAAAAGCTGAGTATCATATTTTAGTACTTTAAATCAACATGACTAAAAACTCCATGGTAAGGAGCAGCATACACAAAATTATTTTGACCTGCTAAAAATCACGCATCTAAACTTGACACGTATTCCCCACTAAGTCTTTTTTCTTTCCTCTACCTCCTAAGATTCTGGAGGTTCTTGTTACAGTTGACAGGAGTTACCAGTATGTTCAATTTGAAAATACATAATACACAGTCAAGCACCTGCTCTACCAGTTCTCCTCTTCTTAGCAAGCATCAACGTGCTAGAAGCTTTCCCACCACTGAAGAGTTATTTTTTGCTCCAAGGAGCATAAATATTAATAAGACACATAATGAATAGAGAAGGGAAGATTCAAATAATAGATTATACTAATAAAAACTTCGCTGAGCATGACAGGCATAATGTGATGCACTAGGGGTGGTTACCACTTCAGAACAAGACAGCTTATTTAAACATAGTTATACAAATGTACTGAGTACCTTAGCAGTGACTACAGTAAAGTCAGCTTCCTAGAACTACACCACTATGTGGAACTTCAAAAAATGTAATAGTTACGTGGGGAGCAAGAATTTTCAGCGCCACAGTCAAACCCCAAACATTTGAAATAGTTCAGTTGAAGATTTACCTCTGAGGATACTTTGTTTTTATGATTACTGACTTTCCAGGAACACTGAAAATTCTGCAAATTACTGTAATATAAACTGTTAACTTACATATATTAAAACACAAACAGAAATACTTTGTTTCTGTATTTTTAAATAGCCTCTTTCAACACTTTTTAAAGACAAACCCATGAGTGCATCATTCTGTAAACATACTACAATAGAACTTATCAAAGTTGGAACATTCTTACCCAAAGATGACTTCACAATTGATTTAATGCCAGCATAAACTAAGGGACCTTTGTTTCCTGTAAGCTTTTGATCCATATCTTCAGTATACTGCTTCATAAGTATTTTCATGTATAGGAAGCTTAATTTTTCCCAAGTGTTTGAAAAAAAAATTTTTTTTTTTAATTCAAAGTCACATCCTATTAACATACGCAAAGTATTTACAGGATGTTGCATTATATTTAAAGATTTTCATGCATTTCATATAACTGGTTTGCATATAAAGGTGTATTACTTCTTTAGGATATAAACTACAGTAAAATAAAGGATATAATGCAGAGTGTACCAAAGAGATTTCAGCTGAGGATCTTCATTTCCAGCTAGGAGGTGATTTCTCCAAACTTGTTCAGTATCAAGACCATACCTTGACAGAGCTCTGAGCCGCATTTTGGTTGCTATGTCTTTTTCCAAGGAACTAGCCTTTCCTTCTTCTGTACACTCATATAAATGTCGTCCACAAGCCCACATTAAGGATGTCACTGGACTCCACGCGAGAGAAATTCTTTCAAAAACTGTGAAGTCGGACATAGTCCTGTTGGGAGTCACTACTACCATTCGATTTTGACTTGTGGGATGCCAGGCAAACGAAGCAATGTAGTTTTCGCACGGTTGGACGCTTCTTTCAATTATTGTTGGCTCAGTTTCATCTCCAATAGGGGTGGGTGTATGCTGCATATCATACAGTCTAATGATATTACTATCCCTTGTTAAAGTAGCTAACAGTCCAGTTCTTGTTGGACACCACGCGACTTTTGTTAAGGGTTTTGGTTGCTCTGTCAAGGTCAAAACAGGCTTTTCAAACTTCCTTAAATCCCATATGGCAACCTGGCCTTCATAGAAGGAAGCTACACGATCGTGGAAATAGGGATCGACAGTCACTCCTTGGACAGCCTTGGTGTTTACAAATATTTTTTGGCTTGTGTTCCTCAGATCAAAGATAGCCAGATTTCGATGCATTCCAGCTAAAAGCAGCTTCTGATCCCGTGGAAGCCAACAGAGAGAGAGACAAGCATCGTTCTGTCCTAATTCATACAGTGGCTTCGTTACTACCAGTCCTGCTTCCGGATCTCCTGCTGAAAGTCTTACCTTCTCTGTAGCAACTGCAGTCTCTGGGGCATATTTGCTACTGATATCCCAGATCAATACTGAAAAGTCAGCCCGATGTTTATCTAACCCGGCAGCAAGCCAATTACTATCTAGTGGGTTCCACGCAAGGGTATTGCACTGCCGTGCGTGTTTGGGAACAAACTCTTTGCCTATCAAATCTTTAGATTTTGAGTTGTGATCTTGACCGAGGCTAGTAAGTACCACTCGACCATTGGCCTGTCCAACAGCAAGGAGACATTCAGGATCATACTTTGGATACCAAGCCACACATTTCATATACGGTGTATCTGAATTTATTGACAATAGCGTAGCTGTAGTTTCTTCCGATAACCGCAAGGACCCTGCCTTGAGTTCTGAACTTACAGCAGAGTCAATGTGATAAAGGCTCAATTCTGAATCGCATACAACAAATCTGTCAACGTGGTGTGGGGCCCACAGAATATCAGGTTTGGAGCCGCTCATATTTAGGGTAAGTTTACACACAACTTAAGCTCTTGTAAGAAGATTCAGGTGATATCCATGCATATGGAAACTGTTGAGAAAATAATTTGTAGGAATGTTATCAAAACCCAAATTCCTTTGTTATCTGAGACCATCGTTAAACAAACAAAAATACGGTTTTGGATGACTTGTAGCCCAAGGGTTTAACACACATACATTTCAGGCCAAAACCTTAAGCATTCTCTGCATTACATCACTTTCCCCACAGCACACTTTGTTTTTGCTGGTTTATACCTACTGAGACAGAACCAACACAGCCACCTACAAACTGACAACAGGATTTGCTGTGTTTACAACCACCACACCGGGATTAAGGAAGAAGGGATTAACTGAGATGTGATATGGCATGATACGTGGGTGTGCTGCTGCCACTCCCTAAAACACGTAGAAGAAAATTTCCCTGCCTAATTGAAGTGCACTAATTGACAAAAATTAGAGTCTGCTTTGTCTGAAGTCTGTTCCAAAGCCTAGAAGGGCTTGCCCTCTTTGAAGATTTCCACAGAAATACAACTTTCTGCTCCTCATCTTATTCTACTGCTCCTAATCCCACTTCGTGCCCCAACGTCACCTTGTCTTCGTTCGTATTTGGCCTAGCAGCATTCATAAATGAACGTTACTGTTAAATTCCATTTACACTTTCGGCAGCTGCATGCCCGGAATCATTACACGCGCCTCCACGCAAAAAGACCCCACAGATCCTATAAACCTCGTCTGTAATTGCAGACAGCGCCATACTAGATCGGGAAGCATGAAAAGGGAGCGTTGTTTGCTTCTCCCGGGCCTCCTTCGCGTGTCTGTTGGTCACCCCCCAGCCCGGCTCCTACGCGCTCCGGGGGGCGCGGGGCCCCCCGGCCGCACCTCGGCCCGCCTCGCCGCTCCCCACCCAGGGGCAGCGCGACGCAGGAGCCGCGGGACGAGGAGGCCGCCGAGGCCCGCCGGGACACCGCGGCGTCGGGAACGGACCGCAGCGCGGACGACCGCTGCCCTCCCACCCTTCCCGGGCGCGGCAGCTGCTCACCCACCCCGCGGGGCCCTCCGACACCACCGCCGCCGCCGAGGGGGCGGCGACCCGCCGCCAGCCGGCCCCGCCGCCCGAGGAGGAAGAACGGGAGGCGCACGAGGGTTTCCGGTTGCGGGGGCAGCGGGGAAGGAAAAACGGTGGCGCTTCCGGCGCGCGGGGAATGAAAAGCTGCTGCACTTCCGGCGCGCGGGGCAGCAGGGGAGGCGAGCGTCAGCCCTCGCAGAGCGCCTTCCGCCGGACGGAGCCGTGCGCTCACTTCCGCTCTCGGGCCGCGCTTCTTTCATTGGTCCGCGGGAGCCCCCCCTCCCCCGTGCTGTTGGGGGGCCGTGACGTCACGCCCGACGCCCGCGGGGCGGGGCGCCTGGGCCTGGGGCGCCCGAGGCGGCGCTGGCTGCAGAGTACCCGCGGATTGGCCAGCGTAAACCCCCAGGCTGGGTTTGGGTGGCGTGATTAAAGTTGAAAAGCGGGGGGTTTTAATCAAAGGTACGAGAATTCGTGCGGCTTGAGTGGACGCAGGTCACACCGTGAACCAGTGACGGGGCGGGGGAAGGATCACTTGACGCCCGCTCTGTTATTCATTGAAATTCTGGCTGCTTTGTGTAACATTGTTCAGTGTCCCGTCATCGAAAGGTTAGTGTTGACAAGCATGCTGGTGACAGGCGGGAAAAGGGCCAACAGTGGCAACGGTGCCAATTTTTACGCGTTAGTGGAAGTAACTAGTAGGCAGGAACAACTGGATAGTAAAAAACGCACTTTACACTGAAAAATGCAACGGGTATGAGCTGCAATGACAAAACCTCGGAAAACCTCACTGGGGTTGGAGCCTGCTGTTGCCCGTTTGCCTTCCGAATGGCTTTCCAGAGCCCTTGCCACGCGGGAGTGGGGAGTGACGCACAAGTGTTCTGGTACCGGTAGCTCCCTCAGCTTCATGCTCAGCCCTTTTTGCGTTCAGCCCCCCTAGCCTCTCTCCAAGCTCTTTTCGCGGTTCCAATCCGTGTGTTTCATGACTGGGTGCAGGTTACCTTTTTCAAAGGCTTACAGTTTGGCCAAAATTCGGTAGATTTGTGTAAGAACTACAGCAAGTATGTCCCTCTTTCACCTTCTTTCTCCCCCCCCCCCAAGCTCTCTGCTTTCCAAAGTATACCTTACTGCTTTAAACCATTAAGGATGCAGATTTTGTTTAAGCAAAGAAAAACACCTGCTTTTTGTTAGCCTCCTTCTTGGAAATGACGATTGCTTTGGCTAAAATCTAGATGGAAAGACATCTGGCACAAATAGCTTCAGTTTATGGCTTTATAAACAACAAAAACCAGAGTTTTAAATAGGAAATATTGGGCAACCTTACTAAAATGGCATGGCACCCAGCCTGTCAGTAGTTATACAGACATGTTCTATATACACTTTCTAGATGCATCTGTTCTTTCATCTCGGTTTTTGCCTGTGCTCTGTGATGGGAATTACAAGTGGGTATGGAGTCTAATCCAAGCCCTACAGATGCCAAACAGGAGTCTTTGTTTGACTTTGTAGACTCAGAAACGCGCCCAGGGGAAGAACAATTGAGGCCTTATTACCTAGACATGTAGGATAAACTCAAAATTATCTCCCTTATGTAAGTAAAAAATACTGAAAAACAGGTATTACTGTCATTGCTCAGATTTATCGTGAGGATCAAAACTAAATCCTGAGAATGGTAATTCTGTGTATTTTTCCTTACATTCTATATATTATAGCAAACACAAAATGGAAATGTTTGTAAATTCCTAGGGAGCACTCATTAAGCAAAGTATTCCAATAAAGAGCTCAAAGAAAAGCGAGAAGTCTCTTGTCCCAAGTAACAAGCGATAGGACGAGAGGAAATGGCCTCAAGTTGCAGCAGGGGAGGTTTAGATTGGATGTAAGGAAAAATTTCTTTACTGAAAGAGTGGTGAAACATTGGAACAGGCTGCCCAGGGAAGTGGTGGAGTCCCCATCCCTGGAGGTATTTAAAAGACGAGTAGATGAGGCACTTAGGGACATGGTTTAGTGGGCATGGTGGTGTTGGGTCGACGGTTGGACTCGATGATCTTAGAGGTCTTTTCCAACCTCAATGATTCTAAGTTTTGTCAAAAGAAAGAAAAGACTACTGTCTGTGACATGGTAATGTTCTGAAGGCGCGGGAAATTTTGTGTCTCCCCTGGGGTTTGTAGCATCTCTTCAGGAATAAGGGAATTACAGAAAAAAAAAGTTGAAACATCAGTCTGGAGAGGAAGTATTTAATATCTCATATGAGAAAGGCAAAAAATGTCTTAAGCAACCTTTTAAGAAGCTGTTAGGATGCCAAGGAAACTGTTTTATCAGATAACAGGAAATTATTCAGGGCATGTTTTGAAGGCCGCCTGAACATAAAAAAAACCAACCAAGAAAACTGTATGTAGAATCTCTTGGGGTAGATTATAAAACTTTTTTAGGTAACTTGTAAAAGATAATGGTGAAAAAAGCATTTGTCATCTGTGAAGTGTCAGAAACTATAATGAACTAAGAAGGGCTATAAAGGGCAACGAAAGACTTGGTTTGTTATGAAGGAGGATGGTTCAGGGTATTTCAATGCAGAATATTAGCATATTGTTTAAAAGGAAATTTTTTATTAAGTTAATGTTTAAGAATACTGAATATGTTTTATTTTATATGTATTTTTAAATTTTTTGTAATCTAGCCAAATTATTAGTAATTATTAAGAAATGTTAATAAATAAAAATCATAGAATCATAGAATTATAGAATCATTAAGGTTGGAAAAGACCTCTAAGATCATCGAGTCCAACCGTCAACCCAACACCACCATGCCCACTAAACCATGTCCCTAAGTGCCTCATCTACTCGTCTTTTAAATACCTCCAGGGATGGTGACTCCACCACTTCCCTGGGCAGCCTCTTGCAATGTTTAACCACTCTTTCAGTAAAGAAATTTTTCCTCATGTCCAATCTAAACCTCCCCTGGCGCAACCTGAGGCCATTTCCTCTCGTCCTATCGCTTGTTACTTGGGAGAAGAGACCGACACCCACCTCGCTACAACCTCCTTTCAGGTAGTTGTAGGTAGAGAGCGATGAGGTCTACCCTCAGCCTCCTTTTCTCCAGGCTAAACAACCCCAGTTCCCTCAGCCGCTCCTCATAAGACTTGTTCTCCAGACCCCTCACCAGCCTCGTTGCCCTTCTCTGGACACGCTCCAGCACCTCAATGTCCTTCTTGTAGTGAGGGGCCCCAAACTGAACACAGTATTTGAGGTGCAGCCTCACCAGTGCCGAGTACAGGGGCACGATCACTTCCCTACTCCTGCTGGCCACACTATTGCTGATACAGGCCAGGATGCCATTGGCCTTCTTGGCCGCCTGGGCACACTGCCGGCTCATGTTCAGCTGGCTGTCAACCAGCACCCCCAGGTCCTTTTCCAACAGGCAGCTTTCCAGCCACTCTTCCCCAAGCCGGTAGCGTTGCATGGGGTTGTTGTGGCTCAAGTGCAGGACCCAGCACTTGGCCTTGTTGAACCTCATACAGCTGGCCTGGGCCCATCAATCGAGCCTGTCCAGGTCCCTCTGCAGAGCCTTCCTACCCTCGAGCAGATCAACACTCCCGCCCAACTTGATGTCGTCTGCAAACTTACTGAGGGTGCACTCAATCCCCTCATCCAGATCATTGATAAAGATATTGAACAAGACCGGCCCCAAAACTGAGCCCTGGGGAACACCGCTCGTGACTGGCCACCAACGGGATTGAACTCCATTCACCACAACTCTCTGGGCCCGGCCGTCCAGCCAGTTTTTGACCCAGCGCAGAGTACACCTGTCTAAGCCGTGAGCCGCCAGCTTCTCTAGGAGAATGCTGTGGGAGATGGTGTCAAAGGCCTTACTGAAGTCCAGGTAGACCACATCCACAGCCTTTCCCTCATCCACTAGGCGGGTCACCTGGTCATAGAAGGAGATCAGGTTGGTCAACAGGACCTGCCTCTCATGAACCCATGCTGGTTGGGCCTGATCCCCTGGTTGTCCCGCTCATGCCTTGTGAGCGCCCTCAAGATGAACCGCTCCATAATCTTCCCCGGCACCGAGGTCAGGCTGACAGGCCTGTAGTTCCCCGGATCCTCCTTCCGGCCCTTCTTGTAGATGGGCGTCACATTGGCAAGCCTCCAGTCGTCCGGGACCTCCCCCGTTAACCAATGATAAATGCTGGAGAGTGGCTTGGCGAGCACCTCCACCAGCTCCCTCAGCACTCTCGGGTGGATCCCATCCAGCCCCATAGACTTGTGAGCGTCCAGGTGGCGTAGCAGGTCATTGACTGCTTCCTCTTGGATTATGGGGGGTTCATCCTGCTCGCTGTCCCTGTCTTCCAGCTCAGGGGGCTAAATACCCTGAGGATAACTGGTCTGCCTGTTAAAGACTGAGGCAAAGAAGGCATTGAGTACCTCAGCCTTTTCCTCATCCTCAGTGACAATATTCCCCCCCGCATCCAATAAAGGATGGAGATTCTCCTTGGCTCTCTTTTTGTCATTAACATATTTGTAAAAACATTTTTTGTTGTCTCTAGCAACAGCGGCCAGATTGCGTTTTAGCTGGGCTTTTGCCTTTCTCATTTCCTCTCTGCACGACCTAATGAGATCCCTGTACTCTTCCTGAGTCGCCTGCCCCTTCTTCCACAAGCGGTAAACTCTCCTTTTTTTCCTGAGTCCCAGCAAAAGCTCCCCGTTCAGCCAGGCCGGTCGTCTTCCCCGCCCATTCTTCTTACGGCATATGGGGACAGCCTGCTCCTGCGCCTTTAAGACTTCCTTCTTGAAGAACGTCCAGCCTTCCTGGACCTCTTTGCCCTTCAAGACTGTCTCCCAAGGGACTCTCTCAACCAACATCCTAACAGGCCAAAGTCCGCCCTCCAGAAGTCCATGGTTGCAGTTTTGCTGGCCCCCCTCCTTACTTCACTGAGAATTGAAGATGGCCTCCGACCACCACATCTCCCACCAGTCCTTCTCTGTTAGTAAACAGCAGGTCGAGCGAGGCACCTCCCCTGTAGGCTCACTTACCAGCTGTGTCAGGAAGTTGTCTTCCACACACTCCAGGAACCTCCTAGACTGCTTCCTCTCTGCCGCGTTGTATTTCCAGGAGATGTCCGGGAAGTTGAAGTCCCCCACGAGAACAAGGGCTAGTGATTGAGAGACTTCTGCCAGCTGCTTGTAGAACGCTTCATCCGCCCCTTCATCCTGGTTGGGTGGTCTATAACAGACTCCCAGCAGGATATCTGCCTTGTTGGCCTTCCCCCTCGTCCTTACCCATAAACACTCGACCGTATAAAATACTTTATTTTGTCTTTCCTTTTTTTATACATAGGGACTGGAAGGTCCATTTGGCCCTAAAGGACCTTGGGGACCTCAGGTAAGTGAAACATAAGGTATAGAAACACTCTTGCGTAGTTTTTTGAGAGTTCGTTGTGTATTTCATACACAGTCTAATTTTGTTGCTAAATGGTACGCATTTGGGGGCAAAAACTAATACATTCTGGTAATGCCAAGAATTTGCTGCACAGCTGGCACAGGGCACAGAGCTGTGTTGGTGCAGTCAGCTGTTCAGCTAGGCCCTCCGTATGTGCTGTGATACATTTTTCCTTTCACTGAGGACCTGCTAGTTCATTTTCCCTGCTGCTGGAATTTCTGGCGAGCTACTCAAGTAGCCAAAGTGGCAGCTTCCACAGTGTCCCCGAATGACTGGCAAAGTAACTCCTCCAACAGCCGAAGAGACTGAAACTGATCAAGCAGTCTCAAAAATGCTGTGATTGTTAAATAACTCTGTGCTGAATCAGAGAAAAATCAAAACAGGGAGTCCCCGTGGTAGCAATTGCCCGACACGCTTTTTTTTTCATTAGCTGTTGCCAATGGCAGGTCCCTGATGCTTTCTGTCTCGGTAGTTGCTGGAACGGGTTATAGCAGCCGTTGGGTATTTTAACTTCTACAGTCTTTTTGGAGGGGAGACAGGAATCTGTAGAGAGTTGCTTACTGTGACAGGGATCTCGTAAACATTGTCACATGTTGCTGTCACATGTCGCATGTCGACAAAGAGAGGACAGAATTTTCCTACTCCGCTTCAGTGCAGCTGCCTGGACGTGAGCGTCTCTGGAGTAGATGAAACAGTACAGCAAATACAGAGTATCACCAATTCACAGAATGGTTGAGGTTGGGAAAGAGAGTAGGGAGTTCAGGAGAATTTGCTCGGGTCAGAACATGAACCTTTAGTCCTAAATTCCCTTCTGCATAGTTTAAAGCAATATTACTCAGTTTTCCCTATGGTGGACGGTGTCATTTCTATGATACTATGCAAACTTATTATTTTTAGCAAAACCAAATTTTCGCTGTCTAAGAAAAAACATTTGTTATTCTTACTAATTATGAAAGAAGAGCATTAAGGATTTGGGAGATTTAAGATCTGCCATGAAAGGGATTAACAAGAGAAACAAAGGAGTCAGCATTTCCTTGCAGAAATTAAGCTGTTACTGCAATGTTCAGTTTGTATACTTTAAAATGTTAGCTGGTCTTCCAGGTGAAGTCACAACTGACTTCCATTAAACTAATTTTTTAAGGTGGAAGCAGGCCAGATTGAATTACCTTTTTCTTTTAAGTATGTACTAGTTATTTTGATTATTAATTCTGTAATCTCTTTATTTCAAGCTTTGCATTAATGTTACAGCCTACATTCTGTTTATGTTTGACAGACTTCTTATACTAAACAACTACTGAAAAGTAAAAGCAGATGAACATTCTACTAAAACAGAGGATTGATCCAATAATTTATGGTAACAGCAGATAGTGGGAATGGATTACTTAGTAATGGGCGTATAAATCATAGAATCATAGAATAGTTTGGGTTGGAAGGGACCTTTAAAGGTCATCTAGTCCAACCCCAATGAATATGTGAATATACCATGCAATAAATAACATAACAATTTGTATTAATGTATTTATAGACAATTACATATTAGTAAGTTCCATTATTTCATAAAGAAAAATAAATGCCTTATAAAAGAGTGATGATTTGGAATACTTTTCCAGTTTTTGAGTTGTAAGAGGCTTACATAAGATGTTGGTGAGTTTTACATGTCCCTTAGGTATTAACTTAATAGGGTAGAATCTGTTATTTAAATGAAAGAGAAAAACTGTTAAAATAGCTGGTAACATTTTCAATTAGTGGTCAGCTCAAAACTACAATGCAGGAAAAGCAGGTATTAAACAGGTAAGCACGCCTACCCTAATCCATGTACATTTGTTTGTCTTTCCTCTTAAGCAAATTAGCTGATCTCAGACCTTTAAAACAGGGAGACGTCTGAATTGGAACATGCTGTTTCTGGGATGCCTGGGTTCTTGGTCAGTTCCTTCCAAACCTCTGTGGTTGGGTCATCAGTTTTGCTTTGACAAGGCAAAAATTTGCTTTGCTTATCTTTTTCATTATTGGATTCGTGACTTCTAATGCTTCTGTGTAGTGATGTATTTTTGTATGGTTTGTCCCGTTGTCAGACCTGTTGTTTGTTTAACAGAGGAAGGGATGATAAGCATTTCCATGTCATTCACAGAAGATCAGAAACGAGTTTTTTAACATCATGTTTGAAAAGTCAGGTGAAATAGGTATACATTAATAAGTGTGGGACCCAACCTACACAGTTGCTGAGGACTTGCAATGGGAGTGAGGTACACTTACGAGAACATTCTTGTGCTTTGAGTGGAATTTCTGAAATACGGGTTAGTTTCTCAGTGAAATATGGCCGGGGTATCACAGAATCACAGAATGTCTGAGGTTGGAAGGCACCTCTGGAGATTATCTAGTCCAACTCCTCTGCACAAGGCAGGGTCAGCTAGAGCAGGTTGCTCAGGATCTTGCCCAGTGGGTTTTTGAGTATCTCCCAAGAATGGAGACTCCACATCCTCTCTGGGCAACCTGCTCCAGTATTTGATCACACTCACAGTAATAAAGTTTTCTTATTATTTATAAATTACCTGCAAAAAAGATACTTCCTTGGTCCTATGTGATTAGGATTTCAGAACCTGCTTTTCTGCAAGCCATGGAGATGTGCACTTTTACCTTTTCTCCTTTATTTGTTATTAACTCTCTTTAAAATTGCCTGAAATAGAAATTATAAGCTGAAGTACTAATTGGACAATTTCAGGTTCTCTCTGAATAAATTCCTTCTTCAGATACAAAGGCTGATGGCCTGGAAATACTTAAATGTCACATTTTTAATGGCTTCTTTGGCACTGTTCGAGTCAGGATTCCTTATTTTAGCTGCCTCTGATATTTGTTTCTTTTCTCAGAAAACAAAGGAACGCATAGTCTTTGGCTTCCTTATTAAATATTTTCCTACTTCCTCTTTTGAATTACAGTAAATAATTTTAATGGTTTTTCCAATGTTTTTATAGCTTTGCAAAACTTTTTAAAGAAAACATATGATAAACTATTGCTCTTCCATCCTTCCAATAATCTCCCTGTATTCAGTGCCTTTAGTTTAAAAACATGTGGATGGACTGGCTTTTTCCATCATTTGTGTTAATGTTTGTTGGCTGTTTTTTCTTGTCTCTAAACATACCGGAGAATTTGTATTATCCAAGAAACTACATTTCATGTGTTATATATTCACAGGGTTTATTAATTTAAGCCACAAATGTGGTCTAATGGTACAACAATTAGTTGGCTTAGATTTCATTCTAATATTCCTTCCATTTGAAAAGCATTTTTCCTCATAAACCCAGCATTTTTTTTCCTTAATAATGGTAATCTTTAGGAACTCAGCAATTGTTTTGATAAATAAAGTAGGCCAAAATGTGTGGAAAAATTAAGAGTAATTCAAATAGAGTAGTCTATCATATATCAAAGGCAAAATTGGCAGCCTGTATTTTCATGCTTATCTGTTTCATTTTTCATCATTCCACTTCCTCTGCTACTGCTAAAGTGGGACATAGTGACTTTTTCACATCTGTTTCCAATAATCACCTACTGGTTCTTTTTATGACGAAGATGAACTTCAGTTTGTGTGTTCCTAACATTTTTCCATAGGAAAGTACAGGACACGAGTTTAGTTAATACTTGCAGTAATCACATCATCTAACTTCGATTTTCAGAGGAAGTTCTTGAGGTACTAGGGAATCAGCAGCTTAAATATCTGACATCTTACTCATTTCTTGAGTCCTAATGATGGTGCATATACACTACTAACATATACACAAACTACAGAAGAGGCGTTTCCTGTGTCTCTGGCACAAGAGAGATTCAGAGAAATTTAAAAATGAAAAATTGTATTTTGAACCAGTAAATGCTGTTACTCTAATGACAGGTACCAAGCAAGTTTAATGGAAACACAAGAGCTATTTGGTGTTTAAGAATGCAAAAGAATTTCATCTTCTCAGAGACCACTGTGTCACAGTTACTAGATCACATGAACTGTTGGGACATACATGTTTCATGGTTGATCATTCTCCACCCTACTCAGAAATTATATTTCCTATGTTGATCTCAAAATAAATGCTGGAACAGTATTTGGTTAGTGACGCTGTGAATTTCTCAAAAGTTTCTGAGCCTTTTAAACTCTTGGATCTTTGCTTCTGTTTTCCACACTGTGATTTTCCACTTTTAGTTTTCCTGTAGCTATCTCTACATTTGCACCTTTGTCCAATAGCAGCATCGTTATGTATAAATAATGCAGAATATTTGTTTAGTTTTGAGGTTGTACCTAGATGATTATTAATCTCTTCATCATTGCATAATAGCTGCGTTTTATATTTCCCCATTCAGTGTAATTGATATGGCTAAATAAACTTACACATAAAAAAAAATCATTAAGGATCTAATTCAGCTTGACTTTAGGCAAGTCTCATTTTAATCATACATTTTCTGGCCTCTCAGACATGGCTTACACTTCTGATCAGTCCCTTTTATATTCCTTGTAAGATCTGCTTAATTCTAATACCATGTGTGAGAACTGCTTTCATGCGGTTGTATCTCAAACTATTTTCAGCAATTTGTCTTCATGGATGAGGTATAAATTTACATTTTTTGTAGCTCTTGACTGCAGAATATTCCAAGTTTGCTCTGTGTTCAAGTCTATGAGTTCTTTAAGAATTTTTAATCATGTAGGGACTTTGTACAGTGGAAGCTCCATTTTGAGCTTCTTTTCTTCTTTAAAGATCTCTTAAAATTTGTAAGAGATCAATGTATACCAAGGTTAGTTAATGGGTTTTGATACATTAATTGGAAACAGTTTTTTCCCTACGACTTTGTTATGCTTTTCCATATTTGATTCCTGGAAGGCTGGCTTTTCTTTTAGTTTAGGTCCGTCTCTGAGATTTATTGTATTTGTGTCATGTCTGGCCAAGGGAGACTAGCCAAACTAGCCAAATCCTTTCAGGAATACGGAAACAGAACATCTAAATACTACTGGAGTTTTGCATGCTGCAACGCGATGTAAACACTGACTTTTTAATGACATGGCAATTTCTAATTAAGTTATTTAAGTAAGTCTACTACTAATCTTCCCTTTACAGAAAAAGAAAAAAATATGTAGTCTGACATTGCTGTCATTCACATTACTTCTGTTTTGGATTATGATTACTTAAACTTGTAAAAGTTGTTGCTTGATGGAGCCTAGCAGACTGTTTCAGATGTGCTGTTGTAGTCCTCCATGCCATGATGCTTACCCGATAGTACTGGTTTATCTGATTTTAAGTAAGAGAAAGTATTAATTATATATGGAGTTTGAAGCTGGGGTTCAAACTTCTCTCAGTCTATGTAAAATGTATGTCCTTTTAAAAATATGCCAAATTATACAGATTCAGCAGTGTGATTGCAAAAGTGGTAGGTACAGATTGCAAGACTATTTTCCCTAGGTTTTAGTATTTCTACTGAACATTCTTTCATTTGTAGAGATCATACTTTCATTCTTTGTATATGTTGTGATTATCACTTAATTTTGTACAATTTCATAGTAAAATCCTAATGCAAGTTACTGTATTCAAATGCCATATATTTTCAGGTGAAAAAGGTTCTTCAGTTGGCCCACCAGGTCTTTCACCTTGGGCATTCATTAACTGAGGCAGTCAAAATAATAAGCCGTTTGAGTAAGGAAGGTGACTGTTTTTAGGTGGCGGAGCATCCTATGCCACTGCATAGGGTGGGATAAGAGTGAAAGAACCTCTCAATTTCACTTGTTCCGTTAGCATCAGTTGTTGCTGTCCTTGTTATTCACTGAGATGCATAGAAATGTGAGCAAAGGGAATTGAAATAAAGACAGCAAGACTTTCACAGACACATTTTTTTCCTTTTGAAGGTAATTACTTCATTTTATTCATTGAAAAACTAATCTATGAAAGTTTTGAAATTAATCTCCTACTTTATCTTTTTAGGGTATCCAGGGCCCTGAAGGAGTACCTGGACCAAAGGGTTCCCAAGGTTTGGGTGTTCAAGGTCCAAAGGTAACCTGTGAACAAAAAGCGTGATTTTAAAAGGATAGAGCAAGGGATATATGTGACTGAGGACAAGCCTTTTGATACATTTGGAGCTCCTGTTCTAGGAAAACTCATGAAAGAAAAAGTAACTCTTCAGTTTGGATCACTATCAGTAGCTGACTGTTAGAGAGAGAACTCTTGAACTATGTCATATGTTGTGTCAAGCAACCTTGGTCACCAGGTGCTTACAAAAATAAATTGAAGTGTAGAGGCTTTACAAAGGGTTATTTAAAGGATTTGAAGATGAACTATGCTGTATTCTAACCAGGTTCCTCATTGCTGAGCCTGACCCAAGCACTTTTTCAAACTGATAATTTTTTGTAGCCACAAAGTGGCTACACAACAGATGATGGGATCGCCGCACATAAAAACTTTGGTCATCTTTGCTTTGAGCTGTCAGTGAAGTCAAACATTTTATAGAAATGATTGTAAATTCAAATTTTGGGTTGTTTATTTGTTGTTGGGTTTTTTTCGGGGACAACAAGGTGAGCCTTGTCCAAAAGGGGATTGTGGAATTTCAGGAACCAGACTGCCAGGAAGTAAAATAAGTCTGTTTTGGAACGGTTACTGTTTTAATCCTTGCTCTGTTTTCTTACAATTGTAAGTAATAATTTACCTTGAGAATAATGCAGAACATTTCTGAGGCCAGTATTACATGTGTTCCTAAGTGACACAACAAGGCTGTCATTTGAATTCTCTGACAACCTGGAACTGTACTTACTTCAGCAAATCGTACTACCTTGCTGATACATTGACTGATCACTTTCAGCTCTCATTGACTTTGTAGTGCTCAGAAGATACATGTGTTAGGTACTGGCGTTCCCAATCTGGCTATCTAAAAGAGAGAAGTGTGTGAAATGAGTATTTAGTTTCTCGGGATCAGATAGGAACTAAGGAGTAAACGCGGTTTTTCCAGGAGATATCCTCCCTCCTTGAAGCATTGTATCTTAGTCTTTTAATATCTTAGTATTTAGCTTCCACCTTCTATTACAAGGGGACAAATGTTTTGCCCAGACAGTAGCCTCATTTACTAGCTGTGTCCTGATTAAATATTGAGTGAGTCACCCAGTATGAAATACTATCACTATGCATTATCATGTAGATACACCAGAGGGCAGGATTTAGATAGCATAAATATCTTTATAGCTTACATAAATTGAATTCAGCAACTAAATGATCCTTTTGATACATTTATTGCAATCTGATTTTAAAAAGGCATATAATCGTGGCTTTAGTTACCTGGTGTATGAATAACAATGGCACTGAATTAAGATATATCTAGTATTAGGAAAAGTGGTTTTTAAAAACTGTTTGAAATACTTCAAATTGCATCCATTAGCTATGTCTCCTAGCCAGGAAAAAATCTACCAGTCTTTATAGTAACTATTGTCATTCTTACTGAGTGAAGAGCACACTGGGGAAAAAAAAAAAGTAAATTTAGAGCAGTCAATTTTAGTTAATATCGTCGACCAAACTGATCCACAGTGTAAGTCCTTTGACATATTACATTCATGTACTATAGAATAGTCACCTTCTTTCATACTTTTATAGATCTGTATCACATTCGCATTCGGTTGTGGCTTTCCAAGCTACATAATTTACTTTGTCTGTCTTCATACAGAAGCTATCTCTTATCTTTGTCAGCTTTCTCTGTTTCTTTTTATTTGTTCTTTACCATTTTTGAGTTGCAGTAATGAGAACAGCAGGAAGTATTCAAGGAGGATAGGTATTGTACCAGGAAAGCAAGGTGATACATGATTTTTTCCAATAGAAGAGGTGACCTAGCATGAATGCAGGAACTAAAGGCTTTTTAACTCGAAATTCAATAGCAACATAAGATGAGTTTTGCAGATAAAACTTTGTATTGCAGACCAGAGCTTTAGTATGGTCATGTAATGAGTGCATTTAGACAGATTCAATAGTCCTGAGACCTAGATGTACTCAGCATCTAGGTTCAGAGTGTGTGGTTCAGAGCAGCCATTGAAACACTGCTGTACTTACCAAGAAGTATTAGTTGTGTTAAAAACAATGCTGTAAATCTGGAGGCATTACTTCCATCAAATTTGATTTCTAAGTGAATATAAAGCTATGAAACTATATACTGGCAAGACTAGTGAAAAAATAAAACTCTGAATTGTAAATCTATAATCCTGTAACAGAACTGTCAAGATCCTTATTGTACTTCTAAAGCACAGTAAGTAGTGAAAAAGAGCTTAGGCTGTTTCCAGAGACCAATTATACACAACATGTAACAGATCTACAGATTTTCTATCCAGAGAAATACAACCAAAGTTGACCCCATTGCTATCTGAATACTGGATGTTTGTGAGAACTACCAGGTTATATGTCTGTTTGACCAGTCAAATTGTTACGTCTAAAAATCATAAATGTTAACATTTTCTGATCTCTGCCAGATGAGAGTCATGTTTGCAGGTCCAAAAAAAGTGAGAAATGTTTGAACACAGCTGGAAATCCATTCACTTAATTCTGTTTTGGCACATAGTGCAGATAAACCTTGAGGACTGCTGGAAAAAGCATTCTCCTATAGCTGACAGTCTGTTTCTGGATGGATAGGCTGTTTACAAGTCTTGACCTAAGCATGCATAAGGGTAAGAATAAGTATGTAAACAGTATGAGTGATCCCTGTGACTAATTTGTTGCTAATGAAATGCTTAATCATCACTGTTGTGTCTGATCCAACAGATGCTGGATGCTGCCAGTAAGTATCATTTATATATGGCATTAACAGATATTTAGTGCAAAAGATTGTATTCCCTTGAAACTCTTTAGTCTCAGTTTGTATAACGAAGGCAACATTTATTTAATGAAGACAATTAACGTCAATGGAAGTGACACATGCTCATCCATCATCTGACAGGAGATGATGTAGAGGTGTGTAGGAAGGAGGCCTTTCAGGAGCAGCCTGCAGCTGCTGGGACAGCTAATCCTTCCTTGGTTGCACTGGGGAGTGTGAGCGGTGGTGGCACATACGATTTTTTTCTGTTAGCAGCATGTTCCTCCAGTACATTTCTTGTTAACAGAGCATTGCACAGGCTGACAATTCTGTGTACGAATGGTACTATGTACAACCATATGACAGATGAACAGCTCTCCCATGCAACCAGATTAGCGTTATCTCCATCTTTGCTAAGAGCTAAGACCTCACCGAGTTACTTAGTATGTGTTGTCTCACCCCTTAAATAAGTTAAAGTTACATATGCTGTCATATTCGTGGCTCACAGCACACATGAACAGATTATGGGTGTTTGCAAAGGTGTGATTTTCTCTGAATGTCTTTTTAAAAAGGGATCTACCCTTGGAGAAGCAGAAAGTTGGTACTTAAGAAAGTGTTTGGTCTAGCAATAGGGGAGGCCTTTCTCCCAGGCTAGATGAAGGGTGCTTCTACTAACCTGAATGAAGGCAGAGACTTTTTAATGCTCACTGGTCAGTGATGCCCTATTCTTTTTCCCCCTGTTCTTTCCCCTGCACCAAAATTTTAATGAAATCAGCAGGAAGTGTACTCTGCTACTTAAAAGCTCAATGTACTCTGCTTACTTAAAAGCTCCTAGTTAGCGTATTCCATTGCTGTTATTTAAACACCAAGTGAAAAGCAAAGCAGGCATGGTTTCTGTACAGTTTTCTACAAGGGAACTGCAAAGAGACAGGAAAGTGTGATTATCTACACCATTTTAAAATGGCAATGGTTTGTGAAACACCACTTGCTTCAGTGTTTGTGGCCAAGGAGATCAAACTTTGCAGTAACTGTCTGATTTAGAAGAAATCCTATGCTATAAGATATTCAGTTACATTGCTATTAGGGTCTGTAACTGTACCAAAAATAAAAAATGAGGATTTGATTAGTGAAGTTTAAGTAATTAATTCTTTTTCCTTGTAGTTTTTCATACTGCAGAATTTGAAGGTAATATGAATTTTAGAATGTTACTCTCCTCAGTGGATTGCTTCTTTCCCTCCCTGCTTATAACTGTTTTAACTTCCTGTCGTGGCTTAACCCCAGCCGGCAACTAAGCCCCACGCAGCCGCTCGCTCACTTGCCCCTGGTGGGATGGAGGAGAGAATCAGAAGAGTAAAAATGAGAAAACTCGTGGGTTGAGATAAAGACAGTTTAACAGGTAAAGCAAAAGCCACGCACACAAGCAAAGCAAAGCAAGGAATGCATTCACTCCTTCCCATCGGCAGGCAGGTGTTCAGCCATCTCCAGGAAAGCAGGGCTCCATCACGCGTAACGGTTACTTGGGAAGACAAATGCCGTCACTCCGAACGTCCCCCCCTTCCTTCTTCTTCCCCCAGCTTTATATGCTGAGCATGACGTCATATGGTATGGAATATCCCTTTGGTCAGTTGGGGTCAGCTGTCCCAGCCGTGTCCCCTCCCAACTTCTTGTGCACCCCCAGCCTACTCGCTGATGGGGTGGGGTGAGAAGCAGAGAAGGCCTTGACTCTGTGTAAGCCATGCTCAGCAGTAACGAAAGCATCCCTGTATTATCAACACCGTTTTCAGCACAAATCCAAAACATAGCCCCATACTAGCTACTAGGAAGAAATTTAACTCTATCCCAGCCAAAACCAGCACACTTCCTTCAAGAAGCATCTAACATTTGTATCTAGATTTATGAAATGTGCCTTCCAGTACAGGAAGTTGTTTGATAAACAATGAAACTAACACTGGCTTTCTTTGGGTCCTACATCCCCACACTCCCAGCCGTACAACAGTAACCTCAGATTTCCTAGTATTTCCATTTCTTGCAATGCACTCAGGTACTTCTCCAGTGCTTGGAGTCCTCTTTTGCAGTACTTCTGCTCCCTTCCCACTTTACTTAAGTTTCTTGTCTTTATTCCCGTTCCCTGTCCTCACTGCTCTCACCACGCCTACCAGCCACCCATGTCTTTTCCCTCTGTTTTGGTAAGAGTTAGCAAATGACATGTCTGGTTTGCAACCTTGGGCTCTGATTGCCAAGCTCATGAGTTCATCTGGATTGAGCAGCCGGTGGAGGAAACTCACATAAGGGCTGACCTCTCTTTGCCATGTGCGTGTGTGTCAGGGGGTGGTGGTGGTAGATGCCACCAAGCGCTGCATTCACTACACAGCTCCTGTTTCTTATTAAAGGTGCACAAACTTAGTATCTCTGTTTTAAATCCAGTAGAAAGTAGCCAAAGAACTCAAAGGCTGACTGCATGAAATTCACTTAGGTTAGGAAAGAGGGTCTCAGGATTCTGCAGGAGGGGAAAAAAGTTTTCCCCACCTTGTTTAGTCTGCCGTAGGGAAAATATCCCCCATTAATTTGAACAGATTTGGTTTTATATGGGTATAGTAGATAGACTTCTGCAGGCATAGTTCAGTGGATTTATAATCACAGAAGGCCGGTGTTTGCTACTTGTGTACTTATAGAAGCCCTTCTTGTTGCCTTAGGCTTAGGGAATCACTAAATGGCTTTAATATTTTCCCTTTTGCATTTTTAATTTAGCATATGAAACCACATTAATGTTAATCTTTTGATTTATAGTTACTCTTTTTTTCTTTCTGTTTCTCTATTTTCCCCATAATAAAATCTGGATCGTAGCAAATCATCAGCCTTGTTAATGAAATTTCTTGATCAGGAGTCCGGGAATTCTCTGGGAGCAAGTATTTGCACTCTACCATGTTGTGCTCTAACAGCTTTCGAAAGGGCATGCTGTAAGCTGTGCTTGACGCGGAATAAACAGATGTGCTTTAGCATTTTTTGGAAAGTTGAATGCCTTCAAGAAGGACATATCAATGGCAATTGATAAGCATGGTATTCACTCTATTTCTACTAAATAACCTGATTAAATCTGCAATATCAAAATCAAAGTTTAGAAATTCTGTATTCTCTGCCTTTTCCTTTTCATCTTTCAGATGCACTCTTCCTACAAAACTAAAAAAGCAGAAATTACTTACAGAGAATGCAAAGCATCAACTTTCATATTTTTTGGGGAAGACAACAGTTCCTAAGCTTTGGCACTACTTACCATGCTGAAAGTGTCTTGTGGGTAATGAGAGGTACTCATTTCACCGAAAAACTTCCATCAGGTGCTGGAACAAAAATAGCGCACACAGTCTTTGGGTTTATAAACACAAAAAAGCAATGAATAGACAACATTACTGTCCTACAGAATTAGCTACTGAACCTGTTTTTGGTGTATATGTTTAAAAGTAGTGTCCCAGACATAAGCTACCAAGGTGATCTCAAGTCTAGAAAATCTGTCTTGAGAAAAGTTAAAGGGTGCAACTTCCATGGCATTTAGGCAGATTTTTTTTAAAGCTATTCAGTACAGTTGGATCGTTAATAAAGAACTATTTATACATTTTCAATCCTATGTTTTCGATGAAAGATTGGATCTCTGCCAAAAAACCTGCTTCAGTCAAAACCATCTTTTTATGTTGTGTTTTTGAAATGCCCAAATTATTCATAAATTTTTTAATCTATAACTGAAACATTTCAATGCTTAATCACATAGCAGTGCAGGGACCTGATTCATCCCAGTGATGAAGCCCGAGTCCTTCCTTCTGCAGCACCATGCGAAGGAGCTCTCCATTCTGTCCTGCCACCAAGGCACCGAGGGATGTCTTGCCTGGTAGGCATTGCCTGTCCAGAGGCTGGGCGCTGAACCTTCTGCTGGGTGTCTGCACAAAACTCCCTCAAGGTATGTCACGATTCCTTGAGACTTACCATTGGCATACTTTCTCTCACCCCGATTTTTTACTTAACACTGTGACAATACAATTTTACTCTGAAGCCTGCCATTAGATAGAGCAAATATAATTTGCATGCAGCATGCTGAGAGCTACCTAAATGACAGTCCCCTTTTAGATACCCTGTCTGTGTCTGACCCCTCAGAGGATTTAAAGAGCAGAAAGAATTTCTGAGGAAAACAGCTCAGAAAGACTTTTTTTTTTTTAAGTTGCCTTTTATTATTGTAATTGCTAATGCAATTACCACCTTTGAGACATGTTCATGATCCTGGCAGACTCACAAACCATCGGGTCAGAATTCAGTTCTAGCCTACAAATGATAATGTACTAATCTCACATCTCTGATCTAGCCAGTGCTGCAACATTAACATGGACAAGCTGAAGAGGTGTGGCTGGCAAAGTGGTGGGTAAAGATGCAGTTTGTCTAGAAGTGAGTTTTTTAATGTAAAAGGTCAGTTACTTAAAATGGGAAAACACTCGTGCTCCCAGACTGACACTATCCCTTTAATAAAATGGCTTGGTCTCCCACTCAGCCCTGGCTAAGTGCCTGACTATCTTCATTTAAACTTTGGCCAACTAAACAGCAATAATGGACCATAAAGGATCTAGATGCAAGGTAGAGCCATTTACAAGTGGATAGGCTATTTATTTACAGATTGCTTTATTTTTGTAAACAAAACATATTTTCCAGTATGACCTACTGGACATATTTTCTACACTGACAGCTTATTCAATCCACAATTTGCTTTTTGAATGCCTTCAAAGGTAAGAGACTTAGTTATTTCCTTTCTGTTTTTAGAGGACTGCGCTTAGTGTGCTGTCTGTGTATATAACTGCTTGATGGACTTGACGATTTAGGAAGAATGTTTAAATTTAAATATATTGTCTTTGTTATTAATAATATGTAAAATGAATTATTGTAAATTGCAGGCATTTTTTGTAAATCAGTTTTAATGGGGTTCAGTTTTCCCTAGAGATATGTTGAATCACTGACTTAAATGTTGTAATGTTCGTTTTATTAGTGTATACAGTCATTGTAATAGAATATTGTCTTTATGGAAAATACTGCACACATTCTGTTACAGCCATGTAACATTAATAATACATTCATGTATTGAATTTCATTACTAAGCCCTTGTTTCTTAGAAGAATAAGTTGTTCATACTGCTGCTCCAGACCTAGGTAATATATCTGCATCCCAAAACACCCAGATCTTTGTTTATTCCTAACAATTAGGGATTTCTAGAAACAAACTGTATTCTGTGTTCTCTATAATATTCCTGCTAATTTAATATAATTAGTTTAATAGCAAAGTATGTTAATAGCAATACACATTAGTAACAATTTCTTTTACCCTTCTTTGTTAGAGGGTAAAAGCACTGGCTTTTTTTAAGAAAGAAAAGGAAGCACTGTGTTTGTTCTACCCATATTTCTTCTTTAATAAAACAGGTTCTAATATACATATGAGCTACAGTTGGGCTTGTACTGGCTGCTATGCTTAAATCAGCTACCCAGTGTCTTTTTATAATCATTTTTTATATGTTGTCTCTAGAATTGTGCTTCCCACAAATGTGTATTCTATATGTAAAGTATCTGTATTTATTTATTTGCACCTATTAATGAAGTATTCACAGGTGGTTTTTTACTTTTAACAGGAAGGAGTTGTCTAATTTGGGATCAAAGTCACTATGTGGAAAAAACATTTTTTCTTTTGCTTTTTACTTCTGGCTGTGACAACAAACCAGATAGTATATGGGCAAAACAGAAAGAAAGGGAAGAAGTCTTATTCTCTCGTGCAAAAAGATGAAGGTAAAACCATTTTCTTAAAATTTCTGATTGACCATGTTGTATGTCTCCGCATATTTCAGGATCATTAGCTAGTGATTGACAACTTATGTATGCATTTATAAAGTGTGATTTATTTTGATTATGAGGCCTGGAAAATACTGTGGTGACATTTACTTGGTCATGGACTCCAGTTTGATCTATGATTTTCATTGACACGCGTATCTCTCTTAAGATAAATGATAAGGAGTCTAAGTTTTAGTTTGAAATTGCATGTGGAAAATTTTGTATAGAGAGTCAACTAAAATGCTAAAACAATCCCATCAAGACCCGAATTTGAAAGTTTTTGTCTGTAGACTGTATTTAATAATACTGGTATGAATTAAAGTAACTTAAATTTAGTTACTTGACTTCAGTAGCATTTCTTGGCATTTACAGTGAAATTTATCCTTAGAATTTTTACTGGGAAGACAGAGGAATCCTTGGGGAAATGATTTCAGGATTGGGATTGTTGCAGAGAATTATCTGAAAGCTGTTGTGCAGGTGTGCCCATCATTCATAGATTTAACTTTCTTGTTCCATTACAGGTGATACGTGTCTCGTTGATATAGTCTTTATCTTGGACAGTTCAGAAAGTGCCAAAAACCAGTTGTTTGATTTACAGAAGAATTTTGTTCAAAACTTAACTGACAGTATTTTCCAGATGAAGCCAGTTAAGTCTCAGAAGTATAATGTCAAACTAGCAAGTATGCAGTTCAGCAGCACAGTCAGCATTTATCATCCCTTTACAGCCTGGAAAAACGTGCAGAATTTTAAAGAGAAAGTCGAGTCTCTGGGCTTTATTGGCCATGGCACCTACTCCTATTATGCAATTTCCAATGCCACTCAGCTGTTTAAAACTGAAGGTCGTAAGAGAAGTGCGAAAGTGGCTTTTTTGATGACTGATGGTGTGGATCATCCAAACAGCCCTAACATCCAGGGTATAGCCACAACAGCTAGGAGTCTTGGAATACATTTTTTTACCATTGGCCTTTCTAAGAAAAAAGTCCAAGAAGAAAAATTGCGTATGATATCTGGTGATTCAGCCTCTAAACACATCTTATGCCTGGATGATCAGAACCTGATAGTTGATGTAGCATTGGAACTGGTAAGTAATGCTGATGTTAATCTTGTCACGCGTCTATCCATGTCAGATTTCATTTAGCTTTGATAAGTAAGTCCTGAAGGCAGTGCAGAGGTTTTTGTGGTGCGTGTCTCTGCTACATCCAGAGTCAGGACAGAGGGAGCTTCCTCCTCCCAGCCGCTCTCCAAGGAGTTGTGTGCTTGGACAATAATAGCTCAGCTGCACTGATCACTGATGGAGGGACAGGGTATTTCCCAGCACACAGAGTGTGTCTCTGAGCGTATGATAATACTTTAGAAAGTAACTTGTTCTCATGCGTAAGGCTGATAAAATCACTGAGTCCTTCCCCTATATATTATGTTAGTAGAGTCTTCCATAGTAAGGCCTTTCATTAGGAAGTCTTTTTATATTCCCCTTGTTAGCATTGTTTTTTAATATTGTCTATTTAGCTGTCCCATTACATCTCATTTGTTTTCTGATCATTATGGGTCACATGAAGTAATCCCCTCTTCCTACCGGAGAACCCTTTTTCATACAAATAGTTCCACAGACTGGTTCTTACCACTTTGAGGAAAGGATGAAGGATGAAGGTATTCACATTCTTTACCATTCACCTTGGAAATTCTGTAAACTAGAGAGGAAAAAGGGTTAAATTAGTACTCTGTTAAATTAAATCTATATGAAAGTAATATTTTTCTTTTCTTTTCAGGAAGCCTTGCTTCAGAAGCAGGTAGGGTTTTTGAGTTTTGTGTGTTTTGATTACTCTTATTCATACTAGATCTCCTGATGTCTGCTGCTTCTATAATGCCACAATACTCCAGGATTAATCAGCCTTCCTTCCCTGAGTAAAGTTTCCGACCATGATTGCTTTTATTTTAACTTTCATCCATTTCTTCCATCCCTTCTGAGAAATCTACAACTTCTGTCCATTAGTGAGTAGTATCAACAGTAAGACATAAAGAACTCTTCCTACCAGAGTGGAATAGGACTAGTACAGCACATGCAAATTCATTAGTGATCTCATTAGAAAACTATAGCAATGTCAAAATGCTCCAAAAATTATGTAACATTTCACGGTACTATATACTATGTATATGCTACCTTAAATGTTTGTAGTTACAGTAGTAACAGATTTGTTTGGTTTTGTTATAAATAAATCAAGCAACTGATTTTGATTGGGCTATACAGAAGTATAAGCCCAATATATATTATCTTATAAGCCAAATTGTATATTATCTTATATAATGTTGATTATATAAGAAATATATATATTAGAAGATCATTTATTTCCTGTTATTCCACTTTTATGTTCTCTAGTCTGTGGCTAGGCAAAAACAGAGTTTATGCTTTAAAAATTTGAAATAATGGCTTTGAAAAATGTTCTCCTTAATGTTTCTGTTAACCTTGTAGTGTATGCGGAAGAACTGTGGGTGTGAAAAGGGAGTAAAAGGAGACAAAGGTGATTCTGTAAGTATGCATTCATTTGAAAAGCCTCCAGAATTTGAATTGTAATCATTGAGATCAGTGTTGCACAGTATTTTAATTGGTTACTGTGTCTGTAAAAAGCAAGACGTTAGCTGTGCATGTACTGCAAAAAGAAGTGATGTATCATAGCATATCACTGTGAAAGGCCACTGTTACAGGAGCTCAGAAAAAAATCTATCCATAATCACATACCATCTTGGAAATATATTATTGGGTAATAAAACACTGTGGATAAATAGGTACATGATTTTGAAGCCCAAATCAAAAAGTTATTCTCGAATCTCGCAATGGGGAAGGAAAGGTCCATTAGACAAAGGTTTACTTCCACCAGCAGCTTCTATCTGTGTAAGGGATAAAGGTTCAAAAGACTGAGGGTGATGGCATATATGAAGAAAGATCTAAAACTCTGCCTCCAACACTCTCTTTGCTCTTGTGACACTTCAACACGTAACTGTTTCTTGGCTCTGGTAAAGAAGAGAGAAGTGGGAATTCAGACAGCGTGTGACCTCTCTGATCCCTTTTGTAGCTTTAATAGCTCCCCCAGAGACAACCAAGGTACATACAGAGGTTTTTGCCTTTCTCCCTAGACACTAAGCAACTGGTCAACCATATGTGTAGCAGGTTATGACAGCAGGGCCTATCATCCAGTCCCTTGGCTCTGGATAATGTGCATGTGGAACTAAAACCTCTGTTTCCAATTTAAAATGTAAGATCCAAGAATTTTAAGTTACTTTGTCCAAAATTATTAGATGTAACCTATTATATATGCATTTTTTATATATACACATATACACCAAGATTTCTGGTCCCCACCTTCGTGATCCTCCAAACAGGAATAATGGTGTAGTAATTTTTTATTTTGGGGCTGCTGAATATTGACACTAAGCTGTTCCGTGCACAGGGTTTTTTTAAGCAGAGAAGATAAGATAGTGGTGGGTAACGCTGTAAAATGGGAAGGAGGAACTGTGCATGTTTTCTGTGACACCTTCCTGGTTAGATTTTCAAATGCTCTGTAGAAAATGTATTTATCGTTGAATATTGATTAAAAAAATCACAGATACCTTATAATACCAGATTTTTTTAGCTAAGTGAAGGTAGTGTCGCATGTGCCATACCTGAATCAGTGTGGGTTTCTGCCTAAGCTTATTCCGGAATGATTTTGGCCTGCCCCCAAAATATAGTCTTAGAGAAACTGGAGAATTTTATCCTCACAATGGTAATAACATTTTCCTGCTTTGTTTCAGGGCAGTGCTGGTAACAGAGGGGAAAAAGGTGAGCCAGGACCAAAAGGAAACAAGGTAAAGTGAATTTTAGAAAATAAAGCAAATTTCTATCTAGTTTTATTCAAACCATAGAAGTGAATATAGCAAAGGAAAAGTATGTTAAAATATGATTTAAAAGATTGACTTTTTCTATGAGAGGTTTATAGTTAGCTGCTTTAGAAGTGAGAGAGAAAAATTTGAAACTAAACTGCTACCAAGTTAACACTGCCTATCATTCCAGTTTTTCTCTGACAGCAGAGGTCTCTGAATCTAGCTGAAGGCTCTCTAAGCTCCACAGGGCTTTCCAACAGTACACAGATCTCTTGAGCAGAGCGGCTCGCTCTGATGACTAAGATTTCAGTCATCTAATAACAGTAGTTGAGTTTTCTATGTTAATGTTCAGGAATTGTGTGTCCTTGATTGTGGGAGGAAGAAGTGTGGATCGTAAATAGGAGAAGCAACTTCTGGTCCTTAAACAGTGTTCTTGGTTTTAGTGTAATAGTGATAAATAAAAGAGCAATACATATTTCAGTTGTATTCCTTTGCTTCCAATAGGGCGATGCTCAGAAAGGAGATCATGGAGAAAAAGGTGAAGAGGTATGTGACTACTACAGTGCTAACTCATATTTGGTCTTTTCAGATTATCTTCCAGATCCTGATTCACAGTTTAGTTCCACTGAACTGAAAGTGCATTTTCCATTTTTCACACATCTACTTTATTCAGTTATTTAGAGCACCTAAACTAAGTTCTGGTTTAGTGAAGCATCTATACTGAGAGAAAGAGTCTAACCATGTCCTTAAGTATAGAGATGGGATGCTGCTGACAAAAGGAACTTTTGAAGCTATGTGATTTTGTATTGACTTGCATTAGACTTATTCCAAAGATAGAATTGAAAATGTCATCACTAAAAACATCTAGATGGTTCTCCAGTGGCTTCTGACATCTGATATTTCTCAGCTTGAATTCTTGTTGATTCACAGTAGAAAGATTAACACTACTCCATCCATAAGATCAATTCAGTTTAAAAGTCCCATTTAAATGATAGCATATATCTGCTAAGAGGCTGGCAAACTGAGTGGTGTATTTACAGCTAATGTTATGAGGAAAAAATACACATCTAAATTTGCAGAGAATTATGTGTTAATTGATTCCAGAGAGATATTTTATTGTTGTGAATAGTTAAACTTCTGAAACGTAATTCTTTATTGTTTTTTTTTTCCTACTTAAATTAGCAGTATGTTACACCTTTGCTTTCTCTTTTATGATTTTTTTCCCTTTTTTTTTTAAATTTTCGAATAGGGAGCTCCTGGCTACAAGGGAGACAAGGTAAGATTTTTATAGAATAGAAGTAGTCTGAAAATAGATTGTCACTTGCTGACAGTGTATGTGAAAGAATGGAAAGAAGAGCCTGTCCTGTCTTTTTGTCATGAGAGCTCCTAATGCAATGCCTAGAAGTAAATTCATCATTTATGTAAATGCTTGCAGACTGGCTTGTTGGAATTAAAAAAAAAAAAATCAGAAAATGTAATCTAAATATAAAAATAAAAATGTCAAAGACCAGAAATAAAGCTTCTGGAAGGAAAAAGAAAGTTGAGGGTTGAATAAGAGGTTAAGTATAAAGAAAGTGAAATTGTTTACTACAAACACAAATAGATGTGGCAATCATTAGCTTTCAAAAAATTTACTACAAGGAAGTTTACTTTTAAGCTAATTATAACTTGCAAGGGCTAATGCTTGATCAAAAGAAATCTCAAGATAGGCTCTCCAAGAAGCTAAAAAAATTATACACTTCAATGACTTGGAGGATTCTAGAGCTGAAATTTATGTTGCAAACTGGACCATCATAGCCAGAACAGAAACTGAGATAATCCCATTTTGACTTTGCTTGGTTTGGGCACTTACCTCTCTACATTGTTAATAAAAGCAGTGCCTCTCTGAATCTTTGTATTCATTAGAAAAATGCTTCAGTCAATTTTATGGAAACATTTCATGGAAGTGGGAAAGGGACCTTTAAAGGTCCCTTCCAACCCAAACTATTCTATGATTCTATGAAAAGTAGACTCGTATGTCTACTTTTCATATGTCTATTGATATGTTAAATCATCAGTGGAACGCATTAGTAATTGTCTTCATTCCATTTGTACAATCTCACAATTGTTATTCAGGAAAATCTCAGACATCACAGTAATGAAATCAGAATATAGAGAGGATCTCTGGAGACAGTGCAGTGAGGTGGAAAAATACAGCAAAACTTATTAGGTATTAAAAGTATTATCCTCTTATGATGTAGGTTGGAAATTTTGTAGGCATTCTCAGAGGGAAAAAGTATCTATCTTGAGTAGAGCAGACCGTATCTTCTACAGACCATATCTAATGAGGCCACTCTCAGGTCCTCAGAATCTAGTAAATCTCTTGGGCTACTGAACTGCTTGCAGTCTTTAATGCATGTAGTGTAATCAAAACATCTTGTTTAGCTGTTAACCTTTTGACTTCTTATAAAGGGTGAGAGAGGAGAATGTGGATCCCCAGGAGTAAAAGGGGAAAGAGTAAGTATAATTTTTATTTGAACTGTTTCACGTTGATGAAGATACTAGAAAATCATGTAATATATTCATAAACATAGTTTGTAAAGATTATTGTAAATTTGGAACATCTTATAATTCCGTGGTAGTAGAGATATATTCATAGTAGAAATACGATTCGTAGAAACTGAACTCACAGTTCACCATATTCTTTTTTTCCATTTTGCAGAAGAAATGTAGTCACTTTTACCTAAAAGAAAAGCTGTCCTGACCAATGCCAAGCCCTGCTTACAAAGGACTGTGAGCATGTTACAGAGTTCACCAGATTTTTTTTTTTCCTTAAAATGTTAATTTTAATTCAAGTGTATAAAGTTGTATTACAATAGAAGCAGGTTCTTACACAATCTGAACAACTTTCAGGTCTACCAGCCCATCTGTGCTGATAATGCATTCACACTTCTACCTAGTCCTCTTCTTCTTTTAACCTGAAGTGCAGAAGTGATACAAGTGAATATAGATTTTTACCTGTTTTTTACACTCTGAAAGATGGAAGGATAATGTACTCCTGAGTGAGATAATCATGCATCTTGAGTTCATGTAAGCAGGTTTGTATGACTGCTACAAACCACTGATGTATAGTTCGAGTTGTTAAGTACTACCAACTAGATTGCAATTGATCATTCTATTAAAGCACATTTCTTCAGTTTTAACATCCGTATTATGTTTACCTTTATCAAAGACCAACTTGAAAAGTTTGTGGTTCCTGGAACCTGTAATTTGATGATGAATTTCAGGTAGGAATTAGAAATATTCAAAGCAGCAGTATTTGTCACAAAGAAAAAAGGGCATTATACTATAATAAAAACCTAAAGGCTGAGAGTATCTTGTGAGATGCTAGGGTTCAAAATGGCAGCAAGTGAGTCAGAAAAGGCTGAAATATTGATGAAAAAGGAGAAAGAGTTGCATCTCTCAGAGGAATAAAGAAGATCATAACTTCTTTATCCAGGCAATATGTGAGAAGTAGCATGAGGTTATGTGAAATGTCTACTAAGATAAAAAGAAGCTGTTCAGAAACTGGCAAAGAACATAATCAAAGCAGCCAAGAAATCTGGATGTAGAAAACATATGCCAGGGCTGCCAGAAGTTCGCTTGTTTCATTTCTGTTGAGGACAGTGATGAAAAAAAAAAGTTTGACATCTGCAGAGGATCAGAGATTATAATGGATTAAGGACTTCAAGAACTTAGTGAACAAATGAAAATCAGTCTAGTAATTCCAGAATTCCCAGCTTCACATTTACAAATGCAGAAGATAGAACAAAATGATTTTTTTTTTTTTCATGAAAGTAGTCTATGCTGGACAAAATCATCAGAAACAGAACATACATGGCCAAATGTATAAGAAGTAAATTCAATATTCCGAGGGGCATCTTTAACTGCAGTGATGGACATTGAAGTATAAAAAGCAGTAGTGTTGTCTGATTTGAAAATGTGGCATTTTTCCCCCGCCGCTTTCCAATCTCACTAATCAGACTGAGTCCAGCAGAGGTTTTGATGCTGTGAATCTGAGTTTTTTCAAAAGCTGTTCAGGCTTGAAATTCAGACAGTTTGTGTTCAGCTTTGAAATCAAAACTGACTCCAATCATATGTGTGTATTCTACCAAAAGTAGCTATCATCGCATCAGCATATTGTTGTTTGTGCCATCCATTGCTTGTGTAGTTTTGTAAATGGGCTAGAACGGAATGGGGTTAACTGCTCTCTCTGGTGGCTGATGCTTGGCCTGGGAGCAAATGCCAGGGAGTAGAGAATTGTTAAAAAATTCTGAATCTGAATCTGTAGAGGAAGACAGTCGATGGGGTGTGGCTGCGCAGGTATCACTGCTAAATTCGTCAAGGCCTTTAGAAGTTCAAAACGTGACACATGCCTTGAAAAATGCAGCAGTCTGCCAGTGCCTCTGTGTGCGGAGATGTTGCTAATTAAAAGAGAAGAAAGAGAAAGAAAAGACCGGTAAACTATTTGCTGAAAGCTATTTTTGCTTTAGAAATAAATTATAACTGAGTATTGAGTCAACTAGAAGTGAAATCCCGTAGAATATGCATTCTGGTGACTGAAGAAAAAACAGTGCAGGAGAAAGATTTGTGAACAATCTACAGTGGCGGTAACTGGTAAGAACTCATTAAATGGAGAAATGACAGCTAATGGAATAAAAAAATATGGCATTTTACTTTTTTTGGATGTGTTTTTTAATGTTTTTTGCGAACTATTAGTGTGATTCTGCCATGCTCCTGATCTGCAGTTTGAGTTAGTGAGACAAAGTTACCTGAAGTTATTCTGGTGTAAGCACTGCAGCATTTTTTTAAGAATTCTGTGTCTAGTATAATTCTAGAAATTAAATTTAAAGACCTGTAGCAAATAACAACTGGTTAATCAAATAGCTAAGATGTTAAGTAGCCATCCACAATGTTTGTTGTATATGAAAGGTATTTTAACTGAATATTGAGGATGGAATGTAACAGGCAATTACTGAATACAGAGTGAGAACAGCAGTACTCTGGAGAGAGAATAAACTCCCTAGAAAGTGCTTGAACAGAGATATGAGTCATTACATGTACACTGCAGTTTTCAATACTTTAAAGCAGATTATTGCAATTTCCTATTAATCTGATAATTGAGTCTTATTTTTCCTCAGGGTTTGGAAGGTCCTTTTGGCCCTAGGGGACCTCGGGGACCTCAGGTAAGGGAACTAAAAGCTACCAAATAAAAAGAAAACACATTATATTCTGTAAGGTTCTTTCTGCATACAACCTGTCAGCTCTGTGGAGAGCAGCACGTTTGGTGCATGAGACACCAAGACAGCAGAGTCTGGCAAATCTTTGTCTTTTGGAAATAATTTTCAAAGAAAAAATCTTGGCTGCTGCTGCTGCTTAAAGCTGCTCAGAGGTGCGTGGCCCACTTGGGCTCTCCAACTGCAGAGATCTCCTCTTACCCTTAGAGTATAATCGTGCCCTGTCATACCCCTACTTGCTAAATTCCTCTTCTATTACGTGGCAGCGTCCTGCTGTATCTTGGAAAGCTGTACACAGTCCTTCTTGAAACATAAGGCAGCCAGAAAGACTGAAATTTGTTGGGGAGGCTAAAATCTGCAGTAATTATTTCAAAACCTGAGCAATGAGTCAGGGAAAGTCTCAGTATTATTAGGAGCAGAGATTGTTACCACTCTCAGATCAGTGATCATTTATTTGTTATCTGTGCAGAAGTCCAGATCGTCCTCTTCTCTCTTTGCAGTTGCTGAAAAGGGTTATTGCTGTCTTTGTGTTTCTTACAACCTGTGTAATTTCCATTAAAAAATTCATACTAGACATGTAAAAAGAGCTGCTGTATGGAGTAGACATCTCAAGAAGTTATACCAGTCTCCTAGTAGATCCCTAGGTGATGTGGAATGATGAAGGCCAGCACTTGCCCACTCACTTCTCTACCGAGCCTGTTTCTGGGTTATATGAAAGAAAACATAAGGGGGGCATAATATGGTAACAGAAATTTATTACATGGTATTAAGATGTGAACATTTAGTCCTAAATGCCATTTTCAATGTTTTTAAATTACGTTTTTCTGCTTTCCTTTTGCTTGGCAATGGACATGCAATAATGCTACAAATTTATTAATTTATTATTTTATGCTCCAGTAATTCTGTCTGGTAAGCAATTAGTAAAGATGTGATCTGTGCCCCAAAAGATGACACTTACTTATTCTTGTTTATTAAAAAATGGAAACACACGGAGTCTAAGAGTTTTTTGGCCAATTTTGACAGGAATTAATGAGACAAATCAGATCACCAATCATCAGCATTTCCCTACATAAATTCAACTCACCGTGCAGTATATGTTCAGTTTTGCACACTCTATAAAATACCAGCTGCTGTTGCAAGTCAAGCCTCGTACAATGTCATAACCTGATTATTCTAAGGCAAAATCAAATTGTTTTTTTCTTTTCATATACAGCATCACTGCAATTACTCCTACATTATCCCGGTTTTGAGCTTGATGTTACATATCATCATATAATACAATGGTCTACATTCAGTTTAGGTTTGAAAGGCTCATTACAAAAAAAAATCCTAACTGCTGGAAAACAGAAGCAGATGAATGTACCACTATACAAGAGGACTAATCAATGGTTACAAGGATTTACTGTAATTCTGAGCTATGAGAACTAAGTAATTACCATGGGAACTACAACCTGCTTAATGACTAAAAGGAAGATAGCATGCAATGAGCTTGAGAATGATTTATCTTATGTATTTATATTAACAGATTATATTATGTATTTCTATTAGCACACCCTGCCTCAAGCACATTGCCATTTTACTGCTGGGACATTTGTCCCTCTCACATCATGGTCGTAATTTTTTACCTCAGGAAGAATAGCTTATAAAAATGTGATTTTTTCAAAGTCCCTTTTGGAAATGCTTTTCAACTACTAAGAGATTTTAAAGAAATATTTTAGTTCTTTATATGACACCAAGATACTAAGAGAATAAAGTAGAGTTTGCTTCTTTTGAAACAAACAAAACTGCAAGATTCCTTTTAGTAAACAGTACTCAATTAAAACGCATAAACCAAGGACTAAGGCCATATTACTGTGAGTTTGTGCACAATACAGATTCCTTTTAGTAAACAGTACTCAATTAAAATACATAAACCAAGGAGTAAGGCCATATTACTCTGAGTTTGTGCACAATACAGCACTTGGGACATCACTGTACTGTTATGAGACAGTTATTCCCTAGTTTGTAAAGTTATGATTTGAGCATAATTTGGAACACTAGCTATATTAATTTCATTCACTGTTTTCCCCCCAATATTTGATTTGTGGTCGTATAACTGTTACTTAGGTGTGTGATTGCATTTTTGCATGCTTTGTGCAAAAGCTGCAAAAGAAAGGAGAAAATAATAAATATTTTTTTTCTGACTGGAAATCCATGGGAGATACAAAATCACAGATATTCCAAAATTTTCATATCTGTTTGTGAGCCAAAATGCAGTATTCTGGAGGATTTACTAAAGCTATTAATGATGGTAGCTGAAAGGGATTATTTTTGTTTCTTTTTGGATAGTCATGCGTTTCCTGTAGTTTATCATATTTAAGAACGGGAATGAACACACTCTGAGCACATTTTTGTGTCAGCAATGAAACCAATACGTTTACATTTGGGCCAGTTTGTGTCTTTTTATAAGCATAAAATGATTCATATTTGACCCAGCATTTTTACTACAATAAACTGTAATTTTGTGGTATTATTCTTTTGATAGCTCATGATTTTTTTTTTCTCCAGTCATTTAAAAAACTTCATGAGGCTTCCACTTCATTTTGATTGTCAGCTCTGTTAGTGGTAGTTGCAACAACATTGACCAATCTGACCCAACTGGGCAGCCCAGCAGATGCCAGTGGGATGTTCACTAACTCACAAGTCGGGTTCCCGTAAGAGTTAAAGCTTTAACGCCGGACTTGGATGTAATCTATTCATCCTGTGATCTTATTGCTCTTCATAATTATCAGACCTCCTTTTTTCTAGCTACCGTACCAGCCACTGTATTGGTGAAGGGACCTCCTCAAATGTCATCACTCCAGACAGAGTACCTTACCTGCTCTGTCTCTTCCAAAGAGCCATTAATTATTTCCTTGTGTGAGGGGACACAATGGTTGTAGTAATGTCAGGGAATTAAAATTAATCTCAGCTCATCATCACAGAGAGATGAGGGGAACTGATCTCTTACAAACGCAGCTAAATAGGACGTGACAGCTTAGTTTATTTGCTTGGGCAGAAGAGAGAATATGAAAATATGGCAAAGTCAGGAGCAGGAGGAGAAAGGAACGGAAAGCTTCAGATAAAACAGATGCAATTCACATGGAGTAGTAAGATATCCTTTCTGCCAGCGCTGGTTATTGAATATTAACAATATTCAATGTGTTGGGCACTTCCCAGGATAGGACACAGAAAACTCTTGTCCTTTAGAGCTTAGCATTGTGCTGTGTTTTACTGTACTCTGTTCAGGCCAAATTCAAAAGAAACTTCACATGCATCTTCAAAGGCAACTCATACTATACTTTGGCTTTTGTGTAGGGTATCAGCGGACCTCCAGGTGAGCCAGGCCCGAAAGGCATTCAAGGAAGCAAGGTAAGATGTAGTTGTATATGTGTAGATGTTATTTATGTAGGGAGAGAGGATGCAGAAACTCTGTGTAGAATCTTTATACTCTACTCTCCTTTTTCCTCAGTAGTTTTTTGTTAGTGGTGTCCTTTGCACAGCGATATTGTACACCACCTGCTTGGTGCACCATAGCGTCATCATGATATGAAGGCTTTGTATTGTTGGCACATGCAGCTGGTTCTCCATCTGGGTCTCCGAGAGCATTTTGTAGGGCCACAATAGGGTGCTACCAAGGACCTGCCTAGAGCCACAGCACTTAGGTTGGAATTTAAATCACCTGAATAAGTGTCTTGGCTTCTTAGCTTCCCTTGCTGTCACTTGGGAAGTTTTTTCTAGAATATTTTTGACTAAAATGCCTTGTGTTTAAAGATTTTAAGTAATTCTAGATGGTGGTTATAAAATCTTTAGATTGAGTATTTTAAGTCATTTTTAATTGCTTGTATACTGTAAAAACTCAAGACAACTTTGAAATTGGTAGAGGTGTAAGATTTGATGATGATTAATGCCTTAGTTATGTTTAAAATAGATCATTTAAAGTTAATGACTACAGCTTGTCAAGCAAAATCAGTTGGATAAAGTATCTGATTAATTTAGGCAGTCTTCTGGCTTGCAAACCTTTGGGAAATTGCTTTATGTGAATACAGTTGTCTTGCCCATGGGACAGCTATTAACATCGTTTGGTACAGAAAGATCTTTCATGTATCAGTTTGAAAATGTAGAGTCTAACGACAAAGACTTTCTGCCACGGGATTATTGATAGCCTGGTTAATACAATGCCACATATAAGTTATACAAGGCAACAAAATTCACACAAAGCAGTTTGCCAAAGATGCAATATTTAAACACTCATGTTTGTTTCTTAGGCAACAATTTCATTTGAAGATTCACAGAAGTAAATTTAGATATGGGAAATGTTCACGGTAAAAAGTTTGGAATACTGGCATCCATCATGATTTTCCTCTTCCTGACAAATGCTTTTTCATACTTTTTATTTCTTCATCTTCTCAACAAAATGCTCGATTAGGAAAGCTGCTACAGAATATTTCAGAAGTGGGGAAAGAAAGAGCATGATGGGTCTGAAAGAAGCTATTCATACATGTGGTGGAAAAGTCATGCCTCTCTTTAACTTCAGCACAGCAAATGACTAATTTTTCTATCTGCCATTTCACACTGATCAGTCCAAGATAGTACTACCAGATACTTTTATTATACACTAAACCGTATTTGTTGAATGTTGTTTGTCCTCCTGTCAGTCTCTTCACACACTTTCATGTCTGTAAAATACATGCAGTTGTCTCTAGAATTCTTCTACCTGGATATAATATTTATTGTCTTTTCTTATACTTTAGCTGCAGATTTTCAGTATGAATAAGAAAGAAAGTTCCCTCTTTTTTCAGCTTCCAATTCTGCAACCTGCTGCTTAAAGTTTATAGTCAAGGTTTTTCCAGGCTCAGACATCTTTCATAATAAAAATATCACCAGGCAAGTTTAATTAATACACTTAGGTAATTATACTTAAAAGAGTATAGCAGAAACATATGTATGTTTAGAGGTTGTCTCTTGTCCATACCTAGCACTGAAGCTAACCTTTGACATTTTGGAACTTATTTGAGATGAGTGAAAAATTTTTTAATGATCAGTACAGATAATCGGTGGTTGTTTACAGCTTAATAAACACCCATTCAGCTAGTAAAGGTCACAGCCTTTTTTGGTTCACACACATAGCAGTCTTTCCAATATCTTTTGTCCTTACAGAAGGATTATTCAATTGCTCTTTTAAAATTAGTTTTCATGACACATAATACAATATCTCTGAAAAGTGGCAGTTATTTATAACTGCCTTGGATAAAATAAATGTCTATTCTCAGTGCAGTTCCTTATACCCGTGGCCTTTCCATGCTAATACTTTCTGCTTTTTGAGCTGAACTAGTGACTTCACCCCGGTTTAGCAGAGCTAAAGGCAGTTGCATGGCATTAGTATCGATGTGACATAACACAGAACACCGCCGCTGAACACTTTTATTCATTGTTAGTGGGCCATGTTGAGGTTTGAAAGAGGAGATTCAGTTCCTCAAAATATAAACTCCGGATCAAGCTCAGCCTACAGATGTTTTGGGTCTCATTTGTGAAGTCTACAGTTCACTCATCTATCTGGTCAGCTCAGTCCATCCCACACCTCTATAACGCAGTGCCGTACCCATTCTCTCGCTTTGCAGTGCCAGGTGGCAGACACGGCTGGGGACAGTGTCATCTGTGTGCTGTCTGGATGCCCCTGGCTCTGGCAGCCACCAGCAGGAGAGTATTGATGGCATTGCAACTTCAGCTAATTTAATTTGACTTGTCTGAAGCAAGGTAGCATGGAGTCCAGAAACATTGTCCAAGAAATTACTTAAAAGAACTTTTCATACCTTACTTCTTCTGTTATTCATATGCATTTTCTTATTCTCTTTTAAGCTGCTGGCTAATCTATCAGTGTGAAGTCTCACTGGCTGCACAATACTCTACTTCCATCTCTTTTCATGATATTGCCTTATCATATTGCCCGTAATGAGTTGAATCTCTCTCAAAGTCCCACTGCCTGCATTGACCAGCTTTCCACTGACTACAGCAGGAAATCAGCCAACCTGTTTCCACCTGTAGACACCTAAGTTTAGGAGTGGTCATATGGAGCTGAATCACATCCTTAACCTCTTAAAGTCTTTCTGATGCACTTCGCAATCAGTGCTTATCTTTAATAACCTCTTTAATATACAAGCAAACTTCATCACTTTACTTTCACCCTCCGTTAAAGTCATGTATGAATATGTTGAACAGCCTATATTCTTCACAGAATGCGGCTCAGCGTGGCATTAACTAAAACCAGTTTTTGCTATTAAGCAAGCTTTAAAAAAAGTTTTCTCTATTTGCATTTCTGCAAAGTTATAACATCTCAAAAACATCTAAATAGTTTTATTACCATATATACAACCCTTCTCTATAAAGAGGTTGAGGCATTAAAAATGACAAATTTGAACTCCGCTTCTATAAAAATAAAAATACATGTTAACTCATCTTATATTATTATCAATTTACCTGACTAAATATATTTCCATTTAACCAAATGCTGAACGTGCATGTTAACAGTAAACCTACAACACAGTATAAAACGTAATAACTTTAAGAGAAAAACGTTAGAGAGTAACGGGACATTTCACTCAAAACGCAGTTAGGAGTTGGGAACTGGCTGTTTTCACTGTGTATCTCCTGTCTTCTGAAGCAGTCATCTTGGTCCTGTTCCCCAAGCATGTTCTGAGCAAAGGACCAGGATTATTCAGTTTGTTTTCTGTTTTACTGACTTTCTATTGCCTATTGGCAACATTTCAATAGAAAGATGTTAAATTTACAAAAGAAAAATCATATCGTTAAAGCCAAATTCTATGTTATTTTCTGTCTCTCACTAACTTAAAATACCAAGAAAAAATACCATTCACAGCTGTGCTTTATATTTTCTTAGACATTTGCTTCACTTTAAGGCATTCTTCAACTTCATCAGCCACCACATACTATCTGCATTGTAACATAAAATAAAAACTTGAATCAAAGTGTACCATGTACCTCATTCATCTATAAAACATGTAAAGAAAATTACAAAAACCCCACAGGAAAAAAATTTGTGGTTCTTTTAAGTTATCACACACAATTGAATTTGCAGAACATCAATTTATAACCCTGGGTCTAAGGTAGAGACACTCAATTCTTGTCAGACTGCAGCTTATGGGAGCAAGGAACTCAGATTTTGTGTTCCTTGTCTCACTAAGAATGCGAGGGTGGCCCATGATATGATTTTGCTGGCTGATGCAACCATTTCCAAAAACCCAGAAGACACTATCTCACTTAGAGAAAGACTGAAAGTACCAGAAGCAGAAAGTCGGCAAAGAGAAGAGCCATGCCGCTCTTGGTTCTGCTCCAGTAGTATCCCATATTCCTGCCTAGATGGCCAGGAATTGGCTAGATGGCTGGTTAATAGGTGGTTTGGGGATTAAATCAGTTGTGGTTGCTTTTGCTTGGTTTGTTTCTCAAAGATCACATTGAATTTACTACAGGAAGCCATAGGCGTTCAAAAGGGGACACAGGACATAAAGTCAGTATTCTCTATTAATAGAAACAAAAGATTTACTTGCTCTATAAATGTAATATATTCTGTCATAAGCAGTAGTGTCCAGAAACATTATGCAGTGAGAATCCCATCTCTCTTCCAACATTCCCAGTAACCTGTTTTCTGTCATTTTCATACTTGGGTTCTACATATCTCTTAACTGCATTGGTTAATACAGTAAAATAGCGTCCTAACTGGCTACTGCATTTACTTTTGTTGGATTTATTTATTACCACATATATTATGTGGCTATGTTCTCATTAGAAGACAGCTTTGCCCTTCAATAGCAATAAAAAAACAGGAAAAATGCAAATATTCTAACACAAAAGGACTTGATGCGTCTTGGTTTCTTCTCTAAAAAGGAAACGGAATTACCAGGATTCTTCTGGAAAACCGAGGTCTAGGAATTAATATAATGCCCTTTATTTTGGTCAAGCAAATCTCTCAGGCCTAAGGTTCTGCTGCTTACATTTTTGCAAAGCTAAATTACCTCATTGGGGTCACCAATGTGAAATGTGCACATCCACTTTCCCCTAGTATTCTTGGTGTTAGATAAAAAATGAATCTTCAACATGCGTATGTCTATTAATTTATTCAAAATAGTAGGCATTATTTTGTCTGTTTTCATTAATTTATTAAAAAATGCTTAACTAATACTTATTAAAAAAAACCAAACAAAACATATTCTACACAATAGCACCAGTAAGGTTGCATAAGAGTGTTTATATTCAAGGTAATTTTGAAAATGTGTTCGTTGGTGAGGGGAATAATAGTGACTATTCGCAAATTTCAGTGGACAATTTCCAAACAGAATGATATGGTTACAGATTATAAAATTGGGGCATAAAATCAGGAGGTGGGCATCACCTGTGTTCCACTCATAAGGAAGTGATGAACAGGGAGTACTTACAGTTCTCATTTCAGAAGTGAGTTGTTTAAACTCTTAGACCAGCTAATAGAAATAAAGTACACATTTCTAGAAACCATGAGATATTCATGGAAAGACTGAACACAACACATTCTTAAAAGCCACTGCTATAGTAAGAGCCTCTCTGGAAAATTTCATATGCATAGTGAGATTCTGAATTAGAGTCTAAAGTTGTATGAACAGACATGTATTCAAACTTTTAAGGAAACAATTAAGTTTGAATGTGGGTATTCGAAGCAGTTATTCCCATAAAAACATCTTGGGATAATCCTGTGAGAAACCCATCATTACATATTTCCCTGAAAATGTGTCCCAGAATGAACTGATAAGGGATGCTGCTGCTTCTCTGCTGACTTATAAATTCTTTCCTTACTTATGTGGCAAGTTACATCTTTCCCAGGAGACTGAAAAATCCAATTTCCCTGTAAATAAGTATAGTTCCTAGGTACCTCAACTAGCTTAGAAATACAAAATATCAATAATGTCCGTTAAAATATCTTTATCTACTTGCATTGGTGTTGCCAATGTTTACTTTAATGATAAAATCATTATGTTTGAAGATTATTTTTTACTATAACTTAATCATTATCACATTGTAGACTGAAATACAGAGTCTTTGTGTTCCTTACAGTATGTACGTGCTTTCTTGAAAGTAAGGAAATTATTTATATTGGCACTAACTAGTACTCATCATAACACAACAAACTATTTTTTTTGGGGGGGTTAGACTGTTAAGTATGTTCCAAGCTTAAAATGGTACAGTTTTAATATGTAAAAATATTAAGCTCAGATCAAGTGTAATTTTCCTTCCCCTTGCTCTAGCTGATATTAGATGCCACCTGAAGGAAAATCCCAATAGGGAGAGAAAAAAAAATTTGAGCAGAGTGTTAGACAAAGAAAATAATTACAAAGAAGCTGCTCTGAAAAGCAGACTTTTCCTTCTGCATGCAGAGATAATGTTATTATTGCCAGCACTTTATAGTTTTAGTAAATTCCACATTACCTGTAGCACCAAGACCACAGAAGATAAAAGTCAGGCTTACTAATAGCCATATGAAGTTTGAAATATACAGTCTTTAAAATAGATTGAATAGTTTAAGTTTCCAAGTTTTGCATGTTGTCTGGTAGAAGGTGGGGTTTCTTTCTCCATTAATATTCAGGCATCCTCTGCTATCAGTGAGAAAGCGTTCACCAGAACAAAATTTTCATACTACCTTACATGCTTTCATCATAAGGGCTGTTTACCCTGCCTACACCAGTACCTACTAGTACAGCTGCTGCGAGGCAGATTACATGACACCAGTCACTGGAGAGAAAACTATGTAATGTTTTTATCATGGCTAAAAAAAGAGCTTTTGGAAAAACATTAACTTCAGTAGGACTCCCATCTGCATTCGAGGCAGCGCATATATTAGCATAGCTCTATCACGTGGGTGAACTTGCGAAGGAGCGAATGATTTGCGATAGGAAGCATCCCTCAGAGTTCCTGTCCTTGGAAAGTTCTGTCAGGGGCTGTCAGAAATAGATACAAAACACAATGTCTGTTTGGACGACAGGACAAAAAATTTGGAAGACCCTATCCAAACACAACAAAGGGGTTTGGTTTATTGTTTCAGCTGGGAGATGAGCCTGTATTTATCAAACATCGTTTTTCAGAATGGAACAAGTTCCTACACCATTTCAGAGGTTTAATTTTGACAAATAGAGCCAACGTGCTTAGTGGCATTTGCTGTGCCCAGAGTAGCCTACTTACACATAGTGGTGCTCCATGCTGCTGAATTATGTTTTCTTTTATCTGATAGATTTTTTTAAATACATTTTCAACTTTGCATATCTTTTGCATTCATTCTGTGGGGCATGCTAATACATCATGGCACAACAGAGATCCCAGGCTGCCTTCTCCATGAAAGAAATGAGGACTGTGAATTTGAACAGCTAGTATTTAGCATACTGCCTGGCCTTACAGCAGCCTGTGCCTATTTCTTTCTCACTGAGGCACCTCTTCCTTGAAGTGGGGAAGTCCATCCCTAACTAGACTGTCTCCAGGCCCTGAAGCTGCGTGGAGCTGTTTCTGTTAATGTTGTTTGTCAAGTGGAGAGCTATTGAAGTAAGAGTTGGTGGTGAGGTAAGGGAGCCTATAGGCTGAAAGGCAAAGCTTCTTGGGCACCAGGCTTGTGTGCTTGGCTTAACGTTCTTCCAAAACCCATGCTTTGTGCATCTTGACCAGCTTTGCAAGAAGCACAACTGTGGGTAGAAGTGGCAGAAGTATCTCTGTCCTTGAGGGAGTGTCTATGCCTGGAAATTTGCTTGCAAAACTTTGTAATGAAACCTTAATACAACAGTTCTACTTGTATAGCTCCCACGAGGATGATTTTGCCCTGGAAGCAGAGCACACCACGGGGCTGGGTGTGTGTAACTACAGCACTGTGGCTTTGCCGATACCATTCTGTCAGTGCACTTCTACATACTGATGCACAATCAGAAGCTGAACTTCCATTGATGCTTAGATGCTTGTGACCTGTTGGCATGAATGAAATTCAGTAGCCTAAATTACTACTGTTGGAAATGAAATGGAGGCTTCTAAATCACTAAAACCCTTCTGAAAATGTTGCTTTTAGTATATATTATTTTCTAAAGAAATAGTATAAAACATTTCCTTACGTATTTCCCCTACTTCTTGTCTAAACAGAACGAGCCCCAAAAGCCCTGAAATTCAGCTAGCTGTTGGCTTAAAGGACAACAGTACTTAAACCAGAGAGTTTGTAAAGAGAATTAAAGAGGAGACAAGTACGAGCTTTGGTTGTATTATTCTTGGCCTTCCCTAAATTTCCTGCTGATGGGAAACACTTAATAAAAATGATTTTTGATCAACTGATTTTAAAAGGACAGTTTGTTCAATGCCAAATTAATCCCATGGAGGAACTGAAAGTCTAGAAGATGGGCCATTTGAGGAATTTTTGTTGTTGTTGTTGTTTGATAAGTTTCAAAACAAACACAGGAGGAAAAAAACCAGCTCAGAACAAAAAGGGTCCATTTCTAATCGGCTTTATATCAGTAAAAATTGCATCATTTACGATAATCTGGATACACATCAACTAAGTTGTGACTCTGGTCCAAAAGCTTCATGAAAATATTATTAGGAAACCCAAACAATAAGGTCTACCTAGGAATACAGTAAACTTCTTTGCTATATTCTGTATTTTGCCAACAGCTATGTGCACAGAATCCACATTAAAGCAATGTCAATGTTGCTAATACCCTATCAGTGTGCTATGTGGAGATACGTGTGCTATTCTGCTGAGTTATACCAGCTTTCTCTGATTTTTCTCTGCCTTTTAAGACTTATATCCTAGTGATGCTGTATTAATTTATTAGATTATGAAGGTGTGCTATAAAATCTTGTATTTTGAATAAGCATTAAATTTCACAGCTGCTCTTCAAATTATCATATTGTCCTGTAATGGAATGAATTTAAGACTGGGCATCAAGTTCCACTTTATTCTAGGTTTAAAGCTGCAGTAGTAGCACTCCAAGTGCAGAGTTATCAGAAATTAATCTTCAAGGATAATCTGTTTATTTACTTTCACTGTATATTCCCATTCCTGCATCTTAGCTTCATTCTTTAGCAGATTACAAACTGGTAGATTTCTGGAGAAATACCTGGCTTTGAAGTCGTTTTTTACACTTCCATTGACCTCTCAAAGTGCAAAAATCTCATTGAAAGGTTTCAGAACTCAGCATATAAAATTTCTTGGTATATACAAAATTTCAACCCCCCAAATACGAATACCTCCCCAGAAAATAAACACATTTTGATAAAAAGCCTTTTTAATAATCGTGTGGCTATGTTGGCTTTGTTAGAAACATACTAAACACGCAAGAGAATTAGGAGCTACAGTCAAAGATAGCAGTAGGAACAACAGTCGTGATACGCAGTTGTTGCTATGGGAAGAACCTTAAGTGCAATGTTTAAAGCATAAACACTGCTTAATTTCCAAATGCCCATCTTTGTAGCAAGAAAAAAACTGAGGAAGTACCAAATCATTGGATAAAGTTAGGACCAAAGATATGACAAAGAATAAACATACATTTTTTATCTTTCCTGATGCGTATGAAAGAATGGCTTTGTAACATTATTATCTATCCCAGCAACTTGTATGGCCAGGATATTGACCCTGCTCCTAATCTAAACATTTATCTTTAAGACAGGTTTTGTTTGTTTGGTTGGTTGGGGTTTTTTTAACTTTAAAAACGTATTGCTGTAGCCCTTAATGAGGCTGTGGAAAGATACTCTGGTGGAATTTGGTTAAAGTTCCATTTGCATTAATGGTTTCTTTCCATTTTTTTTCCTTTAGGGAGAGCAAGGCCCTTTAGGTCCCTATGGTCCTCCAGGACTCCCTGGTGTTGGGCAGCCAGGACCCAAGGTAACTCTCAGTAATATGTCTATTAAAGTGCTAACTGTGGGCAGTCATTTTTTGGATGAAAGTTCTCACCTGCTGTTTTATCAAATTCAAGCTCTTATCATCTAAATGTAAAACTGACACAATATTGACAGGTTTTTGTATTTGCATAGGATGGAGATAACAGTCCTGCCTTTCCAGCAACTCCAAGTTTTTATTGTGATCCCATTGATATAATAGAAGTCAGAAATAATGCCATTTAAATGGGGGTTAAATATGTGAGAACATTTTCAAGCACTAGTAGATGCTTGCACTAATGAGTAAACCATACTTCAAGGCATAAAAATACATCTCAGTCACTGTGATACACAGTCAAGTGACAGATTTGCCTTGTTATTTCTTCACTAGGGAACAGATATTCTTATAGGTCATAAAATTCTCTCTCTCATGCAGCACTTACTTCCTCTATCTTATTTTATTGCAAAAGACTAGAAGGTGGAATCCAGTCTTGCTAATTTGGAAAAGTCATGTCTGCCTATGCTGGCCAGCCAAATCACCTTTTGGAAAACTGCAAAAGCGTCTACATAGGAAACATGACTACTTAGTTTATGAGAGTTTTGTCAGAGACCTACAGCTCAGACTCAAACAAGAAATCTAAATTGGGCAGAACTAGATCTCACCCTAGTTCTTCTGGCTGCTAAATCTTTGGTGTTGCTTTATGCCATTTTTCCCCTCTTTTTTGGAGCCAAGTGCCAGTGTCTAAAATACCTGCACTTTTTTTGCTTTTACTGCTCTAATCTGTACATTCTTTGAACTCCTGCATATTTTCTCTGCAGTGGGCAGACCCTGGAACATAGAGAGGGTTTGTAGAGCTCAGAAACTAGTAATTTGCCATGTAAAAGGAACAACACTGGGTCATTCCAGAAGGGAAATTACGTTTATAGTGAAGGAATGTCACTCCCAGTCTCTGTACTACTCTGGGGAGAGATAAAAATCCTCTGCGCTCTTATCCTTGAAGCACATAGTCCTCAGTAAACTGGAGGAATTGTGAAGATTATGACACCTTATAAATAGAAAATACAGAAACTATGCAGTTCCTGGAGTTCCCATGCAATCCCATATTCCACTAAAGCAGGCTTCAATTTGAGTGCCTAGATAGAGGCTATGGTGAGGATCCCTCACACCTGAGCATTCCTGCTTCATGGTTGGGTTGTACTCCAACCAAATTTAGCCTGACTTCGCTCCCTCATCCCTGTCATTTCTCAGGTCCTGCATTTTTAAGCAGTTACCCTTATGCAAAGTGATAACACCCCTTTGCTGTTGGCATGAGGGCTGGAATGTGATCTAGTGCTCAAAGTATTAATCGAAAGGTACTTTCAAATGTTTCTAAATGGTTATTTATGCTTTTTTTACATCAGGAAATGTTACACATTTGATTTCAGACCTTTCTGGCGACATCATTAAGTCATCTATATGTAAATGTTATGCTTTTCAAAAGCATCGAGTTGAATTAGGACTGAACTTTCTAATATTCTTTTTCACAAGGGTGCTCAAGGTCAAGAAGGTAAAATTGGATTCCCAGGACCTCCTGGAACTGGTGAGCCAGGATTACCTGTAAGTCAGTGATATATGCATTGGAAGTGGAAATATAATAAAATAAGTCTTAGTGAGTGCAATTGATTGACAGCAGCTAAATTGGCTACTGATTCCATAAACCACCTTGTACCTAGTCTTGAGCAGCAGAAGTGTGTTCGGCTATGCCAGCCTAGTATTGCGGCAGTAATTGCATGTGGCTTGCCCAAATAGGAGAATAAAGCCATGTCCAAACAAGTTTTGGGGAAATAAATATTTGCTTGGTCCACGTGAACAGGATTGCAATATCCAGTTTTCAGAAAGACATGGAGTTGTATATAAATAGCTGTACCCCTACTTGTTGGAGTTGAGGATAATCTTTAAAAATTGTCTAAAAACAAATTCTAAGAAGTTGAAAATCCAAGAGCTGAGACATTCCTCAACTCCTGTGTGTAATTTGAATTGCATCAAAAACAAAGACCCAAATTATATGCTTTTAATTATACCTTTGTCTTCTGAATTACAGAACTTCAGCAAGCTTTTTGTAATGTTGAGTTAGAGCTCACTGGCTGCTTTTTCTTCCTGAAATGTATAAAATGTATGGTTTTCTTGTGTATTTCATTAAAAATCTCAAAGAGATTGTTAATTAAGAAGCCACAAATGTGACCTACACACTTGCACAGTGTTAGATTCATTCTAACAGTATTTTTGAAAGTCATTTTGTGGTTGTAAAAGACTATTTTTCTCACAAAAAATGTAGAAACTTTTTGCTTAATCAGGATCATCCTTAAAAAACTCGTTATTAGCTTTAAATAATGAGACACCTGAATTTTGTGGAAGAACAGAAAGTATTACAAATATAATTATTTCTGTACTTGTTTGACACAAAAATGGCATTCTCTAATTTTGTATGTTTAACCTGCCATTTTGTATGAAAAAAACTATGTTCAAATTAATGATTTCTGTCATGAAAATCATGAAATTATATGAAATTTTAGGGAATAAATTTCACAGTGGTAAATGTATTTATTATAAATTAATCTACAGGTTCATTTGAGTTTTAAGGGTACAATCTTTAGACACCAATTATGTAATTCACGCCATTTCAGCATTAGCTCATTCTAATCTAAATCCTCCAATTAAGGGTTGCCACACTTCATTTTAATTGCCTGGACTCAGCCAGCTGTTAGGGAAGCATTTTTACTTACCAGTGTCATAAGAGTTGCAAGAACCTGTACTAGCAAGTTAGACAAAATGTCAATAGAAAATGGAATTGCTAATATAGTCTGAATATATTTTTCTTTTCTTCCAGGGACCACGTGGCCCTGATGGTCTGCCAGGTGAGAAAGGTCTACCAGGAGAGGGCATTCAAGGCCAAAAGGTAGTTTTATGGAAATTATTTTTTTTAACATTGTGGGCCAAATTTATGTCTAAGTTATTTAAGATCACTGATCATTCCACTGGTATAAAATATCAGCTGATGGATCTTGGTCTTCTGAATCACTGTGCTCTCTGAATATCCCTCCAAGTTCAGAAACTCTATCAAGATAATTACACAAAAGTTGTACAGTCCCTCTAACAGTAGTCAGTTAATGATTCTTTTATTTATGTGTTTAATAAGATACCTTATTTTGGTAGCATTAATGAGATAAATTGTCTTCTGAAAGACTACTTAGCTATTTATGTTCTGTATTGGAAGAAAACATTCATGGACTGTTTCCATTCTGTCTTACCGTTTTGGGAAACTAAAAGATGGGTTGTATGGGTCTCTGTGGACAGTAACCTCATTAAGGGCACTTGCTAGGTTAATATATGTGAATATTCACTTTTTTAAAAATGAGCACAAACAAGCAAAGATTTATGATTAAATCACAACTGGGCTTCCCATCAAAATGTATCCCTCTTTTTTAGTGGCTTCAAGATTCTCTAGAGCCTTGAACTACTAAGCAAAGAAGATTTTTCTTCCTTTTATGGAAAAGATGTTAGTCGTGTCCTTGCACCAGGTTCTGAACTGCTCTCTCTGACTAATGGACATACTATCGCATTTTCAAAATGTAGCTTCCTTCTTCGTAGTATTTAATTTTCTCCTTTTGGAGTCCTGTGTTCAACAACACAACGAATGCAGATGAAGCATGTTATGAATTGTAACTTAATCGCTTTTCTCTAAAACTGATAATTCCATTGGCTATTTTTCTTGTTTGTTTGTGAAGGAATACTTTTTTCCTCATTATCCACATTGTGATGACCAGTTTGTCTAGGATGGTGTTCTTTATAAATTCCCAAATACAGTTACAAAACTGTCACATATTTCTAGGGTGAAAAAGGCTCTAAAGGTGTAGCTGGTTCTCCTGGACTGCCAGGTCAACAAATCAAAGGAGACAAGGTGAGGCACGGAGTACTTTACTAATCGTATCCATAGTTAATTATATTTATAGTTAAATTAATGATGAATTATTCACACAATATCACAACAATACAAAGGTATGTTTTACCTGGAATCTGAGGAACTATGCTACACTGTTCCATGCAGCTCCATAGGCTGCACTCATCTGTATAAGTAGCTGAGCCTGTTAATGTTAACTGAGAGCACTAAGGACTGTATTCTATGCAGCTGGGAGTATGAGGGAAGAAATGGACTTTTTTCCTCCTAACTTTTTTTTCAGAAATATTGTATTTAAAATATTTTAAATTTTATTTAAATATTTAAAAAATGTAAAAAACCCTTTGAGTCATCTAATCTAATGGACTTGGAACAGGCCAAGGAACACTCTGTCTTTTGAAATTTGTTAGCTTTTTGGTGCCCAGTCCCCCAAAGAGGGATCTAGAACAATTTTAATTCCCTTGGCCTGATGAGATTCCAGCCTGTATCTTGTGCATCCACAGAGAGTGGCTGATGCAACATGCCCAGATGTCCTATAGAGCAGAGGCAGTGATTCCAGGTCTTCCTTCTCTTAATTTAGTGCCATAGCCCTCCTCCTACTCCCTGTTGTTTTCCTTCCTTCCTGTCCCCACAACTCCTGCTCTCCTCGTCGCCCCACACAGCTTCAGTGAGAGGAGACAGCACTCCCATCCAAGGTCGTTGACAGCTTAGTCAGCAGTGAGTGCTTCACGGATGCGGGAAGTTTAACTTGAACTTACTCATCTCACTGTCCAGTCAAATGGCTCTCCAAAATCTTCAGAGCAACCTAGGTGGTGTGGGGTGGTGTGGTCTGATTTGGCCTGTCTGTGAGAGAGATGCTTGGTGAGCACCTGCCAGACTATCTTGCTCGAGGCCTTAGTTAGAGGAAGATTGGTTATCTGCGCAGGAATGAGTCATCTTATTCCCATGTCTGTATAGAAAAAATGCAGCGATGGCCAGGACAGTAAGCATTTGGGACCATTTCAGTAAATAAGTGTTTCTGGCATAAGTGAAACTAATTATTTTTTGTTTTCTAGGGACTGGTGTCACACATCCTTGACACCTTCATGGGTCTGTGCCACTTCCAATACCCACATGACCTCCTCATATTCCTCTATTCCCATAATTCCCTCTGCCATAATTCCTCTATTTCCCCCCCAAGTGCTGTACAATACCGTTGCAATACCATGTGACAAAGATTTTTCAAAAATACTCTCTAGCTGCTCTGTTTACACTTGAAAGTTTTTCTTCTGAGTGTTGTGCAAGAAACTGTGTGTATTTCTGTACAAGCAAATCTTTAAAATTAATCTCAGTATGTAAAGATAAGCTATGGATCCTTCTAATAATAAAAGTTACAGCTGTGATCTTCTAATGTTATAAATGAGAGAGTTTGTAGGTAGGAAGGGGTATTATTTTTATTAGAACAATTGCCATAGGCAGACTCAGGTATTCCAAACACATTTAACTGAAAGAGAAGCAGCAAACTTCAAGATAATACAGCTTGGGTACTGTTGCTCTGTGTTTAGTTTAAATACGTTAATCACCTAGCATGGACTATTGCAATTTAGCTCTTGGGAATACTTTTTGCATAGGGTGAACAAGGCCAAGTAGGACCACAGGGCCCAGCAGGACCACCAGGAATAGGCAATCCAGGAAGCCAGGTAGGTCTACATTTTGGGCATACAATAAGCATTCACATGTAGTTTTTGTTTTATACTTTATCAGAGCTCTAATTTTGATGTGAAGACATTAAGAATCTCACAGTGATTTTTCATTTTAAAAAGTATCAAACTAGTCTTTAGGTAAAGCTTGTAAATGTAAGTGATTCCAACTGATCTGAATGGTCTTAGAATCAAGCAAACAGCGATTTGGTCTAATCTGCATAATAATTTGCATAGGAGATAAATCAGATGCATTGCTTGGATGATGACATATTATAGATAAGAATTTCACAAGGTAAGAATCCACCACTTCTGAATTTCAAGCCATTTGAAGCTTGAACATAACCTTTAACAGTTGGATACAGAAGAACTGAAACATCCAAAAAGTTCTTTTGGCTTTTGTTTTTTTGGAAAGAAGGCAAGAGTTCATGCCTCCACCATACTATCCCAATGAATCAGGGCTGAGATGCAGATACTGAGACGCTTCCCGTTTGTTTTCTCCCTGAACAGTAATTGTCATTACACTTGGATATGTCAGTGAAATCCACAGGATAGAGACAAAGGAAAAATAAAATAAAGATCTCGGAACTAAGCCTGAGGACAGGCAAGCAAATTGTTTTTTTTAAAGATAAGATAAAATCATGATTAACTGAAAGATGGACACGTGGTGAATTTCAGATGTGGAAGAGTGTAATGCACTAACTCATTTATTTTGCTTTGTAGGGTATACAGGGTCCACAAGGAAACCCTGGGGCAAAAGGATCTAAAGGTTTTGGTCTGCCAGGTCCAAAGGTAATGATTCAGATGTTATTTTTTAAAAATAGCACTAGCAAGAAACAACAAGCAACATATCTTTGCCAGGCTTTTCAAGAGTGTGTTTGATGAGATGAAAATGTAACTCTTCATTGGAGATAACAATTCGCTTTCGAATCTCTGAGGGAAAACTACCCACGTTATCAAGGTGTTCCACAAATGGAGCATATGGCTTCTGCTTAGCGTCAGCCCTTAACCTTTGTGAATGTGGATTTTAGGTTCTAAATGAACACAAATTTATAAACAAAGTATCTTTCAAACGTGTTTATATCAAATGAGTTTGGTTCCACATACACATTGTGTTCAAGTAAAGCATTATACCAAACAACTTAGCTGTAAATGAGCGATGGTTTTGAGACTTAAGGCTAGTCCTACCACGCCTTCAGCCTGTCCTTCAGCCTTCCATGGTCATCATGAGAAAGAGCCAAAGCAAAGGATAGAAACACTACGAGAGAAAAAAAAGCTTAAATGTACTTAGTAGCTGACACTGCACCACAGAAGGAGGGAAAGTAGGAAGAGGGGGTAAACAATTACTGTTGTCAAAGCTCAAGCCTCTAGCGATACAGTGTCAGGTGAGCACTGTAAGAGGAGAAAAAGGGAATTGCTGAAATACTAAGGAGAGCAAGTGGAATGAACTGTAAAGCAGAAGTGTGCTTTGTAATCACCTTGGTTTACAAAAGGAAGACATCAGTCACTGTAGCAAAAGCAGGGAGAAATACAATCATTTTCTTCTGGGCATTACTTCGGCTTGGAAGTAGCAGTTACAGCAGCAATGTTTAATATTAATATAGGGAAAAATAAGTAGCTGTGAAACATGTTATGTATGAGGACAATTTTTCTAGTGTGAAAAACTATTTTAAAAGCAAAATTGAAAAATGGAATTCCTTTAACTGTTTTAGAACTACTGGAAGGAAGAATTGTGACAGTAAAACTTTCTCTTAAACAGAAGTTCTGATTTTTATTTATTTGGATTCACTTTTCATTCAGTGACCAAAGAGTTTTTGAAAAAACTATAAAGTAAAAAATAAAATATATTAAAACAAAAAGGAGAAAGTTGGAATGATTCAATTAGACTTTCTGCCCACTGCGAGGTTAAATAAAATAGATGCAGTCCTACAAGTTACTGGGGATTTTAAAGAACAGAATTTTCCGGTTGAAAACTGCTTGGCTGAAAACTTGACCACTTAGAATCATAGAATATCTCAAGTTGGAAGGGACCCATAAGGATCAAGTCCACTTCTATGTGTAAAGCAGTTAGTGAAATAGTGCAAGTAATGAATGAAGCTAAATTGTGTTCCTCTGTTAAACAAAACACTTTTTGTTACTAGGGTCAACCAGGTGAACCTGGACAAAAAGGAGAACCAGGGCTTCCAGGAACTGGCGTACGAGGACTTAAAGTGAGCCTGTTTTTATTTTTAACTGCTCCTTACAGGGTCTTCTAATTCTTTCACTAGTTGCTGATAAACTAAGTAGAAGATTTTTTGGTATAAATTGACTATGATCAAAATAAGAAGGAATTTCAGTGACAGTTATTCACTTAACTTCACAGTTTTAGCTTTTAAGCTCAAAATGGTGCGCTAGAGCTCCCAGCCTCTCCTAAAATCATTACTGCAGCCAGAACTGGAACGGACTTTTCCCCCATCTTTTCTAAGCTAGTGAGGTATTTCCAAGGCCTGTTAGAAACGTTACCACCTCTGTTCCTCTGCAATGATTTGAAAAAAAAAAAAACCAGTCAGTGTGACAGCAGTGGTCATACTGCCTACATGTTAGAAGAGTTGTTAAACACTTAAAGCTTTGACTTCAGCTGCCATTTTGAAGACTGTATACCATGTTGTTAATGATTTTAAGTAGGGCTTCCAAAATCTTGGGTAAGATGACATAGACATCTTGGTTTTGGTGATTTTTCCCAGGATCATGGAAGAAGCGCTTGGCAAGACTATGGATAGTTTCAACTCTTTGTGGCAAGTCTTAAAAGTAATGTCTAGACCAGTTTGTATAGTCAGCGAGGTGTTAGTCTGTAGTCAACAACTCCATTTAGGCATTTTTGGCTGACCATTCCTTAAGTCCCAGATGTTTGACTTTGCAAGTAAATTACATTCATATCATATTGTTCTTGTGCACAGAATAACAAAGTGTTCAATCATGTTCTTACTCACTGAATAAATGTAAATTAATTTAATACAAAAGCAAGATTTAAGAAGTAGGTGGGGAGCTTGGAAAGAAATCTAAAATACTTTTAGATTGTATCAGAAAAAATTACTGGCTCTATAGAATATTTAACTTACTGGGAATAACAACCTTTATTTGAGCAAAAATATTGTATATCATTAATTAATATTTTAACACACTCTTAGATCCATTTTACAGAATAAAGAATTTATTGAAGTATGCAGATATAATCATTTATTCTTCTTTAAGGGAGATACAGGTCTATCAGGACTCCCAGGAGAGAGAGGCATGCAGGGAGATCCTGGGAAGTCAGGGAAAAAGGTAAGGAAGTATATTTTACCGCATGTAAAAGGTGTAGACCAAAGAAGAACAAACCATTATTTGCAGGTATGCAATGGCAAGGAATTCATCCTGGAGGAGGGCATGTGCCGATACTTTTGCCAGGGAAAAGGGACTAGACTAGTTGAGATGTTTCCAACAAACTTGAGTAACAGTGGCTACCATCTGAATCTGCAACTGATTTAGTTGCTCTGCCTTTTGTGGGCTATTGACTACTGTTAAATTTCACAATCTTCTTGGAGAACAGATAGCTTGTGTCTTTAGCCTGTTCCTTACAGCCAGTTCAGATTTTTCCTGACACCAAGAAGTCATGCTCAAACTGATGTGACTTAGGGCATCTAGCAGGGTGGTGAGCTCTGGCTGAAACCTGTCAGCCTGGTACAGAAACCGTCACAAACAGCTGAAACCAGGGCTGCTTGTTTCTAAGGGAAATTCTGAGATTTTAAGAGAAACTCTGCCACATTGGGAAAAAGAAGCATAAATTCAAAATGGTGTAAAGGAATTTAGAGGGGTGCAAAGCAGAGTGCCCCAAATAGTCAATTTAGAGTAAGTTAAACGCAGGCTTTTAATTCTACTCTTTCCAAATAGAATGAGCTGCCAAGTGAGCAAAACTCAGTGCTTTGGCTGATTGTTGAATTGCTGCTGAGAATCCAGGTGCCTCCAAACTCTGCTGCTGTGCAGCTCTTAAATGAGGGCAGCAGCTGGCCAACCTGTAGAATTGATGAAATGAACATGATTCAGAGTATGCAAATCAGCATTTTTTGACTGCAGGTCTTTAATCAGAAAATATCTGAATAGCTGTAATAAACATCTATTAAGAATGGAGCTTCACATTTTTTTCCTCTACAAGGGCAGCGCAAATACCAGTTTGACAAGCTACAGCCTGAGGCAGTAAGCCTTTCACTGTGGAAAAATATGTAGCATTTCTGTTGCTACTTAATTATTTTTTAAAAATTTGAAATCACCCACTATATAAGTGCTCAAAAATGAAGATCCCCATGTATCAGAAGTGAAACATCAAAATTAAAAGTAAATGTTGGGTTAAAGTTACAGGTGGCTTTTGTATTTGGGAATGCTGGGTTTTTTTTCTCTTGCATATTGCCTTTGTCCTGATGATCAACTTGGTGCTGTCACCTTTACTGTCGTAATTCATTATCAGTGAAAATATTAGTACTGAGCAGCTACCTTGGGTATTCAGGACAGTGCAAAGAACAGCTTGATGCCTGCAGTGAGTAGCATGGTGATGATACGGCAGTTATTTGCAGGTGTGAAGCTGTCTCACAGAAGTGGGATCCAGACTGATGCCTATCAACACCAGGCTCTGTAATGCCACTTCCATCAATAGCTCAAATCAGAAATGGGTTTTTAAACTTCATTTTAATCTACTTTTCACGTTCTGAATTACGTACAGGCATTCTGACATACTAATCTGACTTCTGTTATGCATGAATATTTTGTAGATAATGTTCCTTAATAGAATGTTTTATGTGGATTATTTGTGAATTATTTGAAGTAATCTTTCTGGCAAATATTTGCAGCCTGGATTGGCCTTTGGCTATAGAGTTGCCTAAAATTACTGCTTCTTAAAAGTTGTTTTTCTTAGAATTGGTCAACCAAGACCTTTTCTGATAACTTTGCAAGCATTTCTCTTCCTTATATGAGTATATGCATGCAATTCTTCCTACAAAAGATTGGTGCAATTGCAAATGGCACTATTACAAATGTCTGTGAAAATAAGGAATATGAATGCAGGAGGGTGGAAGGGGTTTAAGAAGAAGACTTTATTTTTTGCAGGAGAAAAAATTAATCAGATATTTACTGACATTTTTGGGAAAAGTGTTTATGCAAGCATTGTTTCGCATAAGTCTGTTGATTCAATAAAATTAGCTACATGAAAATTGATTAACCATCTAATCTCTGTTAGGGGGAAAAGGGCGATCAAGGTCCAAGAGGCCCGGAAGGACCCCCTGGCAAAGGAGATGTAGGCCAAAAGGTATGGCTTGACATGCACACTGGAGAAATACTACAAACTTTAGAAGGACCTATTTTATAAGAGTTCAGATTCTGGCCTATTTTTTCATTCATTATATCTTAAGTAGCAACTATATTTTTACTGATGATTTAAAAGGATTTAAGAGAGAGCGATGTGTTCCTTAGCCTGAACAAGTACAGCAAAATCAGACTATAAACATAGACCCTAAAGTTCATTGGGCAGTAGAGATTTCCTAAAAATTCAGTACAGAGTTTTCATAAAGTTAGGAGGAGGCGAATTATCTCAGTATGCTGATAGGGAGAGAGAAGGAGCTAAGAGAAATTAGGTGACTAGTTAGATATCTAAATATGAAATTAAAAGCCTGGAAAGATGTATTAGTAGACAGACAGCTTTTATCTCACACCTGGTTAAATTTAGGACATTTGGAGCAGATTCTAGAACTGAGTGGGATTTCAGTTGGAGTGGAGCATCTAAATACCTTTCTAATTATGGGCATCATTATCATTGTGTTTTTGGGTTTTTGTGTGTCTCCCAGTTGTGAATGAGTCTTTGCTGTGATTGAAAAAAAAGGTTTGTTTTCGTCAGGGTGACCCCGGAGAAAAAGGATCCCAAGGACTGATTGGTTATAAAGGAGTACAAGGCCCAGCTGGACCAAAAGTAAGCTTGTTCCTCCAGGGTAACCCTTCACTTTGTATTTTATAAAAGAGTCTATGGAATTTATGTAATGTACAAATTTCTCAAGCATTTGATGCTTGGAGACTTAACAGAACAAAGGAAAAGCAGAAATATTCCATCCTCTGTCCTGAATGACACAAAAGTCCCAAGGAGAAAAAGAATAGGTAAACATGTAATTACAGACCTTGTAGTTATGCATGAGCACTGAGAAGCTAAATTAAAGTTGTCCAAGTGATTCTAACATGAGCATTTTGCAGATTTTTACTTTGAAACATTAACTTTCTATTATAATATTTTGTGAGTAAGTACCCCTCTGAATGATAAGGAAATTTAAATAATACAAGTGTTCTGGTTATTCCATTGGCTTTATAAGCCAGACACAAAAAATTAATAAAGTTAAAAAATCAAAACCACAGTTCAACCAATAGTTATTTAAAACATGAAACTTAGACCAGCTTTCACAAGAACAGTAAGTTGATTTATGGTTTTTCCCAAATATTGTCTATTTTGTAGATAGTTCTATATTGTAGATATTTTTATAATATAAAGTGTTGGAAAAACTTTTTGCTACTTGTGCAGAAAATGAAACTGTCTGTTTAAATCTAGATGATACCATTTTGTAACAGGGTGAACCGGGAGAGAGAGGACCACCTGGTGTCGCTGGATCATCTATTCAGGGACCTGCTGGACCAAAGGTGATTATCTGCTATGTGTTTGCTGGAGACCAGAAATAGGAAAATTTCTAGTGCACGTTTTTGTCAAAATTAAAAGAATATAGGTTAAAGAAGTTAAAATTCCTTGTTGTAGTAACAAAGATGACTGAATTTTAGAAATAAGGACTGAAAAGTACTAAAAAGTAACAGAGAGTGTTTGGGGCCCCTTTAACAGGATGCTGAACTTAGTAGTGTAACTGCCTCCTGAAGCCATTTGTTAAAGAAAAAAAATCCTTATTACATTTCTGTTGTGTTTTGGCCCCTCCTGTGAAATTAATCACTTTGAAGTCTGGTTTTTTTTTCAAATTTACTATGCATTTTGTTTCTTAGACTAAAGATTTCCTCAATGTGGCAGTAAATCCCTGCAGGAATGTGTCTATGTATAGTTCTAGGGAGTTATATGCTGAACTAGATGATTTTTTGGAGATGAATGTTTGTATGTCACTTCCAAGTGAACAGCTGGCCTGTAGATACTACTTTAAATGAAATGTCATATACGAGATAGCTAGAGCTACATCCACCTCATTTTCTTTATGGGGAAAATGTACCTGAAATGGGTGGGACTTGTCCTGCTGAGTAAAATAAGCGGATTCAGCAACAGTAAAGATAACTTTGAAGGTTTTAAAAACACAGTTGCTGTTTTTATAATATGTCAGCTAACTTCAACTTTAATTGATGCTTTTCAGCTTTGGTGATAGTTTTTAGGGTAGATAAATCACTAATGTACATCCTATCCCTCTGAAGTAACTTCATCCCCATTTTTCTTCTTCCTTAAAAATATGTGTGCCCCGACACACAAGCACATGTAGGTATTGTACATACAATGTACTCATCAGCCTGGCAACAGGACATCACAGAGGGCTAGGATGTGGTTTGGACTTGTTTGTGCATGGAGGAGGAAGGAAGAAGGGAACGCAAGAAGCTCAGGGTACACCTCAATTAAAAACGCAACCACAGAGAAAAAAGAAAGGAGAGGATTGTGGGGTGCTCATATATCTTGCATTGGTTTAAAACCATAATAATGTGCCAAACTTTATGTCAAGAAAATATAAGTGGCATGCTATAAGGCACAACTTGTATGAAGACAGGTTTCACTACACCGGTCTCCCTTCTTCACATTTTCCTGGTTACTGTGACTTTTTTGAATAGACCAGTAAGTGAGTCAAGGTTGTTTATTGATAAAATTCATGCTGAAAAATAAGAACTTTGTAGACTTTATTGCCTTTTTCACTCTGATTTTATTCTGTTCAGTACAGCTCATAGCACTTTCGTAGCAGACTGGCCACGATCCAAAATCCCCTGGAGTCTGTAGGAGTTTTTCCAAACTTTTTACTAAATTTTAGATCAGGGCTTTTACGTGCAGTGGCAGATGCGAGAAAACAAGTATTTTGGGTAATTATAAAATGCTAGTTGATTTTTAGAAAATATACAAAACTGTCTCTTTAGCTCCATAATAATTTCTTTGTTTAAACAAATATCTGCTACGTTTCTGACAATTGCTCAATAATGTAACAGGCTACACAGGTCCGTTTCCTCTCTCCACTGTGGAAGTACAATGATTACTAGTAATTGTGTTCTTGGAACATCCTGGTATCTGCAGTAGTGAAGCCAGACATTATAAATTTCTAATGCAGGGAATCTGCATGTTTTTCAAAGCTGGGAGTTATCATGGTCTGAGGTCTTTTTAATACATCTGCAAGTATGTGATGTAGTAGTGGGTAATTGCTAGAGGTCTTAACTCCTGGACAGCCATGGTTGTGTCCACTGGAAATTTATTTATTTTAAGCTACACCCGTGTTTGGGGACTAGAGTTTTATTTCCCTTGACAGCCATTATGCTGTTACTAATATGGAGACAGTAACATTAGATAGCTGTTTTTTCTCATATTCCTTTCTCATGGTTACAGCTGCTCGGTGGTTTTGATAGAACATTTGGTCTGCATTCCCTAGTGAATGTTTCCTGAAATAGTGCCTGTCCTTCTCACTAGTGTTAAAAATTGCAAAAGTTTCATTGAAAATTGAAATTTTCTTTTTAAGATCCTTAATGTAAAGTAAAACTTCTGTTGCCATAGATTAAACACTAGAAGGAGCCAAATTTTGCACTGTGAAGGGATAACATGAGGAACTTGAATTCTAAGCCTGACTGCTTTCCAGAAAAGCCACTGACAGAGCTAAGATTACCAAACAGTTGTACTGGGTAATACTTGAGGAAAAACTGAAGTTTCTTCCTGGGTCTTCAGACTGTGGAGCTTGCAGTTTTGAACTGCTGCGCCATTGCATCTGTAGCCTTTCTAAACATACTCTGTGTCAGCACTTGTCTTTGAATTTCTTTGCTGTTCTTCATGTGCTCTGGCAGAAGCAAGGTTATGCAGCCTTGCTTGTGTGGGCAAAAGCAGGCAGAAGCCACAGGTGAATCTGGCCGCTGAAACTGAATTATGATATTCAAGCTTCAGTTGAAAACTAAAGCTGTCAAGTTATTCGTCAAGGCAGAACAAACTCTTTTACACAGTTGCAGAGAAGCAAAAGTATAAGAGGTCAGAATCAAGGTAGTAAAAGCTTCCTCAGGAAATACTGATTTCATATTACCTAGCTCAATAATTGTCACTGTCTGAAAGAATTGAATACTTGTTCTTTTCTGTAAAACTTCGGAAATTAAAACTGAAAATAATGAATATGGTTTTGGATTTGTTTCTTTTTGGATAGGGGGATCCAGGACCCAAGGGGCCACCAGGAGATGATGGACTTCCTGGAAATTCAATAATGGGACCAACGGTAGGAGTTTTTAGACAAAAGATGGAAAATAAAGAAACATGAGACATATGCAAAACTCTTGTGAAAACGTAGAAACCACTTGAACAACTTTTTCAGGAAAGTAACTGACCAATTCTTCAACTTTTCCATTTTTCCAGGTTAAGTCTATTTTTAAAAATAAACTTACTATCTTTTCAAAGAAGAAGCACAAAATAGATTAAATAACTAGTCCAGTGTATCTCACCCTGTCAACTTCCCTCAGGAAGTCTTCATTAGGAAGGTAGCGCTTCAAATTCATCTTCACCTTTCATTATCTCATGTGGTTTTTTATACCTCCCTATGGGCAATATGCTCTTTAGTGAATATAAACTGAGAGGTATTAGTTATTTTAACAGTGGTGTTTCAGTATTACCAGCCTTGCACATTCAAAAACATAAGTAAGATCTGAAATAAAGAATTTAAAAAATAGATCTTTTGGAAGTACTTATTTGCATATAAGTTACAGAATAGAATTTACTTGGTTATATCCTTTATATTTCTAACTTCAACACCAAGAATGGAGTACAGTAGTCTGTAGCAGGATTGCTGTGCTCACTGTTTGAGCCTTTAGTGGTTAACTGGCAAGATCAACACACAATTGAAAGACCAGAGGTTAAACTGAGGGTTCAGTGGTAACACAGAGATTGCAGTCTTTGCTAAAGTGGGAGACTGAAAAATTCTCCCCTGTAGTACATGTGAGTTTCCCCCTTGCCGGTGGGAAATAAGTTAGAGGAAAAGGATATAGATTAATTTGCAAAGGATTAAACTTGTGGGGTTTTATCACTGCTGAACAGTGAAGTGACCTTTTCAAAGAATGGTTCTCTCTCTCCTGTTTCTTAAGTGGTAATAGTAGTTCAGGATGACTGTTAGATACATAAAATTATGACTGCTTTTTCTCCTTGCATAATGCATTACAGTTGTCAGCATGGAATTTTGTCTGATATTTTATCACCAAATTACTCAAACCCTTAAGTAGGGTTTTTCCTGAGCTCCTTGGAATTGTCTTTCATTTAACTAATCAGAATAATATGGCGTCATTAGAAAACAGTGCCACTCACCTTTCTACGTTATTTAAGAACAAACTGAAAAGCGCAGCCTGTAGAACAGATCGCATGTCCTCTACTGCAAAAACTGGATATATTTCCTTTTACTTTGCAGCTTTCACCTCCTCCCCTCTAAGGCATTTTATGATACCATATTGTACTTCTGTCAGTAATGATCTGAATTGAAACTTTCTGTAAGCCTCTGCCACTTGTGATAAGGGCATAGTTCAGGAAGACTTCCTTCAGTGTTTGGGAAAGGTACCATTTTGTGATCTCCTTTCCAGACTGAAATCAGGAATCTTCTTTAGTAAACCTCTTTTTTTTTTTTTTCCTCACATTTACCATGTCTGCACATAAAATGTTCCACTCAATTCCACTGTTTCACTTCTTGGGAATATAGTTGATAGACCCAAATTCAGAGACCAATGAGTTTATATGTACCTAACACAACGTAGTTCAAAATAAAGCAACTTAATGCAATAACTTTTGTGTGATAACAACTTAGGAATACCAATAATGCTTTATTCCTGGCTTGACAGACTTCTACCAGTACACCTACCAGAGGATGCTGAATAGCACATTGATACACAGGCATTCAGTAGCTTGTATTTTTGAATTTTCAAAAACTCTAAATTTATTTACTTTGTCTATAATCTAGAATGCTACTTCACTCTGTTTTTCTTATAAAAAGAAGTGATGAACATGACTTAATTGTCCAGTCGTATACTTAATCATTTAGGTTTTGATTATGGCAGTTGTTTTTTTTCTTAACGGTGAACATGGACACCAGATTTATGTTTATATTCTGTTTATCTTTTTTTTGTTTTTTTTTTCCTTTGGAAGAGTGTAGAAGCAACTATCTCTATATTACTGCTTCAGAAAATGACTTTAAAGCATGCCCTGGAAAGGTTGGCAAAGTAGATGAATTAATTCAGCATGCCATCTGTGACATCAGTGGCACTTGCCTTGTTTGCCAGTGCACTGACCTAAGTCACTGTGAGTCACTGTGATTGTCTTTTGCAGACCCCACAAAACTGTGGGAAGCGGTAATCACAGAATTGCTCCTGGACCATCTCTTGTGTATTTTCAATGCAGCGATTAAAAAATTTAAAACTAAATAATCTGGACTAGAGAACTGTTTCTTATAGCAGATTTGGCCGTAGATTTGACTTAAGTAGATTTATAGCTGTGTTACTAAGGGCAAAACCAGCCACTTGACAAAATCTCGATTCTTACAGAAGAGAATGTGTTAACTGTATTTGGTATTTACAATGGTCTGCTAAGATTAAATGAAAACATCTGTTTGGCCATTTTTTACTGTAGTGGAATTAGAAGTAAAAACAGAGATGAACTCATGATCCATGGTTTCCTTTCTTGTTAAAAAAAAGTTATTAAACATTTCTCAAACATTTCTCATTTTATCCGCAATTTAAGAACTATGGATATTAAGAATGGGGAAAAGGTAAAATGTGCTTTCCATTATAAAGCTATTTATGAACTAGAAGCACACTTGTTTAAATCTTCACAGAACTGGATCAGAATTCCATAATTTGAAAATTAGGAAACATGAACATCTTCCAGGGCTGATGCAGTTTGAATCTGGTGGTCAGGTTGTTTTTAAAGTCTTCCAGTGAAACTATCCCTTTGGACTGGAGAATAGCAGAGATTCATACAAGAGTGACCTACCATGTACCATTTTCTTTAAGCATAAGGCATGCTTGCATCCCTGTCCCAAATTCCATCTTAAAGTGGTTTCAGGGTTTCATCTTAACCAGAACATTGAGTTTACCTTGTCTTTCTTTGTTCACTTCCCTCCTAATCTAAACCTGTGATGTATATCTTTAGGAGAGCCAAAGCAGCTCTTTCATTTTTCCTTGACAGGGCTAAATTGGTTAAGAAGATCTGATTGCTTGTGTCTATGGTAGAGACATTCATGGGACAGGAAATTTGGACCCAAAGTCTTTTTTTGTTGGATATCTAACTAGAATATGAATCGGTTTGTTCTCCAGTCATGGACACTGTATTCAGACAGACCAGCTGCTGAGATCTGAGCTGCTATCAGGACGCCATTCATGGTTTCTTGAAGCATTGTGTTATTGCAGAAATTTCCAGGCACAATGCACTGATGAAACAGCAGTTTTCAGTCATTTGTAGTTTCTTTTTTGTGACTGTTTATTTTTACTGGAATAGACAGGGAAGTATTTGCTATTTGTATGTAATTGTTCTTCAGGATATGTTATCTGTATGTATATTAACAACTGACCCTCCAGCACTCTATAGGAGAGTCCATTTCCATTTCTTGGTTCTGTGGGACTGAGTGAAGGGTGTACGCTTCTCCCTGTATGGCCATATACATACCGTGCTTAGAGTGGGGTGGATGTGTGACCTACAAGTATCAGTAAGGATTTCCAACTGGCGGTGCTGTCATGTGAACGTCTACTGTACAGACTGCCAGCATATCTTGAGGGATACCTCAAAGTAATATGTTTTCTTTCTTGGTTCTGTGAAGAACAGTCTATTGCAAGCTCAGTTAATTTTCTCATTAAATGTCAGGAAAACGATCACTGGAATGAGGGAAGAGGAAAAGATCGCTATTTGCTTCTCTTCTGGTCGTGAAAGGAAGCATTGAAGTTCTGCAAACGCACAAATCTTTAGTGGGAGTCAGTGGAAGAGTCAACAGAAGGAGTGATTGTCTCCTGATACAGAGCATTTTAGGCTAAACTAAGAGAAATTACATTTTTCTTATAACCAGTTGTATTTCTTTCTTTTACTTCTTTCCCTTGTAGAATGCAGTTTTGCTTTACTGTATGAGAGAACCAATGTGATTACCCAGAAGCGCAAAATGTGCAACATATGATAACTTAAGGCTGGCATATTATGGTTCAGTATTGTTAAATTCATTGTTCAAATGTCAGGACTTACCCCCAAAGTCATAAAAGTTTAACTTTTTAAAAATAAATTTAACTTTGTATTGGCTGAAGATAAAGTCAATGTTCTGAAGATTTCTCTCTGCAACTACAAATCTAGAAATTAATAATTTCCTAATGAGAACTCCTGTTCTTCTGAAATCTTAATTTGATCAACTGAAGCAACAATAAAAAAGCACAAAAATTTCTGAGCTTTGCGAACAAATTGCAAGAGCTGGTAACTGCTATTCTGTATTTCCAAAAGGATATTAAATAGTTTCCTTACATATTTGTTAATATGATCCAGATACTGGCACGATGCCTGACTCACTATTTTGTATTTAGGGTAACCGGGGACTACCTGGTCTACCTGGACCCCGTGGAGCAAAAGGCGATGGCCACAAAGGTGAAGCTGTAAGTACAATTTTAATTCTGTACTTTGTGTTCTACAAAAAAATGAATTACTGTGTGATAACTCAGTATTTAGTTACTTAACTAAGTGCAATTAATCTTCTCTTTCATCCTTTAGCTAATTTAAATATTTCATATATATTGTGAAGTCCTTTCCTGTCCTAGATACAGTGCCAGTTCTACAGGCAGTCGGAACTGGATATAAACTGTTCTCATTTCAACATCATGAAAGGGATACCATGTAATTCCATAAAAATCTTCATGGCTGCTCATACATGTTTAATGTAATCACTGCTTTGAGTTCTTTTCCTTCCCTCCTTCCCTCCCTTTTCTTTACTGTTCTTTGTTCAAGATCTCTAATAACATCTGCTTGTCCAAATCTTGCAGCCTTCAATTCCTTGGTTTTTCAGCTGCTTTTCATACCGGGGGGTTAAATCCTCTTTTTTGAAGATTTTCTCCCTCCTTGCTTTTCTGATGGTTAGCTCCAGAGGGGGTTAATGCCTGAGTATTCCAGCTGGCACATTCCATTATAAGGGCATATCATCCTATATTTCAGTCATCCAAAGCCACACAGACATGTTTGACCAACCTTTCACTAGAAAGTGAAAATACTGTTGCCATCCTTCAACCACCACATGTCAAACTTCCATTAGCACTATTTTCTTTATGTCTGTAATCCAGCTTTATTTCAAACTACAACCACAAAGGCACTCCCAAATACACTGAGGTGGGACCTGAGTGCTTCCAAATAAGTCACAGCTCAGCTCCAATTTCCTAGCATTCAAACTGATCCTGGGAACATCCTTTGGGATCAGGATTAGTTCAGAGGGCATTCACTCAGAATTCCTGGTGTAATGCCATGTACCTGACACATTTCACAGCACGTAGGGACACTAGACCAGCTCAAGACTCCTTGGAGGGTCAAGGAGTGCCAGGAACGGACCCAGACCCATTAAACAGAGGACAGGCAAACAAATGAAAAAACCCTACTATCATCCGAAATAAAAATGAAAAGCAAATGCAAAGGCAATCATGAAGAAGGCAGTGATGCAAATAGATGACTGACAAACCTTTAGTAGGCCTTAAAATGTCTTATAGGAACTGAAGTTTTAAGCTTTACAAGTTAAGATATATGTTTAAACTATATGAAAAAGAAGTATTGGTAGATACAGAATCAAAGAGGTCAGTGAGAAGCTGAAAACTTTTCATTTCTAATTAATCAAAGAATTCAAGAGAAGCCTGGTTTGGTAACCATTGATTAATAAAACTATACAAGTGCTGGTTGTGGTCTACCCAGTCACAGGATGACAAACTTAGGTGTATGCGCTTCCTGCATTTCTATTAGTGACTAGACAATAAAAAAAAAAGAGCTTTGCTCTGCAGTAGTATTCCTGAAATCATGTCTATTCTAGGATTCCCATCTGCAACTGCCATAAGAGTCATGCTTCTCTGTAACTCAATCTCAGGCTTCAGTAAAAGTTGGTTGTGTTTCTCCCTGCCACATGAGTACACGTCCTTGAAATGTGTGGAGGTTCTGTGGTGCTGTAGCATGCATCTTTCCCCTTCTCGGGCCACCTTTCCATGCCCCATGATCTGGAAAGACCAACTTCATAAACCACTGGCGGGCATGGACAAGATTTATGTAGTAAGTCTCTGTAGTGTGATGGGGCAAAGACGTCTGCCCTAGGAATGCTGAAAGGTAGGCTGGGGATGCCTCCAACAGTATGAAGGGCAGCTGAAGGGGCTGTGGCGGATTGAGCAGGGAGTTCAGGAGAACAGACTATCAAACACAAATACACCAAAGTCTGTTAGGGTTACCCAACCCCCAAATTTAGATGGATTAGCTCTGGTATCCCAGATGTGTAATATCTGCAGTGTATGAATCATGGAGCAATGTCTGCTTTCTCATGGGTTTCTCTGAGCTGAGAACAACTCCAATGTTCTTAAGTCAAGATCCGGACTTTTTTTCCACCACTCTGGTAGTCTTTTCAGGTTTCCACCCAGGACTGAGGATGACTGTTGCTCAGTACACATCAGAAATGTGAAGAATTTGACAAAATAGAGCAAACCCAAAGAGATTAGTAACTATTGCTGAAATTCCCTTCTTTGTTGAAGAACACAAGTACTCTTCCTTTAGGACAACTACTGACATGCTTTATTCCTCTGCTGTACCAGGGACCTCCAGGACCAGCAGGCCCCCCAGGACCAGCAGGCCCAAAAGGCGTGGGAGATGCTGGACCAAAGGTACTTGTACAATGGTAGTACATGCATCTGACTAGCAGACAAGGTAGACAAACATCTTCCGAAAAATGCATTAGATTAGAATAGCATATATATGACAAAATGCTGCGATCTCATCTCTCACTTTCAGTTAGAAGAAAAGCTTGTGATAGACTTTTCTGCCATGATAGATACAAACCAGTTCTTGGTTTATCCCTAGATTTGATGCAAATCTGCAGGTTTTCCATACATCCAAAGACCCAGGATGTTTCTAGATGCTGGAGTTTCCATGTGGAAGTCAGAATCCAACACAGGTAGAGTATTGCCTAATAATTATGCACTTCCTTTCTCCTGCAGAAGTGCAAGGGACAAGGCCCCAGAGGAGTCAGGGGAAATGTTGGTTACGTGGAACTAGTGAGATGATAGTTTTAAAGTTCCTAGAAATGGATTCCTAAGAGAAGACTATAAACCTTCATCTAAAATCAATGAGTTTAGAGGCAAAACTCGGCAGAAAAACAAAACAAAACAAAACAAAACAAAACTGATAAAGGGATTAGAAACACAACACTGAAACACTTCCAAGTTTTCTTCATAAAACACAGAATAGCTAAAGTGTTATAAAGTTCTAAGCAGTATGTAATTCACCTAAAAAGTCGCATTGTAACTACTATGTTATAAAAAGTTGCATTGTAACTACTATGTTATAAGAAGTTGAAAAAAAGAGACCTAAGACTAAAATCATACAAGAAATTGCTTTAAAATATCCCACAGAGTGGTTTTATTAATGGTGTCCTCATTACCTATGTGAAATAGGAAACGGGCAGCCTGTCGCAGGGGAAAGCAAAATAAATAACGCCCAAACAAGTTTTTTCCCAAACAGAAGGAACTTTCAACTTCAGTTCCCAGAACATGAGAATTCCCATTTAAAATAAACAACAACAATAACCTCTTAAAAACATATCCACAATAAAGGAAACACTGAAGGACATTCATCCTTAGAATGACCTGACCTTAGAATGACCATGGAATGGCCTGACAATGGGATCTGGGAAACCTGGCTTTGTGCTCCTATTCTGAATTACCGCTTCTCTATACAAGACATTTCACATAAAGTAATGCAAGGTCTGGCCCATGACACAAACTACTAAAGAAATAAAAGTAATTTCAATTATGTTATTCAATATAGACTTACAGCAAATACATATGGCTAAACTAATTAGATTTTTTTATATGAGATTATATCCTTTCCAAATAGAGATACCAGACTTGATATAATACAGTCTTATAAGACATTTTTCTTGGTACTACAGAAGAACATTCCATTAAAACCCTAGAATCTTGTATGAAATTATTAAGGCAGATATTGATAAAAATGTAACTTATGACTACAGAATGTCTAGGGGCATCGTTATGTCTGGAATTCCCCCTTGCTTCCTAAACGCGTAATTCGGGAAAGTAGTTTTTCCCAAAGAAAAGGAATTGGAAGGTCATGTCAGGTAATCAAATAAGATGATCTCCCACTGTGACGCCATGGTTGAAAGATTACAAACCCCAGAAATATAAATCAGAATTTCAGTGGGAATATAGGGGTTTAATATAAAGAAATCTGAGTTAAATCCAAAATGGAAATAGAAGATTTTATTTTTTTTTTAAGTGAAAGGAAACCACTAGAATAATTGCAGTGAAGTTTCTCGCAACTGGAATTTTTAAAATCAATGTTTGCGGTTGTGTTTCTGAGAAGTATCACAAATATATAAGGTATACAGAAATGCACTTAGGAAAATCATAGTGCCTGGCTTATGTGAGAGATCAAAAAGTGGGTCACAAGTCCTTTTTGTTCTTCTAATCATGAATTCATGTAATTGCTGGGGCAAGCAATTCTTTGGCTGTATAATTCCAAAAGTTATTTTGGAATTATGTAGTAATTAGTAATTAGTAATTTAGTAATTAGTAGTTAGTAATTAGTAATTTAGTAATTCTGAAAGTTCCAACCCAGATCATGAATGATGGAGGTACAATATGGTATCATAAAAAGCGCTAGAGGGGAGGAGGTAAAAGCTGTAAAGTAGAAGAAAATATATCCAGTTTTTGCAGTGGAGAACGTGGAATCTAGTCTTTTTATCACAGTTATTCTTAAACCACTGTAAGTCTTGTGATACAATAATGTATATTTAATTAAATCATAGATTAGCTATTATAGTACTTACTGTTTTCACTTTCAGCTCTAAGTGATGTAAATCATTGCCAGTTGAAGCAAGTTGTTCATATTCCTTTATAAAGACTTCAAATCCTTACTTGTCAGTCTCTTCTCCACCCATGAACAGCATAAGAAGTATTACCATCCCTCCAGATCTGGGGGCTGAAGTATGTTCATGGTACTAGTAAAGGAGGTTTATTGGTAGTATCTTTTTGTGGAGGAATATGACCCGTCTTCTGTTAATTGAATGTTACCAATTAATAATAAATTTGGCAGTAGGCCCATTACTTCAACCTGAATTTGAGCAAAAGAGAAATAGCTGTGACCAAGAGGTGAGGCTCTTATAATTTAATAGTATTTGATTACAACAGGAAATAGTATACTGGAATGTCTAGTAATAGAAACTCTTATCCTAACTCACTATTTATAAAGAAGCCTGCAAAAGATTAGGCAAAGGCAAACTGATAAATTGTTATCACTATTCTCATGTGTTTTCTGACAGTTTCAGGTCAGATCAGGGTTGTCATGTAAATTAAAAGTATCTTCTTCATTTCCATCAAGTTGTCTCTATCGTCACAAAAATTGTCAGAATTGGGTAGCTTGATCCTAAGAACCAAATTGTTGAAAAACACGGATGCAAAGGAAGCTGTGTTTTCAGGTTAATAGAACGAGGCCTGCTGTGGTTGTGGGAGCTGGGTGTGACACAGAGACCTCAGCGTGTGCAGTCAGTCTAGTTCAGGCAGCCACAGGTACAAACTCAGAGTCTTCTCGGGTGATCTGCACGGATGTTTCAGGCTGGATCGGAAATGTACTGTTGAAGTGAATCTCCCGGTGGACCCATTTACTGTGCTTTGGGTTCTGGACCAAAAAGAGGTCTGAGCGGTCCCACAACCCAGGAAATGGATTTCATTCAGATGAAGCTAAACTAGATGATCTGCTCTGGAAGTGCTCTTAATGTACTTCTATCCCCAGCGGGCGATCAGTCCACAGGAGCCAACCAGGCAGGTCTCCTCATATTGCATACAGCGTAAACATCAGGCTGCAAATTCACTGCTATTGGGCCTGTAGCACTATCTGTTGATGGACACGTAGAATTAGAAGCTGCCTATCAAGCAGAGGTTTCTACTCATAGTAACCAGTCATGGGGTAGATTCAGAATGCACCATATCCATGGGTTATGGAGAAGTGACATCTTGTTCAAGGAGGAGTTGTATTACAAAGAACTCTGTAGAGTAGCTGTCTTTGCAAGTAACACAACACAATTAGGGCAAATCACGCTCACATCAAATTTTGTATGAAAAGTTCTGCGTGGATCTACAGGTTTGATTGTGTTGCAGTGTGATATTGCTCATCAAATCTGGTTGCTCAGAGTAGTGCTTATCTAACAGTCTCCGTCAGAAAATTGAAAAAAAATCAAGAGTTAAAAACATCTGATAAAAATTTAATTTGTATTTTTTACTTTAAAATAGGTAAGTTTCTTTTTTATGATGCACCTAGATTGATGCATTAATCCTATGGGGGAAAATGCATATTGCTTCTATAAATGGTGAGCAGCTGTAGCTTTTGCAGTGTGTGGCTGCTGCACCAAAGCATGCATTATCCGAATGGATAGTCACATCTGTGATGTAGTTCTGTGCATCCACACTAGACATGGTGTAGAGTACACTGGAAAAAAAGAAACAAAGTATATAAACATCTCTTCTCCCTCCTGATTTTTTGCTCCTGTTTGCTTACACAGTTTTGAATGCTGCTGAGTTCCTGGCAGCAAAAGGTGCCACAAGGAAAAACAATTCGCTTGAATTGCAAGAATTCCCCCAGAACTTAGTTCATAAAATGGACAATCTTCTGGTTTTTTTCAAATAAAATGTAAGTGCACTGGCTACCTCTCATCCCTTCCACATAAAGAAATGAATATAAGAAGAACAGCAACAATCTCTGCATATAAAAAAGAACATTTATTTGATAAAAGAGACTCATAAATTTACACACTAGTTAATTTGAAATTCCTTTGAGTATCATTATATAGGAATGTTCCACTCAGCTGAATCAGAGCTCTGTTCTCCCCACTTTCAGAAATGGCTCACATATGTGCACACTGCTAGATAGGAATTTTATGTATCAGAGGTCAAATTCACATGAAAACAAAATTGGAACATGTGGGATGCATTCAACCTGGCAGGACCCTATTTTCTGTAGCATTAAAACAGAAGCACATAATGTCAGAATATAATAAAAAATTTATTTAAAAGCACTGTTGCCAACTAGGAGGTGGGTTACAGACATTCAAAAGCAAGAGCCCAGCACTAGAAATAAAGCAAGCTTCATTCTCAGTAACTGGATAGCAGAAGGATTATTAAAACCCCTAGCACAGTCCCTAGTGCATGAACATTTGAGATGGATCCAGTTGCAATATAAATAACTTTTTTTTTTGCAGCTTGGGCCCTGTCTATTTGAACCAAAATGTGGAAAGTAGAGATACAATGTCTTTTTTTTAATATGTTCTTCTTACAAATACTGTTATGTCCACTAGCTCTCACTAAAGAGAGTATTGCAGTGTCTGTTGTAAGTTTCAGTATCAAATATACGTGCTTTACAGTAAATGAGGTGTATATATTTGGAAGCCAAGATTTATTTTTCAGGTGACCATTAGGTCATTTAATGAATTTTCTTGAACAGATGGTACGGAATATGCATTGAAATCCCATACTTTACACTGTTTTGACTCAACTCTTTATTTCTTGTTTCAGTCGTGTTTTTCTAGTTCACTGTTTTGCTGATGGTGACAAGCTTGTCTACAAGCACAATACAGGAAATAAATTAGAACTCATCAAAGAACAGCACTAATCCTTCTTGAAATGAATTCCCTGGAGGACAGTTTAGTGTCACACCTTAGAAAAAAGAACTGCTCCACTTCGCAACCCATAAAGCAAAATAAAAGTCTTTTTCTCTAAGCCAAGAAATATAGAAACTTTGAGGATTGCTATAAAGCTCTACAAAAGAGCTTTTCAGTGAGACATCTGGTATTAACTAAGCATGTGAGGCTAAAATTCGATCCTTCACCTGCAACGACCCTGTGTAAGAATGTGTTACCCATGGGAGGAAGAGGCAGATGACTTCAAGTCACCCTTACGCTCTTTTTGGTCACGGCTGGTCTAAGAGCAGGTTGTAGGTATATTGGATACTGGACCATAAGGAATCATTTACTTGTTTGGCAACCTCCCATTCAGCTTTCATCACAGCGGCTTACAGGCTGTTTCACAGGCCACAGCAGCCCAGGATCTCCTAAAAAAAGCTTACCATGCAAAGTCTTATCTCTATACCCACCTCTTAGCTCTGGCACCTCTGGCAGCTTTCAGAGGGAGGCTTGGGCAGGGAAAGCTTTGGCTGCTCTGTCCAACTTCTGCTCATGAAGAGTTCTCCTACAAACAGCTTAAGGCTGTATTATGGTTTGTGGGGACACTGAGGACCAATAATTATTCCTTTGATAATAGATGGTACTAAATAGGAAGATGACTACATTTGCCTAGACTCTCAGCATTTCCTAGCAATATGACAATCTCAAGCTAATTGTAAGAAAATGCATTGCAGGAGGAATTGAGAAACTGGGCATGTTTTAAAAGATCAGGAATATCTACCATTCATCCCACTGCAGAGGGGCATTTCCCAGCACCATGTACCAGACTTAAATGCTACAATGTTTAAGTACTTAAAATTGTAATCTTTAAGAGTTTACAGCTATAATTTGGGGGGAAAAAAGGCAAAAAGCTCAAGGGCATTGCCAATATCTTGGCTCTTTGCATTAGCAGGGAAGGTGTGATATAAAAGCCTTAGGTCATCTGAAGAAGAAGAACACGGCTAAAGAGAGTAGCTCTCTCTTTAGTTCCCTTTCCCAAACCAAACTAGACGAAAACAACAAACTCCCCTCTCTGATCAAATCTGAGGGAGAAATTTCCTCCCGACTGAACATAGCAATCAGTTTAACCCAATCAGCTTGACCCACCAATTTAAAGCTAAGAGCATCCATGTACCATACCTATGTCCAGACTCCAATTGGCCAGTCTCCAGCGCTTTGGAAGAAAGAGAAATTGAAAATAAATTCAGAAGCCAAATGTTACATCAAGAAGGAAAGCATTATAAGTTCAGTCTAAGCCTTAGCCTTTGGATTCAGAGTTCCCACCTCTCCAAATCCATCAAACCTGAGCATAGTTTCGGTCCTAATATATTTACATAAATAGCACATATGTCAGCACTTAGCATGAGAGTATCATAGCCATATATAAAAAACACAGATTGGAGTGATCTCTCGCTAGAGATTGAACCTTGGGCATTTCACCTAAAAGCAGTTGTTATAATGACTGCCGGAAAGTAAAGGAAGTCAGTAAAAGATTCTGTACTTTTGTTTCCTTCCTTTTTCATCAGTTTGATATGTTGTTTCTTTTCACCTACCACAACTCAAGCGTCATCTGTGATTCGTGTGATTCATCCTTGCGCCTCTCTCCTAGTTAGAATGCTCCCTCTGCAGGCACAGCCATTTCTACTGCTTTTCCGAGTGCAAAAACAAGTACAATGAAGAGTTTTTATAATGGAATTTTTTATTTTGTCAAGAAATACCATTTCTTCTTGGCTCTATTGTTAATATATGGGATGACTAAAAGCTTATCAGAACATTTCTTTCTTTTGCACTTGCCTGCACAGGCATAGGTTTAGGGACATTTGGTAAACCTGATTCAGAATTTTCTGCATCTATAACTTAGCAGTTATAGATTTCTTTTTTACTTTTCAAACTGATGGGAGTTTTCTAGTGACCATGTGCTGAATGCGTGCCTATTCCCTCATTTGTACAATTACGGACTGAGGAAAACACAACTGCCTCTTATGTCCCCATGCCTTCCCTCTACCACTAATGTCCCCTGACTCCCATCTCCTTCGCTGGGCTTGTCTGCAGCACGAGGGGCATCACCGGGCTCAGCATTACCCGGATTGCTCCTGGCCAGCCAGCTGCTGCCTTCTGTCTGCCTCCTGGTTAAGGGATGAGCCCCCTCTGGTTTTTTTTCCCCACTAAAAGCATAAATTGAATCTCTCTCCTTTACCTGGTCTCCAGTTATCACCAAAACTGTTGAATATGCTCAAGGCCTCTACATTTCTGATGAATTTGGCTGAAATCAACTGATGAGTTCAAAATATACCGGGAGAAAAAAGAGGACTGACACAGACAAGGAGAAACACAGGCAGAGTATCACTTAAGCCTCATTTCCTTAAGGAATCAAGCTAAACATATATGCATTAAGGCTTTTTAGGAAAACAAAGGGCTGTTCTTTTTGTTCTTCTATATCAATGCTATTAAAATTCATACTGTTTTCATAAACACATTAGTTTGACAGTTCTGGAAATGAAGTGTCTCTAGTTTCAGAACAAGCACAGTATCAGTAAAGGACATGATCACTGTTGTGTCCCACTAGTAAGCTCCCTGTCCATCCTGGTAAGCCCCTGCAGAATGTGATGGAAAAATGGTCTTGTTTCCAAATGAGTTTGCTTTTCTTCTTCTGTAGCTGATAAGTTTGCAAATTAGAGTCCTAACTCTGTTGGTGACTTTGATCACGTGGACCTTTGCTTGGGGAATAATGTTCTTCACCTCGAGCTTAAATAATGTGGGTGCCTGCATTTTGGGCTTTTTTTTATATCTATCTATAAAGCAATTGTTTATGTATGTAACGTTTGTTTTGTTTTTTAAACTCAGTAGTTTGACTGACTGCTTTGTAAGTGGATGAAAGATGTAACAGTTAATAGGTGATAAATTACTGACATTTCTGTGACTATTTTCAGGGAGATCGTGGAATGAGAGGCTATCCTGGGCCCCCGGGGCCACGGGGAAGCGGAACGGTTGGTCCCAAGGTTGGTGTGATGCCATGTTGAAGCTTTTGTGCTCTTTTGTGATGCTGACAGCCAGACTCTCTTCTCCCAGACACCAAAATATCTTCATCAGTTATTGATTTACATTGGTGCAACTGCAGGAGAAATCAAGCATAAAAACATGGGCACTGACCATACACTTCTACTAACCGGATTAGGAAGGAATACTAACTGGATGAAAGTTGCATTTGCAGCTAAACTTTATGAGATTACAGCTGGAAATTGAACAGAACTATCAGGCTGATAAATTAGTTAAATGATGCATTTCTTCTGTTTCTATCTATTCTGTTTCCAAGAGATTCTTTTGTGGTGGACAATATGTTAAATGTGAATTTTATGTTTGCAATTTTTGCTCAATGAAATTGAATCCAATTAATTTCATTAGTAAAACCATTTAGGAAAGAAACATGAAAACAAAATGTTAATTCTATAAGCAGCCAGCATGCAACATCTGGGCAATTTTTTCCTCCGTCCACTAAAGTGATTTATAATTCAAAAAAGACATACTGGTAAGAGAAGAAATTCAATGCATGCCTGGTTTTCTTTGTTATAGGTGTATACATCAATTATTTTTACAAAGGCAATGAGGAGAAACATTGTGTATATTCCTCCACTTAAGTTAAAACTCGATATGCCTTTGTAACTTTTCCTGTGATTTCCTTAGCAAGGATTAATGGAAGTCTCCACTGCCATTTTGAATAAACCAGTATCTGAATGGAGAAACATTGCTATTACCAACCTGTTACAGAAATGCAATGAGCGACGGAGCATGAATATTTTCTCAGGATGTATGTCTGACTTTGCCTTGCTTTCTGAAAGCTGCAGCAATCTCAGTACCTTGGTAAATCGTACAGACACAGTCTGTTTAAAAATGTAAGTTTGGACTGAGTGTCAAAATCCTACAAATGTGTGACACTATGTACTGCTTCCACAAAACCTTTGAGAATGAAAAATGTGTTTTCTGTGGGGAAACAATATTTTGTTTTCAAGGGGGAGGACCTGTTTGTAGCACCTAGTTCTTGAGATAAGCTATTTAGCACAACGTTTTGTGTGAATCCTTGCTTATAAATATATAGATTAACAGTATTTTTCACAAGAGATTCTGTCAAAGTTTGTGGCAAATTTTTTGTCTACACAGATGAGAATGATGACTTTTCAAACTTCACTAATATCTAGAAGTTAAATATTGAGCTATATATTTCTATTTAATGATGATCAAATTTTCATATACTTCTGCCTAAATATTCAACATACGCAAAATGTAGGTAATTTGCATACCACTGAATGAATTCCCTTTACTGTATTGGAGCACAGTGATTATTTATTATAAGACAGTAATCAAAAACTCAACCTGAACTCTACAGAAACTTTTATGAAGCTTGGTCAAATTTCAGAAGCCTTTTTCAACTAAGAATAAAGAGGAAAAAAAGGAAAAACAAACATTTAATTTTGATGTAATCAAAGGGATGTGCTTCACTTTGTCACTTTGAAATGTTAGATTTGCCTGCCTCCAAAGCACAAGGGCTTTACCTGGCTTTGACTGTATCGACACAAATCAGCAGATGCTGCTTTGGCTTTTCTCTCTTTCCCTCCCACTTACGATTTTCTGAATGACTAGTGCTCCTGGAGACTGTGGCATCACAGGGGCTTGGCATATATACATGATGCACAAGAACTAGCTAATATGCCTGGCAGGTTTACTCGTCCTGGGTTTTATTGCTCTGGTCCTTTGTGCCTCTACTGTTGTGCCTCCCTTGTGTGGAGTGATTGCATGAAGCTGTTGTGTAAAGATGGTTTCTGTTGGTTTCTACGCGGAAAACACTGGGGAAAATATCACACTGTGTCATGGGCAAATTTTATTCTTTAATTATTTTCAGCTTAATTGTTCCTTTGCTTTCCTGGGAATTTGCCAAGGATAATTACTAAGGCTCACAGTGAGAAACCATAAACCAAAGAAGAATCAGAACTAGAGTCTTTGACATGGTTTTACTTTTTGCTTGCAGTGACTTTGAGATGACTTCCTTAGTGTTACCAGGAATAGAGTTTACCTCCTAATTCTTCTTTTTTTGCCCCACTGACTGTTATAGGGTATTATGGGACAGAAAGGCTTGCCTGGTCCACCTGGCCCCCCTGGCAACAGCATACAAGGAAGCAAGGTAATCCAGTTTAATGTGATATCTGTCCAGTTTCTTCTTAAAACTGTCTCTTAAGGAGATTCATTGTCTATTTTTCTCTTTGCCACTGAGTCAGTGAACTCCTGCAAATACTCATTGTGTATTTAAGTTTCTTGTTCATAAGGTATGTAATATTTGCTTTAACTGTTGAGTTTTCAGTATTGGTGGCACCCGATTGTTCTCCTATTATTCTTGTCATTATAAATATATTTAACCCGGGAAAAAAGTCTCATCTCTGCCACATCTTACTGATTTATTTAGATTTAAAGGACAGTCCAAAGAAAGTGTCCAGGGTTTTCTCTGGATGCCCTTGTAAAAGACAGTGACAGAGATCTACCATGACAAAATAAGTTAAACAACACATATAGGAATACAAAAGAAATTAGCCGGTCTCCCACATACTCATCAGGTTTTTACTCACCCAGTTCCAGCCATAACCACAACTTCTCTCCTTGTAAGGAGAAACACAAACATGGTAACATATTCTGAACATTCAACGTTAATAAATTGCCTTGTCATAAATGTGTGGAAGAAAATTATTAAAACTGGAGGCTCTAGTGGAGAACAACCCAAGTTTCTCCTATTTCTCTGAAATCAGTGTGCTTAAAGTTGAGCATATGATTGAATATTTCCCTGGATCAGGAGGATTGTGCTCAGCTCTCCAACTCTAGGCTATCAAACCACCACCATTCAGTAAGAGGGGCACTGTTTTAGTTGGGTTAGGAAAGATGCCTCTCTATACTGCGGTTGGCTGTAGATACTAAAGCCACCAGGGAATTCACTGACAAAATAGTTTTTTGTTGGAAAGTAGTGACATGCTGAAACAAACAAACAAAAAAATCATTAAAATGTACCTTGTTGGCAAAATGTTTCAGAGGAGAACCTTTCTTTGGGTCAGCGTGGAATTACTTCATACAAGCTTTACCAGAAAAGCACCGATTCCTTCTGAATTTTTGTTCAGTACTTGCTCTGATTCCAGCTTCAGTGTCCTCTATTTTTATACTCTTGTTCAACCATTTCCCTTTTTATACTGCAAAGAGCCCTTCCTTTTTTCAGTGTGAGGTGTTTCACAGCATAAAAACATACTTTACTGTGTTCTTTCTTTTCTCCTTATTGTATAACTCTCTTTAACAGATTCTGATTTATCTCGTCTCAGGACTTTCCTAGACAGAGATCTCTACAGAGAGAGTCATGACTGTCTGGACCTTTGGTTCTGACCTGTTTGCAGTTTTCTTCTATATTAATTGTTATCAGTAACCACAAAGCTATTACGTATTTTAATGTGAGGGCATAAGGAACTTACTTTCTTTTCTCTTCTTCCTTTGTTTGCTGAATCTCTGAAGGCTCTTTGCTCTATTCTTGTGGAAAACAGAAAAATTTCTGCCATCTCTGTATGGCTTTATAGTATAGGAAAACTATTTCCCGCCTGGCTTTAATAGACATTTCTGATGTGTTTCCAGAATCTAATGCTTGGGATATATCTTTGTTAATTCTATGGGTATGTGAGGTTATTTATAAAAGCGCAATTGCCATTCTGAACAGAAATGTTTCAGCCATCAAATGCATCTGATTATACATGAAAAAATATACAGATTATATAATATTTTTTCTGTTCCTGAAAAAAGATAAAGGTTAGTCAAAATATGCTCAGTGTGTACATATACATCTATCTGTCTCCCTATCTCTATATAGATACACACAGAGTTTTGGATGTTATGTTGGCACTGCTATGAATAAATATCTAAAGCATATTTTAGAAGTGCAGAGAACTCAGTTTCATCATGGAAGTTTTCCAGTGGAGGAACACGGTCCACTGACACACAGTCAGAGAAAGGCATGTTTATAATGTAAGGATGTGGAATTTAGGGATTTAGGAAAGTAACATGTGCTCTGGCTACGGAAGGTCTTTGTCTTTGGGTTTGAGACCAAAACTGTAATGATATGGTGGATCGAACTCAGCTGGTGGTGTTTCTGTTGCATTCCACGAGTTGTGTAGGTACAGTCTTGTCATTTAAATTTTCTTCCCTTAACAATCACTTTCTTAAATTACAATTATTTTTATATAATTCTGAGGAACATCTTCTTTCTGAACAACTTTGGCAGCTCTCTTGCTCCTGTAGTACCTGTTTCCTCCATACGCTGATGCTTGTTGAGCTTCTATCTGTCTCTTCTGTCCTTCTGTCTCTTCACAGCCATGCCAAGCTTCATTCTTTTTGGCCACTCTTCATCAGCTTAAAGCTACTATGCTCCTGCATTTGAACTATCATTATCACTCCAAGTATTTTTTTTTATATATACATAGAGCTCAGTCTGCATATGGTAAGAACAGAATGTCAAAAATGAGATGGTTTTCGAGTAGCTTTATGTTGATAGCTACTTTCACAGGTCTTTTTTATGCTTGGTTTCCTTTCAAAACCACAGTCTAGACATTCTCAGATCTGCACTCAGTTCATAGAATGACATTTTTACATAGAAGTCTGCTTATTGGTCAGTAATCTAGCAGGATATTAGGGTCAGGGATCCAAGGGTCTGCATTTTTACATGCATACCACTTTGGTTTTTATGATAAGACTGATTGTCAAGTTTGAATTTAGTTATGTACGTGGATTGAACTGGCAAAGCAATTAAATTTTAAATTAATCCAGCATACTTCTTGGTTTTTACTAAATGTTCAGTTATGGTATGTATGATAAATCCCTCTTATGTTGATTGATGGCAGAAGTAGAGGAAGCAGGATTTGTTTCTGCAGTTGACATTTTAAAGGATAAAACTGTGCGCCTGTGAGAAATGTCAGCTGTACAGGTATGAATTTTTTTAGAACAGTAGGTCTCATTCAGTTTTCATTGCCTGAATGCCATCCTAACAATGTCAAATGGGCTGTAACAAATGGCAGCAATAAATCTATAGTTTTGTCAGATCTGACATTTATTATTAGTGAAGGACCGCTGGAATACACAGGATATCCTAATTCTGGTTCGTATGTATGTGCTCTGCAGATATGCAAAGGTGTTAATCAGGAAGCTGTGTGATGACCCTAGTCAGGAAGGATAGTCAGTCCCAGTGCTGGACAGCAAGCGTTGAAACAAGCTGGCACGCTGTTTCGCTATGTTTAAAAGCCATTTGCATTACTAACCTACATGAATGACCCAGGAAGCACAATCCTGCTAAAAAGTGACTTAAAGTAAATTAGATTAAATAGTCACTGTGCGTTCCTACAACCGTGCAAAATAAATTGCCCTGTGCATCGCACTGGCTTAGGAATATTTCCTATTTGCAGGAAATTATTTTTTTTTTTTTCTCCCTAGTGAATCAGCTATGTAATTTGGTGTATCGTAGTTTCTTTTCCAGTCTCCAGAGTCTACATAACAGTGTCTGAATTTTTGCTGCTGTAAGAAATTGGGGCGAGGGGAAGGGGAGAAGTTCTGCTTACAGAGGCAAGAGGCTGCCAGTTAGCAGGTCAGTGATGGGTAGCACCGATGACAAGCAGAGCATTTTAGCTCCCCAAGTTAGGACTAGCGGACCAAGAGGCTCCCACAGGGCAGGGCTGTAAAGGCAGTGCTCCAGTGGAGATGTGAACGGTGGAGTGCAGTGGGTGCATTTGCCTAGAACGGGGCAAGACCACAATGCACCCGTGTGCAAGCAGAAGCTCCCATCTCAGCAGGATTGAGATCTGGAATTTGGACAGGGAGAACCATCCGTGGACCATGACTCATAGTATACTGCCTCTTCTAGGACTGGCATCTCATTGTCTAACTCCCAGTGAACTCCCAACTCATGGGAGTCAGGAGCCCTGAGTACAAGGAAGAGAAGGTTGACTTGGCTGTGCACTGTGCAGCTGCTTCTCCACCTGCAGAAATCCATAAGCCCCTACCCAGCACAGCAGGAATGGTCAGTGGGCAGTCCTTCTGCACTAGTGTGCCTTTGGTGAAGGCTGGAGTCTTGATAAATTTGGAAACATTTTTATATTTCTCTTCCCATTATGAGCAATATAACCCCTTTAGGCCCATTTGTGAGCAGCTAAACAAGTATTAGTAAAAGATGCTTTAGTGAGACAGTCTGAGAGCTCTTGACTGAAAAATAAAACTAACCTTGTACTTGCATCTCGTAGGCTGGGTTTGGTACAGGTGATGACTGCTCCTGGTCTCATTGACATTCTCTGGAGCTGGTTTTGGTATCTGCACCGGGCACTGCTGTTATGTGAATTATGTATGTAATCTGAATTATGATGAAGCATTTATGTACCAGGGAATATCATCACCTCTAGCTGTGTTTAAAATGTATACAGCAGTTGATATGAAAAAAATATTTGTGTTACCCTATTAAATAAAGCAGGAAAGTTTCTGGAAGCCAGATGCTGGGAAGGATTTTCTGTATGTATTTTATAACAGCTGTGGTTTTTAACATGTATGCCCACACTGCTAGCATGAACATGCTTTTCAAGTCTGTGTGCATGCAGCAGGGCATGTGTAACAATCATTATAAACAAATTTTAACTTTGTAGCTGGACTGATACTGTCTTTTGAAGTATCAGCAGAAAGATGTTCTGCTCTCCACATTGTGAAAAGCAGACCTCTTTTTATTTACTTAAGATCAGAAAAACTAAGTCAACCCTGCAGAGATTCTGGGTGTGTATTTCTAGAGGACCTTTGTGTTGGACCTCATTTTACTGCTTGTAGACTGGATGAATAACTGTCTGAGCCTCAGTGAGGTTACTTTTGTCTTTCATGTGTTTCAGTGAAATGACAATATTTCATTTAATTAATCAGGAATAAATTTTTCATTATATGCTTTATAAAGGCTTCATGTGTGTTCTGAATCATACCCAGTTTATTTCTCCAGCTTCAGACCACTTCTATCTTGAAAATTATGTGCTTCATTGCATAATATAAATATCTGGCTTTCTCTATGATGCAGAATGTTATAAAGTGAATAGATATGACGTAGATTTTACTTTAATTTTCAGTTAAACTTACTTTCTGTTCAGGGAGAAAAAGGAAATCAAGGTTTTCCTGGACCAAAGGGATCAATAGGAATTGGCCTTCCTGGACCAAAGGTAAATCCTAGGTTTGCGGTAAGGAAAAAAAGGTAATTTTTTCTTCCTTTATTGGTTATTTGGTGTGACAGGTCTTTGAAGATAAATAGGAGGCAAAGACATTGTCTTGTATAGCTAGCAAGGTAAGTGCATACTACTTTGTCTGTGAAAATCCTAATTGTCATTAAGGACCAGGCTCTGAAGTAGGATCTAGAATGAGGTCATACCTGTTAGCAGGAGAATAATATTGGTCAAATTATGTATTCAATTATCTTCGATATTTTTCAGGTATTACAAAACGTTCTTTTATTTGCCAGGCGTTGACAAAAAAAAGAATTGCTTTTTGACTAATGTCTTTTAAGGGCTTTGTTTTGACTCATTTTTTTTTACAATGATTGAAGCCCAAGCTTGAATCTTTCCTTACTGAACAACTTCCTGGTTGATATAAAAATTGTAAGAATTTCCTACACATACCTATTCCCATCTAACAAATTTTGCACAAAGAGAATTTAAATACTTTGGCTATTTATTAGTGATTTTCAGATGCGCAGCTTCTGATGGGAGCAGCCTAGCCAAAGGAAACCAAGGCTCATGGTCAATGTGGATGTGCAGACCAACTATGTGCATACACAAGAGAGAACAGTGTGCCCAGGCGGAATGAGCGTTGATGTAAATGCATGATACAGTACACCACCTTTAATTCACAGCATATGCCTGGGCCAGCTGGGCAGCCCCTCTGCAATAATTACAACATAGCTGAAATATTGAATTTATTGCGAAGGCTCTGTCTGGAAAGCCTGAGGAAAAAATCCATGGCAGTCTTCATGGGAGAGCAGAGATGATGAGGCTCTCTAACTTTAAGAAGTTACCCAAATAAGAGTTCAATCCCCTCTAGTCACCTGAGGCAGGCAGTACCCATTCAAAGCCCCAGCCATTTGTTGCCTGCACTAATGATGTTCGTGGTACTATGGTCTACACTAGCTTACTTTCTCAGACTTCTGTATTATTCAAGCTACTACAGCTTGGAGCTTTTATGCAACAGTGAATATCAAGGTCTTTCACACAGCTTCAAATTTCTGCCTCCTAATTCTCTTTTCTCTCAGATGCCAAATGCTACATACTATAATAATAATTGCAATATTTTCACTGTTCTTCATATTCATCTTGTATCTTGACTAACCTTCGTGACCCAATGTAAATCTCTCCAAATACAATTTTTCTGTTTGCTATTAATATAGCAGACTTGTCACACATGGAAAGGAATGGTTTAGTTCAGTAGGAATTTCATATAAGTGCCAAATACCAAAGAGATCAGGTTTTAGTATATTTATGTGTAAGAGAGTAGCAGCACCACCGCAGTCAGTAGATCATATTTGCTCTCCCTTATGCTGACATTAACTTTGATGAGGTTAGATTCAATTCATGGACAGGTAATGGGAAGTAATATCCTTTGCTGGATATTATGATTTTGTGAAATAGAATAGAAACTGTCTTCCAAGAGCTTACTTAGTGGAGACTGGTTTTCTTAACGCTGTGGAGGAGCTATGTACAGCTTTCAGGTTTATATCAGTTTGAATAAGATCAGAATCAGACTGAGAGACTCAAAAGGCTTCCTTAAAATTGATAGGAATCACCACGGTGAACGCTGTAACACAGGAGGTGTCTATGTGATTCCATTGGCTGGGTAATAATGAGGAATAATGTCAAAATGGGCAGTAATCTATATAAATTTCTAAGCTCTGAAGTTTCAAGTGAAATGTAAGCTGTTCAGTAGCTTCCAGAGAGAAGTAAAAAACTGTCCTGCACAATCTCCTTCTTGAAGAAATGTCTAATTTAGAACCTGAATCTTTTGATAGTGTGTTTCATATCTGCATTATGTGAAAACTGTGTCTTGAAATACTGTAATGTTGAACCCTTTCTCTTTTTGGAAATCAAAAGGTCTAGTCACTTGAGGAAAAAAGTGCAGAATTGCTTCTAAATGTGAAACTACATATTTTCCAATGGATGTAACAGTCCGAGCATGCCTTTTCCTCTGTTCTTTGCAAGCTCCCAGTTTTTCATGTGGGTTCTATGCAAAGCTGGTGTGAGTTTCAGTACATTGGCTGATCTGAGGCAGTTATGTCTCTCCATAGGTCTGAATTAACATAGGTCCAGTATAAACATTGTTTTAGAGTTCAAGAAAATCAAAGAAGAGTGAAAAATTATATATTCTGGACATTTGCATAAAGATGTCTTTACCCCTCACTCCTGAATTAAGGTAATTTTTCATATAAATTTCTTAAAGATGTTTTTACTGCCCATCTTGCTTTCTCTGAGAGCCTGTTTTCAGATGTTCTCTTCATAATACATACAAGATAAACCAGCCACACAAAAAAAAAAAAAATCAGAAAATTTATCTTAAAAGCTCATTGAACCATAACTCCAGCTCTGACTATCAACAAAACTGGAGTTACTGACTGTGTTTAATACGGTTGTTTTAAACTAGGGAGACTATGGAGATAAAGGTGATCCAGGGAGCAAAGGTGCCAAAGGAGAGATTGGAGACCCAGGACCTCCAGGACCAAAGGTAAAACACATTTTCATATTACTTAATTTTGCACAACAGAAATTAGACAGATTTGGCTTTTGTTACTTATCTCACCCTACATGTTTTCAGGGAATTTGGGGAAGAAAAGGTGAACCTGGTCTTTCGGTAAGTATGTACATGAATTAATTTAAAGGATAGGAGTTTATTTTGGGAAAATAGTTAAAGGCTATGTGATGTTACACAAGGTTGTTTATGGGGCATTGCATTGCCTGCATTTTTGTAAATAAATAAATAAATAAATTTCAGCATTCTCAAAACTAGAACACACAGCAAATTAATTAATACTCTTTTTCAGAGAGAAGAAGTTATCAGGCTTATCAATGAAATATGTGGTAAGCATTCCAGTATGGAAAAAAAATAGTTCTAATAAAACACACTGAATTTATATTGACTGAATGGACTTGTCCTCTGCATGTTTGTGTGTAAGGATACCATTGATGTGAAAACGATGCTCACTATGTTGCCAGAGCTATACTGGAAGTAATTTGGTCCAGCTCTGTTTCTATTTATCAGTAACTATAAATTAATTCATTAATTGAGCTTTAACTGACTGTAAATCTGATATATGAGTTCAATTTGTTTTTATGAAGGTTGTTTCTCATAAAATGTCTGAAATGGTTATTCTTCTAGGTTGTGGTATCAGATGTAAAGTAACACCACTGGAACTAGTATTTGTCATTGACAGTTCAGAAAGTGTTGGACCAGATAACTTCAATATTATCAAAACTTTTATGAAAACAGTCATTGACAAGGTATCGGCCAACCATGTTACAACCCGCATTGGCATTATCAACTTCAGCCATAAAGTGGAGTTGGTGTCTTCTCTGAAGCAATACACAACCAAAGAATACCTGAAATCAGCTGTTGATAAAATGCCCTACTTCGGAGAAGGCACGTACACAGCTTCTGCTATCCAAGAAGCCATTCAGTTATTTCAGGCAGCACGCCCAGCAGTAAGAAAAGTGGCTGTTGTAATAACAGATGGACAAGCAGACACTCGTGATAAAGTACAGCTGGATACTGTAGTAAGAGAGGCCCATGCTACGAATATTGAGATATTTGTCATTGGGATCATTCAAAGGACTGATCCTCATTATGACGATTTTCTGAAAGAAATGCAGCTCATTGCAACAGACCCTGATGAAGAACATGTTTACCAGATAGATGACTTCATGACGCTTTCAGGTAAAAGAAACTATTTTAGTAAGAGGAAACTTGAAATAAGCATATAAGAGAGTTTGGCCTTTCCCATAGCAAGGCAAGGCAGCCTGCTGAATGGCAGCTTCTGTTTCTTTTTTGGATGCAGCTTTCTTCTGTTTCTCTTCTTCTTTGGCCAAATGAAACCTTTGCCAAATTGTTACCTCTTGCAGAAACAATAAAAAACAATGAACATCAGTTTGCTGAGCCGAGGCCTTCTTTGGGGCACTCCTCTTTTGTGAGAGCTTGCATCAGCCTTCCCTCGCAGTCCTTTTGTGCTTGGCCATGGTTTCATCCCAGAGAGGTGCAGATTTCCTTCCACCTTGACGCAACATCTCTGTCTCTTTCTCTCTATTTCATATGGCTCTTGTCAGTCTTGGAGTCCCTCCACTATCTCTTACAAGCACTCTTTTGGGTTTTTTTCTGAAAGCCATAGGGAAACCTATGCTTTCAGCCTGATTCTAGGGGAAAAGTGGTGGAGCAACACACAAGGGAATGGGGGCTGATAGTACATTGTATATTTCAAACTGTGGCTTGAAAAAGTCCTGTGGCCACAGATGGAATCAGGAGAAAATCCAGAGGAAACCAATAATGACCCATGAAGAAAAAAGTATATTGATCTAGACTAACTGCAGACTAGCCTTATAAAGTATATTTTTCCTGAGCATGAACTAATTTTGCTACGCTGAGCCTGTGGATGGAGTTAAGTCTGGATTTAAGGCGTTAACAGTGAGAAGAGAGTCCAAGCTAAGGTTCTGGTCCCAGCTGGGATTAAACTTAGGCCTCTGACTCAGGCTCCAGCATTCAACGTAAAAGTATTCCCAGTCACTGAATTTTTTTGTGCAAATGTGTCGCCCAGTTTTTCTTTTTCCTTCTTACACATAAACGCTTTCTTTCCTTCACTCTGGTTTTTTTTTCCTTCACTGTTGAGCTATGACTCCTGCTTAAAAAAGGGACTTGGTATTTTTATCTGTTCCTTCTTAAAAGAAAAAAAGGGCCTTAAAATCAAATAATTCAGAGAGTGCGTTACTTTATTACTTCTCATTTGCATTTTGACATAACTTTAGATGATGGTCTTTCACAAGTCACTATCATTGAAGATTTAGGGTTAATACTGCACTAAAAGCTTGTGGTGAATCATTATGACTTTTCTTGATTACCCTTAATAAATTTCATCATTTTGTTAATCTTTTCAGCTCTTGAAAATAAACTGATCACAAAAATCTGTGAGAATGTGTCTGAAGTCTACACCAGAAACGATAATGTTTTATCTCCATCTCCAAGTCCGGAATCTGAAATTGCTAGTGAAGATACTAACAGCCAGTTACACAAAATGACTACTTCAGATATTTATATACTCCCTACGGAAGGAATCAGTTACCCAGTAAGTAAAGAAGTAACAATTATCAAATGTTTTTAGAAGATGTGTGTCTTTATTTGAATTCAAATACTCTTTATTTCACCATTCACCAGTCTTCTAATATTCAGTTTAATTTCTTGGAATAAGAGCTCCCTCAGTAGGTGTGACTGATTTAGGTTTGGGGCTTGTAATACCTCCAGACAGATCTGTGTGACACTGAGGGTCAATTTTGACATTCTGTATCATTAGGAAAAATAAATGTAAACCTGAATTTATAGATGCTGACTTTATAAAGCGTGTGATAAGGATCACAGGTAGGATTAGTTCTAAGCGATTAGATGCACACACTCTTGGTTCTGGCTAGCCATGGTTATAGTTAAATCTTCAAAACTATTGAATTACTATCAGAAATAAACACAGCCTTTTTGTAGGCCTGGAGAAGAAATGCAGTATGCAAAGGATTGGATAAATTGTCTGCACATTTACATTTCACCTAGATTTCAATTTTCAGAGTCCCAATGACTCTGAAGAGTTTTCTTAAACTGACTGTGTCAGTAGTGGCCTGTAAATGGGAAGATATTGAATGGTATCAAATTCCTTCCCGTTCTCAGCAGGTAATCAGCACGTGGGATTAATGCAGTCGTTTGTACTATACTATACTAAGATCCTTGCAAATCTTCTTGAATATACTAAAACACTAGAGAGCCAAATTTTTATATAATACTCTTAATTTGAAGAGCAGTGTTGGCTTCTTAACACTTCTATCAAGGTAAACTCTAAAATTCTAATGATTAGCAACTGGCTGTTAGCTAGAAACAGGAAAATGGGTCATTAGTCACTTGGCTTGATACAGGCAAGGACACATCTATGAGACAATCTTATTAATAGGATATGGTTCCCATAACACAAGTTTTGGAAATTTTTGCTGTATCAAGGGATTCCACATCCAAAAAGATCTTTGGAGGAGCATAATGTACGTGTGTTTTTCTATCAATAACAAGTATCCTGTTCCTCCTGCCTGCCATTTTCCATTTCTTGGCAGATTGAAGATGTCAGATCATTCCCAGTGAGTGTACTAGATGTTAAGAAGCGCTGATTTGCCCCAGAGTTCCTTCCATTTTTTGTTTTATTTATATTACAGACTAAGTGGTGGCTGAAATTTTGCTTCAATGGAATGAATTCAGCTTAGTGACTAAATTGAAGGCATTACTTTGCCTTTTCATTCAGTTCTCGGTGTCAGAAAATTATGGTCACATGCTGAGCAATCACTAGAAGGAGGTCTGAACCCACCTGTTGTTAACGATATTTTCTCACACATTATTTAGCAAAAGTTTCCTACATAATTCTCTCGATTTTTTCTCTTAGCATCTGAGCCCAGATGGAATTTTAAGTTACAAGATTTTGACTCCTTTTGCAGCTTAGTCCACCACGGACCAGATATACTGAGCCACTGCCATCTGCTCAGGATCACACTGCGACTACCTCTGCTCACAGAGAATCGAGATTTCCCCCGCTTTATGACATAACTGAAATCAGGTCTCAGAGTCCAGTTGTCAATTCTTTGTTCAATGTAACAGCTACTGAAGATCACCACCTAACTGTGTTGCAAACACAGGTAGCAACAACCGGAAAAGGTAAGTAATAAATACTGTCCTCAAATATTGGGTAGCAAGTCTGCACCAAAAAAACCAACGAGCAAACCCCACTCCCTCCCCCAATACAGTTACTAGATTTTATCACCTTTGGTTTTTCTGGATGCTCTGTCTACAGATATCACATACAGTGAGAGCCAGATTTTCAAACCTAGATGACAAACAACCCTTGCGTACCAATTGTGTGCTTAGGTATTTAAATAGCAGCTTGGTTCTTACATCAGGATTTAGGCAGTCTCATTTCAAACTGATCCTGTATTTGTTTAGGCCTGTTCAGGTAACTTATTAATAGAAATGGAATTTGGCTACAAATTTGAGAGAGGCATATATACTCCCAGGCACTACAAGAAAGAAAAAAAAAGGGGTGTTCTTCTTGCTGAAGGAAGCACTTCTAGGATAACGTAACTTCTCCCCAGAATCCAAGCTAACTTTTACTGATATACTTTCAGATCCAAGGTGCTTGGAACCTATGAAGCCAGGGGATTGTCGGGACTACGTGGTGAAATGGTATTATGACAAGAATGGCAATTCTTGTGGCCAGTTCTGGTATGGAGGTTGTAATGGTACCAACAATAGATTTGAAACAGAAAAAGAATGTCGAGAAACCTGCATTGATTGATGAATAAGTAAGTTGTCTCCACCAGGTCCTCCTTCAATCACCTCTTTTCCAGGCTAAAAAGATTTAGTCTACTTAAGCGTCTCCCATACTATACATACATATTATATCATCTTTTATACCTTTGAACAACCTTGATACGTTTGTCTGAACCTTTTTGAGATGGTGGGACCAGAAGTGCTCTTGGTAGTCATGGATTTATACAGTGACACAGTGAGGCTTTCTACTTCGTTCTCTATTCCTTATCTTATAGTTTCTACCATTGTATTTGATTTTTGACCATTACTGAGATTGGAGGTGATATTTTCATAGATCATAATTCCAAGACTTCATCTATAGGATGAGCTGAGAACCCATCATATTATATGTGAATTTATGATCATTTTTCCCCTCGCATATTATTTCAGATACCAAAACTCAGTTTTCCTTTTCCACTCACAGCCTACACAGTCAATATCACAAGGTCCTTCTGCAATTTCTTGCAGTCACCCCTTTTCTTTACTACTTCAGAGTAACACAGTATTGTCACCAACTTTGTCACCTCGCTTTTTACTCCCTTCTTTAGATCTCTTACAACTACATTGAGTAGGTCAGACCATAGCATACATCCACCAGTGGCTTCTCTCCACTGACCATTTATCCCTTTCCTTTGTTTTATTCTTGTCACCACTTACAAATTAGAAGACTCTCCCTCTCAAACCAGTAACACTTTCCTTTGGGGAAGGACCTTGTGTTTTGGAAATCCAAGCAGACTGTACTAACTGCCTTAGGTCCACATGCTTAGTGAGTGAGGCTTGGACTTCAAAGAGGTCATTCAGCAGTAGTGCCTAACTACCTTTACAAAAGCCATATAGCTCATCCCCAATAAATTGTATTAAATACCCTATTTCATCTTTCAGTACAGAAAAATTCTATTGAACTGCAGCGTGTGTTTTTCTAAACATTTCAGGAAAATTAAACAAGTCCTTATTTCTTCTAGAAATGGCTGCTGTTTGGAGTTTTTAAAGCTGGAAGTTCATGTGTATTGAGGAAGAACTGACCGAGAAGAATCCAAAGTGATGCATTAACTTGAATATATTACTACCACGCTCTACTACTTTCCTCACTATGGTATTCACTTTAACTAGATTCCTGTATAACGTATGTTATCTGCAACACCGTAGCAATAACTTACAATCACACATATACACACACTGGAACATACCTTTTCCTTCTGAATTTATGTTAACTTGTTACTACTACATGTGGCAATGATGAGGTTCTATTTTTAGGATTAAAATGTCAGAAGTGTTTACACTTAGCATTTAATGACAGAGGTCTCTCAGTGTCGCAGAAGAATAAACTATGCTCTAGTTTTAAACAAGAGTAAGTGGTTCCTGAAATTAGCACTCTTAATACAGCATTTAGAGACATAAATTAAGATTTCCATTAATTAGAGTACCTCTTTGGAATGTAAATACCACAGCTATAGGTAGAGGGTTCCCCCCCCCCCATTAAAGCACATTTGGATTAACATCAATATAATCTTTTCGATTATAATGGTAGGACTTTCATTCAGAATTACATTAAAAACAGGATTCTTCATGTCCTTTAGGCTAGTCAGTACATTTCAATTTCTCAGGGCCTCTGTGTTAAAAAGAAAAGTTATTTCACTCTAATATATGCTATTAAATTAAAAAAGAGAAAAGCACTGAAAGATGTATATAAATGTTTACTTGTATCCTTTCTACTTTTAGCCATAATCCTATATTAACGTATCGTTAAAACTGAAAATGATGAGCATGTGATTAAAATGGAAAGCAATACCTCTTTAAGAGTCGTGCATTGTTATTTACATGTATGGATGCATGTATGGACAATTCTTGATACATTAAACAATTGCTTGCACAATTTCCCCCCTGCCATGTAACCAAATGATAGCATGTACCATGCAAAATGAACTTGTTTGCAGCAGATAGGTTGCAAACCTAATTCTATGGAAAGATGTGCTTGAAGTACAGTTTAAAAGTTTTTAATTTTTTTTTTCCAAAAATCTGGCCTTGTTAGTGAGTTTCAAATTAGAAAAGAAAAAACTGACAGCAGCCCCAAAAAACTGTCCTGCTCTTATTATACTCAGAACTAATATGATGATCATCAAAAAAACCCTGAGGGCACAATTAATTTCTGCGTGACATGGAACAGTAAAACTCAAGGACGTTACCTTATACTGTGTGTCCTGTGATATTCTGAAAATGAAGGGACTCAATGGTGTAGAACAAAAGTCAAGCTGTTGAAATCAAGAACTAGTTTCCTTTCACAGAAAAAAGATCAGAAAGTAAAATTTGACATAACTTTTAATAAGTCTGTTAGGGTTTTTTGCATCAGAAAAATAAATTGCTTCAAAGTATACAACAAATGATATAGATGGACTCTTGTGATAAATAAAATCAGCTACATATAAAGCTGGACATAAGCAGCAAATAAAATGAAAGGTCAAATAAAAGGCTTGAAGCAAACAAACTGCTTACTAGTGGCGCAAAAAGATCATGGAAAGAATGAAACTACTGTTCAGTAGTAAAGCCAATGCCATCATACCAAGAATATCAATGCGCTGGAGACCTTTAACAGTGAACAGATGTCAAAAGCAAGAGAGGAATAAGCACAAAGTTTAGGGAGAAAGAAGAGCAAGAGGGATAGACAGAATGATGCTTTCAAATTGGCTGGAAACAGTAGATTCAAAACTTAAAACATACTAAACTATAATGTTAACATACTGTCAAACTTGAAAGATGTATTGAGAGACTTTTTTTCTAGGCTAGGTCTCAAATCCAGTATTCAGAATTCATTTCAGTTAGATGACTAAGGCAACGTAAGAAATATTAAAACAAAAGAGGCAGTGCAAACATTTTTAAGAAAAAGATTAGCACAAAATGAGACCCTCAAAAGAAGAAAAAATCATCTGAAGAAAAAAAAAGTCACCAGCACCCCCCCCAACCCAAAAGGACCCTCGCCCCACAGCAGCCTGGAGCCAGTAACAGCAAGTGTGACATCCTACACTTCAGCAGGAATGATTCATTGCACTGATACAGGCAAGGAAGTTAAGTTGGAGGCATAGATAGATACGGATAACTAGAGAGAGTGAGAGAGGTAGGTAGATACAGGGATAGAGATACATATCCAATGACGATATAGAGAAAAGATCTTTTCATCCAGAAAAGATGAAAAGTTTGCACAGTTAAACTCTACTGTAGATTACTTTATGGATAGCCGTAAAAAAACTCTGAGTGTAACAGGTTCCAAGAGCCACTTCATTTCACACCTACCAGGAATATTTTAGGTAGGTGCAATTCCCACTGGAATTGCAAGGAAGTCTAGGAACTGGCAGGATCTTTCAAATCTGTTCTAATCTGTGCCTGGGCAGTTGTTTCAGGGGTGGGATTAGGTGTTGTGTTCAGCTCCAGATGTCCAGACAGATAGAGATGTCTTGTCTAAGAAATACTGGGGATAATGAATTTGGGCATAAATGTGAAGATGTAAGTTACGGGTTTGCAATAATATCTTCTATAATGCTTAGTGCAAACCGTCCTGGTAACGTTAGCAAGCTTTAGTAAGTACAGATAGTGACACCATTTGCTACGTAACAATGCTAAAAAAAAGAAGCAGTTACTCTTCAACATGCATACAAGGAGTCTTCTTAATGCAATTAAACCAGTGTGATCCAGAAGGTCTCTGCTTTCTTTTCTGCTTTCATGTAGAGTTGACTAAACCTCTTGTAGCAAAGGAGCAAAAGTGAAGCCTATAAAGGTTTTTTAAAAGTTGTACACTGTTCAAATCAGATTATCCTGGAATAAGCATCCGTTGCTATTCAGGTCTTTCTGTGAATCCCCAGGCTGCAAACTCTGAATATATGTTCTGATATTTAGTAAACCATGAAAAAAGCATGTAAGTCGCCGCTGAAAGGACAACTCTTCTCTCCATCTGTATCAGCACTGACTGGCAGCATTGGCTCCTGTGTCTCCTCGCCCAGCTCTGCATCCTCAAGGGTGTCATGGGTCAATAAACCAGGAGAGGGCACCTCTTGCCAAACATCCACTGCTTTATTCTCGGGTTGTATAAAATCATAAAACATCATTACTAACTGAAAGCATTACAGTTTCCACTGGCAAGCAAACGAACCCTTTATTTACATCGCAGGCCAATTTTAAAAGCAAGAATAGTTTAATCATGAAATCCTTAAATCTCCTGCTAGACCAGGCCAAATGCTATAAACCATAAAAGCTAAAAATGGTTGAGAATAACAGAGGCTTTTCTTTTCTGTAGAACTGATCATTATAAGGTGAATTCTTTTTCTGACGTCCTTGCTTCTAGCAATTCAGAAAAAGACTCGGAAAATTAACAAGAAAATAGTACCCCATCTGCTCATCGTAGAACAGCAGCAGCTTTTCACTTTGAGAAACTCTACCAGTCTCTTGCTAACAGCTATCAAATTGAATTCATCTTTTGCCTTAACCCAGTTCAGTCACTGTCTGTCCCCAGGGCCCATTCAGGCTGTTTAATAACGCTGCCTGTTCACTGACCGTTCTGCTGTCTGCACTCCTCTGTTTCTTCTACATCTTCAAATTTCCTCTCCGTTACCCTAAATTGGCTGAAGATACGCAACATTTCCTGCACTGCAGTTTCGAACATACTTGGAAAACCGATTACCACGTTTCCTCATTTGGAAGTTGCTGTCAAAGACATTCCTTGGGGGGAGAAAAAAAGAAAAAAAAGTCTTTATTGATAGCATGGCTGAGACCAGCATCCACTTTTTTTAAAGAAAACTTTTACAGACAGTATAGATTTATCGCAGCATTCCTGCACTTTTCTTGCTCAGCTGCTTTCTTAGCTCTTTTGGTGCCATCTGTACATACAGCACACCCTTCTCGAAGCTTGCAAAGGCATCCAGCTCACGGCACATAGTTTAAAGCAAGTTCTCACGGGTAACTTGATGAATTTTTAAAAAAGATCTTTTGTTAAAAACAAAATAAACAACTCCTCTTCCTCCACCCCTCAGTGAAAGGGCCAAAGTCTTCATGGGCAGGTGTGTGGGCTGGGACACCCCAGCTCTACCTGCGCGTAGAGCGACTTTACTGAGGTCTCCTGACACATGAAATACTGTAGGTCCAGCACTGAGATCTTTGACATCCCCATTATCTACTGTTACTCCTCCTGCAGCTTCTTATCAATTGTCCTTTATAGTAATTTCAGTCTCCTCAGGCTTGCTTTTTACCTTGCCAGTTGCAGAGCTCTTCCAGCTGCTGCTGAAGCTGCAGCAGATCAAGGTTTTGAAATCGCACGGGTGAACGTAAGCAGACATCTTGGCTATCATACTTGGTAGCTAGTCAAAGAAATATAAATTATATTTAGTTGCTAGATTTTTACTTGAGATGGCCTTATATTTAAGTGTCTTTAGTTGCAGGAGTATTATCACATCTTTTAGTAGGGACACAATCGAGTCTAAGCTTCAGGGATAAACGAAACCCAGATTTTGAGGCAAATTCTGCTTAAGCTTGGCTTTTTTTTTCCTAACCAGGAATATGTAGAAATTCAGCCAAATGGCTAAGGCTCTAAAATGTGATCCATAGAGACTTTCTATTCTGGCTTTCTAACAGTACGTAAGACCTATTTTAGAGCAATTCCCAAGATGAAAGGAAGAACACGTGGGCTGTCCTCCTTGTCTCACAATCTGTGCTTTCAGCAGCTGTAACCTCCCTACGTGCGGACAGGGAGGGAGAAAGGAGATTTTTGCATTTTATTGGCATGGCAAAAGGGATCTCTCCAACATCTGGCGCGGTTGACCCTGGGACACAAAGGAAACCATTTCTTATTGTAAAAATAATGGTAGATAAGAATTTTGACAAGAATAAATCTGGCAACCACAAGGCTCAACATATGAGTAAACCCCCCAAAAGAGTTTTGGATTAGCTTTAAAATTGTTGCGAACTCTGCTAATTCCAGGTGCTGCTGGAAGTGTTTGGGCTGGCGCTCCTCTCCCAGCAGCTTAAAGCTTTTGGGACACTTAAATAAACCTGCCAGAGCAGTAAATAAATGAGCAACAATTCAAAAAAGCCCCCAGGCCCAGCATGTGCCTGGGTACGTCCCCTTCGGTAGCAGGGCTGGGGAAGAGGGGCTGTGGCAGAGAGACGGTCAGCGCATGGAAGGCATCAATTCGGAGAAGGCTTTCCGGGATTTTGTGGTCTGGCTGCTGCCTGCTGGCCCAGGAGTGCCCCAGGCTCGCTGAGCACACAGGCACGGGTGTGGAGAGCGCAGCAGGGGAGGGAGGCTGAGGGCAGTTAGTAGTGATTTTTCCATGGAAAGCAAATAGCTAGTAATTCCTCTGAATTACCATCATGATGTAATTGGCAATTTCAGCTACTTCTTACTTCATTCAGGGCAACTCCCTAGCGCATCGTGTTTTCTCAAAGGATAGCTTCTATCAGTTTTAACTACATTGTAAATTAATAGGTAAAATACATTTCTGCTGACCAGAAAGGCTGTATTTTCCAATTAATTCAAGCATAATGAGATTCACATATAAAATCCGGGTTTGAAAATTAATATTTTCATTGCCATGACCCTCAGAGAACTATGACTGGGACTCCATCAGGCTGCACACCGCATAACTGTGCGGATCATAAGTTACTTGAGGCACAGGCTGCCAAAATACACAAGTCGCTGTGATAAGCAGAAAGCGTACTGACAAGGGCAGTGCTGGAGGCAGAACTGCGCTCTGCCTGCAGGGAATATCCTGTTTGCAAATAGAAATCTTCAATTTTTGTTCTGGATGAACTGTACAATATAGTCAACCAACAGTCACAGTACTCGCTGGATATTCTAGAGCATACAGGTGAACTTGTGTGAGTGAAAACCATTCTTTGAGCGGGATCCTTGAGAATTTAGTAGTCATATGTCAGGCTTTCTTGAGATTTTTTGACACGCTCAGTGATGCTTTGGATTTGTTTACAATTCGTAAGCTGGTCAAAACTTTCCTTTTTAAGAAGAGAAAATCACCCAACAAAAGTTCCCTTAAATAAGTTAAAGTACACTTCAGTAATTTAGGTTAACATGGAGTAAGGATGCTGTACTGGTCCTCAAGTCAAGCATTACAGAACTTGTCACGTCAGCAAGAAGAAATCCCAGCATCTTAAATGATGCAGCTGCAGTACAGGGCTCCAACGACCATGGCTTCATCCTGCAGTGCCACCAGGAGGAAAACAACAAAATGCCTCTATAAAACAAACATAGCAAGACATCAACAGGTTTTTACAAATCATATTGAAGTAACAACTTCCAAAACTCAGCTCAGCAGCAGTAGCTGGTTGAGGACTTTTTAAATCACCTCTTAATTCATCTCAAAATTACATTTTCTACTGGCCACCGTAGCTACCTCATATTCCTCAGTCTCTTTGACAAATTTATAAGTTGTCTTATGACTGATGTTTAAACTGGACATTGTGGAAACAGGATGTTGGGCAAAACAGATACTCAGCATTGCAGGGACAAGTCTTACACGGTATCTACCCTGAAGCAGGAACACGGCTATAAAAAGGGCCCTTACACACACTGTACTGTAGTGTGAAAGCCAAAGAGCAACATACCCCATAATCATCTCATGGATCCCCTTGCAGCACCCCACTTCATCTATAGCCATTGCAATACTGCTGTATCTAGCGAATGTACGTCTGGCAATAAAGGTCAAGCCTAGGAGCGCTTTCTGGAAGCGCCCAGGGAAGTCAGGGCTCAGTGTAGTAGCAGCCGTAGTAAATGAGAGTCCCTGGCCCCAAGCGGTATCTCCAGTACAAAGCCAGGTGGAGAACGTGTCTTGGTGGAAATGAAGCTATTACACAGAAGCAGCCTTTACTCTCTGCCAGATTACTCATCCCGGTGATCTGAGTTGAAGGGCTCCAGAGCTCGTGAGCTGGTCTGCAGCGAGGTGCAGGAGGTCTGAGACAGGAGAAAAGACTGGTCTCTGCTTTTCGATGGTGCCTCGATGCGCCCAGCATGACCCCTCCTGGATACAACCTGGGATACAAGCTGAACTACCTTCCTACCCCCCCAGTCAGCTCAAACTAGCAATGCCCCAATGCACCCGTTCTCTGTAAAGCTTTCTCAGCCCTGAGAACAAGGCTTCATTCTGGGAACGTCATTTCACCAAATTCCTTTTTTTTTTTTTTTAATTGGTATACTTTGCACAGGGAAATATTTGTACTTTTATGTATCTTACACTGTTTTCTGTAGCATCCTGTTCTGTAACGAGAGCCCCTTCCAGCTTTCAAAAGAGCAGCATCTATTAATCAAAGAGCAGCAATGGGAGAGAGCAGCATTAACATCGGACCTGGAAGTCATTTGTGATGTAAAACTCATTCCAACCATCGCATCAGGATCATTCTTACTCTTAGGTGTATGTTGACCTTTCACACTCACGTCATGCTAGCAGCACACCTTGGTTTCCATCTCCACCTGCTCTCAGGCACTCTACTTGCCAGCTGGTTATCATAGGGTGGCAAGCTTTTGTTTGGACATTTCCTCCTGTGGGTCTTGGTGTAAAGTTTTTGGATACTGGGTGTGTTTCTTTAACTGTGCTTTCTTTAACCAGCTTGCTTCCTCCTCTAACACGGAACAGATGTATTTGTGAAAGAGCAGTGAAACGCTAAATATCAGCATAATGCTGAACTGAACATCGAGGGAAAGTGTTTCCTGCCTTGTTGCGTTTGTTTCCTGTTCTTTATGTATTTCCTTTTTAAGAATTACAACAAGTAATTCTTAAGCACTGGGCTTAAGTTTGGCACAGGTGCTGCAGGCAGCGCAGGCTCCCCTTTATTACTTCCACATGGGAAAAACTGTTTTGGATCCTGTTCTCACATTGCCGATAATCATTTTTTATGGCGCTTTTAATAGCAACTACCTGCCGGCTACCAGAGACTAGAAGCTTTTGTAACAGAGAAAGGAATGGCGCCAATACCAGAGTTACCCTTCTAGCTCTGCATACCAAGGAAACGTGATCTCCGAGTTCAGCAAGGAATAGGCACAACCGTTGTACAGGAACAAAGAGAGAAGGGAACCTTTACACTGATAAAACCCGTTGTGCATTAACCAGGATACAACGCTGGAAGGAGGGCAAACTCAACCTATAGTTAGTCACTTATATGATGCAGCAGAACAGTCCCTTCCCCACGTGATGGAAACAGTACACATTAGCATTGAGACGAAACAAAATAGTCTAACCACCCTTCTATAAAGTGGGACATAAAAGAGGTGTTTTGTGTAGTACTGTTCAGAACGATAAGCAGAACTTCCACAATACCGCCGTTCCTCTGGAAGGAAAGGGAGAAGGTGAAAACGCATGAAGGATGAGATGGGCATGACAGAGCCCTGCCGGCAGTCAGGCAGGGGCTCTCCGGGCTGTGGAAGGGAGCTGACTGCAAAGCAGCAAGCAGGGACCAGCCGGACCTGGAGGAGCTGAAGGGAAAACATGCAGGTGCCAAAACATCTCCCTGCAAAGCTGACAAAACATTTTAAGGTTGTAGGATAACTCGGGTAGGAAAAGACCACAGAAGTCATCTAGTCCATGCAGGATTCCCGTTCAAAGGAGGGTCAACTACAAGGTCGGATTGGGTTACTCAAGCCTCTACACTCCTGCACACAGGCAAATATCTTACAGAAGTGAGCCTCATCCTCAAACCTGACCATCTTAGAATCGTAGAATCATTAAAGTTGGAAAAGACCTCTAAGATCATCGAGTCCAACCGTCAACGCAACACCACCATGCCCACTAAACCATGTCCCTAAGCGCCTCATCTACACGTCTTTTAAATACCTCCAGGGATGGGGACTCATCTTGAAGAGCCCAAAGCTCCTGAGGGCAGTCAGAGCAGTTGGATGGAAAAGCTTGGGCAGGTATTGAATAGAGCAGGTGCTGCCCGGCAGCAGAAGTACGAAGCATTGCAGCTGCACATGGAAAACCCATTGCGAAGGTGTTCCCTTGATAAGATGCTCCAGCTGAAACAGATGTTGGAGTTCAGCAATCCAGGCAGCAGCGTAATACTAAAGTGTAAAATCAAAAGGGTTTGTCCTCTCTTCAGTCACATTAGAATGTCTCTACTACTACTGATTGACAGATCAGCATGGGACATCCGCGTTCCTCATACTAGCATTTTCTTTCCTTACGCTCATCTTAGAGGTGCTACCTCTACAGTACACAATTATATGTTTAGAAGTCAAAATACTAGGGGGTCCAGCTGAATGTATGTAATTAACCTTTGTCTAATTGCAAAAGCCATAGTTCCAGCCAACATTTTTGGTTCATTTATATGCTGCAATAGTTTTCTCACTCTCTCCTGGGCCCAGACATCTAGCCCACAAATATATTTAGCTAATAGGACACAGCAAACATGTCGTCTTCCAACCATGCTTTCATTTTTTTCATGCTGTTAAACATTTGTAACAGTTTCCTCATTTTACAGTGATATCAGGAGTAAAATTCCCAGATGCTACACCTAAGAGTAACTCACGCTCCCTCCACTTCTTTAAGGCTTATGAGGACGGAGCGTTCAGGGTGGCAGCTTGCCACCAGTACATACAGATCTTTTAAAAAGCGTTGCTGAAAATATACATGAAATCCACAACTTGGACTCCCCAAAAAAACAGTCGGCAATACTGAAACTCCTTGCTGCAGGACTGATCAGTATGGCAAAGACCAGAGCAAACCAGAGAGCCACCACACATCTATAAGGTATCGGTTTTCAGTCAGTATCACTGAAAGCTCCTTGAACAAGAAGTGCTGGCCAAAGCGTGGACTGGCATAACTGCATTTACAGTGGGATTTTTCTGCAATTACAATAGGATTATATAAGATAATAAAGGGTCTGTGAACCTAACTCAGTCTCCTGGAGAAAGTATTAGCAGTTGTACAGTGACTAATGAGACCCAAATGCTACTTTTGTAATGATGGTTTTAAAGTGAGAAGATACAGCTGCTGCATGAGACTTCTCCCACTGGGATTGGTGTGAATTTGTGGACATTCAGATCTATGTTTGGTAAGACAACTTCTGCATTTAGACATCAAGAAGCTCACCTAAAATGAAAACATGGCCAATGCATTTTGAGAAATACTCACTTGAATGAGTCTGAACAAGATGCATGAAATGCAGCTTTGGAAGGGGACAAAGAGAAAGCTCAAAGCCCAACCTAGCTGACAAGGAAATACTTTAAAAGCAGGATGCTGATGATTAGACTGACAAATGATGTTCTAATCTGGGTAAACAGACACCGCCTGTTCTCTGTCAATATTACACCACTTTTTAGCAAATAGGAACAAAGATTTCATTGTTCACGTTGAAGCACTGCCAGCTCCTGAACAGGAGACTTTGCTTTTCTAAATGGTGTTTGAAAATTGGTTTTAGACATGATTACCCTACCTGTCCTTGAAACACTAATCACGTTTCAGCTACAATTTCAACAGAATCCACAGCAGAATACGTGAAACCTGCTGTTTTCAATGGTATGTGTTCGAACTCCTGGTGCTGGTGAAGCACTCTTCCGTGCTGGGAAAATTTCAGACCCTCAGGTGTGACTTTCATACGATTTGTGCTTAATCCCTGCAGGGTGTTCACCTGGGCTATAAATCCAAGAAGGGTATGGACTCCAGTTTACAGCCACCTCCTCCACTTGTGATAGAGAACAGACATTTAACAATGTTGTCATACTCCCAAATTTAGGAGAACTAGGAGTTTGGAGACAAAATTAATTTAAAAAAATCAATTACAGAGACATCTAGTTGTTTTGATTTCTACCAAGTACTCGGGATTTGGCCCTAAGTGAACGTTTGTCTTAAATGTTATGCTCTCCATCTCCAGGGGCAGGGAGCAGGAAGACAACACTTAACAGCACAACATTCGGGTGATTCCTAGTTAAGAATTCATGTGGGACGGTGAAAGGAAAAAAATCATAGTCCAAGGTTTTAAAGGTACAGGGTACTAACGCACATTAATTTCGAAGTCTTTTTGCTAGGTTCTTAGACAGAGGAGGAAGAGTCAAGATCTTGACTACCTGAGACCATGCAGGATCCAGAGCTGCGGGGGAACACTGAAAACTCAGGGTGGAACCAGGAAGGAGCAGCAGCAGCAGGCGGCTGATCCGGTTCTTCAGGTGACTGAAGTTATGACAAAGCTCCTTTCCTTGCAGTGGATTAGGATTTTATCCTAGGAGGGGAAAGAAATCAGAGGGCGCAAGGAGTTGCTGGAAGCCAGCTTAGAAATTCAAAGAAACAAACCGAGACTTCAAGATGCCAAAGTGATGGGTTCACATGCGCCATAGTTTGGTTTTGTACTGCTGCAAACTTACGTACCTCCTTAAGCAAAGGTTTAGAGTTTAAATGGAAGGAAATAAGCAAGCTGCTCACATCAACTTTCTCTTTAACAAACGTTCCTGTGGAACTCCCATCTCTATTCAGATCTAAATTCAAAATTCCATTGCCACTCAGCTTTGCAAGAGACTGTTCACCTCTTTGTGCAAAAGTAAAGAATAAGATCGAGACTGTAGCAACACTTAGCGGACAGTTGGAAAATCCATGTTCCTTTTAGAAGAACGTTGCTACAAAGAATTCCCTCTTCTCTAAGGAAAACATTTTTCATGCTACTTTAGCACAACTGGCTGCTAGAGTTTGGAGCCAGTCCACCCGTCCATCCTACCAGAGCGGGAAGTATCTTAAGCATCAAATGATAAAACATAGTTCCAACTCTCGCTTCAGTAGTGCCTCGTTTAGCCTGATTTTAAAGCATGCTGTAAGTTAGTAACTTTACTGAAGGCAGCGTACCATTTCACATACAGACCTGAAGGGAGCTGCAGCCACTTGGGAGTGTGAAAATGACGGCGATCCGTCTGGTATCACGTACTCCTCAAAAAAGCACTTTGCAGAGCAGAAGGTGAAACTATTGACAGGAAAAGGAAAGAAAAAAGGGGGGAGGGGGAGGATGGGAATCTGTTTAAAAGACAAATCACGCCTCCCAAGAAGGTAACACCTTGAATATGCAAAAGAATTGACACTTTCTCATCCCAGGAGCTGTCCCACACATCAGAGAAGCCCCAAGTAGAACTGGGACACCGGGGTATGAAGCCTCCAGTGCAGACTCCGGCACCCGAGGCTTCAACCTACCCTAGATAAAACAAAGCTTACAGAAAGGCATTTTTGGGGGAGGAAGGAAAGAAGGGACTGTATTTCATGGCTTGTAGTTTCACCACCGTAAGAGGAGCATTACACACAATGGAACAGGGGGCTGAGGGAGTCTGGAAAGAAGAGTTAAAATTAAAACCTGTGGGTCACAGCTCAAAACCACATCAGATCCGAATTCCAGTGCTAACAAAAGCATACTTAGAAGTAGTGTCCCTGCCACATTTTGTTGACTAACCAGCATTGAGGGCACCTCTACAATTTATTTTTATTGGCATTTCAAGCAGTCTTGCAGGAATATATATATTAGAAAGCTGAAAAAATGGAGAGCTCAGGCTACATTTCTGAATTAAAGAGCCACTTTTCCAAATACTTTGCCAAATACCACCCTGACACCTAGAAGTGTGATCCCACGATCCAGCTGTTTTCCCATCTATGTTAAATTACTTTACATGTGGAACAATGAAAACGTTCACTGCAGGGCTCCGATTTTCTCACTTATTCCTCATAACAGTTGTCAGAACAAGCCCCTCACTGCCAAGTTTCTGGAACCCACAGAAGGGCCTCGTTAAGGTGAAACATTGTCAAAAAGGAGGAAAGACTGCTAAACGTTTTGCAGGGAGAGCTGGAACCAGCAATACGCAGGCTTATCTTCCCCACAGCTTAGAACAACCTTCGCAGTCCCAGGGTGCAAGATACTTAGATTTCCTTTTAGTTCACACTAGTGCAGAGAGAACCCCAGGAAAATTCCCTCGAGCCAGTGAAGCTTTCTGCAAGTGAGCAGGTTAGGAGAGCTTAGGAGAGCTTACCTTCATTGAATGACATTTCGCTTGTGTCTACAACTTCTGGTCATCAAATACGCAGAGTCTGTTACGAATTCGAAGAGCAAGCAACGCGAAACCACACTTGCAAAACAGGTTTCCTCCAGCGTGGTAGCTGTAGTTTTTGTTCTGCTCCAGTACTCGCATCGCCCCGCAATTTGCTGGATCCAGTTTGATCCTGACAACTGGAAGTTACAGTAGCATCACATAGGAGCATAACCTACACCTGAAACTTCCGAGAGGAGCTTCTATCATCTGTTCAATTGGCTGGTGTTCCTTAGCTAAAATACTCTTAGCTTTTGAGCAGTTAAATTGTTGTCACGCACGTCCTGCACTTTGCAGGCATGCTTGCACCCCAGTCAAAAGCAATGAAATGGTTAATTAATCCAGGTTAATAGTACTAGCAGAGTCTGCTACAGTACTTAAGGTAAGGAAACACAGCTGTACCGTGCTTGTGCCTACCATGTCCAACAACCAACATTTCGCACGGGAAGACACTTCCCATCCGCATAAGTGGAATATTCTTTACTGCTGAATATTATTCTGCATGAATAGCAGAAAGCTAGGTTAGAAAGCACATTTAAATCTTAACTGGTTTTGGGTTTTTTTCGGAAGTAAGAGAGTCACTGAAAGAATAAATCCTTTTAAAAAAAAGGTGGTTAATTTTGAACAGTTTTGCTTTATCTTTGAGGTATCAGCTATAGCCAGTTCACTCAGGGCTCTGTAACAAGGTGGCGACACTGAAAAATCAGGACAATGCAGAAACAACAGCCTGCTTATGTGAATCTAGCACTAGCGCTTATGATTAATGTTACACTTAAAACCCCATCTTTGTTTTCAAGGTAGCTTGCTATTTGTTAATAGCATAAATATAATAACAGAAAACATAGCGAGGTGAGAAGCTTTTTGACTTCCCTGTACCCACGCAAGAAAAAAAAAGTAAGAATGTTTTTATTAGACTAAATTGTGCTGCTATGCTACACTACCAGCATACAAGAGGGGTAAATGACGACAGACGTGCACTGTGTATGAGATAACTTACTTTATTTATTCAATTCTCAACTTAATTTTGATGCTAAAAATTGGTCAAAGGCACTTCAAAGAAGGTACTTAAGAAACAAATCCTTATGGTGATCAGTCCAGACAAGTCACCAACTTATACCTGCCATTAGGGACACGACTACCTATAATTGCAAAGTGAAACATTCACAGGTTTTAAGTGGAGCATACTGTCCAGCAGCAATATTCAATTCTTTTAGAGCATTAATAACATTTGTGGAATATTTTAAATACAATATGGTAAAACAAAGCAAATCACACTTTTGGAGTTCCACAGAAGTTTTTCTTGACAGAAGAAGGACAAAATTGCCTTTCCAAGTGGTCCTGTGTTGAGGGATCCATTTTCACCTCTGCGTGCACTATCAACATCAGTAGCAGGTACATCAGAGAAATAACCCCCACTTTTCTATCGTACAAAGATAAAACACCCTGCTCAGATAGAAAACTGTTTATAAGAGGTCTATCAGCTACTCACTAAAATTTATACTTCTGGAAGTGCAACAGAACAAATGGCAACATGTGAAGAAAAAGCGATTTTTAATGTATACTCCCACCAAAGCAAAACAAAGAAAGTGTCCTTAAAGGTAAAAGGTACTGGGGAAAAAGCTTCCGCAAAATGAGAGATGGTGCTAACATCACCAGCATGTAACCTCTTCAGTAAGACCAATATAGACTGCAAAAATTAATTGGAAATGAAAGAAGATTAAAATTGGTCTTTTTTCTGCAAACAAAGATTAATACTAGCTCTGATTAAGAACAGTGATCGGAAGGTAGCTTCGTGGCATTCTCATTCCTTCTGAACTAAAAAACACTTAACGCAAGGTTAAAATGTTACACTAAGTGACATTCCCACATCCAAGTGCAAACAACTGCTGCCTAGAAATTTCAAGAAAACTAGTTCAAAATTTTTAGACGGGTCATTTAAATCGCTACGGTGCCAATGGAAGCTTTTATGTTTCATAAAATTAAGAAACCTCTTTTAGAAACAAAACAAAACAAAAATCACAGAGCAATAATCGGTACAGCTTAAGAGAGCCTATGTTGCTGTGCTTCAGCAAGGTCTATCCACCCAAAATACAGTAGCCTCCTTCGGCTGCAAATACTCAAACTCAATAAATACCTCCTCAAAGCACAAAGACCTGAGAGTGAAATAACAAACTACTAATAGTAGTGTAATGTTGTACCTGAAAATGATACTAACTGTTCACATTCCAACCTTGTCTACTGAAGCTTTTGAAGGGAGTGAGATACAAACCAATTATTTCAGAGGTATCAGCTCATTGTTATGGCAATACAATTCTACAGAGAACAGTAGTCCTCTGTTATAATCACAGAATGTAAAAACCGGTACTTTTCTAGCCTGTCTGGAAGGAAAAAAAATACTTTGCAGTGCTGTTAGAAAGGCAAAAGAAATAGATTCAAAGGCCTAAGAGCAAGGACACTTTAAAACAAAGCAAGAATGATGCTTGAAGAAAAGGCTACTCTTGTTTCTCCAGATAGGCCACCTATTTATCACAAGGTAGTACGTTCTTAGCCTTATTCCCCCCAAGAAATGGAACTTGTTCCTTTATTTCTCCATTCCCTCTGAGGTCCTGCATGTTTTGTGGAAAGGGACATTCCTGCCCCACTCTGCTAAACCCCCAAGCCACAGCTGGGCAGCAGACAAGAATTAGAACTGCTGCTGAGAAAAGGCTTCACCCTGAGCTCAGCAGTGGCTGGTTTGACTTGCCACCTCAGCAACCAACCCATGTGGAGCTCAAACATCTCACTGCCTGCTTCCTCTTGTCCACCTCAGACTTATGCATGATGAAATTGAAAGCCCAAAGACAGGTAGTCAGGATAGTAAGGAACGTGAAGAGGAAATGATGTTACTTCACAGGGCAGCGCAGGGCAAACAGGACACAAATCTGCAGAAAATATGCAAGAATAGTTCTGCCTGTTGTAGAAGAAAATCTTTAAATCCCCACAGATGAACTGAGGAAGAAAGCAGTTTCAATGGAACCGTACAGTAGTTCAGTAGATCTTCTACATGCGCTGAATTTACAAAAAGATTAAGTTGGGATCTTGATTTCATTTTATAACTTCCTTAAGTATCCCAGAAAATTTTAATTGCATGTTTGAACAATGCCACTGGAGTTATCAATACCACACAGACGTTCACAATATTATTGGTTTGTGTTGCACATGGGATAAACATTTAGTTCACAGAAGGAAGCACCTCTCAGCATGGTACCATCCATTCTCCTCTGGACAAGCATCCCTCTGACTACAGCAAACTGGAGACTTCTTCCTTTTTTAAACAAATACAGTTATAATTTTCTACTTAAGTCAATTAACATAAAATAAAGCTCACGTCCCTTTCAGTACTTCAGAGTACTTCAGTCTTGCTCATGAAAGACCAACAGATTTAACCCTGCAGGAACTATTCATTTAACTAATACTTGATATATGAATCCAGCCTATATTCAGGCAGAGAAGATGTATGTAATACTTCAACTCCATGAGATATTTCAGTAATTGCCTTCACACTGCAGAGCAATGGTCAGAAAGGAAGTCATGACTCTCTACTGCTGGACAACAGATAGAACCCCAATCTGTACAAGAACTCTCTTTGGAAAAAAAATTCCAGTACTTTATGGTAACATCCTCTTCCAGGAACATCCTGAAGGACAGCGGTAGTAAATAAGGCTGTCTGCTACCAGTATGTGCCCTTTCCAAAACAATGACTGGAGGTAATTAGGTTATGTCCAAATTCATCAATATGATGAAGGTGAAAAGTGATAAAAAGATGAAGAAACTTTTGTTCAAGTGTGGAATAAAGACACACTACAGGTCAAGCTCAACCCCATCCCCCACACTGCTATTCACTCAATTTGAAAAAGAGAAAAACAGAAAGTTTTACGTTAACTATATAAAACATAGGCTTAGCCTCTGAAAATTTTTCAGGAATTAAAACACCTATTTTGTCCCACACCAAGGAAGTGTTTTCAGTTAGGAGGCTGAGATACTCATAAGGTAGCGAAGAAAGTTAATGCACTTTGAAAGATTCCTGCATTCAGCCTACCTTACCCAAATAACTATATACTTCATCTTCAAAAGGAGTGAAATAAGGATCATTTAACACTTTGTTCCAAAAAAGGTAACAAGAAGCAGATACAGAAGAAATTTTAAAAATGGAGGGGAAAAAAAACGTTCAGAAAAGTGAAATTAAGTACTTTAACCAAATAAACTAGATGTGTAGGGAAGCAGTCAAATCGGCTTTGCTGCAGTTTTAAAATAGGACTTGTTTGTATCTGTAAAATTCTAATGAATCCCACAATCTCAAAGTACAGTGACGTGAAAATTAAATGGAAACAAACTAATTATAATACTGGCTGAAATCAAGTTGTTATAATGCTACTGTAACTTTGCTAAGATACTATTCTTTCTGGTTTACATGGAAGGTGTGATGGAAGAGAGACTTTATTTCAAAAAGCTTCTACCTTATCTTATGCTGAGAAATCCTGAGATGAATTTTTATATCCATTCAACCAATAGGATAAGTTAATAAAAAAAAAAGCCACAGGCAAACATGTAAGCAGCTTGCATCACCTCAGCAATTTAAACAATAGTAACTATTTCTGGGTTTCTCCCTAAAACAGTAGTGATCCAACTTCGTATTGTTTTGTGCAATAGAGACTTAAAATTTTTTAAAATATGTCACAGCAGTGAATTCCATTTCTGAAACAATTCAGATTAATCTTTTGGGCGGATCTCTGCCTATTCGTAATAACCAGTCTGTTGTTACGGCAAAGCAGATTTGAGACTCTTATTTTCACACCTCTCCCTTCCTTATAGGGCAAGGTACACACAGTAACTTCAAGATACAGAGAATACTAGAGTAAGCCATCATGAAGTATTTGACTGTGCAGCATCCAATCTCTAAAATTAAAATTGACCTAACAGAACATCTGGAAGGAAATAGAGGAGAACAGAAGAAGGAACAGAAATACTCTAACAAGGAATCTTTGAACCCGTCCACTGTTTTTTATACAAACTCTTCCAGATATTAGCACACCAGAACAACCTCCTATTTCACAGATTTAGGGCCCCAAATCTTCATGAGCAGGGCTGCAAGGTCACACTATCCCAAACAGTCAGAGCCAGCACTGGACTGTTGTACACGGACAGCGACAGGAAGTACTGCCAACGTGGTTTTTGAAATAAGAATCGCCATGAGTAATTTTAGTCCACAAGCTTCATGCAGGAGTTTGAGGAGACTCTTATTCATTGTACTGGCTTCTTTTCGTTTTCTTCAAAGTTCACTTAATTCTCAGAAATTTTTTGCTTTAGCTTTTGATTATCCTCCTCTGCTTCATTTTTGCTCTGCTCTTCTGGATTCTTTGCCGAATCAGGATTGTACCGATACAAATACCCATACGGACGGAGATGATAAATCAAATATTCCAAATGATACATAGTCACGGAATCAACATAATGGAATGAAACTGCTAGATCGGAGCAGCATCCGGGACCCTAAAATACAAAACAAAGCAAAATAATGAGCAAGAATTGCAAAGCATGCCCTGGATTAAAGATCCAGGAAGAATTCAAACACATACTTGACTTCATGGTGAGAAATTCACTATCATCAGTCCTTCATATACTTCAAAACTTAATGTTAGCCAAGCAAAACGTATCAGACATCTGCCAAAGCATCTTTCCAAAATAAAGTTGGAGAAAGTCTTTTGCTTCTGTAATCAAGCCAGTGAAAAAACTAGCTGCCCTCATTAATGTCAGAGGTTTTTTTGCTTTTCTGTACTTCTTTTTTTTATGCTGGTGTTTAAACAAAACCAAGAAGCAGCAAGCAGGTCTAAATGCATTGCATTTATATATGAAACAATACATGCTTGTTATTCATGACAGCATCCATCCAGAGTATATACGCCAAACGTGTGCACGCACGCACCTGTGTGTGTGTTCACACATTACACAGTTTGGCAAAATTGTCAGTATCTAACTTCCTACATATAGAAAGCTGTAACAAATAATTTTGGAACTTTTTTTTTTTTTTTTACATTTATTAATTTCATTGACATTATTAAGCATTTTTAAGAGCTAAAGGATCATTGTTAACACATTCGTTACAACTTGTTTTTCCTAGCTCATATTTGGCTTTGAAAGCGCTTTTCTGGAAGATAGTTTGAGGGGGGCTCATCAGGTTTGATTGCAGAGCTGCTATTATTCCATCTCTAACTGGGACTGAGATTCAACATTTAAAGACATTGAAGAGAACAATTATTACATTGAAAGAATACAAGAAATATTCTTTCAATACTTACTAAGTTTGACCAATATAACTTGGTTTTGATACCAGATAAAGTAGTCTCTATCCAAACGCAAATATGATAGGACAGGATCAAATATGCGATTTCCATTATTGATCCTCACCACCACTGTGTCAGTTACAGATGTAACTGTCCACAGCTCAGCCCCCCATGAACTGCAACCATAGCTAAAGCTGCTGCATCCTGACACACTCAATACAGTATCATAGCTGTTTTAAGCTACAGAAATGCTCTAGCTGCTTAATAAAAGTACAAAAATAGATGCTTTACAATGAAAGGAGTCTACTGAAGAGCTAGACTTTTTTTTTTCCCCCAGCTTTACTGTGTAAAAAAATCCCACATCCTATCCTTGATTTTGGCCACTTAGGCTGATCTCAAAGCTTGCTGAAAAATAATACCTTTAAAAGTGAGATTATAATCCTAAAAAAGAAGCCACATCACAGATTACATGATCATTGAAGTTTACAATGCAGAATACCTTCAGATCACTTTAATTTCAAGTAGCGCCCTGCTCCGCCCCTTTTTTTTTCCTCCTTTTTTTTTTTTTTTTTAAACCAGAGATTTCAGATGTGGAATACAAAGGACAATCTGAAGTTCTTGCAGTAAGAATGTTTCAGCTTGTAAATGCTATTTTTGTTGCTACAACAAAAGAATTAAAAAAAATTAACTTTGCCAGCTCTCATGCTTGCCTGTACTTCTACAGAAGGTAGACAAGTTTAATACAACTACATAAGGAAATCTAATCATATTTCCTTGTTTGGGTCTTGCTTTTATTTCACTTCTGGGCAATGTTCATTCTTCTGTAATCTTTTCAATGGAATTCACTTATGTGTACATTTTAACAACCTTCAATAAAAAAAAGTGGGGGCAGGACAGCTACCAGCATTCAAGCCACATAACACTGCACACAGTTATCAGTGATAAGAGAAATATATTGCAGCACTTCTCCATTTGGAAGGAAAAAGACTAGCAGGCAGTACAGTCACGCATACCATTACCCACCAGCCCCTCCAGTAACTTGGGAATCTCCTAGCCAACGTTAACCAAATACGATCATGAGCAAGTCTCAAAATTACTTCTATTTCTACAAGTTTTATGCACAGTTTGCTCTTGGGTAGAAGATAAAGGTGTCTCAGTGCCACCTCCCCTTTCAGTAGGCTTCAGTGTAACTAAGCAATACTGTTTGACCCGGCTCTGTAACAGTCAGCACACACAGCTTGGAATGAACCACGCTGGTCTCGCTTCTCACTGCACACTGGTAGTTGGGTGGCTGGAGAAGAAGCTAGGGACACTGTGTGTGAGATATGAGGGAACAAAACAGAACAATAACTTTGCAAGGAAGGTAGTAGTGGTGACACTAGACAAACGTGTCAAAAAGGTTTCATCATTTTTTGCTGTCCACAGAACATAGCAAAACCGCAATAATAATTTAAGATTCACTAGCTCTTCTGGAACGTTCAGTTCTTAGCATCAACTTCTAGTTGATGACTAGTGTATTTAACACATCTACACACAGGTGTATCACAGGATATCACAACAAAATTTTCTTTTCTAAAATATATTGAGCTGCTATTAAACTGCTAATTCACACATCATACACATTCATACACATCATAAGATACACTTCATAAAATGGGTATCGGGTTCCTAAGGACTTACCTCTACAGCAGGATAATAATTATAATTCCAGTACCAGAACGTTTTTGGTAGGTATCCTATGATTAAGTGATGTTCTGGAACGAAGGGATGAAAGGTTTCTCTACCGCTTGTATCCCTAGAATCTCCTGCTTCCACATTAATGATCTCCATGCATTTTCCTAGTGCTAGGTCTTCAATTGAGGAACTGTGAGAGCATTTGTTCGTTTTAAATGCAGCAACAAATCTCTTCAGAGCTTCTTTGCTCAGAACATATCCCGCTCCTCCACTCATGTAGCCCTGTTTCACATAAGGCTTAAACCTTCTTCCGAAGTATATTGGTTGCTCAGGACTGTATTTTGAAAGAAGCCATCTCAAATTGTCCAATATAACATATGTATCATCATCTGCTTTCATAAACCAATCGGCATCATCAAAATAATGGTCATATACATATTGAAAAGCTTTAATAGTCTTCCAGTACAGTTGGTCCCTGCCTTCTTTGGTTTCTAGGCCCACAGTTGGGAAGTCTTTATTTTCCTCAGAGCTCATAAAAAGTATTTTATTACAACGTTGGGCCCAAGTGGCCTTAACATGCTTGGCTTTCTTTTCTAGATTTTGAGGTCCAGTCATGACCCAACACAGTATTTTCACCTTCTGATACAGTCCCTCTGCAATATTTTTATTCTCATCTAAAAAAAGAGGAAAGTTCCAAAACAATATTAGACTTGATTGCAAAACAAATGTAAGAGCAACCTCCCCCCAGACATTCTGTTTCTAGGTCAGAAAAGACATGCAGAGAGAGAAGAGGCATTTGCTTCCAAATGTACCAGTTAATGAAATTAATGTTAGATTTAGGAAGAAAACAACAAGACTCCCAAAACCAAGAAAATAAAATTCTTAAAGCTACTTCAACTTCACAGGATAAAGGCAAGCGTAAGAGCCATATCAAAATGGGTATCTGCTCAGGGAAGTGTGGCTTTAAAAAAACCTTGGTTTGTGCATAAAAACTGTCCAGAGGCAACTTCTTTATGTTACTGGAGGACTAACGAAAATTAAAAAGCTGAATATTTTTGCCATTCACAATGAACACAACTTAATGATTACAACACAGAAAGGTCAAAAAGCTAATAAGCTCTGTTATATATATTCATGTTAACTAACAAAACCTAATAAATATTTCCAAAATAGCAACATATTTCTGAAGGAAAAGCAGATGGTAAGCCAGAAAGAAAGAGTTTATCACCAAATCAAGTTAAATCTTATTTGTAAAAAAATCAGATTAAATAAGTTAGAATACTATGAAACAGTATCATTGTTGTGCTAAAATGTTGCTATTTGCAGACAATCCAACAGAATAAATAGATACAGTTATTTGAGGAGTGTAATATAATGTTTTCCAAGCTGCCAAAGCATTCATTTCCCTCAAAAAAACATTTTCACTTGATACATACAGAGTGATTTTAACTCATGTAAAAGAATATTCCATGGAGAGTGAGATCTGCATAACTGGTCCTAAAATATTCCTGCTTACGCTTTAGGCAATGACAGATCAGATTTCTTTGTAACAATTTTCTACAATTACATGTGAAACACTCACAAACTTGTCTTACAAAGTTTGTAGTTCAAATACATTTAAATAGCAAATTACTTATTAACATCTTCAGCAAATGCATTACATTGCATTTTTTCCTTATCCAAACTGTCCCAACTCAGACACTATCTGTATTTAGGATTTAGAATGAACTCATTTAATGAGATGCCTGAGTATTCAAAAATTTAAAAGTATGCCTGAAATATTAGAAGGGTCTACCTTCTTTGGAGAAAAAAAAAGAAAATTAAAAAAAAAAAATCAGAGTGCAACAGATTTTCTGGTTTTGATTGCGAACAGCAATTTGTGTTTGGACTGCTGCATAATCAGCTTGCCAAACAATGCCCACAGTGACCCCCCTCTGCCCCTCCACCCCACCCCGATTCCAAGTTTTACTAATCCTGCCAAAAAGTGAATTACTTTTTTTTTTCAGCTTTATCTGAGAGGCTAGGTAAAAAGTTAGCAGTGGTCCAGAATTAGCTTCTTAAAGCTAAAACGCAATTCAGTCACATCTACAATGCTAGCAAATACATCTGCTTAGCAAAACCACCATTTGATGTCAATAGTTCATTTGAGAAGTTCCTGCTCCAAGCAAGTCTGGATACAGAAGCGGGACAAACAATTGGGCTCCAAGGAAAAAAGTCACTACTGTAATAAAAATGCAAACAAAGAAAACCACCATTCAGGAGACCTCAGGAGAACAAAGTTATTTAGATGTAACCTGAACACGGGTAAAGTGAAAGAAAAGGATTCATACAAATTCTTGGCAGTGAAGAAAGCAACATTTTGCAGTGCATGAAAAGGGGGCATATTATACAATTAGTCAGGCGTAACAAAATACCTTTATGCTGTCCAAAGTCTGCATTGAAATTCATTTGTCCTTGCAGCTGATTGTTATCGGTATCTGCTGAGTGTTGACCATGTGGATCATTGTGAAGGATATGAGGCTGGATCTTAACCTGTTCTTCCAGTATAATGCTAAACAGAAGATAGCATACAAAAAATCCTATTGCTGATCCAAAAGTGAAGGTTAGAAGGTTCATCAAAGACTTGGAAGAGGCCATCTCCTGAAGGTAATACACTGTCAAAAACAAATGAAAAATATATTAAGCTTAAAGCCGCTTAACACAGAAATCAAATCTAAAGCTATAGGAAGAAATCAAGGACTAACTCTCTGGAAGTAGAGATCTCAGTTCTAGCTCAGATTCAGCTCCCCTGGACTTGCATGGAAGTTTAAGTACAAGAGCAATGCAAATATGCATATAATACTGTACAACCGTTGATAAATTTACTGCAAAAGACCTACCATATATTCTTTAGCTTAAAATTATAAAGGACAGTCATAAATCACAATAGTGACTGCACATACAAAACCCATTCATTATATTTAATGTATATTTATACAAGAACGTATACATTTAAACTGCAATATCTTCATTATAAAATTGTAATATATGTTCACTTCTTTATTCTCTTCATCCCAAGAAATCTGTGCTTTAAAATGTAATACCTAAGTCTTTTACAAAGCTAAAAGATGATGATCAAAGGCAATCTACAGGTCAAGATACAATACGGTCATGAGATGTACTTAAACTCCAGGAGTAAGTATACGACAGGAATTCTTTAACAGATGTCAAAGCAGATTTTGAAGGGTTATAAAAGTAAATCTACTCTCAAAGTAGGGCAGTTTTTCTTCCACTTTTAGGAAGTACTGAGGGTAGACTTTCAGAAGAAAGAGTAAGACAATATCTGAATTTTCATACAGAAACACCCATTTTTAAAAGGCGTTTGGAGGAAGAGGAGAAGAAAACACATCAGCCCCAGGGCCTCCTCTACACATCAAAACCTTGTATTCCAGTAATAAAAAACCCCTTCACTTCAGCCACACCCTTGCTCCTCAAAAACTAAAGGACTTTGCTGACCGTTTTTATAAAATTAAACAAAACCAGCATCTACGCCTGCATAAAGTGAGCTTTATACATCCGAAACAAGTGTGAATTTTTATATATTAAACACTTCCAAACCAATTCCAGGCTGTTGAGGCCTGAAGTCTTTTCATCTTTGCAAAGGGTTGAGATATTTTCTAATAATTCGTGACTAAACTACAAAAACATTGACTGTTAAATACATACTGGATTCAAGCCAGTGCCTCACAAACAAGTTGATGATGTTCCCTCCATTAGGATCATTCCTAATGTCAATGGGCAGAACGCAGTTTAGTTAGTCAGGGAGCCAAAAAAAGAAAGTTATGGAATGTACAGAGCATCGATGAAAACCATTGATCGCAAAAGAGCTGCAGCCACCAGAACAACTCATTTAGCCTGCACCCACTTCTCTCATCGGCTGTGCAGCATCTACTGGAACAAGACTGTCCCAAGCAAGCTGCATGAATCACTTTGCAGCAACACGCGCTCCAAATACCAGCTTTCTGTCTGTCAGAATGCTCTCCTGAAGGGAAAGCAGAGAGGACAGAAAGCAAGTGTGCATATTGTTAGGCTGGCACTTTCAGAAATTATCAGATTTACTGCACACATGCAGATCTAGATCATTTGAGAGCGAAGCAGCTCTAACATGTGATATGTTTTTCTTTCCACACTGCTAGAAAAAGGAAAGAAAATTGGAAACGCAACTTGAAGCACAAAATAAAAATCAAGAAACTTAAAGGTTGTATCAAATTCACATAATTATAACTGCGGTTGATAAGGAGCTGTAGCTCTTTAATATGAAAAAGCACATTATACAATTTTTTAATCATATGTTGTCTTCCCTCAATTCAGTACTACATCTTGGTGGAGACTAAAGATTGCCTTTAGACATCACATCTTAAAAGTATAAAATTGACTGTATTATCATTTGTGACCCAGCCTTGAAAAAATGATGTGGTTTCCAGCTTTATTTCTATTGTCTTATATGCCACTAACTTGGGAAGAAAACATAAGGACTTAGATCAGGTGCCTTCCACAAAAAAAAAAAAGCAAAACCCCAAAACATTTAAGGAAAAGCCTATACGCACAAGCAGCCTATGACGTTGAAAAGTATCCACTGTACTAAAATTTTTTGTTTTGTTTTCACTTTCTCCATCTATCACCACAAAGTCCCCTCAAAATTTGCAATACACAAAGGGAAAGGGCCAGAATAAAATAAAACAATGCCTTCCTTCAGCATATTAAAAGGGGGGGGGGGGAAATCCATGCATGCACACAACATAGCTACAGCACTTTCTAGAAGAAAAAGTCTCCATTGTTCCACTTTTCAATATTAGATGTCTCTGCCATACAATTTCAGCTACCTGCTCTAACAGCTGTTAAAATTACTCTTGCTTGGGGAGAAAAAAAGAAAATAACTTGAAAATAATTGCTGCTTATTAAACTATGGAATTATGTTAAATTAGATTCTTTAGAAAAAAACTTTAAGTGTATTGGAAATGTTAAATGTAAAAAATGCATTCATCACATTTGGAAATCAGAAGTTGATTTGGCAGTATTCCACAAGCAAAGAAGATTTCTAGGAGCAGGTAGGGACAGATGCTGAAGCTGTACTTCATATTTGATATGAAATGCCTCTAGTTACAGTTTTCAATCTAAAATAATCTGTTCATCGTGCTATCAATTTTATATCAACAGACCGGACCACTATATACATGTGTGTGTATCCATATGTTTAGAAACTCCAACAGTAAACAGGACAGAAATCTTCATTTTTTTATATTATCTTGATATTTGACATAAGTTGAGTCTTTTAACTTGCCAGCAAAAATAACTGAATGCTATAGCATTAGACTAGAACCAGAAAATGTCTAAAAGGAAGGTCAGTTCTTATTATGATAAGCATCCCCACTCAGACTCTTTGTTGACATTCTTTTCTATGCAGGGATTTATTCAGGGGCAAGACATGCAAAACATTTAAGTGTTCAAGGTCAGGTTGGACGGGGCTTTGAGCAACCTGATCTAATGAAAGATGCCCCTGCTCATGGCAGGGAGTTGGGCTAGATGATCTTTAAAGGTCCCTTCCAACCCAAACCAGTCTGTGATGCTATGATTCTATGACATACAGAGAGGGAAAAGGTACGTGCAAAACCTACCAGGTCACTAAAAGATCCCCATTTTTATTTCTATTTCTATTTTTACTTCTCTTGAGTTAAAAAACAGACACTATTTAAAAAACCACCTACAACAAAAGCCTAGGTTTAAATTTAATTTATGCTCCACTGCTCTATTATGGCAGCTTAACCAAATATATCTATTTGGAGGATATATTAAACAAGGATATATTAAACAAATATATCTATTCATGTAGGTAGCCCTATTTACATCAACCAGACCAATAAATGTTTTAAAATTCTACCACAACTTAACACTCATTGTAGATTTGGCTCCAAATTTAAGTTTTATGAGTCAACGATTTCTGCACCTTCAAACTTACAGAAAAAGTATTTTTTCTGTGTTACGGGCTGCTGAACCTGGCAGCCCAATGGAGACAAGGCTGCTGCAACTCCATGTCCCCAGGTCCAGCCAGTGACAAGGCTGAGGATGTATTTCCATACTTGCACATGCAAATATGCATATATACACATGGCTGACCATACAGATCAACACAGCTAAAAACAGTGCTCATGCAAACACAAACATGGTCTGGCCTAATGCTGCTCCTCTCCCTAGCTGACCGGGACAAAAGTCCATTAGTGGGGAATATACACATACATGCAATGTGGATCCCTCCAGTAACTGGCCTCAGACACTCAATCTATCCAGACACCAACCCTGAAACCTCAGCCTCCCCAGAGCCCCACTCCAGTTGCTGATACAGACCTCCTCACCCAGATACACACACACGGCTCCCCACAGGCATACCATGATCCCCCATGGCCTTAGACATTCAGTCCACTCAGTAATTGGCCCTTGGATCATTTTGTCTCCAGTTGCCTCACTCAGAGACACACATGCAAATGAGCCTCCAAAACTACCCCCAGATCTTACAGTCCCTCCAGTAGCTGGCCTGGACCTCCTGGACTCTCATTGCCAAATTTAAGACCCTCTAATCTCACTAGTACCTGTCCCACACTTACAACTGCCGCATAACCTGGCTCCCAAGCCTCTCATCCTACTCACTGGCTAGCCCTGCATGATAACTGGCAACCACACACTGACATACTTGCCAAGACAACACACCTGCACTCCAGTCTTCCCAGTTACTGGCAGTCCAGACACACAAGCCTCTATGACTTATGGTCTCCACTCCGGTTGCTGGCATTTAGACCCTCACTCACTCCACTCTCCAGTTGCTGGCACAGCAGACACAGAGGTCCCTATAACTTATGGTACCACTCCAGCTGCTGGCACTTAGACCTCCGTATGCACGCATGAATATAGCACAGAGTCCCCTCACCCAGGAAAAGTTAGAAATGGAGCTTAATGAGAAAAGAGGACAGGCTGTGGTAGTCTGGCACAGGGCATGGCCAAACATACTGACCAGCCACTTGTTTACAATTGACCAGGCCCTTTATCCCCTTATCCCTCTATTTTCCCATACTTGTTCCTCCTCAAACCATCCTGTTCCCTCCCTTTAGTCCCTCCCCTAAGCATCCCATAATAAGTTTTGTACAGTCTCAAGATGCTCTTCTCCTGCATCCCATAATATGTCCCATATTCTGTAGGCAGTTACCCCCCCTCAATCTTCTAAGCTGTTCCAGAGAGCCCTTCTGTTGACTTATCCTGATGCATGTCACACCTGGGCAATGGGGCTGATGGCTCTCCAGTGACAGAACCGGGGGCTGCCTCCTCTGATGAGATTAATGCCCCACCCCCCCCACCCCCGCTGTGCCTCTGTGTGGTTCTGGTGATGAGCCTTTTAACACATTAATCTAAAACACTGTTCTCACTCTGCTAGCTGTTCCAACAAGGGTTAAGGTCACCTTCCTAAGCCAAAGCAAACTTAGGGAATCCTCATGGAATAGGAATATATGATACTGAAGCTTGCACCATCCCCACCCCTCAAAAAAAAAAAACCCAAACCAAAATTAATTAAAATTAATACTTTTAAACAAACTCAGACCACGTAACTTTTTGAACTTGTTTCCAGAGGAAACACATTCAACAAAAAAACACCCCGATCTGGGATTCTGAAATTTACAGAATGCGGGACATAACTCTAAGATATTTTTGTACATGTTTCATCCCACCATAATCACTTTAAGGTTATGAGAAATAATGAGAATATGGCTAGCCTACACACACAGCTGGCTCTTCTTTGTATCCCTTACTTACGAAGGGAGGGGGAAGCTCTGAGGCCTCAGCATGAAACAGAATGTAAATGTCCATTGACGGCTGCATAATTAGCAATGAAATTGATCTCTACTGCCATGTCCGTAAGAGTTGAGCAACACATCAGAATAATTAAAGTCAAAATGTTGAAAATGTAGTTAGTTGTGCAATGCCCAAGAAAGGTCTTCTGCTCACCAAGTCCCATTATTTCTAGAAGCTTTATACATACATATTCATATGCTTCTAAAATGAAGCTCTATGCAAAACAGTTGTACATCTGCTAATGTTGCCTGCATCAAGGATTACTGTGAACTGCTGCAGTTTCCTATCAACTAAGCATAGATTATATTTTTCATTTTCGAAAGTGTTTTGTTTTTTAAAAAAAATATCTAATGTTACAAGCATTTCTTCGGAGAGGAACTTTTTCCATCAAAAACTCTTGGTTGTTCTATCCAAAAATATAGACAACAAAAGCAAGGTATTTTGGTACAGGTGGACAATAACAGCACTGAAACAAGATGTGTAACAATCCACAGCGCAGGTGAGAGGGAAGAAAGATCTTGGTAATCTCCTCCCTCATTCCAAACGCTGACATCCTCTTTCAGCAACAAGTTACCATCTCCAAAGCATGGCTTTCTAGACCTCTGCTAACCTAGTTCTTACTAAAGGGAACTGCGACGGCAGTCCAGGAAGTCCCCCGCTACAAGGAGCAGAAGGCGGATGGGTGGGGAGCAGCGAGCGATTCCCTCCCCCGCCGCCGAAGGCACCTTGCTCCCTCCAGTGGGTCTCTGAGAGACTCGCTGTCTTCCAAGGAGACCCCTCTTTCGGAGCTTCTCCTTCCCAGGCGGGCGGGCAGCCAGGCACCTGCCGTCCCCGCAACCGCGGCTCCTGCGGGCGCCCTTTTCGCCACCGCCGGGGTGACACGCACCGCCTCGGCCACCTCCTCCCGCCCTGTCACCGCAGGGAGGCACCTTCTGCACCTTCCACGTCGCCTCCCCAAACGGGGCGCTGCTTTCAGGGCCCTGTCCGCCACCCTCCCCCCAGCGACGGCCCGGCCCGGGGCCCGTCGCCGCCGCCGCCGACCCCCCAGCGTCGCTCGCCACGGCAGCCCGCCCGCCCCCTCACCTCGTCGGCCGGCGGGGGCCCGGCGCGCGCTCAGCCGCGCGGCCCGCAGGCAGCCGTTGGCCCCGCGCAGGGGAGGCCGCCGCCAAACCCGCCGCCCCGCGGCGCCGCCGGCAGCACCATCCCGCTGCCCCGCGCTGCGCACCCCCGGAGCCCGGGGGGGCCGGCACCGCCCCGCCGCCTGCTCATTGGGTGGCGAGCGCCGGGGGGCGTGGCCGGCGCCGGCACGCACATTTAACCCTTGCCCGCCGCGCAGGCCCCGCCGCGTGGCAGTTCGCTTGTCCCCTCACGTTCTCTCTCGCGCGCGGGCGGCGCGGGAGGACGGCGGCTCCCCCGCGCGCTCTGTCCCCCGCGTGGGAACGGGAATCCGTCCTTTCTTAAACCCCTCCGCTTGTCCGTCGGGAGCGTGGCCGCGTCGTCGGGCTAGGCCGCGAGTAGAGCCCGCGCCTCCCGTGCGGGGAGAGCGGCGGTGGGTGAAGGCGGGTGCCCCGGGCCGGAGCTGCAGCGTGAGGGCGGGGACGAGCTCGCCTGCCGCGCTTGGTGGCTTGGTTAGGGCTTTGAGGTGCGTGGGTGAAAAAATGGTACAGGGCGGAAAGGGGAGAGCGCGCGAGGGCAAAGGAGAGGCGGGAGGGCGTCACCTCCCCTTGACCACTTAAAGGTTTGTAAGCGGTGAGGTCTTTTGGCGGTGGTGCCTCCTTCTCTGCCTCTGCAGACAGGTTTAGGGCTGAAATGCCCCGGGCAGGGCTGTCCCTCCACCCTTCTATCGCGTTACCTTGCTCTTGTCTGCCCGGTCTTGGCGGAAAGCAGCTGTGTCGTGTGCTCAGGCCGGGCTGCGGAGCTCCGCGGCTTTCCAGCCCCTCATTCCCTTCACTTCAGCCGGTCTGGAGCCTCTGCACTTCCAGAATACCATTAGGCAACTGCAAGGGACGTTGCTAGGTAACCGAACCCTCTGAAATCATTCCTTATCTCCCTGTGCTAATACTGCCTACCTTTTTAACATCTATGACGTTTCTCTCGATATCTTTCCTCATGAAAAATCTGTTAAATATGGAGAGGGATTACAGATTTAAAAGGTGTTTTACATGACAATGTAACCGAAGGATAGTATTTTGCAAACAGTGGGTAGTTAACGGGGCTTTGCAGTTAATAGGTAGAGGTTTTATTTTTTTTTTTTTTTTAAAAGGACTGGGGTGCAGGTATGTGCAAACAAGAACTGGTCCATGCTGAAGGCCACCAGTGTTTCTGCAAATGGAGGTCACTGCACACGCTGCTCTTGATGTCTCACCTTATCTCTTCCCTCCCTATGGTTCTCAGTCCTTCCTCCAGCCTGTCCAGGAGCTCAGTCCAAACCATAGCTTTGCCTCTTCGTGGCTATAGAGCTGTGTGTTCGCTTTCTGCCTCCCCTCTCGCCAAAATTACCCCCGTCAGGGGTGTGCCCTTTCCTCCTCTGTTTTTAGTTATTTTTCTCTGGATGATTGGTCATTCAGGAGATGCTGGCTTTTGTACTGGTTTAAGCAGCTCCCATGTCCCACATGGCTCCAAGTCATAGTTTCTCATTCCTGCCCCATCCCACAGTTTGCTGCCCCCTTGAAATAAAAACTACAAGCAACTTGGTGAATGGTATCTCCTTGAACTAGTTTCATCATAGGAGAAAGCGTAGAAGTGAGGTGAGCACACTTGTAGGGGGAAGTTTGAGTGTTTGACATTAAGAAATTCATCTATAAGTAGCAACAAAGACAATGGAAATTGCAAAGGCTGCTGAAAAAATCGAGGTGTCTGTCTTCTCATTTCCCCCCCCCCCCCTCAATTTTGGTAGGAGTTCTATCCACCCATGTGCAGGGCATGCCTTAAAATTCTGAAATAGATGAAAATGAAGTTTTCAAAATGTCTCATATTACAGATAATGCAGTATGATTGAGTTGAATGTAAGACTTCATTTTGCTTGGCAAACTCTAAAGCCTGGTCTTGCATTATGGGAGTTCTACTGTCAAGGACTGTGGCCCATGTATATTACACACATATATATGTATGCATGAAGTGCTACACCTTTTCATATTGACATGTTCATTGAGCCGTTTCACTCTTTGTTAGGCTAGTTTAAAAGGCAAATTTCAAAGAGAGAAGGTGGAAGGTGCTGTGATTTAACAAAAGTCAATCACGGCTTGCCTGTTAATATTGGTGTACACAGTGTTTGCTTTAACAAATGTGACTGGTTTGGCCACATTGTAATGGCTGTTTAACATTTTAGACATCTACATACCACACATAAGAAGCAGGTTTTTTTTTACTTAGGGATAGATGAGCAATCTCTGGCAGTTCAGAGTAAGGGAACGTGCCCCTCCAAGGGGCTGCCCTGCGTGTGCAGTGGTAGCAAACACACTTCCACACCTTCAGCTGTGCAGCACTGCTTTGCATAACAAACTGCCTCTGTGTAGCTATGTGGAGGGAAAAGCCAGCCATTCTCTTGCTCTGGGTCAGAAGGGAGGGGACAGGCCTGGTGCTCTCTTTTGCTTGCAGGGCATGCAGATCTGCTAGACCACAGTCCCTTTCTATATAAATGTGCTACTTCTACGGGAGACTCTCCTCTGCTACTGAGAAAGCCCGGCAGTGATGGGGGACACACTGGTATCATGGTAATATGGCAATGAGATTCACATCACTTACCTTCTGGCATGTGTGGCTGGGAACAAATGAGAGGGAAATTAAATTTTCAGTAATTTAATTTAAAAGGCAATAAATCAATTTGGTCTTCATGTCAGTATATACAAAAGAATGAGATCTTTCCCTACCTAGGAGGGCTAGCCATATTCAACATAAAGGCTGCTTCCGGCATGCTTCTAAAAGGTGCAGGGCAAAAGCAGGGTAGCAGGCCCTCAATCCCTTTACTCATCACTAGGTAGGTCTTCGCGAACTATCTGGCTGGGCATCTTCACCCCTAAGTCCTCTGGAGAGCACTCCGGAGTATGTGCCTACCATAAAAGCCCACTCACAGATCAGCTACTGCTCTCAACTCTCTTTGTTTCCATGTGCAGGAGTCTGAGAATACAGGTTTCTAAAGAAGAAAGCTGACACAAGGTGGAAGGTAAAATGCTACAGCTGTTGTGAGAGTGTGCGATTTGGCAAGTCATCGACTACACACATAACATTTACATATTTAATTGGATATCTAATAAATATCTGCAGTGAAACTGGGATTTCCTTCTGTAAGCAGCTTTCTACATGCTAATGGCTGACAAGGAACCAGCTTTACCATATCAAATTCTACATACTTCCATTCATAACTATTTTGTTTTCTTAACATTTTGTTCAATTGTAAATTGTCTTATCTTGACTCTGTTTATGCCATTACTTTTATGGATCATCAGCAAGACCATGAAAATACATATTGATGAATAATTTCCATATATTTTGACTGAAAGCTACTTTTGCGTTCTCTGTTCACTCCTATTTGGTCAAACAGACAACCATATTAAATGTAATGCCTTATTTGCTTAATATTATTTATAAAAAATCCCACTAACTTAACCGTTCAGATTCAGTGAGGCCATTCTTCTCTAAAGAACCTATTAGCCATTCTGTGTCAGCTTGCGAGCCCACAAATCGTGGTTGCAGGCACAACGGACCAGATCAAGTACGAGTATCATCCATGCCTACCCTAATTCCTAGAGCAGAAGAAAGGCCTTTAGGAAAGTGAATGGAGTTTCACTTTACCACCGCACCTTTGCCCACTTGACTTGGGACAGGACACACTAATTTGGTGCTGTGGTGTCCTGGAACAGTCAGAAACATATACAGAGCTGTAAAATTAATTTACCTTATTTACTGTAATCTGTTTGATTACTGCGTGAGATGAAGCGGATTATAATGTAATAAAGAAGTAAGAGGGTTCTCCGTACTGAAGTGTATCACCCTACCTTCCTTCTACCTGTAAGAACACCAGCTGGATGAAAGTCTGACATCCTGTTATGATACGGAACTTTACTCACTATATTTCTTGCACAAACAATAGTGGAATTGCCATGTAATAATACACATTACTGAGCTGCGCAGTTAGAAATACTGTCTGCATTTAAACAATGTACAATGTCTACACTGCTATTCATGTTAATAAGATCTGCTTGCAACAAATAGTCGACTTAAAACAAGCCATTGTCAACTTACAGATTAATATTCAGCGTGTGCCAAAAACTTGAGTCATACATTTTGAGTGGCAGAATAAGGAACTGATCACTGGATCTTGCTAAAAAAGTAATATTTTAAAGAACACTTTAAAACAATTTGAAGTAAAGGGGTTTTGTTCATTACAGAAATTAAAGACTATTAAATGTCTTTGTATTTTGATTGGAAATATCAGACAAAATGTAATAAGCTATCATCCTGGAAATTCTGCGAGAAAAGCACTTCCCACAATGTTTCTATCCTGCTTACGGACCTGCCCCAAAGCCTACTTCAGAGTGCTCTGGACTACATCCATATTCCTATGGATGAAACAGTGCCAGGGACCATTCTTTGACATAATTATTTTACGATTTTTCAGTTCAAAGTAAGCTGAGGGCTGTGTTGCAGCCCACCAGAATGAGATTTTCCTACCATGAAACTGAGAAAATGACACTCGTTTTCAGCGCCGTGGGACGTGGTGGGAAGGCATGCAGGAGCACTGACGGGTTAGGAATTCTGCCGGGATTCCCTTGGAGGGCTACTCTGTGGATGGACTGAAACCTCAGTCTTGTCCATATTGCCCTTTAGAAATAGCTCTTGGCAAGTGTTACTCTGTAAACCTTGCCCAGAGATTTTCTCAAGGAATGCTACTTGGCATGGACATAAATCACACCGATGAGTGTGCTAATAATTAGTCAGCCTCCTCTGGCCCTGATTTATTTATAGAAATGGCTGCACAAAAGCTACTTTAAGCACTTAAGAAAAATACATCTCTGGTGGATGAAAAGCTGGACATGAGCCAGCAATGTGCCCTCGCAGCCCAGAAGGCCAACCATATCCTGGGCTGCGTCAAAAGAATCATGGCCAGCAGGTGGAGGGAGGCGATTCTGCCCCTCTACTCTGCTCTGGGGAGACCCCACCTGGAGTACTGCGTCCAGCTCTGGAGCCCTCAGCACAGGAAAGACACAGACCTGTTGGAGCAGATCCAGAGGAGGGTCACAAAAATGATGGAACGCCTCTCCCATGAAGAAAGGCTGAGAGAGTTGGGGTTGTTCAGCCTGGAGAAGAGAAGGCTTCAGGGAGACCTTATTGCAGCCTTTCAATACTTAAAGGGGGCTTATAAAAAAGATGGTGGCAACCTTTTTAGCAGGGCCTGCTGCGACAGGACAAGGGGGAATGGCTTTAAACTAAAGGGGGGTAGATTTAGAGTAGATCTATGGAAGAAATGTTTTATGCTGAGGGTGGTGAAACACTGGCACAGGTTGCCCAGAGAGGTGGTAGATGCCCCATCCCTGGAAACATTCAAGGTCAGGTTGGACGGGGCTCTGAGCAACCTGATCTAGTTGAAGATGTCCCTGCCCATGGCAGGGGGGTTGGACTAGATGACCTTTAGAGGTCCCTTCCAACCTAAACTATTCTATGATTCTATGATTTATTCTTGTTACTGATGTATTTCTGTATAGATAAGTACATTTCTGTTTATTTTACATATGCATGAAACTGAAAAGCTAGCCAAGGCAAGTGCAAATATTTTCTCTGTCAAATCCTATAATAATAATAAAATAATAAATTCTCTAATAATAAAATCTCTAATAAAAGACATGCATTTCAGAATAGCTTGAGGTGTAGCCAACACTTGTGGATACATTCTTTTGTTTGCCTATCTCGTACCTGTTCCTGGCAAAAGCAAAGAGGTTCAGGGGATTGTTGTCAGCTAAAATGAGATTCAAAGTAATGCTGCTATAAAGTACCATTCCTGTATAATTGTATTTCTATGAGAGTTGATAGAAGACTTTAGTTGGCTCATGTTTCTTTACTTTTCTTTGACACACACCCCCCCAAAGAAAAATAGCTTAACAAAAATGTTGGAATTAATATTGGAAATTATCCTGTTCAGTTAGTAGAAATAGCCACATTATTATCTGGCATCTGTGGTAAGAGATGAGGTATTGTTCAATAAGAATTAGAATGCAGAACTAACTCTTCTTCTACTTTGCAATCATTAATTGTTTAATTCTCTTAATCCTTTTGAATTGATACTGCATTTTGAGTTCCTTTAGAATTGGTTTTCTTCTCTTTTTGGTTTTCTTCTCTTTTTCTAATCAGGAATTCTCTTTCTTCTCTTTATATGTAAAGAGACAAAGCTGTTTTTGCTAAGTCTGTTGTTAGTGTTTCTAGCTAGGGAAGAACAGGGAGGAGAGGCATTCCATTTTACGGTTTATATGATAGCAGTAACAACAACAGAAGTTTACCTCTGTACAGAATTCAGCATTAATTCCTAGGAAAAAAGCAGAGTAAGTAGCTATAATGAAGAAACAAGGCAATCATTTGAAGGGTTCAATACTGCTTGATTTAACAGAATTAGTAAGACAACAATACATACTGTGAAGTGAGCTCTGTTGTAGTGTGTACTTCTGTGAGAAAACGGGAAAAAGTTACTTTCACTATTAAATCTTTTTCTTTTACAGAAAATAATTGGCTTAGTGTATGTGATAGTGCAGTTGTTTATTTTCCACACTGCAAAGTGTTACATTTGCCAGTCTAGTTATTTCATTGCAGGCCTTTGCTGTATTTGTTCTACACCTCTATTTCTGGTAATGACAATACTAGCAGGGTGATGGTTTCTCATTTTGAAGTAATAGCTCGACCTAGTGATGGAAAAGAGCAGCTGCAGTCATGTGTTTTAGAATAGTTTCTCAGTCTTTTATCAACCAAAGACCATCTAACTGGCTTTAAAAAAAAAAAGATCCCAATGCAGTGTTCAATAATTGTTATTCTTCTTCCTCTATTGCTCTTAATTGTATTTAGGAGAGTATATACATGCATTTAAGCACATTTCACTGGACACTTTAGATGTCTCCTAGATGCAAATCACAAAATTAAATACAGTGCTTTAAAAGACTTAAGCAGCACAACTGATGTGTGTCAAAATAACTTTATTAGAATTATGTCCGGTTATTCCAGCTGAAAAATACATTCCAATGTATTTTAAGTCTCTGTTATATATGTTCAAGCATGGATTTAGCTGTTACAGCTTTATACCAGCTAACCATGCCTCTTACAGCAGAATTTAGCTGTATTCTAGATGAAAAGGATCTTGTTTGTATTAAACAAAACATCTGTTGAACTGGGCAAAATCTCACAATGGGCGAATTACAATGAAAAAGTGAACTGAAGATTGTAATTTGCAGTTAATCCTGCTATATTGACTACAATGGTTAGTTTAAATGCTAATTCAGCTGACACCTAATCTTTCTTACTGTATGAAAAAGAACCAGAATTTAAATTAGTTCTACCAGTATGGCTCTAAAAACTCTAGAGAATTATTCCGCTTTATGTTATAGAATCAGTATCAGACAACTAATTTTTCTTTCTTATTCTGCAAGCGGTTAAAAAAGCATATGTAATAGTTCCTTGGTTTGTGGCTTGTTTCCAGCCCCCCTCCCCAGGACGAGAGAATAAATTACACTGGATCCCTTCTCATTAGCCAAGAGCACTATTCAGTTAAAGTCAGCAATGTTTCATTCCTCTGTGGTCTTGGGCCGACTGACAATAGAGCCATTGGTATGCCATATGCCATGCCTGCAATGTGCACTGTATGGCCAACAGCTCTTTCAATAACCCTTTCTTGCCTGTGCTAAGAAACATGGGGGATAATGGAAGGGCTGGGATGTTAAAAAAGGATGCGGCAGTAGAGAAAATGCTTTTGTGAGGCAGTAACAAATCACCTTACGTTGTGTTCTCCCTTGCTGCTGCACTAGACATGCCTTCCTAGTACTTTACTGAAGTTCTGAATGCCCAGGCTCTAGAAAAGATTTTCTTTTAACACTTCAGTGCTGTGACCTCTAACTCCGAGGTCAGAGCAAGTCTTATTTGTTTTGAAGCTTAACATAATTAAGCAGAAAGAAAAGAAAAAGGATTAAATAAGAGAGACTATAGCAATAGGAACTCCCAGTGGGAGAGACAACTACTTTTCATACCATGAGGAAGAGGATTTTGTCTGGAGGAGAGACAAGTAGTCTGCATGTCCTTTAAATGTCTTCCAAAGGAGGAGAAAGGAACAGAGAGGAAAAAAAGAAAAATAAATATATTCAAAATTATAGGAACAAACAGCTCTGTTAGGTCGGTAAGTTCTTTGAAAGCTGCAAGCTCAAAGCTAGCTGGCATGCGGTGCAGCCCCACTGGGTAAAAGGCAGACCAAGTGATACAAATGTGAGCCTACCTCGCTTCAAGCTACGGATCTCCAAACAGCTTTTGAATTTGGCAAGTTCGCGTTTCACTTTTTTCCGCACTCAGATATGGGGATTAAAGTACAGTTCTGCCTGAGATCTTGAGTGCAAGCACTCAAACTTTAAGAGCACATCGTGTTGCTATTCTCCTGGGGAAGGAAAACCGAAATAAGAAAAGGCCTTTGCTCTCTGCATATGCATATCCCTGACATATAACCATACGTTTCAGATGTCAGACATGTTACCAGAACACCTGGCACTACAACTATTGCCTACTAAATGTACATGTATCCAACGTGCCTTTATATTTGTAAAGATAGCCAGGGTATGAGATACGTTATTTATGTCAACCCATGCAACTGGGGAGGAGGAACTGATCTCCCCCTTCCCCTGAGTCCTGCCCACCACTGATCTCTCCCAGTGTAAAATGGCCTGCCAATGCCACCATGGCACATGGATGTTTCTGTGTGGCTCATTAGGAGATACAACCTTCTGCTTTCAAGCTCAGTCCCTGCCCTAGAAAATATACTAGGCTGCTGCCAGAAAGAGCATTTGCCGTTTGCCACTTGATTTTCTGTTATCGCTACAATGCTGGATCATGGAGCAATGTCCGTCTAAAGTCCCTCTTTCCTGGTGGAAATGAAGCTGTACACTAACGCCCTGCCCCAAGAACGGCATTAGATTCTTATTAGTGCACATTCAGGGACAGAAGATGTAAATGTATAAAGTATAGTTCACAGATTTCAACGCCAAAGTGATTTGTAGATGCTGACAAACACAAACAAAACAACAGTGGCATATCCCATTCAGCTGGGCCTGTGACGATGCGTGGCAAAGTTTTGTGCAGCAAATACATAAAGGAAAAAATTCAAGCTGGAAAATACAGGTTTCTTGGTGATCTGTGCCCAGCTTACATCATGAACATTCAGTCATTGGGAGTTGAGAAAAGGACAGTTTGAGGCATCTGGAAACTTGAAGCCACCTATTCCCATGACTCCATTACTGCACGAGTTAGGATTGGAGAAGGAAAAAAAAAAGTATTGCTATTGCAGTCAGGATGTGTTCAAGGCCAGATGGAGAGTAGTTGGCCCAAACTAAAAATGGATACTGGATGCAAAGGGAGTCATGAGAGAGTAGACGAGATACATCCCTCTCCTTCCCACAGCCAAAATCTCCCATTTTTCAAAAATAGAAAGTGTTTCAGCATTATCCTTATCGTCCCTCAAATTGTTGCTGATGAAGCAGCTTTAATGGCCTGTGACTATGTAGATGGTCAGGCGGGGTGCAGAATGCCTGCGTTCCGCTGCTACTCACTAGCAATTGCCGTGTAAAGGGCTGGTGCAAGGCTGAGCCGAGGCACATCAATAGAATTTCTGATGTTTCACAGTCCTGCCCATCATAACGACCTGGCCCATGAATCCACTCATGGCAACCTTCACCATTAACAAAGGGTGTTCAATTCCTGTCTGAGAAACTGCAGAGTATGTGCGTTTGATGCTGACAGAAAAAGGAAAGTCTTTCTCTAATGTTTGAGTCTGGCCATTGTTTTCTACTTCAGATCTTGTTTTCCTGCATAGCTCTGGTGAGAGCAAAGGATGGGAACAGAGAGCTGGGAGAGCCACTGTCACAAACCCAGCTGAAATGTGTTCTCTCATGCAAAAAGCCAGAAAGCATGAGGGATACCTTCAGGAGGCTACTCCCTGTAAAACCCTCAGGTACTATAGGCTGTTAACTTGTGAGTCATCGCTGTGAAAGCAAAAGACCTTCACTGTATGTCTCTCTTAATCACATCCTCCGACTTCTCCACTTTCCCTTCAGTTCTGCCTCCTCTCCAAACAGATTTCATGGATCTCACAGATTTCCAGTCTTCCAGGCATGCTGGTGGCACCACATCCGATGGATGCAGCAAAGGTGCATCTTTAGTGGGAAAAAATGAGGAGCACAGACTTCAGTTATGAGCAATGCTCAGCTGAGAGTTGGGCTGACAGTGACCGGCTCAGTGTAATAGTCATGCAGCTGCAACAGTTCGTTCTACATTGTACTCATTTACCTGTTCACTTTGACCTTTCATTTACTCATTTACCCGTTGCCTTCAGAGAAACCTCTTAGCCTTTCATTTCAGCTGATTAGAAACAAAACTAATCCAAGTACTTCTTAATTAATTAATCAGGAACTTTCTTAGAGTGTTTTTCAACCATTCTTAAATGGTTTTAGCCTGTGGCCAGATGGTTACTCTCAGGTACTAAACAGATGATACACCAAAGTAGAAAGTCTCTTAGCTGCTCATGGCACCCGATATTTATGTTCAAACCTGTTCTGTCCACCCAGCTAGCATCAACTTAAATTCCTCTCAACAAAAATGGAGGGAAAAATCAGCTTTAAAGGAGTATGGTGGAGAAGAAAATGCTTTGGAGAAACTATTACACATGGTAATGTCTGCAGGAAGGAGAAAACCGAGAGGGAAGATGTGACTAAGAAGAACAGAGCTGTGAGACAGGGGTGTAATTACATCTAGTGCTGTCTGCAGATATGCTGAAAGAAAAGATTGGATATTGAAGAATGACACTTAACGTAAAGGGACTGTAATGGGCTACTTGGCAATAGTAGAGAAAAGGCTAGAAAAGGACAGGGACTATCAGTTATTACCTGTGCTATTGTAACTATCAAACAGTAACTTGTCAATGTTTAAAAACGGATTGTGTGTGGTATTTCTGCCACTAGTCCAATATATATAACACCATTAACTCCATTAAAGTAGGGGATTAAACATGCAAGACATAGTAAAATGCAGCAGTTACCCCCAGTTTTTAAAAGTGGTAGTAAAGGGGAGGATAAATATGTGGCTGTTACCCAGTGTGCCCTAAGGATGCAGTCATTAATGAGGACTTAGGAGGTTTCACTCTTCCCCAGCTGTGCTTGCCCAGCCTTACCGGGCCACTTTCTGCAAGTTGCTTCTCACCCTCCCTGCTTCAGTTTCTCCATGAAAAGATTCTTATTTTACCAAATGGTTTGTGACTTACTATTGTAAAGCACTGTATGAGATCTAGTTATGAACCAGGAATTGCTCATAAAATGAAAATGTCCAGACAACAACTTAAGCCTAAGCAGACTCGTCCAAAAATCTTTTCTCTGTGCAGAAAAAAGTAAAGATGTAAAGAAAAGCTGTTTACAAAAGTCTCCGACAAAAAAAAAAAAAGAACAAACCAACCTAGGTTAATACAACGTTTGTCTGTTATTTCTTGTAGTTTTTCAGAATGCAGTGTGTGCCATTGCATGTACTTTCACTCTGCTCTTCCAGGCAGCGTACAGCTCCGAGGACTGTACACATGGCATCTGCAGGCTGCCCAAAGCCTTGCCTCTGCCAAGGCCAGTCCTGTGTTTAGGTGAAGCTGTGCTTAACAGAAACCTCCTACATCTATTCCTGATCAGTGCTGCAGTCTACTTCTCATGCATAGGCCGCTTCAACACATTTTTCTTTCTAAAGCCTAAAAATACCCTTTTAACAGCTTCTTAAAGGTCTTTTTAAAATTCTACACGCAGACCACACTTACTGCTGACAGCCTGCATAACCTGAAGAACTTTATGCACAGCGCTGCAGTTTTACACTAAGTCCACTAAAGCTAGCTATGAAAGTGCACCGCATGCAAATTACTACTAGTGGCTCTCTTGAAGTATGTGTGGAGAACTGAGGTTTATATTTACCACTTCACATCCTAGTCTTCAGAGTTGAATTCCATTTACTTTAACACTCTCAAAGGCAAAACTGTCCAATAATGAAAGTTCAGGTAGGCATCAAAATCCCTTTTTACCCATAGCATCTATTATTCAAAAACGAGTTTTACACAGCAAAATCCTAAGTCCTCAGTAAATGCTTCCAAAGGCGTAAGCTTTGCAAGCACTCTCTCCCAAACCAAAAGTGGCTTTAAGGCAACCACATGCAGGTGTCTGAGCTCTTTTCACTTTACACGACACAAGGCGCAACTCAGGGCAGATTTGCAGGGACAGGATGTCTGATGGCTGCAAGCTGCCCTCGTAAGCCTAGTGAGCCCAGCAATGCCTAGTGGTGCATGCTTTTCTACACAGCGGTCCAGGGGAGGTGACAGACCCCGGATTTCTTGGCCTGCGAGTTGGCTCTTGCCCTGCCGTGGGGCTCCCCGAGCCGGGGCGGCAGGGAAAGGCCGCGGTGCGGTGCGGTGCGGTGCGGTGCGGCCCGGCGTGCGAGGACGGGCCCCGGCCCGTGGCCCAGCCGGCAGGGCGGGGAGGCGCATGATGAAACTTCGCGGCGGGTTTCAACAGCAGCAAGCGGGGGAGGAGCCGCGACCGGCGGGAGCCGCCTTCTTCATCACCCGTCGCGGCAAGGACGGCGGCTCTCCCTGCGCCGGCGGCCAGGACGGGGTAAGGCCCCCGGGCGGGCGGCGGCTTCTGGGCCGCGGGGTTGCGCTGGGCAGGGCCGGCCGGGGGACATCGCAAGGCTCGCGGGCCGAGCGCAGCCGCGCCGGGCGGCCTCCAGGGCGAGCCCCCCCCGCAGGACCCGGCCTCACGCCGCTCCTCCCGGCGCCCGCCGTGCGGTGCCTCCGCGCCTTGCCCCGGCTTATGAGCGAGGGGGCGGCGGGCCCGTGGTGCGCTGCAGCCGCCGGAACAAGGAGCGGCCGTGTGGAGGGGGGCCCAGGGCGGGTAGCGGGCGCGGAGGGAAGCTGCCCCGGGCGCCTGCCATCGCCTGTTAGAAGAGCCCCGGCGACCGCGGGGCACCCGGAAGCCGCCCCCGCTGGAGGGAAAGGCCGGCTCCATGTGCTGAGGCTGAGCTCCCCAGCGCCATCACTTGCCCAGATGAGAAAGGTGCCGCGCTCCCCTTGGCATGCCTTTTCCAGCGCCATCACTTGACCTGTAGGTCCCCAGCCTCAGCCTACCTCTACCATTAGTTAGGGTTCAGAGAGCTACAAGGCCTAGATCTCCAGGGACACTGCGGCTGGAAAAGGCATGCCAAGGGGAGCACGGCACGGCACCAGCATTGCTCCCTCCACACCTTTCTTTGTCATCTGGGCCACCCACAGTGCTGGGGAAGTCCAGTCTAAACCTACCCTCTTTCAGTTTAAAACTGTTGCCCCTTGTCCTGTCACTACAGGTCTTGGTAAAAAGCCTCTCTCTGACTTTCTTATAAGCCCCCTTTTTATACTGAAAGGCCGCAAACTGAAAGGACTGTTAACGTTTCTGCTGAGATTATGTTACTTCAACAGGTCATACCCCGTGCCCAGTAATAATTTGTTCTATTTGTGCTCTATAAAAAAAAATCACAGACAACCTTGGTGTACCTAAAGGTAAACTTAAGCCTAATTTCTTGCTGGCCAAAGGTTGCTTATCATATTCTGGGCAAACCAGATTTTACCTTGTGTTAGTAAAGTCTGCTGTTCTCTTGATCAGTCCTCTTGACAGTTAAGCGATTAATAGTCTACATTTGTTATCTGTCTTTTCTAGGTGTCAGCTCTTGCTTATAATGTTCACGTCTTTATTGAACAGGTTCTCCACTTTCAGGTAGATCAACAGCCTCACCATGTGCGGTATCTGGGCCCTGTTTGGGAGCGATGAATGCCTTTCTGTCCAGTGTCTAAGTGCCATGAAGATAGCACACAGAGGTCCTGATGCATTTCGTTTTGAGAACGTCAATGGATTCACCAACTGTTGTTTTGGTTTCCACCGCCTCGCGGTTGTTGATCAGTTATATGGCATGCAGCCTATCCGGGTGAAGAAATTCCCATATCTGTGGCTGTGCTACAATGGAGAAATCTACAATTTCAAACAGGTGAGTGTTGTATGGATCATATGGCATTTCCTTTTTTTTTTTTTTATTTCAAAACTTGTGGATATGGGGAAAATATTTAAAACATGGTGGATTAGAATATCAGAAATATTTTAAAAAGTTATCAAATGGCTAGTATTTAAAAGGCAGTAAATTATCTTGAGGTCTGAATCTGTGGTGGCTTAGATAGTAACATACTTAGTCTTTAATACTGAAAAATCACTTTTTAGTTGACAAGAAGGGCAATAAATATTCATGTCTTCAGGTTTGATCAGTTTAAAATAAAGATGCATTCTTCGTTATCTCCTGGGGAGGAGAATTCCAAACCTTTTTCCTCCCCTTTTCCTCTCTTTATAATGCAGATGCTTTTGGACTGTCCTGCTCTTCAGTTATTTGGGGTCATTCTCCAAGCCGTCGGGTATTGCATTTTTATTTCTGCATGTTAATCTAGATGGGAGATGTCACTTATAATATATTAATGTATAGCATGCTTGCTTATGTATTTATGTAAAAGCAACAAGCACTAGGGAGATGTTTCCAGTATGCCACCAAAGTCCTTAGGTATCTGCAGCTTAAGGCAGATGCTTTGTGGGGTTTTTGAGAGCCACCTAAGCAAGTCTCTTGGGCACAAAACAGGCAGCAACTCTGTACTTACTTCCTGAAGTGTCTGAATGTCCCTGATGGGTGTGATACTGCTGCTGAACATCATCTGTGTGCTCAGTCCCTGTGCTGAGATGTCCAATGCCGCCTGTGTTACTTGTAAAGGGAAGTGATTCAGATCATCCAAATTTGGCGTATAAAGCAGCTTACAATTGTGACTGTTTCTGAATCATGCTGAAACTGAGTGCTTAAAATGAATCATAAACTGAGCGTGGTAGTATCAGAAACGTATGAATAATCTGAGATGTCTTAGTACTTCTAACATCACATTTTTGAAGTCAGAGTCAGGCTGCTGTCAGTGATGTCAGTAACATCAGTAACGTCATTGGGAATTTGACTGAATGGGCAGGAGATATATTTTTTTTCCCAGTCTTTTAAGTATCTGGCTGTTTGAAATGTGAGATACGCTTTGCCCTGCAGTCCATGTAAAATGCATTGTACCAGCAGTCTGTAATACTTGCTGTGTTTTGCATTGTGGTTTTTCTGCTGTTGAAAGCTGTAAGAATTACTCTCAATCGTGCAACGCACACAATCCTAAGGGGAATTTAATTATGCAAAGCTTGCATTGCCATCAGCAGGAATTTGTTTGGTTGTTCTCACTACATTGTGTACCCTCTTTCTTTATAAAGAGATTTTTCTTTCAGGCTTGTGGATGAAACCTACCAAGGAAAGGATCATTGGTGAAACAGGCATTTTGTTTGACTGAAATTGATCCAAGACTTTGCCCCATAAATAACAATTAAAACCAAAGAATTTAAGTTAAAATGCTAAAGCATTGGTTTCGTGGGGTTTCTTGGCTTTTTAGTGTTTTATTGAAAAAGAACATGAAGAATATTTGGTCTGACTTAAGTCTGACAGCTAATTTCTTCCTCCCCCACTCCATCTGCACAGGCAGAGTGAAAAGGTTAGTTTGAGGAATGGAGGAAGATTAGGCAGAAGGGAATTCTCTGTGCATAAAAAAACCACTGAGGAATTGCAGTGACTGCATAAGTAAATCAAAGTTTATTTCTGAAGTACTTTGCAGACATGTTACCAGTGTCTATGTGTTTTGGGGTGGGGGGCTTATGTAAATGTCATTATTATCTGAGAAGAAAGTGGCACCGAGTGATTTGAGACTAAAAAAAATGATGTCTTTGTTTCTGGTCCTATTTTGAGTGGGATTTTTAGAAGCAGTGGCTGCCTGCTTCTGCCATTTGTCTGTGGGAGATGGGGAGGCTAGTGCTTCTGAAGCCCAGGGTCCTGGGTGTGCAGTTTGATATCCTCATATAGAAATGTATCCCTGAAAACTTGCCATAATGTGAATTGCTTAAGACTGCAGAGTCAGTCTACATTGTCTGAGAGATGATCCTGGATAATATTTTGAATACAAAAGTGTAATTTCCTTCTTTGGCAGAAATGTTCCTATAACTTTTTAACTGTGATTTTACAAAAAACCCCTTGGTTTTCTTATTAAACAATTACATGAATGGTGTTGTTTTTTCAGTTAATAAGCAGTCAATGTTTTCAAATGCTTATTCATGTTTTTCTTTATATTTTTTCTTAGTTGCAGAAGCAGTTTGGGTTTGAATATCAAACATTAGTGGATGGTGAGGTTATCCTTCATCTTTACAACAGAGGAGGAATAGAACAAACAGCATCCATGCTAGACGGTGTATTTGCTTTCATCCTTCTGGACACTGCCAACAGAAAAGTGTTTCTGGCGAGAGATACCTATGGAGTCAGACCACTATTTAAGGTGCTGACTGATGATGGATTTTTGGGTGTCTGTTCTGAGGCAAAAGGTAAAACCAGTTGTGTTTAGTGCCTAAATAATCTTAGGTATTGTTGTCGGAGACAAACTTCTTTGCCAGGCTTTTCTTCTAAGTGTGAAGAGGAAGTGAACTGTAAGTTCAGTAATAAATGAACTATATTTAGTAGTATAAGAACTACACATCATTAAAACAAAAACCACAGACAGTAAACCTCTAAGATGTTTGATTGTCCTTAATATCTCTAAAATAAGTTGCTTATTTAATTTTATAATTCTTTGTGTTCTGGAATCATAGCAATATTGAGCCCAAGATATTTTATGTTACCCCAAAGTTAAATGTAGTCTATAGAGTTAGGCTAGATTTATGCTATGATTAAGTATATTAGAATTTGTTCCTGGTGTTCTATGGTGAACTGCGAAATAATGCCACGAGAACTGCTAATTTGTAAAAGCCAAGAACTTTAAAACCTTGCTGAAATTTCCTGCAGCATTGGGTGATTTTCTAGTGACACTTATTTTATTTGATGACGATTTTTTTCCTTTGAGATTACACGTGCACTACTTTTTTTTTTTTAAAGTAATTATGTCTGGTTTTGACACTTGCATAAACAAATCCAAATGGTGCCAAAAGGGACTTTTTCGCCCAAAATTCACTTTGGCTAAAATTGACTTTCACGATTACTTGAGTCTCTCCCATTTACTGTATATCAATTTTATTATCAGACTCCGATGTAGGTTGACTCCTCTAACAGTAGTACTAAGAGCTGTACCATCTCTGCTGCTTGGGAAGGAAGAAGGGAAGTGAACATTTTAGGGACTGTGTCCTATAACCAGCAAAGTGAATTACCGGTCCCTCTCTAACAGCAATTCAGTATCTCTTTTGTGGAGTTCCTCAAGGGGCATCCAGGTGACCGGCAGGTGCAAAACATCCTCTTTCACAAAAGGAATGGAAATGAGGTTTGGCTACAAGTCTGATTCTTGGCGTTCATTAGCAGTGGTGTAGATCAGTCTGGAACCGATGAGTTATGAAATCACTAAATCAATGTCAATTAAGCAATCACTTCAGTGATGTAGTTTTATTACAAACTCCTTGTTAGCTTGAGTACACTTAATTTTAAACATAAGATCAGTTATTAACTGTCATTTGAATTCTCATAAGCATGTTACACCTTGACCTGGACATCATGCAGTCAGTTAGAATAAGTGCTCTTCTTAATGCTCACAGGAATAAATTGCTACTTACCAGTTAGTAAAACTTGCTGACTTCCTTTCTCTGCTATCTGCCTCAGATCTATGTGGGCAACCTGCCAGAAGCGGAATCATGCTCCAGCCAGGGCAGACTCAGACTCAAAATGATATTTTTTTAATACCAAATTTAGGATCTGGAGAAAATATTTGGATATAGTTTTAGTACAGAGGCTGTTGAGTGAGGTTTAATGTAACCATCCTAGGTTAAAAACTCTGACTTTTTTTCCCCATTTTATCTGCAGGACTTATCAACTTAAAGCATTCAACATCCTTATGTCCTAAAGTGGAACCGTTTCTCCCGGGTCATTATGAAGTGTTGGATTTAAAGCCCTCTGGCAAGGTTGCATCAGTGGAATTAGTAAAATTTCATAGCTATAAAGATGAACCACTCCATGCTGCATGTGATACAGTGGAAACTCTGCCTTCAGGTAGTACGGCAAAGCATTTGCTACTTACTCTGATTAAAAAGTGAAAAAATTACAATCTTTGAATATAAAATTTGTATTGATTGGTTTAAAAAAGTGCCATTTAAAAAAAAACTGGAAGAACCTTTATAATGTAGGAAATTGAGAATTGTTTTTGTAGGCAGTCATGTACAAAGATGTTTGAACTTGCATGCCCTCATTATCAAAGGAAATTCAGACAAATATCTTTGTTTTCCTAATCGCATAATCCAGCAAAGTCTAAGTAACACTTCTTGGATTTCCCCCCCCCCCCCTCCCCTTTTCTGGACAGGCTTTGATCTTGAAACAGTGAAAAGCAACATCCGTATTCTGTTTGAAAATGCTGTTAGAAAACGTTTGATGGCTCACAGAAGGATTGGTTGTCTTTTGTCAGGTAAGTAGCAAGAATCACAATTCTTGTGTCTTCTCTCTCTTTCACCCGTAATCTAACAGTTAGAGGAAAGTATGCCGGCTGTTCTGCTGCGATGTACCTGAAGTGATCTGAATCTCATTTGCTTTTTAGTTACAGAGGACTTGTTAGTTTGTGATAAAGTTTTCCAGTTTACAAGTATCTTGAAAGTCTTACGCTTTTAAAGTTTACTCTGGGATGGGATGTTGGCTTGTTGAGACACTGACCATTTTTGACTAAGAAAGAAAAACAATACTCTTATTGAAAAATCACCCAATATGTTCTTAAACTTATAAGATTTATGCTTAGGTTGGTGTTCAAAAAGAAAATGTAATTACTACATTCACTGTGCGCTGAGTGAGCCCCATCCAGCCTGACCTTGAACACTTCCAGGGATGGGGCATCTACCACCTCTCTGGGCGACCTGTGCCAGCATCTCACCATCCTCATCGTAAAAAAAAAAAAAAAAAATAAAATTTCTGCCTTATATCTAGTCTAAATCTACCCTCTTTTAGTTTAAAACCATTACCCCTTGTACTATCGCAACAGACCTTACTAAAAAGTCTGTCCCTATCTTTCTTATAAGCCCCCTTTAAGTATTGAAAGGCCACAGTAAGGTCTCCCTGGAGCCTTCTCTTCTCTAGGCTGAACAACCCCAACTCTCTCAGCCTTTCTTCACAGGAGAGGTGTTCCATCCCCCTGATCATTTTTGTGGCCCTCTTCTGGACCCGCTCCAACAGGTCTGTGTCTTTCTTCTGCTGAGGGCTCCAGAGCTGGACGCAGTACTCCAGGTGGGGTCTCCCCAGAGCAGAGTAGAGGGGCAGAATCACCTCCCTCGACCTGCTGGCCACACTTCTTTTGATGCAGCCCAGGATATGGTTGGCTTTGAATATCAGTAATTACACTCATTTATCATGAACCCTATTAAATGTGCATTTAAATGAGAGAGAACTGACTAGGAGATACTGTTGGACCATTTCCTTACTGTGGCATCATAAAAAGTAGGAGGGAGGTAAATGAAACAGGGAGATACGCAGACTTGGAAGATCCCAGCCTCAGTAAAAAGCCTGTTCAAAACCCAAATTTCGGATATCAAATTAGAAGGTAGTCAGCAGCTCCTCAGATGCACATGCAGAATGTATTAGTAGCAAAACTAAGTGCCCGTGCTGGTATAATACCAGGGTATCTCAGTGCTTCACAATTTTGAGTATGCTTGGAGCATCACGGTTGGAGAATTGCTTTTGTTTCCAATCACGGAGGGAGTTCTGCAACTTCACAATGGAAACTCAGGTTTTGATTTCCCTGATTTCCGCATCCTAAGCACTCAGTTTGATTTCTGTGCTCTCCTTTTCTCAGACTCTGCATGTAATTTCTACAGAAGGAGATTTTTTTTTTACAAGGTAGCATGCCCACAAAGGGGATCAAGGTGGGAATGGTTGCTAACGCACTCAGTTGAAAAACTACATGCAGACTATAGGAAACAAAGAGAAGAGGATTTTGCCTCATGCTTGTCAGAAATGCAGGCAGGTATGGGAGAACAGGTACTGTGTTTTGCTCAGTACTTCAAAGGGGAGCAGCAAGTCAAAGATTAACAGAACTAGCTCATGAGAATAAGAAGGTGGAGCCTTAGAGTACATCTGGGCACTTTGTGCATCTCTTGGTTTTATTTTTTGTTTGTTTTCCAAACTGTTCAAATCCTTCCACTGTCCTCCTCTGAGAAAGAAGAAGAGTCAAAAAAAAAAAAAAAAAAGAATGTCACTAGTGAACCTTTTCACTTTGAAGGGATGGTTAAAAAATTAATTCCACTCAAAGTGTGTGAAACACACTTTCGAAAAATGATTGGGGAAGAGTGGAATCCTTACACTAAACGTTCTGTTCTTTTACTCTAATTCTTTTTTATACAAACAGAAAAAAACAATATACATAGTTCTGTCAGTAGAGAATCAAATGTGTAGGTAAGAAGAGGATAGAGAGTAGTTTTGAAATAGAGAATAAATCCCATTACAGCAGAGGTGAGAAGGGGCATGTTCTGTAGTGGTACAATGTTTTCAGAACACTTCCTGTGTATCTTAAAGAAGGATTTCCACTGATGCTTCTGAGACCAAAAGTACTAACAACTGTTACTGAAGATGTTCCACTAAAGTTGCCCGATTCTCTTGTTAAGCAGAGGTAAATGGTCATTTGTACAAGAAGTACCTTTGATTCACATGGCTTACAACTGAAGTCCACTCATGAGATTCCGCTATCTAGACTCAGTGTCCTTAAGAGGAAACAAAAAACCAGTCAAACACCTAATCAAATAATTTGTTTTGTTGGCAGGGGGCTTAGATTCCAGCTTGGTTGCAGCTGTTCTTCTGAAACTGATGAAAGAAATCAACATCAATTATCCATTACAAACCTTTGCAATTGGAATGGAAAACAGCCCCGACTTACTGGCTGCCAGGAAGGTACAGTAAGCGTTGCTTTCAGTTTGTTCTGAGCTGCTGAATGCTAAACAGTGTATATTAATGGTGCTAACTTCACGGTATGGTATTAATAGTAATACTGAATATTCATGTATTGCTATGATGTAAATCAGTTTGCAGTAGATCATTTAGTACAACATTTGCTGTTTAGTTAAATCTTACAAAAGAGATAACTGAGCCTTACCTGTTTTCTCTTGCATTTTGAAGACATTCATGACAGACCCCCATTGCAATGTTACCAAAAGGTCGGTACTTTGGAGTTGTCTCAATTCTGCCTCTGAGTTTTAGGGTAAATCTTCATGCTATAGTTCCTATGCTGTGGCATTTGTATATATGTTAAATGTTGTAAGTTAATTGTCAGTTTACTGAATTAAGAGCCTTGTACAAACTGTTTGGCATCTGGGGTACCTTTTAGGTATCCAGGCTGTCATGGCTTTTGAGCTGCTTTTTCTTTTCAGGGCAAATATCCGGAGTATTTAGAGCCTCTACAGATTCTGTTATGCTTTGGGCAAGCAGCTGGATGGTCTGTTGTAATCATGATTGAGCACTGTAATTAGGGAGACTATGTTTCCTCTGGTGAATGTACCACTGCAAGTCAGAGGGGCTGCTACAGTATTATCTTTTCTTGGCCTAATGTCATGTAATTCTCACTGTGGCAGAAGGGAGCTGGTGTTTTCACTCAGCGTGTGTGTTTTAAACACAATGTATGTTTAAAAAATGTTTTAATTGAAAAGCAATATGTTATTGTGACGTTTTACAAACAGGTGGCAGCACATATAGGCAGTGAACATCATGAAGTAATATTTAATTCCGAAGAGGGAATTCAGGCAATAGAGGAGGTTATCTTCTCCTTGGAAACCTATGATATAACAACAGTAAGGGCTTCAATTGGTAAGATTTTTTTAATAGCAATCTTTGCTTTATATCACCCAAATAAAATTTTATGCAAAATCATGTAGTCATCTGCTAGATCCTTTAGCTGTCACAGAACCTGGGAACTGGGACTCCCAAGTTCTGCTCCCCAGTCTTGTCTGCGATACCACACTGAGGCAAAAACAGTTATTAGTTTCAAAGTCACCGACTGAACAAAACAATTGTCAAGAGCTGTTCCTGAAGCTTTGGGATGAAAAACAAAAATTATATGAAGAAGAAATGTTAGATCTACAGGTCTAGGTTTTCTGCTCTGATAAGCATGAACCTTGGAGGAAGGGGGAAAATTTACAGGTTATCCGAGGTACTGAATGTTATGATAGCAAAATAGTTATGATTACCCTATTCCTTGCATAATTTTAATACTAAAGTGAAGTATTTCTTGTCACCCTCTACTAACACATGTGCACTCAAGCCAGGTAGACTTCTTATAATGTATGTTTGATTCTGAGAAATTAAGGAAGTCACCAGCAGCTCCTTACAAAGGGCAGCCAACCTGATAAGAATGAAAAACCCTAATCTAACGTGACCTTCTGTGTAATGCCAGCTATGACATTTTACCCAGTTAATCTTGTGTCAGCTTAAAGCATTGTAAAAAAGTTAATAAGCCAAATAGGCAACACAGTTTTGAAAACCCAGGTCCCTGAGTAGAATTTGGTACATGAAGATAGGACTTTGCAATGTGAAGTATTGAAAGTGTTTGTGAAATATTGGAAGTGTTTCTTTAAAAAATAAAGTCAACTTTTCATCTGTCATTTTTCTTCATGATTGTGGCTTAGTATAAGAAATAATGAACTAGATCCTTTGCATTAGATCTCTAATACTTTTGTTATAAAAATATGTTGTTTGGAAAGATGTAATGGGGGGAAGGCATAATTTTGATTAATAAATAATTCTTTAAAAAAAATTTGAAAAAAGGGCTTCATCCAGTTCAACCCACAACGGCAGAGAGTTAAGCAGCAATTTTTGCTGGTAGTTTTGTTCTCCAAAGCTAGAAGGTTTGTTCAGGACTGTGCTGGAATTACGTGCTCAGTTTCGAACTGAGTCAGAGCAACTCCTATATGTGTTCCCATGGGAATCCTCCAGCATTCCCAGGATCACAGACACACATATTTCTGATATTTTGAGGGCTAAGTATAAGTACGCAGTTTAGATGTATTTGCAGCACTTAGTTTGTGTGGCTGTTGATGGCTTTGAATAACAATGAGATGTTATTTTAGTGTATTGCAGTTGTTTGCTACAGAAGAAAGTAGTGTAGGAGAGAAACTTCTATAATGCTAAATTTAAAACTGTACTAGCTGTATATAGCATCATACATGTAGCTGTATTTTAATAACTTTATACTTTTTTTTTTTAAGGTATGTATCTTGTCTCCAAATATATACGGAAGAAAACAGACAGTGTGGTCATTTTTTCAGGAGAAGGATCAGATGAGCTGACACAAGGATATATATATTTCCATAAGGTAAGTATATTCACTATACAGAAAGCCCTTGAGCTGCTTGTTCTCCCCTTCAACAGAAGATCTCTATGGAGATTTCAAGGTGTGAAGTTTGAGAGTTGTCACAGCTGTATATTTGCTGAGAATTTCTCCTGAGGTGGCATAAAATCCAAGGGATTCAATTTAATTACTTGAAAAACTTTTTTTAAACTTCAGAATTCCTGAGACTGTTACTTCTTGTATGTGGTCTTTGCTAGTTCTGAGGTCACTCTGTGATCATTACAACTCAAACACCAGACAGCAAGTAATGGTTCCCTCAGCGCAGCTGTATTGTGTCTGTGTGCTACATGCATATGTCTGGTTACAGGCACCGTCTCCCGAAGAAGCTGCAGAAGAGAGCGAGAGGCTTCTGAAGGAGCTCTACCTGTTTGATGTACTTCGTGCGGACAGAACTACTGCAGCACACGGGTAAAACGTAGTCTTTTGGATGCTGAGGACTTGTGTGATTTAAAAGATGTTCAGATGGTGTTCCCCAGGGCTCAGTACTGGGGCCAGTTCTGTTTAATATCTTTATCAATGATCTGGACGAGGGGATCAAGTGCACCCTCAGTAAGTTTGCAGACGACACCAGTTGGGTGGGAGTGTTGATCTGCTCGAGGGTCGGAAGGCTCTGCAGAGGGACCTGGACAGGCTGGATCGATGGGCCGAGGCCAATTGCATGAGGTTCAACAAGGCTAAGTGCCGGGTCCTGCACTTGGGTCACAACAACCCCATGCAACACTGCAGGCTGGGAAGTGGCTGGAAAGCTGCCTGTCGGAAAAGGAGCTGGGGGTGTTGGTCTACAGCCGGCTGAGTATGAGCCAGCAGGGTGCCCAGGTGGCCAAAAAAGCCAATAGCATCCTGGCTTGTATCAGAATAGACTAGACTAGACTAGACTATTTCAGTTAGAAGGGACCTACAATGATCATTTAGTCCAACTGCCTGACCACTTCAGGGCTGACCAAGTTAAAGCATGTTATTAAGGGCATTGTCCAGATGCCTCTTGAACAGTGACACACTTGGGCATCGACCACCTCTCCAGGAAGCCTGTTCCAGTGTTTGACCACCCTCTCGGTAAAGAAATGCTTCCTAATGTCCAGTCTAAACCCCCCCAGTGTAGCTTTGAACCATTCCCACGCATCCTATCACTGGATACCAGGGAGAAGAGATCAGCACCTCCCTCTCCACTTCCCCTCCTCAGGAAGCTGTAGAGAGCAATGAGGTTGCCCCTCAGCCTCCTTTCCTCCAAACCAGACAAGCCCAAAGTCCTTAGCCACTCCTCATAGGACATGCCTTCCAGCCCTTTCACCAGCTTTGTTGCTCTCTTCTGGATGCATTCAAGGACCTGAACATCCTTCTTAAATTGTGGGGCCCAGAACTGCACGCAGTACTCAAGGTGAGGCTGCACCAACACTGAATACAGTGGGATAATCACCTCTTTTGGCCGGCTGATTATACTGTGTTTGATGCACCCCAGGATGCGGTTTGCCTTCTTGGCTGCCAGGGCACACTGCTGACTCATACTGAGCCTGCTGTCGACCAGCACCCCCAGATCCCTTTCTGCAGGGCTGCTCTCAAGCCACTCCTCTGCCAATTTATACTTGTCCCCGGCATTACTCTGTCCTAGGTGCAGAATCCGGCACTTGGACTTGTTAAATTTCATCCCACTAATCATAGCCCAATGCTCCAATCTATCTAGATCCCTCTGTAAGGCATCTTGTCCTTCAAGAGAGTCAACAGCACCTCCCAGTTTGGTATAATCAGCAAACTTGCTAATGGTGCATTCAACTCCCGCATTGATAAATATATTGAACACAGCTGGCCCTAGAATTGAACCCTGAGGAACACCGCTGGTGACCAGTCACCAGCCAGATGTAGCCCCATTAACTACAACCCTTTGAGCTCTGCCCTTCAGCCAGTTCTTCACCCAGCACACCATGAACACGCTCATCCCACAGTTGGACAACTTGTCCAGAAGGATGCTGTGAGGGACAGTATCAAAAGCGTTACTAAAATCCAGCAAAACTACATCCACCGCCTTCCCTTCATCCACTAGGCAAGTGACCTTATCATAGAAGGATATCAAATTAGTTAAACAGGACTTTCCCTTTGTGAACCTGTGTTGCCTGTGCCAGAAATAGTGTGGCCAGCAGGACTAGGGAAGTGATTGTCCCCCTGTACGTGGCACTGGTGAGGCCACACCTCGAATACTGTGTTCAGTTTTGGGCCCCTCACCACAAGAAAGACATTGAGGTGCTGGAGCATGTCCAAAGAAGGGCAACGAAGCTGGTGAAGGGTCTGGAGAACAAGTCTTATGAGGAGCGGCTGAGGGAACTGGGGTTGTTTAGCCTGGAGAAAAGGAGGCTCAGGGGAGACCTCATCACTCTCTACAGCTACCTGAAAGGAGATTGTAGCGAGGTAGTGTCAGTCTCTTCTCCTAAGTAACAAGCAATAGGACAAGAGGAAATAGCCTCAAGTTGCGCCAGGGAGATTTAGATTGGATATTAGGAAAAATTTCTTCCCTGAAAGGGTTGTCAGGCATTGGAACAGGCTGCCCAGGGAAGTGGTTGAGTCACCATCCCTGGTGTAGACCTGTAGGTGTGGTGCTTAGGGACATAGTTTAGTGGTGGACTTGGCAGTGCTAGGTTTACAGTTGGACTCGATGATCTTAAAGGTCTTTTCCAACCTAAATGATTCTATGATTTTAAAATTGAAGTTGTAGCCTGAAGGAATTTGAGCAACAGCAAACCACACTGCAAAATTTAATCCGGTCTTCTGTGATTGTAGAGCCCACTGTGCTGCCAACTGATGCAGGAAATATCTTTTGTCTGGGATTGTACTGGTCTTTATAGAAGCAGTGAATTAGAAATACAAATACACAGAGTTAAGGAAGGAAGGCAAAGTTGTATTTGAGTTTGGGTTTTTTGATGTTTAGACAAAGAGGAATCTTGAATCTGATAATCAGCATGCATATGAAGAATTGAAAAACATACTGAAAGAGAAAAGTATGTGCATTGACTCGGGTAGCTGACTGTAATAAAGAGATCTTAGGATACAGTCTGTGTGACTGATACCTTAAAGAATCACCAAATTGTACACTGCAGAAAATAGCATTATTTTACTAAAGAAATACATGAATTAAAAGAATATTGTTGGGAAGCTGGCTATAGATGAGAAAAAGATGGTACTTTTAGCAAAGCAAACCACTTACCGATCAGGAAACTTGTGTTGTATATTGATCCTGTCACAAAATAACTTGCCCAGGTTTTTATAACCTCCTTATGTTTCTTTTCTAAATAAAAGATGGACAGGGTGCAGGAGACCTGCCATTTGCCTTATACTTTGTTTTGTGCTGAAAAGTTTGGCCGCATATTCAAGGCTGTTTAATATCACACTCTGGCCACTCTTCTTTGGAGAGTTGCCATTTCTTGAAGAGAAGTGGGGTCAGCTTCACAGCACTGCTAGGAAGAAAGTACCCTTGTGTTAATAAATTAAAACTGAATTTAAGGTGTTCAGATTTATGGAGAAAAGGGAGAGGAATTAAGAGTAGAGAGGAAATGATGGGAGAAAGGATGAAAGTACCTTTATCAGTGAGAAAAAAATAACTGTAGGGAAAGACTTGCAATGCAAGTCTTGTCAGTATATGTGGAAACCGAGCCTAAGTACTTGATTGCTGAATGATGATGCTTTTTTTTTTGGTAAGGTGGGTATTACCTGAAGCAGTTGAAGCTTTTTATCAGAGGAGAAGCTACAGAGACAATGAAATTACGAGAATGCCGTATAACATCTCTATTTGACTTTGAAGCTGGGCAGCATAATGTCTCTTGAGAAAACACACTGAGAGGGTTTCTTCCTACTGAAGACACAGTTACTGTAATTTTATTTGTTGCCCTCAGTGTCCTTAGAAGCCATGGTATGCATAAGAGAATGTAAGCAGGAAGACTTCGTATGTGCATACCTGCCACTGGTGTAGGAGAGAACTTGCTGTGCAAATGCTGCAGGATCAGTAGCCAATAGCTTAATGGTGTCCACGCGGGCTCCTTTTCGTTGTTTCTTGAAAACACAAACAAATGTGGATTTCAGAAATGACAGCAGAAATCCTTGCTTGGTTCTGTGACATCTTTACAAATCCTGATGCAAATCCCAGTGAGCAACTTGGTAGTTCTCTGGGGGCAACAGGATTTTTTTTCAATGTGTCTTTGCTTACGTGGAACAACGGTTGTTGCAAATCCTGCAGGCTGTAGTCTTTAAATTCATTGTACTAGCAGCTGTCCAGCAGATGGCATCATAAATCATCGAGACCTTTATTTAATCTGTGCTGACCATATACTTACCTTTCTAAATTGATGAATTACATGCAATTAGTCATGAATATGCAAGTGAAATTTCTTCTAAGTAAAAGCAGAAAACCTTGTCTTTATGTGAAAGACAGGGAAGGCTTAACTGTTACGGCATTTGTAAGTAGACTTGTTGGATTAATTCACTATCTTTTCTATTTATTTCCCCTATTTAGTCTTGAACTGAGAGTTCCATTTTTGGATCATCGGTTTACTTCTTATTATTTATCTCTACCAGCAGAACTGCGAATCCCAAAGGTATGTAAAACTAGGGTTGGACCCAAGTGTGAGCTTACAAATTCACTGATAGGTGTTCTAAGCATGACCAAATTCCTGAATTCAATGGTTAAGTCCTCTACCCAAAGTCAAGCATGCTCTTAAATATTTTGCTGGATTGTTGGACTACTGGGAACCCTTTTCTCACCAGACCTTCTGAAAGGAAACCATTTCTTAAGTGTTTAAAACCAGATCTTTGTGCTTCAGTTCCCGAGATTCACGACATTGTTTGTTGTTCTGCAAACAGAATGGAATTGAAAAATACCTTTTAAGACAGTCCTTTGAAGATTCCAACTTGCTTCCCAAGGAAATACTCTGGAGACCCAAAGAAGCTTTCAGTGATGGTATAGCATCAATAAAGAAATCCTGGTTTTCTATTCTTCAGGACTATATTGATCAACAGGTACAATACCACTTTTTTTTTTTTCTTTCTTTCACGTTTAAGTGTGTTAGATATGGCTGCCAAGGGGAGGCAGCTCACACACTTAGTTGGGGGAATAAATCTGTGTATGACAGTAACTTGAGCTTCATGGTGGAATGAGCAAGATAAACTTTAATCAACAGCCTTCTAGCTATCTGAGTTGGTTAAAGGCATTTGAGATCCTAGATACAAAGAAATGCTAGAGCCTGACAGAAATGACTGTGTAAGGAAATGAACATCATTTAAGTATCTGGACTGCAAATTAGATTGTGTGTCGGCAAACACAATTTCAGGGTTACATGCAAAGCAGCTGCTTCAGCTGAAGGCACTTGTATGAACTTACTCTGCAGCTGAATAACAGCATAATGACTTTATAATGTCCTTTCTTGTTTGTCATTCATTTTTCCCAGCCATGCCTAGCTAAGCCCTTTTGCTTTTTAAAGCCTCTGCTTGCATTGCTAGCCGATGAAGACTTACAGCATTTTGGCTTTGGACAAAGGATAGTCATCTCTTGTGTGCAGAGGTAGTTTAATCATGGAGAGGAAGGAATAACACCCACTTTTCACCAGAGCTCTGTTCTACAGAAATAAGTGTAGTCTGGCCTGTGCACGGGTGCTTGTCTGCCCTACCACCAACTGCTTGTTTCCCATTTTCTTTCTCTAGATCCACAGGCAAGAAAGTAGTTGGATCAGGTGACAGTGTTGTGCTGCCTGTACTGAGCCTGTGTTGGTGTAGCAGGGGCAAATTTATTTCATGGCTGTGAGGAGTTAGACAGCATGTTGGCAGTGGAAGCTAGCTGCTTTAGAAATTGCCTCAACTGGTGCAGCTATTCATCCTCCCTTTCTTAGCCAACTTAGCAACTGCAGGTGTCTTTGCTTCTGCATCCCAGGTCTTTTGTTGCTAAGAGCTTGGTTACACAAGCAGAGTCAACAGCTCTCTGGGAGCTGAAAAAAAACCCAGGAAGCCACTTACATGGCAAAAAGACTGCTTTAAGTTGTTCCGGTTGATTCACAGCAAAGAGAAGGATAGGAAAGAAGTTTTTGTGACCTTACTAACAAAGGTGATTGTAACGCAAAGAGGAGTGGGCTTCACATATAATGCAGAGAGTAATATTAACAGCACTGGAAATAAAGTTATGTATTCATAAAGGTCAAGGGAGCCTATGACAAAAATTCGCCTGTCAGAAACCTCTGCCTCTAGAATAGACGTTTTTTGGTTTTTTTTTTAAAAACCTATGAGCATTCAGTGGTTGGTGAATCCTTGTATGTCTTTAACTTGCGGCAAATTGACTTGTAAAAGTTGAATGTATTTGCAGCTTAACTTGAGTTTTGCTTATGTCTATAGGTTGATGACCTTCTACTGGAAAAGGCAGCAGAGAAATACCCTTTCAATCCTCCTAAAACGAAAGAAAGTTATTACTACCGCCAGATCTTTGAAAAGCACTACTCAGGGCGAAGCAACTGGCTGCCCCACTACTGGATGCCAAGATGGGTTAAAGCTACTGATCCTTCTGCTCGCACGTTGAAACATTACAAGTCGGCTACCCAAGAATAGGCTGTTGAAATAATCCCCCAAATAGAAGTGCTGCAAGCAATTTGCATGCACTCTGCTTTAAAAAACCCAAACAAATTATGCAAACCTAAAGCTTAAATGGTCTTTAAGATGCATTTTGACGATGCTATTGGAGATAAGAGTTTTCTGTGGTTAGTGTACTGTTAAAAATTCACCCTGCTGTACCAAAAGTTTGTAATTCATGGGAAAATACTTCATGGACAAGGAACTACCTTATTTGGCAGCTGTGTTCCTTATGTGACCTCGATTGTATTAATTTGCCTTGCAGCCATTTAATATATTTTAATGTGAGCTCCGTTTTGAGGACTTGAACGAGGCTAAGCGATGCAAACTGCTGCAGGCCCTCTGAGCAAAGGGGAATTTGACCCTAGCTATTTAGTGATTTGTGTTCCTGGCTGTGGGATTTGGATAGTCTGTCTATATTACTCTATTCTGAATGTCTTTCTAAGCATTCCTGAGAACCTTGGTCTGGTTTTCAAAAGGTATTTAGATATTCATGGCTATGCAGAGATGCTTACTAGAGTTTATAATAGTGGTGGTGCTGGGTGTTACTTAATTAAATAAATGGGAATCTTACTTGTTACTGTAAAGTCACCAGTTGGCTGGTTTGAATCTTGTAAATATACCAGCAGTCTAAAGAGATTGTGACTGTTATCAAAGAGCAGAACAGACAAGAGAAGCCGCATTATGTCTTTGTTTCTAACTCAAGGGCTTCAGTTTCTAAATGTATTTATTATTCTTGAAAATAGAGTGTTAACCGGCTGATTTGTATCAGTCTGATGGAAGTTGCATGACTAAGTATTTTAAGAAATTTTTCACTTTATTGTGAGAGTCTTTCCACCTGTATGATGAAAAGGTAGACCGTGTTGCTGCTCAACTGCATGTGTCCAACTGTATGGTGAACCAACTCTGTTAACCATAGATTTTAGTCAGACAAAGCATCATTGAAGACAATGGGATCAGACACCTTGCTTGGAAAAATGGGAAAAAAGCTTCTTCAGAAACCACAAGAACTTCTAATACCCTATTGAAAAACACATGACTTTTTACCCAGGGCAACTTTTTATTAACTACTTAGGCATGAGGGCTGCTTTTTTAAAGGTGACTTAAACATAAGCGTGGTCAAAAAATATACGTGTGTGCTGCAGATTGACTTGATTAGCATCATGCTCTTTATGAAGACAGAAGTCTAGTTTATTGTCCCTCTTGACTAGGAAACCAAAGCCAATTGTTATTTAAAAGATAAAATATAAGCAATTCTGGTTTAAAATCTTCATAAAATGACTGATTGTCTGTTTATTACTCCCCCCTAATCCTGCATTTGAATGTCTATTCCAGAAGCTTTACTGAACCTCTTGATGGTACCATGGAGCCCATGAACTGTCCGGCTAGAGCCAGTAGCGGCCATATTTTGACATAAACTTGCACATACTAGTCATTTATGAATCTATGATGAGTAAGGTAATACATTCCTGTAGCCTTCTTTACTTAAGGCTATTCTGACATGTTTTTGTCTTTTTGGATTTCTTTGAAGCAGTAAAGTATATTTTGACTTGGGAGAGGATTACAGAGTATGTTGATTAGGTACTGATGTGTAAAGATTTACTACTCTCTGTAAACTTCCCAAGGCTGAGATGATAAGAAAATAGCATTTGCCTGAAGTAAAAACAGGCTCAACACACGTTGGGGTCGTTACTTGAATGCACTTTCTGCTGCAACATTGTCAGGTATTCAAGGAAATCCACCTTAATTTTTTTTAATTCCTAATACATTGGGCATTTACGTAGTGAGGCAAGATCCTAGACTGGTGATCCTAATTATTTTAGCTTTTTACTGATGTGCAGAGGAAAAATTCAGTGTTTGGTGCCTTATTCTTGTTAAAGTTATAAATGCTAGGGGTCTCAGGAGTGAAAACCTGTTCATTCCTTCTCCGTGCATAGACTCTAATTCTACAGCCTTTTTGGCTTCTGTGATGCTCTGTACTTTTTTTTTTCTTTTTTTCTTTTTTTAAGAGAACAGCTACTCTGGATCATCTACTAGCTGCAGACATATTTGTAGTTTGTCACAGGAGGGAATGGGATGCAGGTCCAGAGTGCAACGCTGTCTTGTCTGGTTTTACTTTCTATCTTTCTTTCTTCCTGCTGTGGTTGCCTCCTTTTCTCACTCCATTTCTTTTGGAGAAAATTAAGCTGGACTATTCTGACAGTTTGAGTGGGTTGGTTTGAGTAGTGTGTCAGAGGTGGGGATGGGGAATTAAAGTCAGTGGTCCACCTGGGAGGGAGGAGATGGATAAGTCCTTGGCTTGCAGGACTGCCAAGGGCTGGGGGAGAACCTGTAGGGTTCTTACAAAGTGGATAAAATAATGCGGGGGGTTTCTCTTTATTGATTTGATTTTTTGCTTTGAATTGATTAAATTATTAAATTATGTTTTCACTGCAATCTCTTCCTCTTTTGAGGAAGAAGAAATAAACAGTGTATCTGCCAAAGAGAGCACTGCAGTGCATGGGACCTACTAATTGCTTACGGTTGCTCAGTGACACCCATGCCCTTCATTTTTTTAATAAACCCTACCTGCTATTTTAACCTCCAGTTGACTGGCTTGTGTGGAGCTTCGATGACTGTCTCCACATCCAAGTGTCCGTAACAGTGACTCCAGAGAAGCTCCCCAGTACAAACCATCATGTAAGAGCCAGCAAACACTTATCAGGACTGTGCGGACCCTTGGTCCTTTGGCAGAGATTTCGATGTGGGATGGTTTGAAATCATAAAATGTTTGAAATGTGTGTTTAAAATCACAGTGAAGTGTAAAAGCAGCCTATTTTACCTAAGAGAATACGGAGAGTCTCTTTGTGGAGGACCTTTGGTGTGGGAGATGTCATTTGATGAACATCTACAGGGGGATGCATATTTAACTGTCTTCACCAAGAATAAAAAAAAGCTGCTGGAAAACTATGTTGCAGGAGCCAGCATTTGCTTTGCTGTGGAAGCTAATTCCTGAATGAGTGTTATAATTTTATTCAGAGTCAGAGTTAACATCAGTCAAGGTTGTTGGGTTTCTCCACTCATAGCTGAGGTAAAATATGGTAAATTGTGGTTAAAAGTAAAATAACAAAAAATTATACTGAGACTCTGGAGGGGTGGACTTAGTCTTTTGTTCTGATACCTAATGTCTGATTTCCATTAGTAAGAAAGAGAGAGGAGTTGTTGAAGGAGGATTTAATGCAAGGTAAGCCTCTGTTTGAGCTGGCTGTTGAACAATCAACGCAAAGGAGAGTGGGGCTGAAGTGTGGGAGAGGCTGCTTAGTTTCGTAGCGAGGCAAGCTGTGTGTTCCTCAGTGCCTTTCCTAGGGATAGCCAAAGCACATACATCGCCTGCACCATGCTTGTCACAGTTCCCCCCCCTCCCCCTTTTTCTTTTTTTTTTATTTCAGAGCCTATTGTTTTTTATTTACATATGAATTAATACATGGTAGTTGACATAAAGGCTGCAATTAGGAAAATCTTAAAAGGTTTCAGATGAGCCTGCCTCTGGGTGAAGGTAATGCAGAAAGTTTTTATTTACATTTAATATTTTTAATTTATTTAAATTTAAATTAATAACTTTAATTTTTTACCTACGAACTTGTGGAAGGAGAGAAGGGACAGAGGATGATGAAGCAGAGAGGTTTATGCTGCCATGGTATCTTGTGAGTTGGTAGGGGTAGTAGCTAGGGGAGGTGATACATAAATAGGGTTTGTGCATGCTGCTTTTCAAGATCTGTTCATGGTATTTCACCCATCCCTTTTCAGAGTGCCACTTTCCGTCTTTCAGTTGCCTGGAAACTCTTCCAATAAGGGAAAATTAGCTGGGCAGCTAGTTTTTCTTCCACTGTAGGCTCAGGTTTGGATCTTTCAAGTGTCCTATGAGCTACAACAGAAGATGTTGACGGTACCCTAGAATCCACCCAGCGCTCATATTTCTCCCATGTGAGCGAGTCGGGGCTGGCTCTGCTCTGCAGCCTCGCAGCTTCGCCTCTTGCGCTGTGTGCTCGGCGCAGGAGCGAGTCCTTGCACAGCGTGGTGTGTCCGAGGAAGCCGAGAGCAGACACGTTTGCTCCAGCGGGCCAAAAAGAGTATGTCAAAGTTTGCATTCGGATCAAGAGGTTGCTTTGAGGGATGATTTTTTAAATTTTATTTTTTTTTCTAGCCGGCAGATGGCAGCCGCTGTTAGCGTGTCCGTGCAAATGAGCTCTTCATCCCTGGGGAAGACTACTCTCCATCCTCCTCTCCGTGTGCTTTTAGCCTGGTCCTTCACACATGCTTGTCGGTGGGATTTGTGCGTGAGCTTCATGGAAGAGAATTTAGTAAGTAGATTAGAATAGGGATAAAGCCAAGCAGAAAAGAAAAATGTTGTTTAATTGATCTTGCTCACAAGATATTGTGCAGAGCTTCTCATGCTGGTGCTGCAGGTGAGAAGGCAGCTAAGGGTTGAGTATTGAAGGCATTCGATACTCAATTTGAAAGTAATTAAAAACCAGTTATGAAATTAGAAATGTGAGAACAGGTATAAAATGTCAGTTCTAGGGAAGATGGAAGATAATAATCAGGCTGGGGAGTTGGAAATGTTAATTTTACCTCTGAAGTTGTTAGGGGTTATTTTTTCCTATTTTTGTCATGATTAACGTGTGGATCATAGGATTTCAGACAGTCGTACAGAGAGAACACTGAGTCCTACTAGGAAGTTTTACAGATACGCATCACAAAGGTTTAGGGCCGTACCTCTGCTTTTTTCTCAGAAGAATGATTAAAAAAATTACATATAGATATATATATACACACACATTACAAAGTGCAGTACATCATACAAATTTGGAAAGATTTCCTATTTCTGTAAATGGCCAATCCAGTTGTTTTATGAGCTCTGTGTGATGATGAACAGCTGCAGACTGCATATGCCTGAGCATCTAGACTCAAACCCCATCAGGAAACAACATCCCCCAGCGACCATCGGTGGTATAAACGCAACGTGTAGCTGGCTGTCTGATTTGACAAACACAGCTTTTCACCTGCTCCAGGCTCACTCTGGAGAGAGGTCTTGTGACTTTTTTTTTTGGTGGTACAGGGTGCTTAATTGAGGAATTTTCATTAAGGAGAGGATAAAGCAATTGGGTCCAAAATAGTCCTTTAGAGAATTATAATCCCAGGTACATAAAATTATTGGAACTGACCTCAATTCCTACACCATAATCATCTTGCAGAGGCCAAGAGTCAGAATGATCTGGTTGCAAAAGCAGCCTCCATTTCTGCTGCTGTCGAGGATAGAAGTAGTTGTCTATATTAATAAACCGCATTACTTAACATCACTCACCACTGCTCTTGAAGACTGCTCTTAACACCTGGGGCAAAATGTATATTAATACAAATTACTTTTGATTAAAACCATTATTATTTTAGCACAAAAAGGAAGGGGGTGGTAGAAAGGAACGTTCTCTTTTTAAATATTTAAATACTCATTATACCAAAGTGATACAAATTACTGGCTGACTGACAACTTGCTAATAATAGCTTAAAAATGCAAATAGAGCTATTATCCCAATTGACACTAATTGGAACTCCTTTGGCAGCCTGGGAGGGCAGGGCAGGAAGGTTTGATTGTTTCATCGAGCTGAAATCGGGTTGGTAAGGAAGTGTGGGGAAGATGTGCCGTGGATAAACAGGTTGCCATCTGTGGACATCAGAATTCATCATATTATATTTCAAGAATATGTTCTGAAGTGCTGCCTTCTGCCTGTGTATGATTTTTGGCGAGGTTTGTTGATGCCCTCGCGGCTGGTGCCGCTCGTGCCTGCGTGGCACGGGCTCTGCCTGGGCTGAGTTGGTGCTGTGGGAATCCTGCAAATGCTCAGCTCTCGTGAAAGAGCTACCATGTCTTTTCTGAATTATTAAAAAATCACTGCCTTAAAATTCACTGAATTATAAAAATTTTCACTGCCGTTAGCAAAAAAGTCTGCACTGCAGGGTGACGTTATGCAGAGCAGGTGTCTGGGAATTTCCAGCTTTATGGGGCCTAAGTTGGTACAAATTTTTCATGCATAGCAGAAAGGTCCATATGTCGGATGTCACCGGTTACTTTCAAAACCTGAGACACGGCCTCCCAGGTTAAAGTGAGACAGCTGTTGTGACACCCCTGCCACGCTCTCCTGGGTGACAGGCTGTTTTATCTCTGTTAGTTACTCTCTTGCTGAGATTTTTATTGACTTAGCAACCAGGAGCTCGCTCTCTCTGTAGTTCTCCAGCCTGGAAAATCCTTCCTGTCTCCTCTTCCCCAGAAAAAGTGGCAATAATGCCAGGGTTAGGAATCATACTGAGGTCAAGGATACGGTGTGGGGCATCCATGTGTACTCGCATACTTAGCTGTGTCTGCAATCATGTCATACAGCCTCTTCCCCATTGCTTGCACCACATTCCAGTGTGGCGTACGAAGAAACCTGGCGTAACAGCCTGCTCTTTGCAGTATTCATGGAAAAGATGCATTAACAACTGAAAGGTCGTTAGGAAAGGTGGTATGTGTACATGTACTGTGACACCAGCTCTGTTTTCTGAAATAACATGTTTTATGTCATATTGTGAGGCACAGTGAAATGCCACCCCAGCACAGCTTTTGAGCCATCTTTAGTTTTCTAAGAGGATAGAAAACTTGGGCTTCACCCCTCACTCCAAGGAAAACTTCCATAGTGAGCAGGAGGAAAGCACTGAAGCCTCTCTGCCCTCTCCAGTGCAGCCATTTCCCACTCAGAAGGATGCTGTGAAGGTAAGTTGAGGAATGACCAGGAGGGTTCAGACTTTCTTCATTCCTGGCTGCATGTGCTCTCCTTCGCACTCTTCAGAGCGTGCAGTCCCAGAGGGTTGTCTGCCACTCTCTAGCAAGGCTTCCTACTTGGCTGCTTTTGTCCTGGCCAGTTCTTATGGCGGATCTCCCAACCACTGATGAAATAATCTCATCTTGGAGTTTTGAGTGGGAAGGTGGACTTTCTTCTCCCCTGCAGGAAAAAAGCATGGGGATCTGGGGCTTAAACATGGCATTTAGAGACAGTGAGATGGGCTTCCCGTCTCTCTTGAGTGTAGCTCTGCAGCTGACCATGTAAATTGAGTGACCCCGTGCTTTGCTGTATGTCAGAAGGTGCTGCTCAACATCTGTGTCCCTATTGAATGATGTTTGATGCCCGGTTGTGTCTGGGTGTCACCAAACTCATCTGGCCAAGAGCAATGTGCCACTGTGTCAGTGCCTGTGGGAACCCAGCTCAGGATCTGGCTGGACTGGGGAAGTGAAGGGAAAAAACACTGCTATAGTGTTATTCAGGTGAGTGTGGGCTTGTAGATCCCAGTTTGGGAGGAAGATGAAGATGAAGGCTGGTTTGAATATACATTGGGAGTACGCAGTTTGACGTGAATATCATGAGGGCAAAAATCTGGATCCTGTTTGGGTAAATGTGAGGTGAGGGAGGGGATGGAGCCATACCTGTGCTCCCAGAAACCTACAGCATTGCACAGGCATGCCACCACTCGTGGTGGTATCTAAGCAAATTAATTTGGGATCCTCTCTGGTAGGATATATCATTGTCGTGGTTTAACTCCAGCTGGCAACCAAGCACCACACAGCCACTTGCTCACTTCTCCCCGGTGTGATGAGGGAGAGAATCAGAAGAGTAAAAGTGAGAAAACTCGTGGGTTGAGATAAAGACAGTTTAACAGGTAAAGCAAAAGCCGCACACACAAGCAAAGCAAAACAAGGAATTCATTCACTCCTTCCCATCGGCAGGCAGGTGTTCAGCCATCTCCAGGAAAGCAGGGCTCCATCACACGTAACGGTTACTTGGGAAGACAAACGCCATCACTCCAAAAGTCCCTCTCTTTCCTTCTTCTTCCCCCAGCTTTATATGCATATATTGTACTAGCTACTATGAAGAAAATTAACTCTATGCCAGCAAGAACCAGCACAATCATCATCAAATGAATGGGGCCTTTACAAAACTTGGCGTCAAGGACAACTTGTTAATCTTGCTCCCTGCCCACGCCCCCTGCCCCCCCCAGCTTTTATTTAAATACACTTCCTATATCTCCAAGGAGGTTTGGAGACAAACTTGCCTATTTCTCTGAGCTATGAAATGCAAACAGAAATCGGCTGTGCTACAGGCTGGGTGAATAGTAGAAAAGTGTTTTGCAATATCTATCTGTATTAGGCTATCTTTAAGTGAGGCGTCTTTTAAAAACAAGCTGTGGAGTGGAGGACTGAGAAATGCCATGATGTTCTCTGGGGAATTGAAAGTCTCGGCTCTGCTGAGCAGGCGACATGTCTAGGAGAAAAACAATGCCTTGGAGGGCTCTGAATGCAAATGGACCCCGTATCTGGTGTGCCTTCACTACTTCTGTAACACACCACTGAGTCGAGCAAATTTTGGCTTGGGGAGTTGAGCAGAGCCAAGGCATAGAGATGCACATTAGCAGACTGACGGCACCACTCATCTCCTCCGCTACGGCACCGTGTACTCCAGGGGGATGTGCCTCAGCAGGAGGTGAACCCCCGTGGGCCCAAAGTGCCTTGGGAAGTAACACAGAAAAGACAAGTCACCTTACTCTTACCAGTGATGAGATCTGACCTACCCATCCCACGCTCTGGTCTGCTGACACATCCCTGAAGAAGACACACTTTGCGTACCCTGAGCTTGCAGTCCCCATTAAGACTGCGGCTCGTGCCTAAACTGGACTTAGTGTGGTTGGCATTGGTTGTCATATGAGCTGTGGGATATGTATTTCAGCTAGTAGCTGATGTGTAGACATACCTTTTATGTGGGACCTTTCTGCTCCTTTCCTGCTCCTTGCCAGCACTTTTGCAAAGCCCTTCTGGGGGCAGATCATGAGCTGACAGAGACAAGACTTCCAGTATGGCATACTGGGAGCTGCTGAAGCCTGCCACGCTGAAGCCCTCACCCTACAGTTGCACTATTTGGCTTTCTTACTGCCCTGTTAATTTCACAGAGACTTTTTACAATAATAACATCAAGTTTGTGCAGGACTGGAATGACAGAAAATAGCTTTCCTTTTTATTAGTCACTTCCTCAGCATCCCCATATGCTGGAGTTTGGGTGGGGGAACAGTGGCAGCTGAGTACTTAGCTCATGGTGCTTTGTATCTCTGGATCTTGAGCATCTCTGGTGCTCAAGTCTGGAAGGACTTTTTCATGTCTCTCCTTATTCTGCAGCCCCAAGAAAATCAGTGCAGTACCTAAATTGGAGCAGAGGAACTTCTCTTTCATGGAAAGACAGAGAAGAGGACAAGTCCTCTGGGATGCTCCCTCCAGGGCATGACCACCAAGCTGGGGGCAGCAAGGTAGCTATGAGACCTTTCAGACTTGAGCCTTTGTGAACGCCAGGTTTGACTACACTTACTGACTGATTTTTTTTTTTTCTTTTTTTCTTTTTTCAAACCAGACTAGTGTCGTTTAAAGAATGTGTTATATCTTTTCGGCAAATCAAGCTAGAAAGCAATAGCTGGGTGGACAGTGCATTCACTTGGTATTTTTATGCTTATTTCAGAACCACATAGGATCAATTTAGAGGAATTTTAACTATGCAAGGAGTCTCCCAGAATTTTGTGTGCTTAGTCTGGTAGAGAAATTAATTTATTTTCTCCTTAAGTGTGCTCAGGGTCTGAGGGCTCAAATTAGCCACATGCTGACAAGATCCAGCCAAATGTTTCTGTTGGTCAATCTGTCTGTTCTAGCACAGCATTGCCAGACTTCTTCTGTGTCATGAGATTGTTTTCTAGAAAAATCATTTAATTCAAAAGAAAACTAAAAAACTTAGTTTTGCCATGATCTACAGTAAAACATTTCTGTTTTATCTTTGGAAAGGTATCTACCTTAAAATTACCCAAGTCTAATGAAATAAAAATGGAAGTATAGAAGTAGGTCCCTCGAATGCTTCATTGAGACAGCTAAAAATGCTCCTTTCGGAGCAGCCTAGTGACTGAAAATCAGTAATTTCTGGTGTTTCACTCCCCTTTCTCAGTGTCTGACCTCAGCAACCTCTGAAGGTGCTCAGGACCTTGAAGAAGGGACTCAACAACATCCACAGAGCAGAACCCCAGACGGGCCAGTCATGGACCAGGCAGGGTCTGCGTGGGGAAAAAGGACCTGATGTACAAGTGAGCTGATTAACTAGTTAATATTGACACATATTGTATTAAGTTGAACACTGGTTTTTATGGAATGCCTCAGGTTTGGAAGAAGGAAAAAAGCTCCGCTACCTGGCGTGCAGCTAGGCGGAGTCTGGCTGCACGTGGGTGCAGAGGCAAACATACAGTTTTGCTTTTGAGACCTTGCTGAAAGCCAGCTGAAGTCACTGCAAGATTCCCATTGCTTTTGTCATGTTTTAGGCAGGGTCCACAGGACAAGGTTTTCTCTTTTCAGGCTTAACTGTGGTGGATCATGGTTAGGGTAGGAGCATCGTCTTTCAGTGCTTTACTGTTCTGTGTAAAGACAGTAAGATACCCTGAGTAAGTTGAATCGCATGTAACATTGCTCCATATAGACAGAAACAACATAAAATATGTATGATGATCTAGAGGTCTCTTGGTCTCCCTGTATCTTCTAAATTGTCTCCCTGTATCTTCTAAATAATACTTGTGGAGGATGCTAAGTTACAGGAATTTTGTTCAGACATCTCAGCGTGATTTATTTATTTTTAAATCATACCTCCTTCACTGTTAAAGAATTAACTGGTTTCAATATAGCTCAGGGTGATTGATCTAGAGTTTTGTTCAGATATTTTTGCTCTGGTGCAGAACACAGCTAAAACAGCTGGAGCTGTCAGACAGTTCTCCTGTTGTGTTTAAAATTAAGCATGGCTTACTGCCCCAGCTTGAAATAGGAAAGATAAATGCAGTAAGTAGCTCTCTGTAGAAATGTAAGTGTCCTCTACAGAAATGTTTTATTGAAATAGTCTATTATGGAAACCATTACTATGGTATAATTTTATTAATCATCATGGCAAAAATGGACTTTTTATAATTTTGTTCATTTTTTTCCTTCATAAATACACTTTTTTTTTAAATCTTTTGCTCCATGAGATTGTGCAGAAGTATTTGCATTAATTTCCTACACGTCTTCAGTTTTTTTACCATTCTTCTTCTCTTAGCATGCAAATGACTGATTAGAGGCATTTATGAGATAATGAAACAGTTTAAATATGCAAATATTTTTCAGTGATGACCTGGCTCTATCAAAGTTCCTAGGAGGGAATGAGAGATGCTTACGTTATTCCTGTGAATAAAAGTTGCCCTGGTACAGCAGTATTTGCAGCCCTCTGACTTGCTGATAATTCCTTGCTGCTAATTTTGCAGTGCCAAAGAATAGGTCACGCACACATCGAGTTTGTAGTGGGTGTGGGATATGAAAAATGTTGTGCAGAGTTAATACCTTCCCGTCGCTGCTTGTGCTTATCACATATTGGCTTTATTTCTGTGCACACACGCGTGCTGAGGACTGATGGTTGGAAAACCTTGTCATTTTGCGTGGGAGCCATCACGCTGCCTAGCCAGGTGCTGAAACGACACAGCCGGAGGTGATGCTTTCTGTCAGGGTCTACTGGAAAACACTGCTTCTGCAGCTGGCAATCTGCACCGCAGAAAGCCTGCTGTCAGCCTGGTACAAAACTTTCAGGCTTCATCTATTGACAGACGTGTTGCTTTAATACAGACACACATGGTAAGGCTTCACCTTAGCCAGCTTGACAGAAAAAGCCTGGAGCTGAGAGTGTTACAGTTTTGTAGAAAATTGGTGTTATACGGGGACATGAGCAGTTTTGAAGAACTGGATAAGAAACAGGTGGGTGGCACCCACCACAAGTTCAGGATAAATATTTTTATCGTTAGGGTGCTGACGACAGAATATGATTTACTTTCTGCCTTTAAAGTACTGGCTGATGTCTGCTAAATCCCAGGAGTCACGAAGACGCCTCAGAGGGGACGTCTGCTGCAGAGCAGCAAGGGGGCTGGAAATGGAGCAGTTTTGTCCTCAGCCACTCCACGAACCAGGGAAGAGAAGTTCTGCTGTGTTTCAACATATAAAGAAGTGTCTTTGTGTGCAATGCTAAACTAAAAGTGGAGCAAGATAAAAGATTTTTTTGTTTCAAACACAAAAAAAGGTGTTAGGTAAATAGCAAATTTAATTTTATCTGAAGTGATAACATTACTCAGCAGACAGAAATGGATGGCTCCATCCAGGATACTCTGTAAAGTGTGTCCTTTTACTCAAGGTTTATCTTTACTCTAAATCTCAGGATTTTTTATTGGCTTGTTTAATTGTTTCTATTTTAGGTAAGTCTGAAGGAATCAATATCAAAAACCAAAGCGTAGGAAGTATCAGTCATGGTTTTCAATTGAGTTATCTTAAAACAGTGTTGCAACCACTCAGGGGCATCTTTTGTTTCCAGTATAACTTTGATCTCCTTTTGCTCTTAGGAGACAAAAATAGAAAGATTCATGAGTGTTTTAATAGAGCAGGGCTTCGAAGAAGTATTGAGATTTAGAAATTTGCCATAATCACCCTTAAATGCTACAACAGCTAGCTGGATTAAATGCTTAAAGCATGTGTTTGGGGGTGTCATGATTATTACATCTTTTGAGATGTGTTTAAAAGGTGCAATGATACAAGAGCAATACAGCCACAGTGCTGCTCTGAATCGCTACGCATATTGTTTCTCTCTACAGTAGCTTCTGTTTCCAATTGTGGTTTTGTCAGTGAAATCTGGTTGAAAGAGAGTGGGCTACAGCTGCTGGACTGTGCTGGTGGTCCCCGGCTAAACGTTTCCTTTACGAAAGGACTTGTGTAGCTGTTAAGAAAATATTTCATGATATATTATAAATCATTACACTCTTTTTAAAAAATTGCTCTTTTTTTCTTTTTTTTGATAACCAGAGAGCCCGTGGCTTGGTTGCTCTGAATCTCAGGTTACTGAAATATCACATTCAGATAAAGTTGCTAATCTCTAGTACAGTTAGAAATAATGTCTCTCTCTTATTTTCTGGAAGGTCTATTCCTTAACGTCACCATGTGAAGTAAAACCAAAGAGTTAATAAAGATTAAAGTAACAATACTCCATGACAGTTCCTGCACTCTCTTTCTGTGTCAGGAAAGTGAAAACTCTTTCTTTACAATTCTAATAGTTGACCAAACATTTGAAAGTTTAAAGCAAAAGTCCTCCTGAGAAGCATAGAGAAAATCTTTAGGAACATCCTTTGTAGCAAAGAAAGACTTTTCCTTTAACAGTTGTCATGTGAAATGTATTTTTCCTGAAGTTGGGACCTCTCTTTGTGCACTCAGATCATACACCTGTGACAAAAGGGAGTTCCCACCTGTCTTCAGCCATGCTCTTGGGCTTGTTGGACCAAACCAATATGGTATGCACCCCTTCTGTTGGGGGCTGTTGTAGCAGCATGAAGCCCTGTTGTGGTTTAACCTGGCAGGCAGCTAAACACCACACAGCCATTTGCTCACTCCCCCCTGCCCCCAGTGGGATGGGGGAGAGAATCGGGAAAAAAAAGAGTAAAATTTGTGGGTTGAGATAAAGACAGTTTAATAGGACAGAAAAGGAAGGGAAAATAATAATAATGATGATGATGATGATGATGATGATAAAAGAATATACAAAGCAAGTGATGCACAATGCAATTGCTCACTACCCGCCGACCGATGCCCAGCCAGTTCCCAAGCAGCAGTCGCCACCCCCCGGCCAACTCCCCCCAGTTTCTATACTGAGCATGACGTCACTTGGTATGGAATATCCCTTTGGCCAGTTTGGGTCAGCTGTCCTGGCTGTGCCCCCTCCCAGCTTCTCGCTGGCAGGGCATGAGAGGCTGAAAAGTCCTTGACTAGTGTAAGCACTGCTTAGCAACAGCTAAAACATCGGTGTGTTATCCACATTGTTCTCACCCTAAATCCAAAACACAGCGCTGTACCAGCTACTAGGAAGAAAATTAACTCTATCCCTGCCGAAACCAGGACAAGCCATTAACAGAATAACAAGGTGGTGATGAAAATCCCAAAGAGGGCATAGTGCCAGCTCTCCCTTGGGTTTCCATGGTAAGGGGTATCTTCTGCAATGCAGAAGTGATTCTACAGAATAAAGTTTCAATGCTCTGTAAAGTTGCAGAGAAAGGGAATAACTAGCACAAGTGGCACTTTTCCCTCTGGGAATAGCATTTTGATGGTTTTGAGAATCTGTGATTGAGTTCTAGTGTACAAACATATGGAGTGCTGACAGTGCCAGGCACTTGACTTTTTTTTTTAAAGCATATATTAAAACTATAAAGTTTTATAAAAGTTTGTACGTGGAATTTCTCCTTTCTGTCTCCTTTCTGAATAATTTCAAAGTTTTCCTCTTAACCTACTGCCTGGAAACTTTATTTCTTTTTCAGCATAAAATGTGAGACTCACATACAGTCGCATGTCTCCAGGCCATGGCGCCTGTGGAAAACATCAGAGGGAGTGAGATGTGGCAGCACTGCCCTGGACATCTTTCGCAAGGAACAAGTTTTTGGAAGAACTAGCATTAAGAATTATAAGACGTGTTTTGCTTGGCAAAGGAAAAAAAACAGTAAGAGGTTCTATCTTGGCTGTGTAGTTCACCTATAAAATCTAACAATACTAAATAAATATCTTTGAAACGTACTAATAATATCAGATCAATACCAAACAAAGTCAGCTTTGTTTGGTTACTTCCACTGACTTGTAATATGTAATGGGCTCATCGATTTGTGTTCAGCTCAAACGCTTCCCGATGGGAGGCAAAGTAAATTCATCATTTTGGTATCTGGTAATGTTTTGTTTGGAAGTTTTACTTTTCTGTTCTGCAGCAAAGCTCTTTTTTTTTGCTAATAGATGTAAGCTGTCTGAGCTGGAAAGTGCTCCAGCCCAAATTCATTCTGCCATTGTAATGGTAAATGCTGGATGAGATTTACTTTTCGTATTCAGTGCAATAAATCATCTCCTCTGCAGCGCAGGTAGCTGTATACTTTAGATGCAGCAATACCAACAGTGATGGTGAAACAAATGTTTCCCTAGAAAACACTTGAAAAGATAAGTGAATAAACTCTTCTCAGACTCTTAGCTCTGAATAGAGGCAGGTGCTTTAAAACTAAGCTGTTCATATATTCAATGCAGTTATAGTGGTGACTGACTCCATGGAAAGAAAAGGAGTGTGTAAATTTTGCTGACACAGCTGCGTGCATGGGACAGAGGGACGAGCTGCTTCCCTGCTAGAAATTCAGCTCCTCTTCCTTCTCCTTGGCAGCCAAAGGCTGCAGCTGGGGGAGAATTTCCCCGATGGATGGAGAAGGGCTCACTTTAACGGAGCTGGAGAGTGCCTGGAGGACCGTTCCTGTCTGCTGCAGGTACTGCCGAGCTACATCCCCTCTGTTTGGGCAGCTCATGCCCTGTGACTCTTCCAGTAACTGTGTGCATAGGAAAGGGTAAAGAGGAAAATATTTTGTGCAGTTTTACCTTCTTTTCCAGATGATTTTCATAAAACAAGGTCACTCAAACCAGCAGCTGGTGTGGCACCAGGACCTACGCGCAGAGCAGCAGGTCCCATGGCCCAGAGGTCCTTGAGCTGTAGGTGGGACAATGCCATGCACGTTAGCATGGTCCCACAGCACTGCTGCGAAGGGCTGTCCAGCCACCTTTGCCAAACCCAGCCTGCTCCCCAGCCCTCCTCCTCTCGGTGGCAGACAGCATAGAGCTGCACTGAAGCAGAATCAGTTTTGCTGGGGTGCCCCACAGCTCTTATTTTTAAATAAATGCAGCATCTATATTTCTGGGTGTAGTCCCAGTGCTCCATAATCCACCACAGGGTGTTATCTCAAAAATAAAATATTTTTAGAAAATGAAACAGCCTGCAACATTAATTCTTCAGCTATGTGGTATACTTGTATCAAAATAAACTCAAGTGTATGGGTACATCATATGAGCCATAAAAAAAATGCAGCTAAGTGCATATGCAAAATTTTTCATCTGCAAACAGTTAACTGCAGGTATATGCAAAATATCTCCTAAAATATCTCTTTTCTATCACACTGAAAACTTCATTTCTTAGTCGTACCCATCATAAAACTTAACACACACAAATATAGCCTATTTTTCACACAGATATGCAGAAAAATCTGTCACTGTTGTTTGATTCCCTACCAACAGGATTTTACTTTTAACTTTTTCTTTTAAATGCAGTCTTAATGTAGCCACGCTGTATGTATATATTGCTTCAGTAATTAATGTGTATCTTATCCGAGCAAGATTTATTTCCAGAGGGTATTGCTTGAATGTTAATGCTTTGGTACACTGAGTTACAATGTGCTTATTGTTTTCTGAGTATTATAGCAGTGAAAATAAAAAGCATTTCTATGTGCCAAAATTGAATGTCTGTGATTAAAGGTGGTGTTCTGTTGCTCAGTTAGGTGTTTTCAATACAAACTAGTTCCTGTAGAAAGCAAAGATAAAAGTATATTGATCTATGTTGGTGCAGGTATGTCTTTTAACTCTCTTACAGCTGGGCTTCTAAAATAACAAAGTAAGAAATGGTTTAGATAAGAAAAAAAAGCTTTTTTTTTTTAATTTGCAGAGATTTTCTTAACATTCAGCCTTATGCTTTACAGTTCTTCCTAAGTTTCTTAGCACTTACATAGCACCTTGCGGAAGTGGCCGGTTGGGTACAGGGTGTGCATTGCATTTCTAGCTCGGCCACTGCTGTACCTGTGACCAAGACACCTCACCTTGCCAGGCTTCCTCCCTCCAGGCTTCTGGGAGAGCGTGAAGCACCGTGACAGATGAAGAGTTTGGCTTTTTAACAGTCTGTTCATGTTTTATTTCTATATACCACAGGTGGTGATATTGTTTAATTTAGAGCTGGATGTAGAAAGCAAGAGGTGATGTTTGTTGCATGTGCGCTGCATACCTCTCTAAAAAGGAGTTTCTGAGCCGATGAGTTGCTGGTTTATTCTGACAGAAACCAGATATCTATCAGGGATGGAGCAGTGATAATTTTTAATGAATATCATCGTGAATTTCATATAGCCCAGATGCCCCTCTTGTTGACAAATATTTCAGTCTCTGCTCTTTCAAAAACATTAAAAGAATAATGCGAAGAGAGTCTGTTTGTCTTCCCTGAAAGTTGTAGATAGATTGGAAGACTTTTGTATGCTTGCTAACAGAAAGAAAAAAAAAAATCCTTACTCTTCCAGTAATGACTATTTTCTGTAAAGGGAAGTGAGCCATTTTGGAGATGGTGTGAGGACACGGAGCTGTACCCGGAATCACAGGCGGCTGCATCCTGACACAATACAACTCCAGGGAAGGAGTCGCTGTGTGCTCTTGTCCCAGTGCTCTGGGAGACGTTTGTTAACACAGTCTGCGATACTATGGCTAAGGGAACTGTTCAGGCTCATCATGAAAAAATTTGGTCACTACTGAAGTTTGCACTGGGACTTACTCGGTATCTCTTTATGCTAAAGCAGTTATCTAAGCCGTAGTTTAAGAAGATACAGGGACAAAGCCTGCATTTAGATAATGGCTCTTGGTAGCTCTGAAGGAGCTGCTACTGGCGTACTCTGAATAAACAGCATTTTTAAAAATCACCTTAATAATTCAAAAAAACCTCTTGGTGTTATTCTGCTCTAGCTAACTGGATGCACCTAGCATCTAGCCAAGGATGCACGGAGCCTCTGGGCCAGTCACAATGGGGTGCTTTTGCCACTCATTCCCAGTTAGACTTACTTCGGCTTCCAATACAGTTAGCTGTTGGGACCCCCCTGTCACCCCAGAAATACAGATGGGTTCTGCCCCTTTATAGCTTGATGGCATTAGGGTACACTGTGCACCGGTGTCTACCAGAGCCTTACACTCCTGTGGGTCTGATGTGCCAGGCCATCGAATCCACACAGTCCAGCAAACCCAGTTGTCCCTTTCCTCCCCCTGGCTGGAGGCAGGGCCCCTCTAGTCCTCATCACAGTATTCATTCCTCATTTCTTGTAAATACGAGTCAGAATTTTCTTCATTAAGGTCAGAAGTAAGATCAGCCCTTCTACTCTCTCTGGGGAACTGCCCGCTGGAAACTGGAGCAGCAATTTTCCTGGAAGAACCCCTTCCTGTGATTGTTTTTCCTTGCAACTCACGTACCCGTGCCCCTAGGGCTGAGGTAGGTTTTCCATCCCACTTCCTCATGTCCTCTCCGTGGTCACGCAGGTAAAACCATAGGGTGCCCCGTGGTGTGTACCCTTTATATTGTCTCTCTTGAGCAAAAGAACACTGACTCCTAATAGCCGAGACATTGGTCTGTACAGGTGGGGAGTAGGACATATCCTCTTTGAGTTGCTGGAACTCCCAGGACAGTTTTTTGGACAGTTTCTCCACAGCCGAGACGAGGGAGGAAGAGAGACTTTCTTTGTATTGCCGGAGTTGACCAGCCAATTCATCCACCATTTGTTCCTCTCCATCTTTCCAGGTCATCACTGCCAATGAATTGGCGTATGACGATGGTGCGTTCCATACAAACTTCCACCACATGGGTCGTGTGCACTTGACTTCATCTGGATCTTTGGATAACTGCTCATTGTCCAGGTCATCATAAATCACCTCCAGCACAGGTGATAAACCACCTACAGCATCCCTCAGGAACTGGATACCCTTCTCCATGGTGATCCACTTGCCTGGGTGACATATGACATCTTCCTTAAAGGGATACCTTTCCTTCACGCTTGACAACAGTCGCCTCCAAAGGCTGAGGACTCGTGTCCCTTTTCCAATTGCTTTGTCAATGCCCCCTTCCCTAGAAAGGGATTCCAGCTGCTTGGCTTCTTTACCCTCTAATTCCAGGCTACTGGCCCCATTATCCCAGCATCGGAGCAGCCAGGTGACAATATGCTCGCCTGGACGATGGCTGAAATCTTTTCGTATATCTCGCAGCTCACTCAGGGATAGAGATCGGGTGGTTACTGCCTCTTTCAGGAATTCTTCCTCTTCTTTCTCCCCGAGCAGTTGCCGGCCCTCCTCCTCCTGTTCTCGTGGTGGCCCTTCTCCAGGCTAGTCTGCCTCATCCACTTCTTCCTCTGGCTTCCTTTTAGAAGAAGTTTCTTCCTCCCTTATTAAACGAGCCAACTTCCGCTTCCAAAATTTCTTCTTGTGTACAGGGGCGACTGATACCGGCACAGGCTCGTTCTTTGGTTCAGCCACAGGGCGTGTCACCGGGGTCTGAGTGGCCGCGGGGCCTGTCGCCCGGGTCGGAGTGGCTGCAGAGCCTGTTGCTGGGTTCTGAGTGGCCGCAGTGCGTGTCGTTTTACCGTCAGAGCCAGAGACCTTCTCTTCCCTTTGAGGGTACTGAATGGTGTTGAACAGGGCTCGGTAGGCATGGGCCAGGCCCCAGCACATTGCAATGAGCTGCATCTCTCTGGAGTTGCCAGGGTGACAGCATACTTTGTCCAAATGTTCTACTAACTTTTCAGGATTCTGCACTTGCTCAGGGGTGAAGTTCCAAAACACTGGGGGTGCCCATTGGCCTAGGTACTTGCCCATCTTGTCCCACACACCCTGCCACTCATAACTATCCAGCCTTGGGGCAGATCTCTGGATGATATTCTTAAATTGCTTATTAACTTTAGACAAAACCAGAACAATATTCCAAAGAAATACCAATAGAAGTATCTTAATTACCCAAGCATGTTCAAAATACTGAAAAGTTACTGTAATGAAGGAGGAAACATCATAGAAGAAGGTAGTGACCCTGCCATTCTGTATTTCCTCCGTAAAAAAACTCTCAGAAAAGTCACTGTAATTGCTAGTTGTCTCCATGAAGTGGTATCCGTAGTACAGTAATGGCTTCATTGCGAAATTCAGATACCAAATTAAGACCAAGGTCAATGTTTTAAAAATAAACCTCCCAAGCGGAATATCACCAATCACTGCAGACCACAGCAAACTGCAAAACCCAACACCAATCTTTAACATGTACAGCAAAAAAATGAGCACGATGCAGATTAGACAAATCAATATCAAGAACAGAGAAACCAACATTGTGACGCACAACTCTTAACAGATATAAATTCCTTAATAAACTCCGGTTAATCTGTTATTATCTCAAACCCTTCGAGCCCCACGTTGGGAGCCAAAAATGACTGTTGTGGTTTAACCTCAGTCAGCAACTAAGCACCACACAGCCGCTCACTCACTCCTCCCCCCCCCCCCCCCGGTGGGATGGGGGAGAGAATTGGAAGAGTAGAAATGAGAAAAACTTGTGGGTTGAGATAAAAACAGTTTAATAATTGAAATAAAATAATAACAGCAATAATAATAATGTAATAATAATAATAATAATAATAATAATAATAATAATAATAATAATACACAAAGCAAGTCATGCACAGTGCAATTGCTCACCACCTGCCGACCGATGCCCAGCCAGTCCCCGAGCAGCGGCCCCCCCGGCCAGCTTTCCCCCAGTTTATGTACTGAGCATGACATCACATGGTATGGAATGTCCCTTTGGCCAGTTTGGGTCAGCTGTCCTGGCTGTGCCCCCTCCCAGCTTCTTGTGCACCTCCAGCCCTCTCAGTCGGTAGAGCATGGGAAGCTGAAAAGTCCTTGACTAGTGTCAGCATTACCTGGCAACAACTAAAACATGGGTGTGTTATCAACTTTGTTCTAGTCCTAAATCCAAAACACAGCGCTGTACCAGCTACTAGGAAGGAAATTAACTCTATCCCTGCCAAAATCAGGACACTAACGATAGCTGGGGGCTGGATTCCCCCTAAAGATCTCCATGCCCAGACATTTCCAGATTCTTCCTTTTCTTTTGGTTAGGACCATGCTAAAAAATACCAGCCTCCTGCTGTGAACACAGCAAAGCACTCACTCGTGGCAGCTGGGTGGACAAGTGCTGCAGAGCCCAAGCTCCCCTGGCGAGGTGTATATGGGGAGCCAGACCCCCCCCTCCCAGCTCCCTGGTTCACGGGGGGCTATGTACACCATGGCTCTGGCTCCCCAGGGTAAGTTTGGCTGCATCTGTGCAATGGGGGACCAGTCTCCATGCAATGGCAGAGAGATGGAGGTGATGGATGGAGCTGATGGTCTTCCTGGTCACACTTAGGTAAGGCAGGCTGCTGCCAACCTGACTTCAGCATCCCCTATCTGGGGGAAGGGGAGTGCCTGTGTGTGTGAGGGAGACAGGACCTACCAGAAGAGCAGCCGCCTGCCATGATGCAGATGAGTGCTGTATTTCTGGGGGAAAAGAGAAGCAAAAAGGGGGCAGAGCATGTTGGAGGTGGGCTGTGGTGTCAAACTGCCTGTAGCACCTCCCCAGTGGGGACAATTACCAGCATCACCCTAGTTTTACTCTCTGTGCTGATTTCCTAGAAAGATTTTTTATTACTTTATTTAAAGCTTGCTTACATTTTACTGACAAATGCCCTTGCTGCAGCTTTATCGATTAGCTTACGCAGCCTGAGGGATGTCAGACTGTTGCTATCAAAGAAGAGCTAAGTCTGTGTCACAGTCGTGGCTGACTGTTGCAGAGACGGCAGGGGATTTAGTGAAAGCCTCTCCAAAGCCTGCAGTGGAGCTGTAGGGCTGGCATCGCCCAGTGATCCAAAACGCGAGTGACCCGGGGCTGCAAGCAATGCTGTCCAACACATAGAAGTGTTCAAAAGCTGAAGGAGCCTCAAAAGGGAGATTAAAGACCACAGAAATGATTAAAAAGTCCCTTTGAAGTGCTCAATAATGTATAGACTACATCACTTACTACTAAAGACTGAAAAAAGATACAAGAATTCCTGTTTGAGTTTTGAGGATCCCAGGATGCCTGTGAGGACAAATGTTTGACTAGGAGGGTGGTGGGAGTGAGCCCGTGGTGGGGACGGGCAGTGCTGGGCTGCAGGTGTGAGTGGTTCATGCGCCTCCACGTCTGCCCTGGACCTGCTGGGCAGGCAGGGCCCTGCAGCCCCAACATGGCATGGCTCGGCTGAATGGTCCCCAGTGATGAAATATGATAAGGGCTTTTTTTTTTCCTATCATTGGTAGAGTTAGTTGGAACATTTCAGGCTGTGCCTTTTGGTATGTGTTTTGTTTATTTCTAGCCTGGAATATATGTCTGTACAAACATAGAAATCAATGCCAATTTTAATCTTATTGTTCAAAACCTAAATTAGCACAAATCTGACATTATTTTGCCACCAGAAGTTGAAAGGAGTTGTTTCAAATGCCAAATTAAAACCACTCATCAGACAGCCACGTAACAGGAGAATATTTTGACATCGGAGGGTCAGCCTTTCCTTCTAGAGAAAATGGCGGTGGTGCAGTTGATACACCAGAGATGAGGGATGCCATGCAGATGGACCCTGACAGGCTTGAGGAGTGAGCCCATGCGAACCTGATGAAGTTCAACAAGGCCAAGTACAAGGTCCTGAGCCTGGGCTGGGGCAATCCAACATATCAGTACAGACTGGGGGCTGAATGGATTGAGAGCAGCCCTGTGGAGAAGGACTTGGGGGTACTGGTGGATAAAAAGCTGGACATGAGCCAGCAATATGCACTCAGAGACCAGAAAGCCAACCATATCCTGGGCTGCAACAAAAGCAGCGTGGCCAGCAGGTCGAGGGAGGTGATTCTGCCCCTCTACTCTGCTCTGGGGAGACCCCACCTGGAGTACTGCGTCCAGCTCTGGAGCCCTCAGCACAGGAAAGACACGGACCTGTTGGAGCGGGTCCAGAGGAGGGTCACAAAAATGATCAGAGGGATGGAACACCTCTCCTGTGAAGAAAGGCTGAGAGAGTTGGGGTTGTTCAGCCTAGAGAAGAGAAGCCTTCGGGAAGTCCTTATTGCAGCCTATCAGTACTTAAAGGGGGCTTATAAGAAAGACAGAGAGAGACTTTTCCCCAAGGCTTGTAAAGACAGGTCAAGGGGCAACAGTTTTGAACTGGGTAGATTTATGTTGGACATAAGAAAGACATTTTTTATGATGAGGCGGTGAGACGCTGGAACAGGTTGCCCAGAGGGGTGGTAGATGCCCCATCCCTGGAAGTGTTCAAGGTCAGGCTGGATGGGGCTTTGAGCAACCTGAAAGAAGTCCCTGCTCACGGCAGGCGGGGTTGGACATGGTGATCCTTAAACCCAAACCATCCTGTGATTCTATGGTTTTGCCAGAAAATTCAGTTTCAGCCCTTTGCTGGGTGCTGTTAACTAGTATCTGTGCTGTCCTCCAAACACTTAAAGCCCGCTCTGTCTTGTGTGGCTTTCTCTGGATGCAAATATGTTTGCAGTCATTGCTTCTGCGGGGAGGTTTGTGAGATGCGCAGGCTGCAGGGAGTGAGCAGCGGGGCTTTTTCTTTCCTCTCTGTGTCTCACAATTCAGTGCACGCAGGCTGTGAGCTCTGGGAGCACCATGGTCCTCCAGGCTCAGGAAACAGCATTTTAAAGCTTTTTCTTTCTTTTTACCCTTTGCTGAGCATTATTCAACACACATTTCTGCACTCCTTTTGCCATGCTGTTAGCCCAGCAATCAGCTTTCCCCCCTCATTGAGCTCAGTGGGAGCTGATACAGAAGTTTATTAGTCTGAAAATTAGCCGTGGCAAGATGAAGAGCTGGCAGAGCACCAGTATAACCACTGCATCTCACATGAGCGTGGTGCCCGTTGCAAGTCTGCCTCAGTTTTCCCACCGTGTAGCCCCACACCTCGCTAGAGCCGGCTCCTTCTTAATTGGAAGTGGGATCTGTTTTAAGCATGGGCAGGCTTAGGTGCTGCTCCTAACCTAGCAGGAGGAAGGTCCTACGCCCACCCACTCTTAATGGGTGCAGTTATGGGGATGCCTCAGGTAAACCTGAAAACGGAGGTTGCCAAGTTCAACTTCCGAAATGGAAAACAACCACCAGTTAATCACTTTGTATTACTTATTTTGAAATTTGGTGTGTATGTGCTGGCTGTTTTCACTGCGGATTCATCTCTGATGAAAGCTCGTGTGAAAGCATCAAACAGAGAAGTATAGCTTTTAGCTGGTGGAAAGAATATAGACCTCCAGATGCTTTGGCATCTGCTGAGATGTATGTAGCATTTTGGGACAGTTTTGGAAATACAGTAACCAGACATTTTAATTAAAAAGGTGATTGCACTCACATTTTTCTCTCTTGGGTTCAAGACAACAAGTGTTTTTATTGTGAATCTGAGGGCTAGTATTTATTAAAAGCTTGGCTTTCAAATAACAAGCCTATAGTAGTGGATGAAGTCCACAGCAAATTATTCCACTTGGAGCTGGGGGATACATTGGGCCCTTTTCATTCAGTCAACACACTTCTTGATTTCCATCGGGTTTAGGATAGATGGCACCTTGTGTGACTCGGAGCAATCCTGGAAACGCCTGTCTCCAGTGGCAAATCCCCCACAGCGTTCACCAAACCCGCACTAGGAGGATCATGGCCTCCCTGCAAAAGGAAGGCATCAATTTGGTATTTCTTTCCAGTCTCAGACCACTGTCGCTTGGATCTGAGTCTCATTCCAGACTGCCTTGGGAAATAACACCATCACTATCACCAAAGAAAATATGTTGCAAAATCCCCAGAGTAGTTTTTATTTAAAATGTTACTATCATAAAATTCCAGACTATGAAATGAAGACCTCAGATTCACATTCAAACCTTACCCACCCCCCCTTTTTAAAATATATAGATACGTAGTCACAAAACATAAAACATGCTGCAATGATACAAATATATTTTTTGATACGGAAATTACAGTACATTGTAAACCATGAAAACAAATTGAGGCACTAGACTGTACATCAGCTCTGTTCTGCACTGGCTGTGAAGCTGACAGACTCGCTTTCAACAAACAAAAGAATATTCTCTTTGTTTAGTGAACATAACTTTATGGGTCATATCAAATGATGTGCTTTGTTGTGAGACGTCACCAGGGTTGCTGGTCCTTTCAGAACCACAACGCACCTACACAACACGTATCGCTGCCACAATATGAAAAATAATAATTTTATTGAATGTACAACTCAAAAAAAAAAACCCCAACCCATTGGTTATTATTAAATAAATAATTATTCCGTACAGTTGTTAGTTTAAATTACACTGCATTGGCCATTGGAACAAATGAAGTTAATAAATAATGCACGTGAATGTCTCATTTACGCCTCCGTTCGTAATTCTGTGCTATGCTCCTTTCAGAGGATCCTGCAAAAAACAAAGCAGAATGAAGCACATGGTGCAGCCTTGCATAAACCCCAGCAAGCACAAGGAAACATCAGAGACCTGCAGCCTGCTGGGTCACTGCTGGACCCCGTCAGAGTGTCTGGACATGAGATGAGGGATCCTGGCACAGCCCTGAGCTGCTTTGATTTGGTTTTACCCCTCAGACTACACTATCCTCCAGGAGGCTGAAGGTCTGAGCAGTGCTTTCTACCTCTCGTCTATCGAGCTGCTTGAAGCAGCATTAACTCAAAGCATTTATATGTTCCAGTAACCGATTTAACTGATGGGATCTGAGCACTCAGATCAATTTGTGAGTAGACGCCTTCTGCATCGACATTGCCACCTTCTGTGCTGCCAGGTCAGCTCTTTGCCAGGTTTAAACCCTCCCTTGTCCCCAAGCCCTGCACAGTGATACCTTTTACTAAAACCTGCAGCAGGAGCTAAGCAAACCTCAGACTACCCTGCAGACCTACCACAGCCTAAAATAGTCTTCAGTAACATATTTAGCGTTTAGTAGCAGTAGATCTCTCCTTCTTGCTCTTTTAAAATGAGAGGGAAACCCAGAGAGCCCTTCTTGGGCAGAGCCGGTCCCCAGGGTGACAAAGCTGGTCACCAGAGTCATCTTTGCTTCGACCCCAAAGGGAGGATTGCTTTCACAGAGCGTATGCACGCCTGACTATTGCATGCAGTGCACAGCTAGTTTGGGGGGATTCAGTACTGCATCCCGCAGGGAGCTGGCATTTTGGATCAGTGACAGTTTTAAATTAACGAGACTTCAATTTTCACCAGGCTAAATGCAAAATGAGTTGAGCTTTCTTTCTCAGTATGGATTGTTATAGTATCTTTACTGTACGTGTGACTGTTTTCTAGCTTCCACCTCGAGCGTTCATCCGACAGACTGCACAGCTTGGGAGACAGGCAGTGTCAGACCCCATTTTCCCAAACCAGGAATTGAGACACCAGCATCCCGGTACTCTGCTTTGTCACATGAGGCTTTACATCAGCACTGCGCTCACACCCAGCAGCGGGGCGGTGTGAACTCCTACACATTGCCAGGGGTCTCAGGGGCTTTCTGCAGAAGAAGAAAACCACAGCACCAAGGCACGGCACCAAGAAAAGGTCCTGCCAGTTAAATATCTTTCAGTAGGGAGAAGTAAGGACAGTCCTAGCACACACTCCTGATCTTGCTTTGATTGCACAGTCCTTAGGACCTATCTTCTCCTCCAGAGGAGCAGAAGCAAATTCTTACCATTTTCCTCTCAGGGAATTGGGCAGAAAAGCAGTGAATTCTAGTTTTACCTGTCAGGCAGGTATTAGATAGCCTGACAGGGTAAAACTTCATTATTCCCCATTGTTACAAATACCACATAACAGTATCCTGACCATACCAGCAATTTTGAAATTAGGGCAATAAAATCTTTGCCTTTTTTAAACATTTGCTGCATTTTACATTCTCATGTTAATATAAATGTAATCCCAATAGAAACCAAACCAAATTTATTACTTCCAGGCTATTTACTTTTGTGATAGCAGATGTATTTACAGGTATTATGCATTTAATAGCTACTGCCACCACAGATAAAATTGTACAAAATTATTCATGATACATAGCAATTTGCAAAATGATGCAGAGAGAAATATTATTAGTCTGAACAGGGTTTAATTGAAAATAAAAGTTACTGACAACCATAATTGCAGAATATAGATCACAGCGTGTATCCATATAATATAAAGGTGTCAGCTAGTAATTTAACTTTTATCATCCATTTAACAAAACAGTGAGAACTATTTCAGAGACATGAGATACGTATTAGGTTTTTTATTTTTTTAATTCCTATTCTGGGGAATTAACTGACACTTTATGGTTCAC